>NC_138669.1:12043692-12769563 GCF_964273445.1 Streptopelia decaocto
TCCTGAAACCTTCAGAGAAGTATGAAGTATTTATATCTGAGCTATGGAAAACCTCAGAAATGCTCAAGGCTCATCTGTCACTATTCCTAACAGAGCTGATGAAAAAATGTTTTACAGTACTGTTACTGGAGAAATTAAGTGGTCATGAATCTAACATGAATATATTTTTCATATGTCTCTTCTACCAACCCCACCCCCAAACCCCTGAAAACCGGTTCCTAACGCTTATTTAACATACTTACTGCCATAGTGCCTGAAGAAACTGCACGGTACAGATCTTGCCCCTGCCTGCTTTAGCTACGCTGAAGGATGCACCAAGAGACTGTCCTCTCCTATGGCTGGCTCTTTCAAAAGCCACGCATTACGGCTGGATCTTTTTTCTGGAATCACTGCACTTTCTAGTGTAAGGTTATGCCAGTTTGTCATCCTGCCAGTCCTGTTTTCTGTCTCAGTCAGCCGGGATAAACACTTAGCCCTCCTTTTTCTTTCCCTATTACCACACCCCTCGCTTGTAACTGGTATAGATTACATCAGAAATTCCTTGCTGAGCCAGCTCTGCCAATAATTTTTGTTCTAAATCACACAAAAATCTGTGAAATGTAATCATGTCCATACTTTGGTCTAGTGCAAATACCCGGAAGATGAAAATTAAATCTTTCAAAGAGTAATCCATCTCTTACTTGATCATTCCAGGACAAACCGAACAGCCAGAGCGATGGTTTACTGCGTTTGTGTGAACTCACGTTACATGCTGAGGCCACGGGCTGGGAATCTGCGATCTGCCAGTCCAGATGGGATTAGAAATCACTGTCACGTATGAAATGTCTGGCTCTCAATGAAATTATCTTTGAGGGGTAGGTTTATAAAGACACTTTCAACACACGTAGGAGAGGAGTAGAAAAGGGCTGTATGTAACTGTACAGCTGAGATCAAATTCTATTACAGCCGAGAAAGCTATATTTGCAGCATTTTCAGTGAACTCTTTCCCTCAGCGAGCACCACGCTGTTGCTCAGCCTCTTCAACATGAGTTTATTGACTTCTGCAGACTGATTACTGCTCAGGCCACACTTTTCAAAAGCAGGAGGTGGCACGCAACCTTGCAGATGCCACTGCATGCCCGGCAGATGCGTTTCTAAAATCTCCGTGACCACTTACATTGATGGGATGACTGTGCCCACCGGCAGCACCGCGGTGCCCCACTGAAGCACTGACCCCGCGTGTGCACGCAGATCCTGACACCCACAAACACAAATACAGCTCATCAACAGTGGGATTTTCTTCTCCCCTTAGCACAGACCTCAGGCCTCCGCTTTTGAAAGACTGCTCACTTATGTCTTACAATGCATTTTTACCTAACTGGCAGAGGGAGAAGTAATTAAATTTAACAGAAACCAGGACTTCCAAATGAAGATATAATTTTTGAAGCCACAACTTCTATTACTTTTTTATAACCTTTACCTATGTTTTATATGGCAAAGGGTCACAGAACAGATGCAGCTGCTAAACTGGGTGGTTTAGTAAATGAAGTCAGCTTCTGCAGAGAAAAGCAGAAGGAAATTAGAAGACATGAATGAACTCACTTTAGAAGCCAGATGAAGTTTTGAGTCACTGCTGACTCAGGTAAAACTCCAATTTAATACAACACCTCTAAAATGTAACCTCTTCTAGATAGGGCTACAATAGATAATTAGTCAAATACACTCAGAACAGAAAGGAGAAATTCTGAGTAAGAATACAAAAATGAATCATTATTCCAATAATGTTTTTGTTATTATTGTTGCAGATGAATCTGAAAGCTCTTAGGACTCAATTAAGTTACCACATCCAATAAAGACAAAAAGCAAAATCAGGGCAGATACTTTCCGCCTAGACACCATGGTGACGGGCACATTAGAAATGAGGTAGATTAGATAGATGAACTAGACAGACACATCTAACTGTCCTCCGGTGCACTCATTTGTTTGACAGCCTGGAAAATGCCAACATTCCTGGGATTAAATGAAAACAGAAAAATGCATTTTCACTGTAAAGTATACACAGAACTTTGCCATGTCAGTTTCTCTTTGTTAAAATAAAACAGGGCCCAACTAGGTCCTCCCAGAGCAACCCAAAGCAGGATGAGATAAATGAAACAGTAACCAAGATGCAACCACCTGAACGCCCTCACATTGCTACCCTTTTACTAATGGAGTGATATGACCTATGCACACTTCAATACATTAATTTTTTCCTGAGCTCAACACCACCAAAAATGCTAAATTGGTGATCTTGCATTGCTGTCTCGATATCATATTTCTTTTCTTCATGACTTACAGCTTCACCCCTTTATAGGGTGGCCAAACAATTTTTGTTCTGTGATGCCTTTCCCCGTTCCCCCCACTTTGTTCTTCAAGAAAGTAAAAGTAAGCAAATATCTTGGATATAAAATATAAAGAACAACAGCAACTGGAGTGATTCTCCCCAGAGGTTTCTCGTCCAGGTTACAGACCTGTCGGCATGGCTTTTGTTTCAGCTCACAGAAAAACACACGCACACACAATAACACACAGTTAGCACTTGTGTTCACATTCAACAGCTCCATATTGTTTCCCAGCACCAGGACGTGTGTGCTAGTCCAGCGGTGTGCTCGGCATTATGCAATCTGGCAATCCCAGCGCTGGCTCCTGCTCCTGCCCGCTCCAGCCCTGACAGCAGAGGCGGCTGCAGCCCCGGGAGCTGCGCGACATCCCGGTGGCGTCGGGAGCAACAGAATCCAGCTCCTTGTGACAGTTTTCCCCACATAACATCACAATCAGCCAAACACATTTGTAATCTACTGCAGCTGGTGTTTCTATAATTGATAGAGATATAAAAGCCCTTTTTGCTAAAGTTGTACTTTTGCATCTTTTTTTTTTCTTGGGGGAGTTGTGAGAAAGCAGCTACGAAAAGCAAGCTCTAAATCTCAGATACTGTAGCTCCCTTTAGAATCCCAAGCTTAAAGCAAGTAGTTACGAGTTTTAGCGATGAAAAAAAAAGGAGCTAAAAACAAACATTTATTTTACTTGACGTAGCAAAACAGTGGATTAAAAAGTTAAATCAATGCGTCGTCTGAATGGTTCCTGCTGTAGCTGCAATTTCAAATGAAATAAGAATGTTATAAAAACTCGCACATATTAGGCACATTTGGAAATGTCTCCTTGTAACTGTTCTTTAAGTGTTCTGTCTATGAACACTAACAGGTCACTGCACAGGAAATGCAAAAATATGTTACATTTTAATCAGGGCATATAAAACACTGTCTAGAATGTTACATTGCCCTTGGGAATCTGTAGTAAGTAGAGGAACTTTTACAAAGCCCAGGTCACTCTCCCCATTACATCATCGTAAAAAAAATATATATATATTAGGTTAAATTATATAGAGGTCATGTATTAGAACTCTCACAGTTGTAGGATGATGGCTAAGAGATGCTTATTTCCTTGGAGAAACTCATAATCACTCCCTTGTTCCCCTGTACATACTTTGTATGTAGTGCATTTTAACTGAATCAAAATGTTTCCAAACAATTATAATGAAAGAGGACAAATATAGAAAGGAGGCTGTTTGTATACTCACTCTAACAACAAATTTCAGCACTTCAACCTAACACACACACACACAAACTGAAAACCTGGCTGGTTATACCTCATAGGTGATAAAAAATGAAAGCAGGAATTTTAGCAGACATGTTTGGGAATGATTAAGGTAAAATGTCCCTAATCCAAAAAAGTGGAAACCCAGATGTTGATGGCATCATAACATCCCTCTGTCCCCCCACAAATATTTCTCCAAATGATTCACCTCTGTTTAACCCAAATCACACGTTCATAAAATCTGTAATAAGCTCACAGAAACAGCAAAAGAGTAATGCAAGGGTGACTGTTTTCTAGATTAACATTCTCAGGATTTTAGTTATTTAATGTACTAATCTGGGAGGTGATACAAAACCATACAATATCCTGAAGGCGACCTGCTCTGCTCTCACTGCTCCTGGTTCCAGTTTTATCATGGACTTCCAGACAGGAAGATTCAATTTCTATGAAAAATCTTCCATGGGGCAGCAAATGAAATGAAATGAAATAAAAACTCCTGCCCCGAGTTGCAAAGGCCCAACATCTGCTGAGGTAAATGGCGGTTACCCACACAGCGGCACGGGGACCAGCCCTTTGCGATTTGCATGAGAAGAGATCTCAGACTAAAAAGACCTTTTTATCTAAACAGATATCTGTGGTTGAAACTCCTGGCATTACTTTTTGTATTTTCTCCCAGCCGCTCGCTTTTGTACAACAGCTTCTTAACTGCCAGTAATTTCCAGGCTTTGTTCCAGCCTACCTGTGGCACCCGCTCCCGGCCCCACGCACCCAGCCTGACAACCCGCTGCTCCCCACACGGACACCTTGCAACTGCTCTATAGATAGCACTATTATACATTCTATATGTCTTCCACGAACCTCTCAGTGTGCTGTCTGGCCTCTTCGATGCATCTGTTTAGTTCTCCCCAGCCCAGGTGTGGCCCCGAGCCGTGCTGCCCATGTCTCCTCCGCGCTCCTGACGGGGAATCAGGGCTTTCCTCCTTCCGATGGCGTTTCACGCCGGCCTCGCGACCACTCCTGAACTGCCTGTGCAATGCCTTGGGGACAGGACATTGCCACCGCCATGTAACAGATGGGTGGGCACAGTTCTGTCAAATTTTAAGCAAATTTTTCTAATTTTTCCACACAGAAGAATGTCCCTGGGGCTGAGCGCCCACCTCAGGAGCGCCAGGCCAGCTCCCGCCAAGCTCGGAGGCTCCTCACGCTCCCGCCACCAGCCCAGCAGCCGCCCTGCAGATGGTCCCTTTCTTCCCAGCCGAGGCAGATTAATTTCCTGCACGTATCCATCCCCTGCCTGCGATGAAGTCAGTGCCCAGCCAGGCTTTTGAAAAAGCCAGCTGAGGAGAGCCAGGAAATGCACATGTGGAACCACACTTATTTCCACCCACATCTTAATCTAGAGAGAAGTTTCTAGATGCATTCACTGCAAGAGCTGACGTTGAACATCATGCTCTACATTGACCAGGCAATGGAGTCACGTATACATTTTTACCACCGTTTTCTACAGATATTTGATAAGTTTATTCTCTCTGCTCATGTCCTTGCCCTTGCTTGTCTGTATTCTGCTTCCTAAATTTCCCTGCTTCCCAGCCCAGGGTCTGGGCTTCAGCTAAATACACAATACAGACCATTGCCTCATTCTCCCTGGACTGCTCAGCCCCATCACTCCTCTTGCAGCAGGGAAAGCAATCGTCCTACTTATCCCCAGCTAAAACTTATTTTAGGGGAATGTAATTGAAAAAGAGAAACCAAGAACAGAGCATGTGTGGTGGAGACGGCATGTTGGAGAATGCTGTGTCACCTTCTAAAAATTCTTTGGCAACAGCAACTTTAAGACTTTATAAGTGAGACAAATTCGGGTGGATTTTCTCAGGGAAAGCAGAAGATATCTCTGAAGAATGTTCACGTCACTGCCAGAAAGCACAGTGGTCCCACAGCTTTGAAATAAACCCTGATGTACATCTTTTAATTTTTTTTGCCAAACAACATCCTACCCTAAATTTCAGGAAGAACCTTTTGAGAAGGGAAACACAGATTTTGATAATGGAAATGGTTGCTGTGAGCAGCTCAGAACTGGAAACATTAGAATCAGTAGAAATTGAGCGTCTCAACAGAAAAGCCCAAAAAATCTGGACTATAGAGCTGTTGAGCCCATAATATAGATGTGCCTGTTTCCGTGGCCAGCGCTATGCAGTACTCCAGCATCCTTCCAACAGTGCTCTCAAGCCTTCCATTGGTTTTCTGATTTTTTCAAGATCTTCCCTGGTTTGTTTCCCCTTTTCATTATCACGTAGCTGAACTTTTACCACATTATGGGGCTGTCAGGCAGCTGAACGCATTGAGCCATAGGTAGCAATATTGGCTACTTGTTCTGCCCATGCACAGCACGTTGCCTCTCCAGTTCAAATGATCCATCTGACTACAAGGATCATCAGATAAAAACAACAACAAAAATATATAATTCTGAACACAGAAAAGGTTGATAACTTGGTCTATATTAATTGAGCTGTTTTTTCTCATGCACAAGCAAAACAATAACTGGCCAAGGCTACAAAACTCAGGTCTGAGTTCCTGATTCAGTCGGAGGGGCCCTTGGCCTTAAATTTCAGCACAGACTTAAAAATGGATAGGAACTCATGTTTAATCATCAAGTATTCAGCTGCTCATTGCTGATATACGCTTTAATGATGTGCCCTTAAATTTTGGTCTGGTCTTTAAAACACAATTTCCTCAAATTCAATACAAAATCCTCCTGTGGATCCAAATAGTGAAATGAGGCTCCATAATTTCGTTCAAGTGCTTTTTCAGTTATAACGTGTGTTTGAAATACAAAATTGAAGGAGTTTGCTATGTCAGGTGACATTTTGTTAGCTTTTGACAAGAGAAAATATTTAATACCCTCATTTTTTTTTTCCTGCTCTGAATATTAGTTTAATTGTCACAAATAATTAAATGCTTATGAGTAAAAGACATCTTCAGACATTTTGACAATACATATTAAGAGATGCTTTAAGGGAAATCTGCACAGATCGGCTTTTATTTGTTATGCTAAACGATGATGCATCCTGATTGCATTTGTTCCTTATTTGTGTGCGCAACTGGAGATGTACTGTGAATGATCTGTAAGGAATAAAACTACAGTATTTGACAGGCTAGGAAATATCTGGGCGAGGATATAGGATAAGGAACCCTAAAAGGGCATTTTTTTGTGGAGGGGCAATGGGTAGAGACATTCCCTTCAATCTAAAGCAATGAAAGGTGTCAACAACTAAATTACAGTTACTAACAGTAAGAAATAAACATAAATTGCGTACACAAGGCTCAAGTTCAAGGACTGTGGGCCACTAAAAATACATATTGTCTCAATTATCAAAGAGAGACAAATTCCCATCCTGGGAATTTGCATACGGACTCTAATAACCTACTCTTCAGAAATAGAGGCGAGCATTAATTTCCACGTGAAAAGGAGCCATGGGAGAGCTTCCCCAGTCCCCAGCTCCAGAGAAGAAAGCCCCACTTGGTGATTCACCACCAAATGATCTGGTCTCTGTTGGAGAGGGTAGCAGGTGGCCTCCCAGGTATGGCAGATTAGCCCTGTATTACCTAAGATTTATTCTGAGTTCCTGTCAATATAATGGCCGAAACGACCATTCCTGAAAGGTAATATGGTGTGAAAATAAACATAAACAACCCTTAATGAATCCTTAGGCTATTACTTGCATCATATTTCTTCTATAGGCAATATATACATCTCCACTTTAGAAAAACAACGCTGCCCTTGGTCAAGGCTTAACAATTCCTGTTTGCACCAGAGAAGGAACTGAGGAAGGTCCATGGGAACTGCTTAGTGCTAAAAGCTTTTGAAAATCCAGATCTCTCTTTAGATGCCCACATAAGGATTTAGTCTCTTAACATGAGAAAAATCAGAGCCTCAAACTTTATTACCACAGATTTCCCACCACCTCTGGCAGTCAGGGTGGAGGAAAATGTTTCTGTCCTGTTTAGTTACAACTAGACCAGGTTTTTCATGTTTCTCAGGGCGATGCATTATACACTGTCAGAAATACAAAGCTAGATCCCAGGTCTGACAAAGAAATGTAGGACAGTATAAGGGGGGAAAAGTAAACGTAAACAAATTATCTGGTCCCGAAACTTATCACTGACCAAAACCCCATCTGAGGATAATTTAAGGAGGTTAAATAAATTATCTTGCTTATAACTATTGCCTAGTAAAGCTCGCTTGGTGTGTTAACAGAGTTAATAGAGCTCTGCTTGCTTTGACTGTGAGTCCTCCCACTTTCGGGAGCTCCTGGACATGAGCAAAGTGCCAACTCCTCCACCTCGGGGAGTTGTGGGAAAGGATGAAACTTCTTCCCATCTCCCTCCCTGGGCGATTCCCGCGTGTCCCACCCCAACAGCGGGCATGGGGGTGCCTGGAGCCCCCAGCCCAGATGACAGAAACCTGACATGTCACCTAGAGCAAAGAATTAGGAGCAAATGCTGTTTGACCTTGAACAAATCAGCTAATACCTCCTGGCTTCAATTTGCCTTTCTGTAAAATGGGGAAAAAATATTCTGCTTCACTGGGTTTATTCTGCGGAGTGCACAGCATTAGTAAGAAATCCTTGGAAGAAAGGTGCTAAGTGTGAAGAAATATTACTCCACTTCCTCACAAAGCACACACATATACGAGCAGGAACGATGCAGCTAATCAAAAGCACAAGAAAGCTTTTCTCTTTTTTTTTTTTAGCATTTAATGCTACAGATGATCAATATAACTACTTAGCTTCTTTCTCCTTTCACATGTTAATTTAATGCTACTTGTGCTGTGCTTATAAATGTTATGACATGGCTGAAAAACACATAAAAAAATTAATTTTGGTAGAACAATATAGCAGCTAGCATAAGGCTATGCTTCTTCCATACAGAACTGTACATCATGAAAAGATCCTGCTCTTTTCTGTGCAGTCCACTAACGCTACGGGAAGTAAATGAGTTCTTCCTATATGAACAAAGAAAATTGCAGGCCGTATGAATTGTGGTGCTGATTGCCGGTGTAATTCACACAAAATTATTTATATTCGAAAAATTTAGAGTAAAATTTTTCTACCCAAAAAAACCCAAACTTCAATCCAAGCGAAGAGTGAGTGATAGAAATAGGGTCGTTGTCTGCATATACCAAACTGCACCAATGTGCAAATTTTCATTCTGATCTCTTTTAAGTAGAGTTTCACTAGAAAATAATCTTTGCTATCAAGGTATTCCAGAGAATTTAATTATTTTCCATAAAACCAAGAACTGTATGCTGCTCCTTTTGCAACAGAAATTTTGCACTGATTCCACATAAACAGACCAAATATCCCTTCAGCAAAGTTGCTTTGGGAATATTTAACAGCATTTTTTAAGTTATGGAAGCAACATTGAATGAGATTTAGTACAATTTAAGATAAGTGGGTCTTAATTTTATATGAACAGAGAGACTTAACAAGCAAACAGAAAGAGTTCTGATTATATTATGCTGGAATATTAGGCCTTGTGCAAAATTGCCCCTTTTCTCTTTTACATGCATAAAAACAAGCACAACAAGCTTTTCCATTAAATTAGTCTTTTGAGAGAGATGCAGGAAGAGCCAGAAAGCTCCTTAAAAGTTTACTGCTTTTCATCTTTGTCAGGTAGGGATGTGTATTCAAAATGACCTATTCTTTCCAGTACACAACCCTTCCTGCAAGTTTTTTCTTCCTGTTTGACCTATCAATTTTAAGAGTACCCCAAAATGGGAATGGAAGGGATTATTTGGATTAGTTTTCCCTATATACTCAGTAGTTTTTGCTTTCCCGTAGTCATCCAGAGCTAAAGCTGCTTCCCATAGTCTCTTCAGCATCGTGAGTAACTTTAATGAGCCTCAGTATCATTAGACGATAGCAGTTTACAGAAACCAGGGAGAGAAGACACAGAAAGGAATAAGATACAGCTATAATGGATACAAGCCTTGGAGATGAAAGAAAGAAGTCAGCATCTCATTTGCATTAATACAATAAAAATACAGCATTAATGTTGCTAGTTATATTTTTTTTTCAATAAAGTTGAGCCTGATTATATCTGAAATAAAAAGCAGGCTGTGCATTCCTTGTAGGTCTTGCAAGTGTTTAGGCTTTAAAGAACAATTACTGGCTATTAACTTCCTAGAACTAATTGCCACTAAAAACAATCTCCACAAAACTTCAGTTGAAAGCCACTCCTCAAGAGCCCATGGTCTGATCTCTCAAAACTGCGTTGTTTATAGCAATACAAATTCAGAGCTACTATTCACGTAATTCCACTCCATCATTATGTATTTTGTTTACTGGTATTATGTGTGTGCACATATATAATTATATACGCAGACACATACAACGGATCATCATCAGAATCAATCAAAAGCAATATTGACAACCTCATTTATTCAAAAATCATGAGGCACACCCTCAAAAATCGAGAGACTAGATGGAAATTATGAAATGCTAAAAGCAGTCACTTTGAGAATCATGGCATTTTTCTTCTGGTAGAACTCTTAGGCTGCACATTTTCAAGCTCCTTAGTCCTCCATAGGAAGGAGTTTAAAATATGTTTTTATTTTAAAATGTATGTTTGGCATTCACGTAATCACCACACTCCAGGAGCTGGAAGTTGAAAAAAAAAAAAACCACTAACAAAGGACTTTCAGTAGACACAACTCCTCACATCATAGGAATTTTAATATTTGGGCAAATATTGGTGGAATAATCACTGTTCTAAGCAATTGAGCTTTCCAGCTTGTATCAAAAAATCCCAACAAACGGTGCATCTCCCTCCCAGGCAGGCACTTGTCTGTCCCTTTTGCAGGTGTACATGTCTGCGTACCTGAAAAGGATCTATTTCCAATACATTTAGGACTGTTTGTTCTATTTAAATGTGGAATTTTACCAATAGCTGGGACCACTGGGTGCTGCACGTTACAAACTATGTATTTTTCACAATCTAATCTTGTCATTTGGAAGCTATTGTTGTGACTTTCTTTTTCCTAAGGCGAAGAGGGAAAACATTTCTTTTAGGGAAACAAAGATTCTCTTCATTTTTCTAAATGAAACACTTAATGCAACACTTAGATCATAAGACCAGTTTTTCCACTTCTTTTTTGCCTGAAAAACCTCACAAGGTAACGGATGAAAAGCCAGCAACAGTTAAAGAGGGATGTGTAAATCTAATGGGAAACAGTGTGCTTCTATGATGTGTTTCTCCTTGAAACCTTAAAAAATACACCATTCACTGTCAAGGTATTTCAGAGTTGCAGAAGCCGTTATTATAACATGGTAAAAATGACTTGGTGCCAAGATCCAATAGCCTCAAATGGAAGGTCACCTTAATGAGAAAGAACTGATTTTAGTCCCCTAAAACTACACGGAACTTTTAGATTTCCGATTTGCAAAACCATCTTAATGCATTTACTTGAGAACTGCTGTCTGTGTGCACAACGTAACATTGCACGTTAAAACGGGATTCTTTAGAAGACTGTATCATCACTGGTATCAAGAAACAGTGTTTGATAATTAACACAGAGAATGGAAGCATTTGAGAAGGGCAGTAACCCTTGAAAGCAAAATATCTCCGTCATACAGCCTTCAGAAAAGAATAGCATGCAACCACTAGTAACACAAGTTACAAGCAGAATTCTCCCTAGATTTAAAGCTTAGTGGTAGAATCTCGTCCCTCTTCAGAGGTAAAACATTAGCAAAGATACACGTATATTTAATTTTGTAGCTGAACAGCCCAGTCTTACATCGACAGTCTCTACACAGGCCAGTTACCCATTGAAGCAAAGTGCTGAGTAAGAGCTGCAGAACTGGACCCACTCTCATGTAAATTATTGTAATTAAATAGGTAATGAAAAATCACTGCTCTTGCACGAATGAAATCTAAGACTTCAGCTGAGAGTGTAATGTGTTTCCAATTGACTCCTGTATCAGATTCGGAGACAGATGAAAATGTCTCTCTGCTTGCATGACCACGCTTTAGAGGTAAAACTTCACAAATATTTTCATTTTGTGGAGAAGAGGGAAAAACAAAGGCTTATTTCAGCAGTGAAGTCCGTAGGATCTCCCTTTTTTAAAGCATAATATGGTACACACATGTGTCAACCCGAGACGCATTAAATAGAATTTGAATCATTTTACTTTGCATTTGCTAATAATACATCACCCAGTAGAAGAACCAGGCCTTATTCTCCCCTCCACTAGCTGACATGATATTTTTTTTACATTTGAGCTCTTAAGATCTGCACAATAGCTTAACACAATAAGTGTTTAGCCTCTGGTTCCAACTGTAATTGATAGAGTACAGTTCCATTCCCTCTGCTGCTGCTAAGTTGGGAATTGCAGCCACAGCAACTGACAGCATTTTTTTTGTCCGTGAGTCTGGAGTTGCTCTCTGGGAGTGATGTCCTCATCGGGATGGGAAGGAAAATGACGGGAGAAAGGCTCACCCTGGCCCAGTGCTACCGAGGAACCCCTGGGACCTCTCCTAGGGGAAACAGCTACTTGAGGTGGGTGCTACTAATGAGAAGAAAAATCAGGAGGAGAAAGTGCCGGGAGGAAATACCAAAATCCTGCTATTTTGAAGAAAACGGGCTTTTCGATTAGAGAGCACCGAAGAGAGCGAGCATTTATGGAAAGGAATTTCTGACAAAGAACATGTTTTTAAAAGTGCTATAAAATAGTGTCATTTACCGATGGAAGCATCTTTCATATCACTGTCACAGGGGCTGAACTCTTGGTGAGTCCCAGTCTTTATACAGAGATAATATACTGAGCTTTGATATGTGAGAGTAAAATGGAAATAAGGAAACAGGAACTAAAATGAATGCAACTTCAAATTGTCCCATTCAGGCCTGAGTTTTGACATGGCAAAATACATAGCAGCTCCGGTTCCAGAATTTAACACAGATAGCGACTAATTTTGGTGCCTCTTTAGTTGCAAAAGTACCT
The DNA here is from genome assembly GCF_964273445.1 of Streptopelia decaocto. NCBI lineage: Eukaryota > Metazoa > Chordata > Aves > Columbiformes > Columbidae > Streptopelia > Streptopelia decaocto. Next base: position 12,056,304 of record NC_138669.1, read on the forward strand.
ATTTTGGAATATATTTCATTAACCAGGATTTAAAGGCTCCTCTTGTTTGTGAACACCTTGGCTTTTTTGTCATCTGTCAGCATTGTGATGTGCACTCTAACTGAAAGGTTCTGAGGCAAGAGCTATTTAGGTGGTTTTGATGTGCACTTGCTTATCTGGACGATGTTTAAACAAAGCAGTGCTGCCATTTCTACAGTTTCATTCAGTACTGATCGCTTGGAACCTGATTCTATTGCCCCCGTAATAAAGGATACAAATAATACTTGAAAAGCCACAACGGTCTTGGTTATTAATACATGTATATATCACTTCCTTTCATCACAGAAATCTACATATTGGACCTCGCTGGTCATTTACTCTGCATTCTGAAGAAGCAACATTTCACTTTCTAAATGTGTTTCTGTTTTAAATAATCTTCTACTAGTAAGGTGCAAACTGCAGCTTTAAAGTACTGACTGCTAAGCGTCTTCTGTTTGCTGCTCTGTGAGGACTCTTCCAAAAACAAAACTGTGCTTTTCGACAGATCCACTAAACAAAATAAATGCAACGGATATCTCTTTCTGCTGTACTTTTCTAGAGCTTTGGTTCTTAGGTAGCCTAGTGGAGCCGGGAGAGAAAGAAAAGAAGAAATGCGAAATTGCAGCCGGAAAAGGCGTTAAGTCCAGATTCCCCTTTGCAGGTTTTAAGAAAAGCAAACTAGCAATTCATGATCACAAAATAAAATATGCACATTTAAACAAGCTGCAGGGGAAAGGAGAGTTTAATCCAGTGAAATTGTGTTTGAAAGCTATTTCATACCCCTAGGAATAAAATCTGAATAGCAATTCTGCTTTGCTCCCACCCTTTTTCCACCCTTCTGTTAATATATTACCATTTGTTATGGAATCGTTACAAGACTTCTACCCCAGAGGTGGCTGCATTTCATTGAAGGATGAAGTACTTTCTGGGCCTGAGTATCTTCTTACTCGCAGGAGCAGCCAGCACTCATTGCAACTGCACTGATGCTGCTGGTAAAGCTATTTTTGATTTGCACCTGAGCTAGAGAAGGATCAGGCCCGCAGTTTGTAAAGCCCTTTGTGATTCATTTGGGTGAAAGCTACAACACAAATGGGTTGTTTATTGTAAACAGAAGTATGATACTAACGCAGGCACTGACATAAAGAGCTGCAACTCTCTGCCTCAAGAATTATCGAAATGGAAATGACGATCTCTAAAAGGAATGACGATTCAGCCCTGGAAAGATCAAAATGCATTTGACATAGTTTCGGTGTTGATATGAAATAGAGTGTCTTTAAAAGTGTAATCCGAGATCAAAAATCCCCATCATCAAACATAAATAGTGCCCCATTTATCCAATTACATTACCTTGTTTCATTACAATGGTCTGTAATATATTTCTTAGGAATACAAGGCTTAAAATTAATAATAGAAAAGAACAAAATTGCCACGTATATATCTCTAGATAGATTTTCATCTAGCAGCAGGACTTCACTTCTGATTCACTCGCTGGTTCTCTCTAACCTTTACATTATTCATTAATCAAACTAGAAACCTGCTTTCAAAGTCTGTGCAGGGTAGTAATTATTTACAGTTGTGCATAGTATTTAATTTTAAGCAATGACAAAAGCAGGCATGTCCAGAATCATAAGGCTTATCATTTTTCTTCCAAAAGAGATGAACTATCTAAAGAAGCTAAAAGTTGCAAACTTCTCTTCAATATCTCTGCTGCCATCAAGACAAAATGCAGTGCAACTGATACCTTTGAACTTGTACAACTAAAAATAAATAAAAGTGAAAATTAAGTAATATATAATGTATTAACTCCTTTAAATAAAACGAATAAGGAGCTTTGCTATCAGCCTTGATGAGCGAGTATTTTCATAGTGCACGGTCTGTCTACTGTCACTTTGAGGTATTTTTCACCATACAAAACAGAACCTCAGTAGTATCCCTGCAAATGAATGTCAGTTTTAAGAACTATATATAATAGGCATGTCTGCTCTTTGAAACCCCCTTACCCCCCACAAACACACAAATACAACTTCAAAGCAGAAAAACTATTGCAAATGTATAAACCTACTTCGAATCACTTATGCTGGGTGAAACTGGACTGCATTTGCAGTATTTTGCTCACCTGAAACAACATTGATTTGAGGACAAATACAATCAAACAAATGCACCACTGAAGAGCAATGCACATTTCATAATGAGAATAAGGAAGGAGAGATGTTATTGTGGTCATTCAATTTTCTGCCTCATCATTAAGATTCTCAAAAATACTGTAGCATTCTGGATAAAAATATATCTTACTGTGTTCTCAGCAGGGAAATCCCGGGAAACAACAGTCTGGGCTTTGCTCGCAAAAATTTACTTACTCTGTAGCCTATGTTTCTAAAAAAGAACAGGGTGTCCCTTCTACAAAAAGATACTACGTGCATTCCAAGGGAAAATTCTACTTTGAAAACAAAATAAAATGAAGACTCATACTCCTGACAGAGAGAAAAAGTGAGCAATTCTAGCACTGTCACTGTGATGATCAGCATCCATGAAAAAATAGCTATTTATCCTGCAAGTTGCAAACGTTAATGCCTTATTCAGATATAGCCTCTTTGTAAATAAAACAATAGCAACTCATCAGAGAGTTCTTCAGAATACATATCTATGTGTATATATATATATATATATATGAACTTCTAGCGTAACTGTTATTTATAGTTAAAGGGGATCTCTGCTTGCCAGGAATGATACCAGCAACCTGCACAGGTACATTCATTGATCACGTCCCGAAAGACCCTGCCTACATACTACTGTCCTATACCTACATGAATATGGTGAAATGCATAAGTTTATAAAAGTTATGCATGTTCCAGTTTCTCTGAAATCACATTTACCTTTGAATGAATCCCAAGCACTACTTCTCAAAGTTTATTCAAGTATGCCACTAAACTTGCCCATACATTTTGTCCCACAATATAATACGCCACATCTAGAAAATGCTCAGAAGGGAGAGGAAAAATTAGTAAACCTTTTTAAACTAAAACCATAAAATATTATTTTTCTTTAGAGAACTAATCTGATGAAGGACACAAAGAAATAAAGAAGAGAAAAAAAAACCCGCCTACATTAAAAGCCAAACAAGATAATAATTGTGCATGTCTGGCTAAGAGAATCTAGAGGGCAAGCCTTACGTCATTGGCACTTGGGTTACCATGGTGAGTGATTTATTGATATATATCAAGAATGAATAGATCAAAGGCAGCAAGATGACAGGTGATCAATCAAATGTCAAATCAAAGCTGGCAATCAACTGGAAAGCTGATTTTTCAGTGGGTGGGTCTGGCAGGAGAAAAATGAACTTCCATATTGCGCTTCCCAGAAACAAAACCCCACCACACTATTAAAAAAAAATAAAAAGCAATTAAGCAGCCTGAAAAAAAACTCTTTGAAAAGATTTACTATACAGGCCCACTCGTCTGTTTCTTTTTCTTGGCCCCCAACAGCAAAAGAACACCCTACAAACGACAAAACAACACTTCCAAAGTTGCAAACTATTTTCTTCTTTAAAAAAAAAAATAAAAATGCAAAACCACTTGGCATGTGCAAATATATAAACTCGGCAACAAAACAAAAGGAGGATTTGATCTGAAAACGTGGATTGTCTTCTAACAGTCTGAACGTTTCATTTTATTTCCTGTTGCAATTTTCACCACTGATGATCAAAGGCTGAACTTCCCCACCGGGTTCATCAGCAGAGACAGTCCCTGTACTATTTCAGGCATACACAACACACACACACACTCACCCGGCCGGCATCGCCACCAGAAACACGGCGAAATAAAAGATTAAACACACCGACCCACTTCGCGAAACACACGTTTTAAAAACAAAAACCGCCAGGAAGGGGGGGGGGGGGGGGGCGCGGAATAAGAAGGAAAAAAATAGAAATGCTAAAGCGGGAAGCAAATGGAAAGCTGCTTTCGGTTCGGGAAGGGGAAGGGGGACAAGGGGAGCCGAGTGGAAGAAAGTTGGGGGGAAAAGTTTCGGCAGGGCCGGCGGGAGCGGGAGCGGCGGGGACCGGGCGGCGGGAGCGGCGGAGGGTGGACGGGGACAGCCCGTGTCAGAGTGAGGATCTTGGCAATAAGGAATGAAACTGGCTCCGTGGAGTTACGAAGGGAAAGGGAGGGGGAGGGGGGGATAAATAAATAAAGATCCAGCCCGGAAAAGCAAGGGTGACCCTAAATAATAATAAAGATGGGGGGTAGGAGTGGAAGGAGCAGAGACAGAGGCTGTGTAAGTGGATGGCTTCTCCTTACCTGCAGCCCGTTTGGGTGCTTGCTGTTTCCTCCTTGGCATCGCTCTACTTTCTCCAATCTCACTTCTGTCCCCAGATCCGAGAGCCCTGAGACGCTCCTGAGTCGTGTTTCTCTGCCTCTGCCTCTCAGCTGCTTTCCCCGACACCCCCCTCAAGCCTCCCCTGCCCCCCTCCTTTCCACTTCACTGATAGGAACCTGTTTGGTTTTTATTTTATTTTAGAGATCTAGGTTTCTTTCTCTCTCTCTCTTTTTTTTTGGTTGGCTTTTTTTTTTTTTTTAACTGTTGCAACACTTGCTTTGCTTTGATTCAAACATCCGAGCTCAGGAGCAAATGAAAGGCGCCCACAGTGCCAGAGAACGGTAATAAATAAATAACAAAATAGATATGTATATATTAAAAAAAAAAGGCAGCTCTGGAAAGACTGTGGGGCTGGCTGCTTCCTCCCTTTCCTCTCCTCTCCTCCTCGCAGAGCTGTACGGCGGAGCGGTGCCCGGGTGTGCGTGGTGTGTGTGTGCGTGCGTGTGTGTGCGCGGAGCGCTGCAGGTTCCGTGCTGTCAGATGCCAGGCAGTGAGTGATATGGGAGAGGACAGGGAGGCTGCGGGTGGAAGGGAGAGCTGCTGTTCGCACACGCACACGCGCGCACACACACACGCGTGCACACACACACACACACACACACACACACATACACACACACACACGCACAGGCAGGGCGAGGCGATGCCAGCAAACATCGATCCACTGAGCAAACTGAACATTAACAAAACTCCTCCTCCGCGACCTGATGACAGGATGAATTTACTCGCGCAGGCGGGCGGCAGCGCGGGGCGTTAAAGGGACAGGGCGCGCCCCTGCCCCCGGTGTCGCAGCCCCGCGTCACCACCCCCCCACACTCCCATCCTCCCCCCACCCCACGCGAGACCACCCCACGCAGCCCCCGAGGGTTTGTCCCCCGGAGGGTTTGTCCCCCGAGGGAGGGCGCTCGGGACGGGGTGGCAGCGCCTCTCGCCCCATGTCACTCGGGCGTTTCCACTGGAATTCTGGGGGTTTAAGGCAATGACCCCGCCACGAGTGGGGGCCGTGGGGACCAGCGGCTGGTGCTCCCGCCGCCTCGCTGCAACCACGCGTGACTGGTGATTCCTCAGGTGTCACTGTGGCTGGGGACACCACAGCCCTTTGTCTTCTCTCATCTTCATCCTCACCCTGGAGGTCACCCCACACGCTTGGTCCTAAATGCAAAGTTTGGTGACGTTCGGGTGAAACCCAAGGCTTCGTTCGAGGCCCTTCTGCAGTAACAAATGAGGCAGCAGGGAGCCCAGGAGTGCAGGGTTAGTGTGCACTGCTCAAGCACCGTCCGTTCTGCTGTTTCCCCCTTGCACCTGGATTTAGGGGGATTCAGGTGTGTCCATCAGGTGCTTCTGTGCCGTCATGGCAAACCAGAGTGTGTCCTGTCCAGCCATACAATTTGTCACCCTTTCAGAGACCCTAACTTGCCCCCAGGCCAAGGAGGGGCAGGTGGCACTGGAGCCTCAAACAGTTTTTTTCCCCAAGACACGTGGAGATAACTTTCCCTGCCCTGTTTAGCCACTTCAGTTTTTTTCCACAGCTGTTCTTAACACCATGAGGGTTTAAAAGTGATTTTGGGGATGAAAGGGTAGTTCAATTTCTATATGTTAATTATAACTTGTATAAGACATCTTATAAGTGGATTTTGCAACACTCCATAGCCTACTCCCGGGGTTTGCTAGGGAACCAAGTTCTTAGATACTTTTTTTCCTGTTTTGACATTTGTATCTTTCTAATGAAACTATTTGGTTTAATAGAAGTAATTTGCATCTCTCTAAAATCAGTCTATTAGATCGGGCTCTGTTACAAAGCACCAGCAAGAGCCACCGTGTCATAGCTGGTGTCACTGGAGATCTGCAAACCGCAGCTCGGGCAGGGAATGAGTTTCCATGGGAAGACCCCTGAGTGACCTTTGTATTTAGCAGCCTAAGACGAGATTGTATTTATGAAAGTGCCCACCAAACTGATTTCACTTAAATTACTTGATAGCCTTCCCTGTACAAACCCTAGCAATTTTTATAAGCAATTTGAAAGTATTTATTGGTGCAAGCAAATGCTTGGTTTGAAAGATAAAACAGGATAAGGCTACTATAAAATACTCATTTTTCCACTTCTGCCTAGCATAACTCACTCAGAAGCGAACAGCTCTGCTTGAAAGAGTCACAATTGCACAGACCTTTTATACCTGCGTGCAGCACGTGTAAGATCCATTTGGTGCACACCAGGGCATTTCTGCCTTGCCTCCCATACAGGTGGGTGTGAACACAAGGCCAAGCGTGCCAGAGCTTTCACGGCGTGGGGGAGATTATCCTGGCACTGGGATGAGAAGTGACATACTGCCTAGTTTGTTAAGTGCAGCACTGGACCTGGATAAGATATTTCAGGGGCAGGGTGGTAAACTAGGATTTTCACATTTCATCCAGCTTTGATCCGTGATTTTGAACCCTCCATCTTCTATGTTTTGGTTGCCAAATCAGAAGAATGGAGATACTTCTACTTGGTTTTATATTTTCTCTCCTCCCTGGCTGCAGAGAGAGATACTGGCCCTCTGATTAGGATAGTTTGTTTATTGTGAAGAATTGTGTATTAAACGCTGTTTTAACACAGTGATGTTTTTATTAACAATTCTCCCAAACTGTGGGACATGTTGTAATGTGTTGGGACACTAGCAGGCATCAGGAGGGGGCGCAAATGACAGAGTCCCTTAAGATTTCAACCTCTCCATCTGGGATCTGCTAGTGTTGTGCAAGTTGAAAAGATACAAGATCTAGATGTAAGCAAAGTAGTGATTCAGTGTAGCCTGGGATCAGCAAGTAGTGGCTATTGTTCTCCAGAGTCATGGCTTAAATCCAAATGCTACACACTGGGTATGGTATTTATATCAGTGGCGTTTTCAATCTCAACATGCAAGATGAGAAAGTCACTGTTTTAAATGGTTACTCCTTTGGGAAGGGAAAATTGAGAAGATGGACTTCTGAGCAGAGCACTAGTGAGATGGCACCCTATCCTCGGTGATAAATGGGAGCATTAACAAGGCTTGGTCGAGAGGAACCCTACAGATTTATGGCTTCCTGTCTCCACCAGCAGATGCCATTATGGCTGACAGAACAAAATGCCTTTCAAGAGGGAACTGGGGTGGGATTATGAAGAAGGGGAAAAAAAGCACGCAGGATCTGGTGTCCATTTTTATCCGCCGGTCAGAACTTGCTGATAGGTTTGGATAGAGCTGAAACTATATAGCATTTGTGTGCTCTCTGCTTCTGTTATTTATAACTAAGTTGGTGAAGGTCATTTAGCATCTCTTTTAGCACAGGAAGAACCCATAATATTTACCGAAAGCATTTTTGCACACTTGAAAATTAAGAGATAATAAAATGAACAGATAGCACTGGAGGCTTCCTTGGCTTATCCAATGGAATAATCTTGATGGGTGCTTAATGTTTACTTTGGAAATGTAGCAAATGATTCTGAAGCTATATTGAATTTTATCTATTTTTATTACGTTGCAGAATAATATTTCTCTTTCCTGACAAAATGTTATGACCAGTAATAGCAATGGCAGTTATGCATGTTCAAAAAAGAGTAATCAAATCTCATGCTTCAGGGCACGAGCTGAATTCCCCACTGGGATCCAAAAGGAATTTTCTCCCCCCAAATACAGCAATATACAATCAACTAGGTATGTTCTTAGAGGTTTTCCAATTTCTTGGTTAGGTGCAGATTGCATGGAACAATAGTGTGATGTGGGACAGTGAAAATCCTCTATTGCTATAGCTTTGGGCTGGTTTTTGTCTGATTTTTCAAAATAATGTGTGTGGTTTGTTGTGCATTACAGTAAAGTTTACATTTTTTGTGCACAAGAAAGGGCCAAATATGCTTCGTGTACTTGACTTTGATAACAGTTCCCATCGTGGGTAGTCACAACAAACTCAGCTGTGTTATTTGGTTTTGTTGTCTGTCTTTCTTTCTGTGGCTGCTATGCCAATCATTAAATGTGGGGGGTTTTGATTCCCATCTTGTTTGTTTGTTTGTTTCTTAGAAGTTGTATATGGAAGTACATAGCTCATCTTGAAGGAAATCAGCTTGGAGTTTATTACCCTGTTCACTCTTTGCCTATCACTTTAGAGAAAGAAAAAGTGGATGTTCTAACAAGTTATACAAATAGAAAAAAAAAGAAATTATTTGGGTTGATAATGAAAATTTAAAATATGTAGTGATATTACTAGCTATTGATATTGTCATCGTCAATCTTTACTTCCTCCTTGTTCAGAATTACTGGGGGGAAAAAAGTATTTTAAAAATGTTGGGATTACAACCATTCTGAAGGAATCAACTCAGCAGGCAGACTGGGGAATCCTTACAGAAAACAGAGCACCTTGGTAAGCTGACCAGTGCGGTCCCTCTGCCCATGACAGGATTAAATATATTTGGTTCACTCTTGAGGCACATTTGACCATATGATCATATGATTCAACAATTCACTTGGGCAAACTATTCCAGTGGCTTAAACAACAGAAAAATTTCCTGCTATTAAATGTTTCTGGAAACCTGTCTGCTGCTTCTTATGGTGTTCTCACAAGAAATAGAGAATGGTTTGTTTCCTTCCTCTCTGCAGCAATTTTGAATATATTTGAAGACTTAATACATCTACTCACCAGACAACCCTGATTTCTTCAGCCATTCCTTTGTAGGTCATGTTTTCTGGACCTGGCGCTATTTTCATTGTTCTGTGGCTGGGCAACATATGTTTCAAAGTGCAGCTCCAAAAACTGGATGCTGTATTGCATTTGAAATCTTCCCAGCACCAAGCGGGATTATTTCACATGTCTAACACATGACACCCCTGTTTATATGTCCCAGTTTGACATATGCCCTTCTTGCAACAGCACGACACTGTTGACTCATGTACAGCTTCTGATTCACTGTAACCCCAGATGCTTTCTTGCAGAACTGCTTTGTAATCAGTTGTCCCCATCCTATATTTGAGCAGCTGATTATGCATCAGCGACAACTTTGCACTGATTCATCTTGAATTTCACCCTATTTTTTCTGACTGTTTTTGCAATTTGTCAAGAGCATTCTGCATTATAACACTGTCTTCAAAGGCTGTTGCAATTCCCCCTACCTTGGTACCACCTGCAGATATGCATAATATTTTCGGTTCCACTTTCTAAGACATTAACAGTATTGGGTATTACTGGGCCCAGGACCCACTCCAGGTGTTAGTCCAGCCTGACAATGACCTGTGAAGGTGTAATTTTGGAGTATGATTTTCTGACCTCTTCCAGCCCCTTGCGATGGTGTCATCTGGAGGATATTCCACAGCTCACCTATGTGAGACCTATGTGAGACTCACGTGAGACAGCAGCAGAAGCTTACAGAAGTCAAGATTAGGTAGGTTTGACATAATCTATCCTGAATAAATCCATATTGTCTCTCATTTATCTCCAAAAACCTTATTCTATGTTCTTATGGATAGTTTGATTCTTTTGTCCCAGTATTTTTATATGAACAGAAGGTAAGAAGACCCAGTGGTCCCTTCCCACCCTTCCATCTTGAAGACAGCTGCTGTGTTTGCACTGCTGAGTCTGCTGGAAACCACTGGTCCTTCACAGGTCTTCAGGGATGGTCACTGGTGGTTCTGATATTTTTCTAAGATGAGTTTAATGGCCTGACCTTATCTATGTGCTTTCTAAGTGCTCTTGAACCTCTTCCTACTGTAGTCAGAGCTCCCGCTAATCTAACAGTGGTCTTGATTATTTTTGCAATCTGATCACAGCTGATTCCCGTAGCGAAGATGAAAGTAAAAAAGGCTTTCTTAGGGTGATCTGTCGAGAGCTTTCTCTGCTGAGTGACAGATGTAATCTTTCCTAGGTCTTTTCCTGCATAGAGCATGCACTTACCAAACACTTTCTTCTTATTATGTTCCTTTCTAGTTGTATCTCATTTTGTGACTTTCTCTATTATTTTTCCCTGTGTGTTCATGGTCACTAGAAGGGACCCCTTTCTGCATGTCTTTCACATTTAGACAAATACTTGTTTGTTTATAGAATGTATATTCAGGGTTTCTTTTGTAGAAGCATTCCTTGCCATGCTATACAGCTCTTTTTCCCTACAAAGGGTTATAATAGCAGCATTGGGGCAAAATAATGTTTTCCCCTTTCAGGCATTTCTCTGCACGCAGTTCAGTTACACCCACTTTGGTGGGGTAGGGAAGGTTAAATTTCACCTCCTGGGATGAAATCCTGATATTGCTAATAATTTATACTTTGAGTAACAGCAGGCAGCATTTCCAGAGACCCTTGACTTCTAATCTTCAGCTAAAGGATTCACCCTTTGGCTGCAAAAGAGGCATTTGAGTTTGCAGTCCCATCTAACTGCAAAAAGTAATCTTTTGTGGCCAAGAAACGAGAATTTAAAAGAGTGCGATGGTTTGCACAGCTCTGGCTGCAGCTACCTTCACCAGCCACATCTGTGGTTCATCTTCCATCACAATGTCATCAGCTAGAATACCACAGAAGATCTCATTCAGAACTATACATAAGGCTCACCATGCATTTTTTAACTATGACATCCTATTTCCAGAATTTATAATTCAGACTTGCAAACCTACTGCAGACTGAAACAGCCTGGAAGCTCTCATTTTAGGAACTGAATTTTCCTTCTTTAAATCACAACAAATCTCCAGTTTAAAAAAAAAAAAAACCACAACAATAAACATGCCACTTTTTCTGAAATAAGCACAGCAACACTGTAATACCATTTCCCAATCAAAAAAGCGAAAGCAGCTAATTGAATTGGTTCGATCTAAAAGTTGTTCATACTGCAAACCACAAACCTATTTTCTTCAGTGGGTTTTGAGTTAAGTCTCTAATCAGCAGGCACATCGGCCTAGTGGAATTATTTTCTTTTTAAACAAATAACAATATCTTCAGAATTTTTTAAAATAATAAGAGTCTGCTGGAACTGGGCAGGAAATGGACTGGAGTCTATGAAGAGTCCTTGGAAAAAGGCATAATTGAAAAAGAAAGAAAAACTAGAACTGTCATTTTTAGGATGGAAAAGCAACATCAAGATGGCAATATGTTCTTCCAAAACATTTTTCCTTAAGTATCATATTTAGTTGAAAAATATGTCTTAATAGATTTTTGCAAATACACTATGAATGTTAAAATTATAAAATGGACACGTTTCATGCAATGCCTGCGTAACTGCTGAATACCTCCCTGCAAACTAGAAGCTTGAAGATGGTCTTGGGTTTTTTTTTTTTCCCAGTGCATCAGAAAAAGGACTGTGCGCTACTGTAATCGGGGAGGAGAGAGATGCAAAACACAAGGACTGGATATGGTCCTTTCTTTTAGAGAGCAATCTTGCAAAGGAATCCTGTGCCCGTATGAAATTCACACTTGGAAAGGTCTTGTTTGTTAGTTGGCAGGAGCTAAGAGGTTGTGAGGTTGTGTCTTCTGGAGGAGGCACAAAAGAAGGCAGAAGCAGTTTTCTTTCTGAAAGTAGAGCATCTTTCCTCTTCTGAAAGCACTAAGGGGACAGGAGAGGCCAAGCCACTCACAAACACAGGCAAGTCAATATTGGGGGCTCTTTGATGCTGGATTTCTCTCTTCTTTTTAAAGATTGAGTAGCAATCCAAATAAAGAGAGTGGATAAACTGTGCAAAATATTTTACACAGTTGGCAAAACCAGATAAACATCTACAGGAAACTCTGGGTTAGAAGCTGCTTGCCCTGAATAGAAGGGAAGGCAAAAGTCTGAACTTGCTTTTAAAATGGCTATAGCAGTGTCGATTTGACAAAGTATGCGAATACCCCTTCTATCTGGATCATTTAATTACAAAGCACCAAGTCACCATGGTATTGGGATGTGTGCTATCCATTATGCCATAAATTAATTGTTTGTGCAGCGTAAGCCTATTCTTTATTTTATTGGTGTGATTATTTATTATTATCACGTATAGTCAGAGAATAAAATTATGCCGACAATTGGAATAATTGAATTGAGATATTGGGGGCTAAAATGATACCAGTACTTCCTAGAGCCTCTAGTATTCCGTCTCTGACAATGGCTGGGGAAAAGGTAAGGCGCTAAAAACTTTCAGAATCTGTAATTCTCTATGTTGCCACTTGTAGTAAAACGTGTCACCCACTGAGACATACAGGGATTCTTTTCTAATGTCAAAAAAAGCAAAATGGACAAACACAGTTTACATGTACTACACACATTTGTTTAATAAACAATTCAGAGAAAATTTAACCAAAATGCTAAAGCCACTAACAGAGACCAAATGCTTAATATTATTTTAATTGAAATGTAATTTTGATAGAAAAAGAGATGAAGATTTCATGTAGCAAAAAGTGATAACTCTGTGTGAAAACTAAAGGAAGGCCAAAAAATATTTAAAAATACTGTATTTTTTTTTTTTCTACAGAAGATCTGCCAAAAAATTCTGAACATTAATGAAGAGGTTTGTGCACCAGGCCCAGAAGACGTTGCTCTCCTGGGTGGGACCCCCCAGCTCCTCTGCAGGTGTTTCCAGTAGATCCTACGAACCCCTCACGAGCTGCAGCTGCCCCACACCTGCAAAGGTTGAACTCAGGACGTTTCCCCTGCTTGTTCCTTTCTACCTTCTCACGCAGATCCTCTCTTGGCTGTTCCTGTATGTGTCTATGTCAGGTAAGTGGTTATTACTAATATTTTTCCTTGTGTTTCCTGTGCTGTCTGGTTTGAATACGTGCTGTAGAGCAGCTTATCTGAAGGGAGTAATCTCTTTCTTTTTCTCTGTAAATTGAGAGTGTAACTTGCAAACTCAGATACCTACCACAGGTTGTTTAAGCCTGAGGTAAGTGCTGATCCTTAGTGTTTTGTCTGTAATCATTGCGCAGACTTTTTTGGGTTAAACGAAGTGTAGTTTTATCAGTGAATTGCACGCAGTTGCAAAGCTGGAGGTGGGAAGCAAAGAGCGTTCTGTATAAATGACTGAGAGCTACCAAAGAAGCAGACCAGAAACAATGAAGTTTAGTAGAAATCTAAAAAGTAAAGAATAAAGACTGGGAGACAAAGTAGAGACCATCCTTCGTAATTGGCAACATTGGGAACAAAGAGAATATTTAGAAACTAGAAAGACTTATTGCTGAGCGGTAGTAATTTGTTTGTATTAAAAGTGTCAAAAGCAAGAGTGATAATAAGCCTAGAAAATTAGGTTTTGGGGTTTTTTTTTTTAGAATCTGGAGGCTAACGGTGGAGGGAATAATGTACTTATGCTTACTCAGGAAAAATGCTGTGTAGTGCTCTTTGATTTAAAAAAGAAAAAAAATGTTGGGAGTTTTATTTTGGTTAGAATACTTCTTTCTTTGTTCCTAAATAATGAGGCATTTCTAAAGCACCTGTGTCATCATTGGCAATATTCCTTGCATTGTCTTGCGCTGCATTGCACCTGTTATGGAGGACACACCACGACTTCTTAGAAACCCTTAGTCTTAATCAGGGCTGTAGATCTCCAGTTTGGGTGCTGATCCACCCCATCCTTGGCTTATGGGAGATGCTGAGCCTGAGCATTAAGATGACACTTTATCCTCCTTGACTTGAGTCTTGTTACCTGGTACTGGTTAGGAAAGATGTTTGGTTACGTTACTCATTCCTGCCTTGCATGGTGATCGTTGTGCACATGGGCAAACGCTTTCGTGTTCACAATATGTCTCCGTTTCTGAAAAAGGAGTCTGAGGCTGTTCGGTTTGGCTTTAAGAGTCTTCCATAAAAAGCGGGATAGTTAATGGGGGAATGGAATTCTAGTTTTGTGGAACAATATTACAAAAGGAGACATCAAGCCATTTTTATGAAAATTGAATGACACTTTTATGGCCTTTCTCTACTGCTTTTAATATAAACTGTATAGGAAATACAGGTGAAGGGGGAAAAAAAGTCCACCTGTCAAAATATAGCTCTGTTTGGTTACCTCTGTCCATGGGACAATTTTAGTAGCCTGTCAATCAGTGGGCTGCTAAATAGCCTCTCCAAAGCACAATCTGCTATTTCAGACGACATCAGTGTGTCAATCATTTATTGAATCAAAGCCAAATTTGAAGCAAAGCAAGCCCAGTTTGTCAATCACTTCTCGGTATTCTCTCCACTAACCACCTGACAGCTTTTAACTTTTCACTTTTATATTCCATGCAGCTAGTTAAGATTCTTTCATTTTTAATTGGACTTCTTTTATGATTGGTAGCTAAGCAACTAATATGTTGTTTTATCTGGTAATAATGGGCCCAAACTTGAGAGCTTTCTTGACCATTCCTATTTGTTGTTGGGAAATTATTTTCCTTCAAGTTACTAAATAGCAGATGTAGCAGAAACAGTTATTTAATTATGGGTTGTCCTGTTGTTTCTATCTATAAACACTTTTGGCACTGTTTAAAAATAAACACTGCATGCACTGGCAAATATATACTGAGTGATTTTAACTCCTGATAGAACCCCTTGGAATTTCACTGCTCACTTACAGGGAAAACTGGGTGCAAAATTGAAGGGATTGCCAAAAAGCAGTTTGGAAAAATATTAGCAGAGGACAGAGTGAGAAATCTCTGTTCCAGAATCCCACTTGGCTTTGATCCAACCTGATCAGCTTTCAGTCTTAATTTAGGTACAATTAAACTTCTGAGGCCAAGCACAATGCTCTGAACCACTATCTCTCCAAACAAGCCAGAAGCCCTTTCTGAGCAAGCTCTGCTGGCTTCTCAGTCCAAAACGGCGTTTTGAGTTAATTAAGATTTTTCTATACCTGAGTTGTAAAATGTTTGGGTACAAGTTGAGTCCACCAAAGGTGACTGCAAATCCTGGCGTAGTTTCGGTTCCATCTCCCCATCATGCATGTGAATGCTGCTTTCATGTGTGTAATATGGTCTACAGCTAGGAGTAAATGGTTTTGCCTTTCTATTTCTGAAGACTGTCATCAGTAAAGCCAATGTGTTGTTTTCAGACAGAAAGAATTAACTTTCTGTCCTTTCCATGAAAGGAAGTTTGGAAAAAGCACTATTTCTGTGTTACAGAAAATTCTATTTTGGGTTCAAAAGAGTTTTATTCATTTAATTCTTTTGCATATCTGTTTGATGGGCTTCTGGCTGTCTTTTGACAGACTGCTGTCATCTGGTTTGATCCAAAACTGTGAAACTCCAGATGTGCCCAAGAACTTGGGAGAACATGGGTATAGTTTTGCAAAAAGCTACAGTAGGTTTCAAGGCAATCTGATACCAAATGTACTTCGCAGTCCTATTTAAATTTTACTTTTCTTTTTTGTATTTTTACCAAGACTCGGTAAAAGACACTGACAGCCCATGAGGATTGACAGTGGAGAGGCAAATGGGGGCTTTGGAGTCCTACAGTGTTTCAGAAATCCAGTTCAAATGCTAAATGTAGGTGCCTTTCCCTGTTATGAAGCTGAGGGAGGTTCTGGAGAGCCCTGAGGATTATGCTGGTGCTGTGATCAAGTGTCCCTCTCTTAGGAGGAAGATCTTCGCAGGCTGAGATTGGCTAATCAATTAACAAAAACAAAAGCTATAAAGCATATCATATTTTGAAATTTGATGAAAACAGCAACCATTGCTAGCTTACAAATGAATTCTTAAGTGCCCAAAAATATGGTTGTTTTTTGGTTTGTTTGATATATTTTTTTTTTTCTTCCTGTTCTTGAAGGGATTTCTGAGACCTTCCATTGAAATGAATTTAAGTAATAATGAATTACTATGATATCAAGGATGGGCATCTACTGTTCAGTGACATTCTGACAAATGAGGTGTAAGTTTGCCTGACTGCACAAGTGATTAAGAGATTTTTTTAATGGACAGATTTGTACTATTTTTATAGCTAGATATTAACAAAAGTTTTTAAAAAGGTGTTTTGATCCCAGGCTGCCTCCGTAGTTTGGCACAGATTGTTAATCTTGGCTCAAAGGGTGTTCAGGCCTGGCTGAACATGATGCTGAGCTCTTGTAGTTCAGGCATCTGAGCAGAGGGGAAACCCACACAGCACCCACCTACACAGCACCTGGTCTGTGAATCGGCAGAAGACTCTCAATGGAAGAATTAAGATACACAAGATCATAAATATTATACCAATAAGAGAAGGACAAGGTTAAAAAAAACAGAAACAATTGTAGAGGTTGGTTTGTTTGTTTGTTTTTCAAACAACTCCACTTTGGTCATTCACATTAAAATAACACTCAGAAAAGTCCTTCTGTGCGCAAAAATGCCAGTGTCTCTTCATATATGTTATTACTCCTGTCCTACAGCGCTTCTTAAGGACCCTTTGTACCAGAAGAGATGATACTTTTAGGTCCATTCAAGCATATAAATTGTACAGGGATATTTTTATTAGCTGAAAGTCAAGAGCAACCCAAAACACCTACTTGGTTGAAATTCCCAACTGGACAGAAATGCTGGAGCAGAGTCTCTCTCTGGATATCGATGTGGTACTTTGCTCAGTCTTCAATCCATCTGCTGAAAAACAGTGACTCGCCTTGCAGTGTCATTGGTTACACAGGATGCATAGGGACTGAAAAGGTTTATAGAGCCATATATTTCAGGCCAACTTACAAATATGGGGTCTGAGTCTGCTCTTGGTTAGTGGTAGTTCTTTTCTGAGTACTGTGGTAAGGCAGATGCCTGTTCTGTAGAACTAGAGAGAGAAAAAATGAACTTTCCTTGATCTTTAGTGCTACCAAGTGCAATGGCCAGGTTCTCTATCGCAGGGTGCACACAGGTCTTTGCAGTGGTGCAGCCCCAGTACTTGAACTGAGTTTGTTTCTCTTTGCCATATATTGAGGGTGGTTCCTGTAGTTCATGGCAGAATTACCACTTGTCCCCGAGGGAACTGTGCAGGGTCTCCATCTAAAATGTCAGTTTTCTCTTACCTACTTAACAAGCCCATTTTTCCCAGGTATGTGTCCAAGAGATGATCAGTGTCAACTGCTGCCTTTGTCCACCTGCAGCCTGGGAGCAGCACAAAGACAAAAATGAGGAATACCCTTCCTAATCAGCCCTCTGAATGAAGGGAGAACTTGCTAAAGCAAAATGGAGTTATGTGTGCTGGTCTTTATCCAGCATGCTCTGTTTAACACAGTTACCTTTCCAACAAGTAAAATGGCATCTTTAGCTATGCCGAGTGCTTGAATTCTTTGAGTTTACATCTCAAACGCCTACTAACCAGGAGCACTGTGCAACCCACTAAATCATCAGTAACCCCACCCGTGTCACCTTGGTGTTACTTGGAGCCCATTCTGTCTCGTTCTTACCAACCCACTGTGCAGCTTCCAGCAGTCAGAGCACTTCCAGGAGCACAGAAAAGAGGCTACGGTTACAAAGCATTTTTATAATCTAGAATTTATACATTGAACACTAATCGGTGTCGTTTAGAAGCACTGACTATTAAAACTGATAGTTTTCAAAACAGAAGAGCAAGGCTTAACGCTTCCTCATTACACAGGTACTCAAATGCCAAATGAGGTTTTCCTTGCTTGCATGTGGAAGGGAAATATTCTATTCAAGATGGGTTTTGTTCAGAGCAATATTTGTTCTTTAGAACTAGAACCAAGAAGAAAATGGGTTAATATGCACATACAAATCTGTATACACATATTCTATGCTTGATGCCATGTAGGGGATTTAAAACCATGGAAAATCGCCCCAAGATATTTCAAAATAGCAACAAAAAATTAAGATTGCTGCGTTTTAAAATCTGGCTATTATTTGTCTTAAATAGCAGACTCAGCTGTGGGTTTTTATAAGTCTTAAAATATATGCAGGATTTCATACACCTACAAAACCCATCTTTTGTTAGTAATGGCTTTCTGATTAATTGCATATGTTCTGTACTCACAAAGTTGAAGAGTATTTGAGTGCCTGAAATTATGAGCACTTCAGCAACCCAGTGAAGATATCTGCAGTGTAAACTTTGCACATGCATGGCCTGCCCTGCCAATGACCTTCATCTTGTTCTAGCAGGGGAGCGCAGTGTGTAATGCACTCAGTGTTAGCTTTTGCCTGATCCCTTTCTAAGCACATACTAATAACATTCATGTAAGTATAGATGCTGTTATGGGCTTGGGTCACTAGAGGATATAATTAATTAAAATCACTTGACCTCAGAAGAAGGTCCTTTTCTGAACAGGTAATGCTCAAGGAACCCACTTTTTCTATACCATCCGGTATCCCAAGGTTTTTATAACATTTAAAGAAGAATATAAAGGCTACAGTACCATTAGGACTTCATCTAGCTGAGCTAAGTTGACTGTTTAGAGGCAAGAATAAATACACCAATCTGAAAATCTGTATTACTTCATGCCTCAGTTTGTCTCAGAATGAATACTGACATGATGTTTTCTGGGACTTACTCTTCAAGGATGGCATGAAACTTAAATTTCACCATCTTTGATGACTTTAGTTTTTCTGGTAAAATATAAATTCATTTGACAGTGATATAACTATGCCTAAAAAATTGTGCAAAGTACCAAGCCTTGTAGTTCCTCTTCAAAGAACAGATCACAAGCTCTTCAGTGCCATTCAGTATTGGAACCTATTCTAAAACTGAGAGGATGCCTAGCAAAAGGCTTGTGCCATTCTTTGCTATTACTTAAGAATGAAAACTTAGAACTTAATTTTATGAAAAAAGCCAGGTGTTTTATTGATAACATCTTACATGTCTGTTACAGTTATGAAAATTGTGAAGTACAGGATATCATGGTGTTTGGCATATAAATGATAACCAAGTATTGCTCTCTGCACAACCGCACAGGCTGTCAACTTGATCAGATGATGATTTTCTTTTTTTTTTTCCTGACTCACTTCACAAGTCTCTTGAAAAATTAACTTCTGAAAACATAACCGAATACTTTATAGAAACTCCCTTTATCACTCCTATGGGCAAATTTCATTGACTTAGAATTTAAGAGCTAATTCTGCTTAAGTTATATTCTCTTCATTTCACATTGGCAGCTAATGAAATAAGAGTACGCTAAGGAAATAACTAAATGTTTTGTGATTAGGGCTATGGTGCATCAGGATGCAAATAAATACAAGCCAATATATCCTTTCATGAATTAAATTTGTTTTTATTTTGCAGCCTTTGATCTGTGTGTACCACAAACTAAAGTCTTTCAGAGCATCATTGTCTTATCCTAGGACCCTACGTAACTCACTCGTGCTGAGGTACAGTACGTGTCAGGTCAAAAGCCACAGGGATGTGCTGATTGTAGGTATGTGAAACGCTGATCAGAGGAGAAGCAGCGAGGCCCTTTTCTATACGTCAATTATACTTATTTCTTGCAGGTGCCTTTGAGCTTCATATGGGTTACAAATTTATCCTGAATTCCTGTGACAGATTAGGGTTTAAAAAAAAAAGCAAAACACTAAAGAAATGCTCAGATCAAATATTCAATAGATTTTCTTTTCTCTGTAACCAGCCTGTGGTTCGTGGGCTGTTTTCTGCCTCCTCCATTTTCCAGAGTGCTCTGTGGCCTCTTGGACCATTGTTTGGAAAGACCTTTTCGAAATAGGGAACAGCAATGCTTACCAAAGTATTATTAGGTTAATTCCAGCCAGGCTAGCTTCAGGAGAGGTCCCTGACATCAAACAAACCTGTTCCCTTCACTAGGATGTGTCAGTTAGAAACACCAACTGCAAGGATTTCTTATATTCTCATGAAAAAGGAAGGAAACAGCTGGTAAATGTTTCACAGATGGTAAAGCTCTTGGCATCTCTCAGGAGAGGGCCACCCATACAGATGGCTCATTATTTTAACATTTGGATTTTCATCTTATTAAAACATCTTTTTTTTTTTTTTTCTGGTTTTATTTAGCATCATAAATTCTCTTACACTTTAGTTAACAACTCGGTGATTTGGGGGAAGTGTGTGTGCTATAAGGAACATCATTTGGCTAAAACACGTATCTGCATCATTTTTCTCAGCTCTGATGTACAGTGAGTGGACTTGAACCTGATTAAAAATACCAAATGCAAGCAAATGCTTAGAAATATGACTTTATCAAGCAAAGGTCAGCTAATCCTGTTGAGAAGCTGAATTATTCAGCAAATGAAGAAATGTACTGAGTGAAGCAAGCAAATATTTCTATCTTGGGCATTACATCAATTAATGCTATGATGCTTTCTGCATACACCAGCATAGACAGGCACTGCGTGTGCTGAGTGTTAGTAAATGTTTTGTGTTTATAGAATCCCCAAATACAAAATACTAAATTTAAAAAGATCTGGTCAATAACTCAGATGATGCTCAGGTTTTCAGAAATGTTTGTAAAATGATGCGTTTTCAAACACAGTTCCACCTTGCATTTATGATTGCACATGCAATCATAAACATGCAAATAGATGGTATGTTTAGCATATGTTATACATAAATCCCAATTCCACACAGAGTTTAGTAAATATCATTAGTCCCATTTGGTTTTATGGCAAGGGAGGGGATGAAAACAGTGCCAAAAGCTGGCAGAACTTGCCCTATGGGGCAGAGGAAGTAGGGGCAGACCTAAATTGAGTTTGGATGTTCTGGCTTTTGGCCTTAGTGCTTTATCTTACTTGTTCCCTTGATACAAGCTGCTCTCTTCAGTAGTTGACACTGCACATGCATGGTTTGAAGAAGCTGAGGCAGAGATGTGTAGCCCTTCCTGCAACACAAAGCAAGCAATAGGTAGGAGATGGTGTGAGAGAGAGGAGGAATGAAGAAAAAATCCTGAACGTAATGCCAAATCTTTGGCCTCTGTGTTTTTCAGAGACTTTTTTTTTTTTTTTTTTTTTAAGTTTCAGCATGGCCTCTCCAAGAAACTACTAAAATATAGACTTGCGGTGTAAATATGAATCAACAATAGCACAGATTGCCGTATGGATCCATCCATGAAGATTGAAAAGTAGCAATTGATGCATGTGCTACAGCTGCCTTGTAATTCTCATTATAGTCCTAGCTAAGATATGTGCTGCCTTAAATACTCTGGGTTCTACATGGTGAGGTTTGTTCTCTGCAATTTCGTTTCAGTTAAAAGTTAAATAATCAGGAGTGGGAAGAAAGAAACTTGTCTTTTCTGCACGTGAATGTGCAACTCCCCCTTGATTCCAGTAGGTTATACCAACAGCAAAGATTTGGCCCTAAAGCTAACTAAAAATATTTCATTAATAAGTACAGGGAGAGATTTGTGGCATGTAAATCACTGGAGCTCCACTGATGCCAGTGTAGCTATGCTGATGTACATCAGCTGAAGAGTCGGCCTGTGAATTCACATTCCTTCTGAGATCGAAGATGTGTCAGCAAATGGTAAACTTGATTTGTATTTTTGAGCCTTCTAATTTAAAAATAGCCAAATTGATTTATTATTAAATGGCTGGGTTCTTATGGCGAGACTTTGTATGCCACGTTTCAACCAGACGCCACTCTTGCAGCCAAGCTGTAAATCCTTCCGAAATGAGGATTTTAGCTGAAATGCTGAAAACTCTGTAATGCTTGTGGGTACTGCTGTGTCATATTTATAATGGATGGGCTAATCTAACCATATCCTAAAAAATGAAAGGCATGAGAGTCTGGATGGCTCTGAGGGTTGGCAGGATTGCCAACTTAAATTCACTCATAGCCAGAAGTGACAAAGTTGTTACCATTTTTGGAAGCCTATCAGATAAGTTGTTGAGGCTCAGTCAATTTGTTGTCTTTCTGTCCTTTGACAGGCCAAAGAATGAGTGAGCCATGGAAG
Source organism: Streptopelia decaocto (assembly GCF_964273445.1). NCBI lineage: Eukaryota > Metazoa > Chordata > Aves > Columbiformes > Columbidae > Streptopelia > Streptopelia decaocto. Next base: position 12,078,434 of record NC_138669.1, read on the forward strand.
AAACTGGTGCTTTAGCTACCTGCTTGACTTTTGGTTTACATGGCATTGCAACTGATGCCTTTCAGAAGTACTGTACTTGTTCTATGGAAAGATACCCTAATGGGCTGGTGGATTGTTGAATGTTAAGCATGAATGCTCTGGGTAGTGAGGAACATGACATGCAATGTTCATCAACCATGGAATGACTGCTGTAATACGGAGAGGGGAGTATTTCCAATACCCTCCCTGACCTGCTTCCAGACTCTGCTCTACTGTTTATTAGTATGTTTTCAGAGGCAACTCAATTCTCTAAATGTTGTAGGAAGCTTATCAGAAATGCTCAGAACTGTTGATTCTACTAGGAGCCCAGCAAACTTATATTAGAAGGTATTTTGGGGCTCATCTGGTACAACATACCTGCACAAAGGTGGGATGAGTGTTGAAGTTGGATCCAACTTTGAAGTCACATCAATTTTTTCAGGATCTTCTGCAACTAAGTTTTGAATATCTCAGTGGATGGAGATTTTGCAGCCTCTTTGGGCAATCTGTTTGCATTGCAATGGTGATTGAGCACGTGAACCAAGAAAGGGAAGATATATTGACTGTGTGCTTCTGTTTGGTTTTCTATGGAAATCAACTAAATGCAATAGGGTAATAGACTTAAGCAGATATCAAGAAAAACATGTTAGTGCTGAGGCCGTGAGGGATAACAGGGCTTCTGTAAATTGGGTGAAAACGGGTGGCCAAATGGAGGGGTAGGAGATCATGGTTGAAGGGCAGGTTGTTGTATCACCCCATGGGTCATAAGAAAACTGGGGGATCCTTTACAGATGCTCCAGCAGCAGGAGTAGCTTCAGGTGGATCTTGCAGCCTGTTGAGTGTCTATTGACTACAGTAAACAAATATATAAAAAGCAGGTTTTGTTAGTTCTTGTCAGGCAAATTGCTAGTGTCTTTCTTTTAAGTCTTTAATTGCAGTATTTAGTGTTGATAACTAAAAAGGTACAATCTCTAGCTGAGACTGAAAGCTGCTTTTTACCATTAATGTCTTCATTTGTGTTTCTGAGGTCTGGGTGTGCTGTACTCTCTGAAAAAGGGCATAGTGGAAATAAAGTGATACTGAAGGTGAAATAAGGGAGATACTTACTTTGTCTCTTGAGAGCTTGTATTTGCAACAAATGAATGCCACCATTACTTTCAAGCTCTTCCAAAATGAGAGTTTCTAATCATGCACAGTAACAGGTATTCTAATGGACTCCTACTTGACCATAACACAAAAACAAGTAGTGAAATGAGAAAAATAGCTAATGAACTACACAATACAAAATGTACACTTGTCTCTTGAGACTTACTGCCACAAAGCATCACTGAAATAGCTTGGTAGGAGTCACATTAGATATCTGCATGCAGGCTGAGTGTATCCAAATAGCATTAGCCTTAAAACCAGTTTGAGCTATATGGCCCTTTCTGCTCTATATGAGAGGTTAATCACCAACTAGCAGAACTGAGAAGAGGCTTGTGCTGTACCTATGTGTGGTGCAATGTCTTGTGGAGGTGGATTGTCATTGCTGCAAACAGGCTACAGCAGAGGATGGACCAGTGACCTTTACATAATACAGTAGTTTGTTTCGTGTTTGTTTTACCCTTTAGAAACGTGTATCCTAATTCTGTATAGGCTTAGATGTTATTAGCTTGCAAGGTAGTGTGGATTGCATCTCTGAAATCTAATGTGGGCATGGGGGCTCTCTTTTTGATCATTATAGGGTATGAGTGTTTTGTAATTCTTCTAGTGCAAAAGAAGCTGTTTGGTGACAGGCATCAAGTCAAATTCCTGCTAGAGGCTGGCAGCAGAATACATTTGTCTATTTAACTGCATGCAAAACACTTGTCAAGACAGATTCTGGTCCTTTCTCCTAAGCAGGGACTCTCACTACCTTGTGTTCCAGATACCCTGGCAGAGAGGCTGATGCAGAAGCACATGCTGAGCTGTTACCAGAACTCTTACCATGTCTCTGGTTCCGGCATCTGCCAGATGGAAGACTTTGCAATGGGAGAAAATTGAAAGGCAGAAACATTCACATCTGGAGGTATACTAAAACAGAACAGTCTTTCTTAAGACCCTTTAAAGAGATGACAGGTTATCTCATTCTTGAATGCATTTGCCACCATGTTGCCACATTAGATGGAAAATGTGGGGGTAAACAACTTCTTTTGGGATGGGACAGGACAGAGGGTGGAAGGCTGTAGGAAGTGTAGTGGTGAGACTGCTGAACTTGCATGGGTGGTGGGCAAAAGAAAACAAAAGCCTGGAAATGAAGCTTCAACTTTCCCCTCTGAAGGAGGAAATTAGTTCTGCTTTGTTCCTCTCCCACAGTGCTTGGATGTGATATATGAATTTTTCTTATTTGGTGGCTTTGGAGTGTGCTAGAAACTCTGTTCAAAAAGTAAAGGTGTAGAAGTATGGGGCTAAAGTTGCTACTTATTATGCTAATGTTCTTTTAGACCCTTTGGGCTATTAAAGTTGTGCTTATCTTCATGCTGTACCTCTGTATTTACAGTTGATACCTCCCTTTCCATGTACATGTTACCTTTCTTTCCATTCCACTCACTTTCATCTCTTGTTGTCTTGACTCCTCTGCTTCCTCCTGTGTGTATTTCTCTCTGCCCCTTTGCCAATTCAGAAGTGTTATTCTATCATTTCAAGTGCTTTGAGCTACCTCTGGGGCCACCTCCTCCTTTAGCGCTAGCTGACCTTTTCTGAAAGCCAGCCTCACCTCTTCAGCATCCAACTTGAGAGGCTAAAGAGACAGGCAGGCTTTGGCACGTGATGGTCAGGTCTGGCAGAATGTGTATGTGCTTTGGAAGGGGAGGAGGGAAGGATGGGACGGGGCTGAGGCAGCTGAAAATGATAAACCTGTCACAAACCGCATCCCTGAAAACCCCAGAAATATTGAAATATGCTGAGGAAGAATAAACCCCCACCCTTTGTCCAACCTGTGGTTCTACAAAATTCCTGCTTGCTATGTTGTCATGGCACAGATGCTTTGTACTGCCTTTTTGTTCTTGTTTCAGCTTTGAGAAATCTCTGCTATCTTAATTATTAACCTGTTATGCTTAAGTTTCATTACCTATATATTTTTTAATGTCTTCTATTGAGGTGACAAGTGAAAGTGGTAGTTCTGCCACTGCTGCAGTGCTTTAACTTCAGACTCTGCGCTCACTGAGTGCCTGTAGTAATGACTCCCATAAAAGTCTTGATTGTTCTCTGATGCAAATCAAGATCAGCAATAATGTACCATTTTCTTCATAGCAATTGTATACTGCTCAACTTCTTTGGTCACCTTATTGAAGCATAAGTCAACATTAGGATAGGTTAATAAATACTATGGTAAGAATTTAAACACTTGTAAAAAAGCATATGCCTCTGTGTTGCTTCTTATGGAAGAAGCAGAACAAAAATGTTCTCATTCACTTGAATCAGTCGGTTTGAAGCTAACCTCTCCTGGGGAAGCAGGAGGGAACACCAAAGTGGGATGTGGTAGCGTAGAAAGTACTTAAAGCACAACAGCTAGCTACAATTACCATTTGTAAGCCATCCTCACCAGAGTCAGGGCTGCATCTCTGCCTGCAGGTCTGCTGGGCACTTAGAGTTTACAGTTGAGCTATTTGTGCAGCCACCAGCCACAACAATGAAACTTCAGTAAAAATAAGGTTGCTAAAAATTTACATCTTTTTTCAACTCTTACATATCTGATGGGGGGAGAATTTCGATAGGGATGTAAGGAAACATAAAAGGTTTTATTCCCTGACTCTTGCAGGTGTGTTTTGGATTTATCGCTAAACTCTGTGTCTGTTTCTTGACTGAATTACACCACTTCACTATTACAGCGGCATTGAGATAATTAATTCAGTAATGTTTGTATAGTGCAAATGCAAAATAATAATTATCCTCTTATAGCCCCTTGTTTGTATATCCACTTCCATGTGGAAATGCCCTCAAACTGAGTAAACATGCACAGATGAGCATTAAAATAAACCTGTCGGGAGCAGAGACTCAACAGCCCACCTCTTGCCGTCACCCTTTGTCCTGCTCACCCTTACACGTTCAATATCCACCCAAGGCCGTTTGGCTGCGTTGGGGCTGGGGCAGGAGTTCCTACCTTCTGTCTGGCTTTTTTTCTTTGTTTGCTCTGTTCTTTGTTTGCACAGCTCCTACGTGCTCAGTGGAACTTGGCTATAGCCACGGCATCTTGAGGAGGGGGAGAAAAAAACCCAAACCAACAACAATGCTATGTCGCCCTTTTTATGAAGGCTCTAAATATAACGATTGAAGCAAAACAATGCAGTCAGATAAACAAAGAAATGCAAGCAGTGCAAGCAAAAGCCCCTTCAGCAGGTATGAAGTCCGCCAGTCTTCATTTCTTTTGTATGTTTTAGCTAACAACCCATTGAACTAACGAGAGAAAGAAAAAGAAAAAAGGAACAAAGGCTTAATGCTATTCCTCACTGCTCCTTTAAATACATTAATACCAGTATAAAAGATCTGATTTAAAGGAACTAAACCAAGGATGTTCAGCTAGGACTGCTGGTTTCCTTGAATGTTCCCTGAAGAGCAGTTGTGGAGCGCGGTGCTCGGGGCAGATGGGTGATGTGATGGCAGGTTGTGTGACACCTCACAGCATGGCTGCTCGCAAGGGATTCAACTGGTTTAAGCAACTCCGATGCTGTTGCTACAATCTTTGCTTCTATCTTAACTTCATATGCTGTTCCCACCATTGTACCCCATCGTATTTGTAGCTGCAGAGTGAAGCAGACCTAGAAAGAGCAATCTGCCTGAAAAAGAACCTGGACAGGGGAGGAAAAATTAATACAAAATTAATAAAAAAAGGTTGTTTTAAGTTTCCTTCCTACATGAGTAGCTAGGCTACAATGGGGGTGAAGGTGATCTGGAAACAGAACAAGCTGTAAATGGAGGGGTACTTAGCCATAGCTGCCACAGGAAAGTTTCTGGTGGAACCACAACACAGTTTCAGAGCACAATCTCACTCCCAGTAGCAAAAAAATGCTTTTACAACAGAATGAGGGACAAAAGCCTCATTTTCTGATTCCCCTTTGATACTTTGATCCCTATCCTATGTGCAATGGCTTGCTAGAAGACAAGGTAAAATTAGGGCTAGAGGGAAAAACATGTATTAACATTCAAATAGAAGTAATACTGTTGCATGTTATCAATGCACTTTAAATCATCTAGTTGAAAGAGTAACAAAGGACATAATTGTGCAAGAGGTTGCTCTTGGAGTGTGAATAAGGGAGTGGAAGTTTGAACCCAGGGACTCAACTGTTGGCAAAATACAGAAGACTTTGAGAGGCACTAAATATTTGTCTTAATGTCTATTAAAGTTAATGGGAACAGAATTGGGCCTTTCCTGAGCACTTTTGAAGACCCCAGTGACAGGGCACTCGGCATTTCTCATACAGGTTGGACAGCAAGCACGAGTCTGTAACTGTGTTTCCCCATGGAAATCACTGTGTAAGTGGATCTGATGCATAATATGTTGTAAATAGCAGGTTGCTGTGGCTACACAACAAATGCATTCAATAATTGATATTCTAAACATATATCTGTCATATTTGGCCCCTTGGAGGCTCTGGCCCATCTGGTTCAGCATTGACACTGGATTGTACTTTGTTCCTTTAGAGTATGAGCTTGTACCAAGAGAATAAATCCATAGTGCGTGCTGGTGTCATGCAGGGAGGATGCTGCACAGTCATACTAAATCATAAAAAAAACTAGATAACATGTGCCTTTAAATTTCTTTGCTATTTGAGAGCCTACCTCAGGATTTTTTGAAGTGATAAGCAGGTGATAAAATAACAAGTAGGCTTGGCTTTGAATGCTGTATCACCCATGCAGAACAGTATTTTGTCACAGGCACCTGAGCAGGGGTTGTATTTGAAGGAGACAACTTCTGAAGGGCACTGCAGGGCTACCACGGACCTGGCTCTGACATCCATGTGGCTGTAAAGGGTGGCAGCAGAAATAGGGTCTGTGCCTCCATGAAATAAATATAATGCATAGGTGAGGCTTAAGCTTCATTTGAGACAGGACCCTGTGTAATAGAGACATGGAAAGAAGGAAGATCTAATTAGCTTCCTCCACTCGCAACAGTTAGGTTCTTGGTGCAAATCTGAGTGTGCTGAATCATGCCAGCAGTGTGCGGCAGTGCCTCACATGGGGATTGGCAAAGGCGGGTATTGCTCCCTAAAATAGTATGTCTTGACATTATATGCAGCAAAGGGCAACTCTATATTACCGCACAACAAATGCATTGGAATAACTGATTAGCATTTCTGCAACATTCAACGTCTGTTCTAAATTCTATTAAAAACTAGGGATTTAGGGAACTTGAGCTTTTAGGGCAGCTCTAAATATCATAGAATACCAGGTTGGAAGGGACTGCAAGGATCATTTGGTCCAACCTTTCTTGGCAAACCACAGTCTAGACAAGATGGCCCAGCACCCTGTCAGCTGAATCTTAAGTGTCCAATATTGGGGAATCCACCACTTCCCTGGGGAGATTATTCCAATGGCTGATTGTTCTCATTGTGAAAAATTTCCCTATTGTGTCCAATTGGAATCTCCTCAGGAGTAACTTGTTCACATTATGCTCTCTTTTTTTTTAATCTCCATGTGACTCCTTCTCCATCTTCTTCATAGCCAACCTTTAAATACTCAAACATGGTGATAATGTTTCCCCTAAGCCTTCTTTTCTCAAGGCTGAACAAGCCCAGTTTTCTCAGCCTTTCCTCATATGGCAACTTCCCAGTCCTTTGATCATCTTTGTGGCTCTTCTCTGGACCTCAAGATTCTTTTTCTTCTGCCTCTTTATTAAGTATATGGAGGCTTTCCTCCAAGTGGATCCTTTTATTCTGTTCACTGCACAACAGAAATGGTCTGCAAAGCCTGAGGCTGGAGAACTGGGCTCCTTTGGAGCTGGTAGCTTTGCAATGGGTCAAGGAGCACAAAAGATACCTCTGGCAAATTGCTGACAAGGGAGAAGTCCTAGTGGTTGCCCATCTGGCTATGGAGCCCATGTTTCCGCACCTGCCAGAACAAGGAACATGCTGGGGTTGAGGCAGGAGAAAGCGAAGTACAGTTGGCAAAACATCCAACACATCAGGAAGAGCATCTCCCATGCTGCATGTGCTGTGCGAGTCTTGGCACTGGCCTGGAAATCAGAGAAGCGAAGCTGCTTCCCTGGAGGACTCTGCTTTGCTTCACCCTAAATTCGGCCCATTATTAATATCCCCTATCTCCCTTGCAGAAATGATCCATTGCTTTATATGTCATTTCTTATTTAGGATGATGCCATCTGATGTGTCCAGGACGGGCCCATAATTAGTATGGCTTCCTTTCTAAATCCTTGACCAGCTACATGAGAATGATTTAACTTCCTCTCCTCACACCTGATTTATCTGTCTCTTTCTCTGAGTAGAGGAAAGTTTCCTAATCAGAGCACTATTTTTGTGTGAACACTTATCCAAAGTACAGCGGGGTGTGCAAGCGTTTTCTACTGATGTGACACCTGCTGGTTACAGAATTCAATCTAAAGTATTCTTGGCTAATCATTAATTCATCTGCTTGCAATTCATTCATCTTTATTTCACCATTTACCTAATGAGGATAATAGGGAGCATCAAAATCTAAAGACTGATCATTTTTTAAGAGCAAGCATCTGATGATAATTAATTAATAACAATGACAACAATAACTTTAATTTTCCAGGTATTCCCCAAAGAGAACTGTATTTTAATTATAATTGCCACAAGGAAAAATTAAATCTCACAGATTCAAGCTTTGGTTTATGGCATTCACTTCGTAAAAGTAAGAAGAAAGCTGTCTTCATGTAAAAGTCATTTGAATTTTTTGGAAGCTCCTACAAATGGCAGAGATGAAGAGAAGATAAATACTGCTGATGATATTTGGTATGACATTGGTAATTCTCAGAGGGACTCCACAGTGTAGTGTGCCAGTGTAGATGTTCTTTGTTTTATGAAGGTGACAGACTTGACCTGTCATGTACTAGTTACACCCTGGACAGACTAGAAATGTCACAAACTGCTAACAGTTACTACATAAGATATAAAAGCTTCTCTTTGGAAAACTGTGGCACTTTAAAAAGTGGGGGACAATCCACTTGACTAAGGGATTTTTACTCTACCCCCCCATATGACAGTGCACACAAGACAAATTATTTCGGGCAGAAGAAGCAATTTTAGCAAGCTTAAAAATGCCAGATTAAATAAAACTAGTACCAGTGAATAGATAAAGCATTTTGTTACTATTTCAAGGGCTTTGCGGGGTATGAGGCTGATTGAGACTGGGAGAACTGTAGAAGAATTTCTTACACATAAAGAAGCTGCAGATGTTAGGAAGGTGTGTGACTAATTCTGTACCGATTTATCCTGGTGAGCGTTTACTGTATGAGCACTTCAGTCACTATAACTCAGCTATGCACTGGACTTTTCCAGTTTAAACTCAAGCTGGCATAGAGCTGGAAGGAGCTGGTTACTAGACAGCTATTTATGCATGTCTCTCATCCCAGATAAAGCTGCATGCTGGATATAAAAGCACCACGTTTCTGTGTGTGAGATCTGCATGTGGTTGAATTTTGCCTTTCAGAGCTCCATGCCCAGACTGGTGTGCACACCCATGTGTTGAGCTCCCAGTTCTGCTTCAGTCCTACTTACTTGTTGGTTCCTGGTGCAGCTTGTGTTTCTGCAGCAGCCAGAGGCACATTTTTGTTCTAGGAGTTGGTGACATACCACTAGGCTGCCTTTGTGGCTTTAGAACCTTGTTTTTCACTTGGCTGTGGAACAGCCACCATGTGCTATGTTGGAATTGCAGGATTTCCTTTCAAGGTGTAAGTACTTTGTCTGTAAAACATATTATCAAGCTTCATGATGAATGAGTAGCTTTGATTTGTGCTTTCCTAGCTTTTGTTACAGTGTGATCTAAGGTCAGTGGTGAAAATGAGTCAGAAATACATGGCTTCATGTAGGTGAATCTTTCATCAGGACTTTGTTTCAGCAAACTGGGAAGTAAAACAAATGAGTATCTGGTCGGTTTGAATTCACTCTTAACTTCAGCTTGAAGAAGAACTTTGTAAAATTTTTAGGTGGTTAAAGTTTGGGTTTTCTGTTATTTTATGTGTCTGTTTGTTTTTAGAGGGAATTCAGCTCTGAGCAAAACAAACACAGAACCTGGCTTGCCCACCTCAAACACACAATCGTGTCTTGGGTCATATCTGAAGTGCTTCCGTGGCACGGATGATTAATGCATGAATTGTATGTTCTTTGTAGGCTGGTGCACAGTGTAAATTACTACTGTGTTCAAACACAACTGCAAAGAGCTGAATGAGCCAACTGACAGAACCCTGAGCACAGTGTACCCTGCTCGGCAGGGCTGCTCCTGAGCACCGCGGCCGATAGCTGCCGTGGTTCTTTGTGTGTATATCCAACTATGATAACATTGTCTAGTAAAGATAAGCCATTAGACTTGCTCCCAGAAAATTTTACTCATTGTTTTGATCTTAAAGTCAAATATGCTTGGACTAGACCCTTCCGGAGTTGACTTTGGTGCAGTTCGATTTATTACAATGGAGCTGCATTATTTAAAGATATCACCTTCAGTCTTCAAAGTCAATAAGTGCTGCACTGGAGGCAAGCTTGGCAACTGATATTTGAAATATTAGCTGGTCATAGAGGTATGTATTTACTAAAATATAGCTCAAGTTTGCCCTCACTTATTTATACTTCCAGGCAGCTTTTCACTTGCTTATCACTTGGTCCCTTTTTTTTTTTTAATGGACTGTTCAGCAAGCCCCAGCAATATACCAGATCTTGAGCAATAATTAATCTAGTTTATCTCTTGAAGTAAAAGCTGCCACTTCAGACTAGTGCCAGTCTGAAGTCTATTGTTGCTGGACTACCCCACTCTACAGTTTAATAGTTACAGGACTTCAACCTCTATTAAATTGTGTACTTTTTTTTTTCTCCTCATATTAAGTAGTTCTTGGGCAAGTCTTAATTTTTGTTTTGCTTGCAGGAGTCCAAAGTGAAGGAAGCCATTTCTGGCTGTCATTTCTAGGAAGAAAGAACGCAACTGCCTCTGAGGGGACAGAGAAATGCCTTAAGCAAGTTGTAATGGGCATACCAACATTTAAAAGGTTAAGGAAAGCTTCAAAAAGCCCTGAACCTGGGTTTGAATGGGAACCTGCTTACCCTGTGTCCTGTAATGCTGGGAGGCCCTGGAGGAGAAAGGAGATGCCCAAAGGGAACAGTTGCCAGGTTGCCTTGGTGAGGATGCTGGGAAGCAGGTCTGGGGTTTGCTCAGAATCAGGCAAAACGTAGTGGTGCTTTGGTCTTTCTGTAGTTTGTGGAGGATATTGGAAATACCTGAAGACTGGGCATTATGAAGCGTTTGCTGACAACACCAACTGAAATTATTTCAAGTCATTTTTATGAACATACCAACTAACTTCTACCTTCTCTCACGCATACTGTCTTGACTGCAAAATAACTTGAGATCTAATTGCTCTGTCTTGGTCCTGATCTGACATCAGTTCTGTGGAAGTTGCTGGAAGCCTCTTGGGCTGCAGTGCAAAGCAGAGCTGTTGGATGTTTTCTGAAAAACTAGGATATTTCTGTAAGCTCCTTTTTGAGTCTTATACTTCAAGCGAAGTATCAAGGAAAAAATGTTCTGAGAAAATAAGCGTGTAATGGCTATTAAAACTACCTATGAGGTGCTGTAGGACCTTTATCACTTTTTATGTATAAAAATAGCATTTTAGAAGCAGAATAGCCATAAAGTATACACTGGTAATGTCAATCTCTGCCTTGTAATATACAGCACATTAGAACTGCAGGGAAGCTATGCATAATCTTGACTTTCCCTTCTCTTTTTTTGCCTTTTAAAATAGACACTCAAGGAAAAGAGTCCAGCATCTGCTTAAAGAAAATGTGGAGTCAGTCATTAGCACTGCCTCAGCTTTTAGCACTTTGTTGTTGAAGGAACCCACTGGTCTCAAGAGGCATGACAAGCTGTTTTCATTCTTTAATTTACAGGAGAGATGAAATGTGCAAACCACTTAACACTAGGTAGTGGTGAATCTGCAGTCTGAGCCTTCAATCTTTGCTCTGTCAAAATTCTTCTTGGGGAAGCAAATACCCATGGAAAGATTTTTGGGACCTTAGTTCAACTGTTATTGTCTCAAGAGCAGGTAGCTTGCTTTCTCACTGGTGACAACATTTATGTTGTAAATGCCTGTGTAACTTAGAGATAATGAGGAAAGGAAAAATCATTGGTTATTATGAACACGTCAAGGTTGCTTATTTTATTTTTCTTCCTGAACTCCACATGTGACAAGCAGCGTCATGACATGTCAGGTCAGGCTGCATCAATCATGTCAGCTTACATTATATCATGTGTGCAGGATGGTGGAAACCACTTATGGGTCAGACAGGAGACTGAAGAAAAAAATGTCGTAGCTTGAATTGGGGAAAAGAGGGTTGGGGAAAGGGAAGAAACTTCAGTAGAGCACAAGATTATTTTCTTTTTCCTGAACAGATGGCCAGCCCACCCACCATCAGGTGAAGTCAGATAGGGCTGGGGATACAAACCTCATCAGATGGATTGTTATTTCATAATGCTGTAAGAATAGAAGACGCAAACACGTACAAACTTCAGGAGAGAAAGGCTTTCAATTTGGAGTTGGAAAAACTTTTGACAAAATTACCCAGTTTCTGGACTGATAATCCAGTTTGGATTTCTGCAGAATTTGCTCAACTTAAGGGGATTAAAAAGCAAACGCTTAGAGCCTATAGAAAAAAAAGCAAATGAAGGGGAGAGAATTCTTTGAAAAGTACTCTTCATTTTGTCTGAAGATTTTTCTAATATAGACAATAACTTTAAAGAAGTAAAATATCATTGTTGAAATTCAAAATAATTTTAACCAGACAAAAAAAAAATTATCTTTGGAACTTTCAATGATATTCATTTCTTCTAGTAAACTTGCAATTATGGAAGTTGCATGTTTGTAAGCAAGAATTGTCACTCTCAGTAAAGCTCTCTTTCTAAAGACAATCCCATCAGTGGGAACACCTTGAATTCTAATGCTGCTGAGGAAGTTTATAATCCAGAAAATGGACATTCCAGGGTCATTTGAGGCTCAGCTCTGCAATGGAAAGCCAAGTGTAACACACAGCAAATGTTTGTATTTCCCTGTTGGTATCTGGGTCACAGAAACAAGACAGATTTCAGCAGATTTTGTCTTTATCTTTTTTCTAAGAATTTGCTTCCATTGTTGTCAATAGCAAACCTGAATGCTTTCTGCTGAGGTCTGACTCGAATGGCTGCTTATAACGGTGGAAAACAAAGCTTTGGCTTTTAGGCCAAAGTTAAAGCTGACTAAGCTTTTCAGGTTTTCCAAGCATTTTCATAGGGAAATTAAGATAAAAGGTCCATCTTCACATCTTTCAGAAAATAAACCCAAGTTGATTTCTTAGTCAAATATTCCATGTAGGCTTTACTCTTTTCTCCTTTTCACTTTAAACTTAACATAAGTTTGAAGCAAGATATTTTAAATAGAGTGTTTAAAAATAAGTTAGCCTAACCTTTTATTTTCACTGACAAGTTCTGGCAATCTATGCTTTTTCTTCTGGAATATGTTTTAATGGTACTAGTTGTGATCCTTTCAAAGACTTCCTAGCAAGGCCAACACCTGCTACAGTTTGCAGGACAGTGCTTTAATATTCTCATGCATCCTTTGACCTTTGGACGTTATTGGACTTCTTGTTTTGCTTGCCAAATATGGCGGAAAATAAATGTGCAATATCACAGTTATTTTGGTAGTTGCCGCGCCACCCAAAGATGCAAAACACAAACAAAAAGCAAACCCTCATTTCATTCTCAAGCTGCTGCTTGGTTCTTACTCTGCCCAATCCATTCAAGCAAAGAAAAGCTGTTGGCTCAGAGGTCATAGTTGGCACGAAGTGGAATTTCTCTTAAAAAGGTTTATTGAATTCAATTATTGGAGGTACTGAAATTAAATACACTGAATGCTTAGTATGTCAACTGGATATGTAGCTCCTTAAATGAAGAATAAATTTGATATCTGGGAAGTTGGTGTTGCCCAATGGCCTCAAGAAAGCACAGATGGGAAAGAGTAGTAGTTAACCCTCTGCCTGTCGAGACACTGCGGCGACAAGTGCTTCTCGCAAACATGTTTTCAGGCAGAAAGTCTAAAAGATCTATCAGTGCTCAATATTGAAATTCTTGTTTCATATGTCTCTTCTTACAATATGTAGTGTAAATGTGTATACCTTAAGGTATATAGTACAGCTGAACCTGACATATCTTGTCTAGACTCAGTTTGTCATAATAAATGCCATTTCTTTGAGTTAGAATGACTTAGCTCTTGAAAGAAAGGGGAAAAGAAGGAATAAATGAGCATTTTTTTTCTCTCTTTCCTTCATGTTATTTGGTCTTTCTGCTCATGTAATTGTGGCAACAGTTTTTGGAGAACATCTTGCAACTTGCCTCAGCTCTTCGTCTGTTTTTGAAAGTAATAATTGTGTGCAACATGCTTTTTTTTGATAGGTTGCGCTGCTTAAATCTCAACTCTGCCTATATTTTATACCTTCTGTTCAAAGCTTTCCTATTTCTCTTCTCCCCTTGTAATGTGACTACATTAGAAGATAAAGGGTGAGCTCTTCCTCGGCTGTAAATTGGGCTTCGCTTGTGCAACGTTAGCTGGCAGAGATCTGACTTCTGAATCTCCCCTGGAATAAGATCTGTCTGAAACTGGAGTTCTACAAAGATGAGATAATCCCTGAGTATCCTCATCAGAAATGAGAACTCACTCAAACTTTGAACTATAATCAGAGGCGAACTACGGGATTAAAAAAAAAAAAAACAAACAGAACGAGCTAGTTGTGATTGGCAAATGCCTGGCTCATAGTTCTGACATAGTTCACTGTCCGTATAGCACCTCTTAGAATGCCATGTGCTTCAAAAGTGTATCTTAAGTTTTAAATTATTCCTGATTTTAAAAACTGCATCTAGTCATCTCTATGTGGGAAGTTTTCCTCAATTTGCTCCCTCTAGAATGTGTCCCCTGAAGCAGGGTAACCATTGCAACTGATACAACAGCAAACTGAGAACTGCTGTGATTAAGTGCCTTGGTGAAGAGCAACCAACCAAGGAATGTGTGTATTACAATGTGCGTAACATCAATTCACAATAGTATTGCAAATATATTTTAATGAGATGCTCTGAAAGTATTGTCTGTAGTCTCATTGGTCACGTTATGAAAATGATTATCAGATGTCAGAGACATGACAGAATAAGTATAGTAACTATAAAGTGGTTTTGAATGATCTGTTCTCATACGTGGAGGTATGTCCACACAAGAATGTTTGCAGTATCTTGAGGTTATCATAGTAATAGTAGGATTCATTTATTCTCACTCATTCCTACCCTCTTTTCATTAAACTTACTTTAGCTCTTAAACTCTAAGTGGATAAACATGTTATGTCTGTCTAGTTTTTGTTTTGGTGTCGTATTGTGGTGGTTTTTCCCCCCTTCCAGAAAGTATTAACATTGCAGACAAGTTTAGAGGATGTTAAATCTTGGCTTGCTAACAGGAGGCTCAAAGATACTGCAATCTGGTCTCAGTATAATGAGCCCCTTTGTTATATTTAAATACTATCATACTATCCTATATACAGCAAAGTGTTGGGATGTTTTATATTAACAATGCACCAGCACTAAAACCTCAGACAACTCTAAAAAGGCACTAATTATTATTATTAGTGTTTTACACTAACAATAAATGTCAAATGGAACCCTGCAAACAAATAAGTACCTGTCACTAAGTGAATGAAAAGCAATCTTAGTAAAGTGAATTAAAACCCAAACAACAGAAAACTCACCAGGCAGGCACTACTCGGTGGCTTGGCTGGGTGGCCAATGCAGCTCCGGTTACCCGAGGAGCAGCAGCGTGTTCGTGATCGTGACAGTCCTGATAGTCATGTCTTGCCATTGACATGTAGGGCACCTGGTTAGTGGGAGGTATATGAGATCATATCAGCTGAAGAGCATCAGCTGTAAGAGACACTTAGTCATGGTAAATGGAAATTGGATACTGGTAAGGATTTAGCTCTTTGATTTACTGTATTGGTTGGAGTGCTTGGAAGTTGTGGCAGTGAAAAATTAAAGTTGGATGCTGGAGTATGTATTTGGTTTGGTGACATATTTCTCTTAAATTTTTCAAGGTACTTTCAGCATGTCTCCCAAAGACTTATTTTTATAAATTGTACATTTTATTTTCAATCTTCATGTATCTTTGATATCTGATTGACATTTTCAGGACACTCTAATCCTTTCTACTGAAGGAATCTCTCACAGTGGCAGCTCTTGCAATCAGCTTCACAGAGCTCTCCTATGTCTGTTTTTATGATGGGGATGAGGTCTATGACTGAAGGGTTGAAAGGAATTCAGATCTGGTGAGTGGCAGGACAGGCTTTCATAGTGACAGTCTGATTTTTTTTTTTCACATAGACCTGTTCATAAAATTCAGATTTGTGGACCCTGAGTCTATGCTCACATGAGGTTGAGTCTAACAGTCCACAAGCCTCAGCTGAGTTGCGGGACTATAAAGAAGGAACAGACAAGATGAGAGTTGGTCCCAAAGCCTCAATTTGAACAGTTTGAAATTGCAGGCAGCAATGGAAGTTTTCACAGTTTTAATACAGGTTATCTAAACACCTTTTCTGTGAGGGGTGAGAAAATGGGGGGAGTGTTCAAAAGGCAATGACTTTCAGAATGAAATCTCTTATGAAATTTCATGCCTCTACTGAGGTGCACCAGCAAGTTTAAGTGAGTGAAAATGAATGAGAACAATGTAAAACCAGAGAGTACTGCTCAGAACATTGTCCTGCATTGTGGATGACAGTTTAAATCAGTTCCATTTATATTTTAGATTATCTATCTTAACTTTTGCTCCTTGTTTTGAGAAGTAAATGAAACCAAAGTACTCCAGTCTAACAGGTGTTCTGAGGTGATGCTCAGTGTTACCATAAACTGATATTTGTCTACTTACCTGCCAATACAAAGTGCAGGACCCAACACAAGTGAGTGTCTGTCCCTAAAAATCCCCTTTCCAGATTCACCCTCTTCTTCTCTTAAACTTTGTGTGCTGAAAACAATCCATTTTTAAAAATGTCCATTCACAATGGGTTTGTGACCACAGTGGTTGGTGGTGTGATTTATCTTTAGTACTTGCCAAATCATTCTTGGTAGGCTTGCCTTCTCTGGGTATGGCTAATGAGGAGATGTCTAGGAAAGAAAGCGTAGGTTGCTGTATTCAGACTTAAAGGGGAAAAACTCTGCAGAAGTTATCGTATTCATTAAATGGTGAAAACAGTTATATGGATTGCATGGTGGTTTTCATGGTGTTTTAAGCTTCAAGCTGGGACACATTCTGTTATGTACAAAAGTGTTGACTTTCCTGTAATGATACTGGCAACTCTAGTTAGTTTTTTCCCTGACCTTTCCAAAATGTTGCGTGCCTTAGAGCCATCAGGTAGGACCCATTTGGAACGCTATTCAGATCCTTCTATTGCAATATTATTTGTTGAAGCTTGTTTGTTTCTTTAAAAGGAGATCATGATGAGGAAGAGTGCAGCTTATAGTGACGGATTAACTAGAAAAGTTCAGTTAAACTCAAGCTAACCTGTCTAAAGATTTTCTAAAATTAAAAATATCTGTATTGCAGAATGTGGGCTGCTGTGATCTGAGTTTCCGTGTGAATGCTGGTGAGAGATTCGTAACTTCAGTCAGAACGAGTGCATGCGATATTTATTTATTCTTTCCAGTAGTGTTTGATAACGTGTGGATGCTAGCTTGGGGTTTGCTCAAAGACCAGACTTCGAAGTTTAAATCAGAAAATGCAAATCCAGAACCAAATTGTTTGAAGTTTAACAAAGCTCAGGTACTTGCTGTCTATTAAAGAGGAGAGATAAGACAAATCTGTGGACGTGTCTCCATTGATACAGGCTGAAATCTGGGGAGGACTGTTGTGTAAGACTTCAACTTATCCTTACTTGAAGGCAAAGATGAAGCAAGAGGGAATTCATGTGGCAGTATTTATCTAAATAATGTCAAATTTGTAGGAACGAACTTGAAAATAACAGAGTACTGCGTGGAGAGAGATCTTCAGTGTAAAGGGGGAGTAAAAGTTATTTGACTGGACATATATCCAGGTAAGGGACTGGATTCACTATGGAAAAATTCAGTTGGCTTTCTGCAGGAGGAAACTGAAGCTGTAAGTGGTGCAAGGGTGACAGTGCTGCGCACCCAAGGGACCCACAAACAGCAACAGGATGGTGCAGAGCAACTCTGCTGGAAGCCGAGCTGGCGACGTGGCTGCAGGGCAGGGAGCCCAGCACAGGTGCTTGTGAGGGGTTTGGCACAGAAATGCTGAGAGCAGAAGGAAAACCAGCCAGCATCCCTGTGTGGCTTGAGGAATCAACTAGTCACAACTAAGGATGCAAGGACGTTGCATCCCTGTATCTCTGTGCCCTTCTGAGAAACAGAAGTTTGTGCAGTGATGGAGCGCAAGATGAATGCAAACACTTGCAAAGCTGAAGTTAGTGGGTCAACTTGCAGTGAAAGTGGTTTGTGTTCCCATTAAACAGCTAAATCCACTTTCTGGAAGCCTCTTGCTCTGCAGACTGAGAGCAAAGTGAAGCTTGGAGATAAACTCATACAGAGGATTGCTTTTCGACAGAGAACTCTTTCAAAATTTCCCACCAGGCGTCAGCAGCTCTTTAAGCCATGCTGTCTATTTTGAGTTTTATTTAGATTAACAAATTCCACACCCTCGCATACAAAAGCAGAATAGAGTGAAAACACAAGCTGCCCTAACAGAGCAATATCCAACAAACATTATGCTACTCAGAAATATTTGCTGTACAATCCTCCCCACAAAAGGGACTTGTTCAGCCAAAAGATGTCAGATAGCATCTTGCTAAAAGCAATGGTGCCAGTGGAGCTTGCTTCCAAGTTCATGCAGCTGATTTTTTACTTATTTTTTTTTCCCCTCTGTTTGCTTTATGCTAAGAATATCAGCCATTTATTTCTCTGAATTTCTGGACTTAAAGAAACAAGAGGGACTTTATGCAGGGCTGTATCTGCTGAGGAAATGGACTCCTGTGAAACAGCAGATGGTACGGTGTGTGTAGCAGAGCCTGCTGCTTTTTATTTAACAACAATATTCTACAGGTTGGTTCATAAAGAAATGTTGCTGCACTTGCTCATTGTTACTCTGTTAGGTCTACAGAACCTCATAGAAGAGAATTTCTTAGAATATGCTGTGTCGCAGGAGTCTCTTGTGAGATCTGGGCAATTTATGTATTGAAATCTCAATGATTTGTTGAGTGGCCCATGATAACCTCGAACGGTGAGGATGTGCTTGGTATGTTAAGACAGATATTTTTCTCTATTTTTATGGCAGGTATTTTTTTTTAGAATTTTTGTCTTGTCTACAAGTCAGAAATTATATGAATTAGGGTGGATTGATTTAATCTTTACATTAAAACTTGGAGGAGAAGGTAGGGAAAAGGAAGAAAGAAAGGACTTGTGTGCTTTCTGACTACCTTTAGATAGGTCAATTTTGCTTTTAGTACTAGGGCTAAACTTTTGCTAATGAAGAGGAAAGTCATTCCTCTACTGAACTACCTGTATGAGAAGTCCAGTGCTATTTCTTTGATTTACAGGGAAATATTTGTGTAAGAAGCTGCCATGCAGAATTTTAAGTGAGAAGGACACAGAGGTGCTTATGCAGAAGCTATTATAAAGCTAAGCATTTCAATCCATTTATCAAAATACTTATCGTTCCTGTCTGGAAACAGATGAAATAATAAATATTGAGCACAGAAACCTCAACTAGATCCAAAGCATTTTATTAAAGGAAAGATGTGTATATATATATATATATGTATATTTTATTTTTTTTAAGTGATGATCTTTCAACTCTTGCCAACTTGCTTAATAATTAAAGCACATACCCATCTCTCTGCTGACCACAGCAGGCTTCTGCAAGGGTGTTTATTGATCAGAGATGTGATTTTAAAGAAATATTCCTTTTGCTTTATTTCTTAGATTCTCAAACACTGTTTAGTGGAAACTGTATTAAAATATTTTTTCCAAGGATACATTGTCTAAAAGGTAATTTGAAGACCATTACCCTTTGAGGGCCAAAAACTCTATGGTAGCTGAGGAACTACAAAACCACTGCTTGAATTGGGATAATAGCTGAGATGGTGGGGAACAAGCTGAATTAATTCTTCGTATGGTCTCTGTTATGGGAGGAAGAATCTCATTCTAACCCTGAACATGATTTTAATAAGTGTCCCCAGTGTAATGATACTGGCATAGCCAGAAGAGTCACTTCTCAAACTCTGCGATCTGATTTGATGTATTAATTTGCAATTGTAGGGGAAAGCGAAGATGCGATTGAAGTTAGTTTTGCAGCAAATCTGGGAGCATTCTCCCTACCACCCAAAAGAGACAAAAAAGCTTGTGTGAAGTTGTTTCCCCCAAATGCCATCCAGTCTCACAAGGAAATGCCGTCCCACCGGTGACAGCTGGGGCATGGATGGTGGATGTCAGACCAGGGACTGCTTGCTGAGCAAACTGAGGAATAATGCCGTAGTTAGAGCCTACACGGCTGTTTCTTGGTTTCTGCTGTCATTGAGCCAAGCTGCAATGTATGTATTTTAGAGCTCCTGGTAGGATATTAATCTAGTGTAAGGTTAGATGAGAAGTTTGAAATAACTGCTGATCCCAAGATGATTATGCACCAACCCAGAAACCTCTCTTCATCTGGGGCTTCCAGAGAAACAGACAAGCTCTATTCCTGCAAAAATATCAATGATTTCATATTTGCTTATTGAAAGTGCTGAAACCAATTTTAGCTGGAACCTCCATTCAAAGGCAGGAGCTGGATCTCTCCTGTGGGGGTTTTCATGTTGGGGTCTTTGAGCTTTTTTCACTACAGTTTTCTAGTGAGCTTAATAACGCATCCTCTGTCCCTTCTTCCTGTTCCCAGCTTCTGTTGATAGCATCACATCTTGTATTAAACTGGTGCTAGTTTTGGCAAAGGTGACTTTTTTCATAGTTTATGCCTCACTGTTTCAAGGGAATCTGTTACCAGAGCCATCAATTTTGATTTTCACATCAATAGTGTTGTAAGTAGCCAGAGGGTAAGGGATTTCCATAATGGCACAGGGATTTCCATAAACTTTTATTGGTGGTGTTACTAGAGGATTGTTTCAAATTAACATGATATTGTAGTTTATGAGATTGAAGCTATTTCCCACTTGTAAACAAAATGGTGACTAATTAATTATTGCAGTAAGCAAAATTGGAAGGTTTGCTTGTTCTAGAGTTTCAGCAGAGCTCTGACTCCACAAATGTCTGAATTAAGTCACCTTTTCCTCACTGTTTTAAGGCCAAAAACACCACAGGCAGATTGGAGAGGAGCATGTCTAGAGCAGTAATGAATTTGGCTGTCTATATGTCTTTCTTGTCCTTGAAAATAAAGCTATTTAATGCTGTCTTTTTTTTAAAAAAAAAAAAAAACCAACAACAACACAAAGTCTATGGGCCAGTTACTGGGGACTGGCTAATGCTATGAAATTCAGATTCATAACAAGAGACAAGCAACTCCAAAGTTAATTAGTGCTTCAATCTAAAGATTTATTTTAGCTCATTATAGATACTCAAGCTGTTTGCGAGATGGAGGGAGCAGATTTGTTTGGAATGTAGCATTACTTTCCTTGGCATTTTTGAAACCATGAAGGATTTGGGTTTTTTAAATATCAATGAGTATTTCTAGAAGGTTATAAAATACTTGTGATTTGAGAATTTTAAAGTAACTTTTTATAGGATACATTTACAAAATATTTTTATTAAAAAAATGAAGTTACTTTTTCGAAACCTCCCTATCAAGCAGGAAGTTAGAAGGCCTTTTTATTTTTCCATTGTTTTGCACTAGGATGTACAGCATGTTGTGCATGAGCAGTAGTACAAAGCAAGTGTGCAAACTTTACTGGAACAGTAGCACTTTATATCTGCTTTGTATCTACGTAAATAACTGCAGAAGACAGAGGGCAAATGGAGAAACAAGATCCAACATAAAGGCTCCAGGGAGCAGAAGGAAGCTGATTAATCTTCTGCTATCTTACAACTTCATATTAGTAATTTCTCTTATCGCACATTTATAATCCATACCGCATGTATTTCAATTGCAGCTAACTTGTAGTTTCTAAATGCCAAATCCATGAAAGGTACCTTGCTGATGTCCCTTTAAAATCAACTTAAACTGACATTGTAATTTACACCACTGTTTGTCATTATTTAATTTTCTCTGACACTCACATTAGTTATACCTGTTCACATCTGTTCTGAACTTATTCCTTTCAATTTAATTTATTATTACTTTCAATGCATAAAATTGTGAATTGGCAACAAATTGTCCAGGTAATAAGTCCCATCCTTTGGCATGCCTATAGCCAAGAATTTGTTGACATTTCCATTATATATCTTGGGGTGCAGGTGTAGGTAGGAAGAAAGTGGTTTAATACACTGACAACCAAAAGACTGAAAGTGCAGGGAAGGTTAAGGCCAGAAGAAGAATTATATAGGTTTCTGAAGAGAATGGATTATTTTCTTAAGGGAATAGTAAAAATTAATGCATTATACTCATACAGACTGAATAGACCTTCAAGAAGAAAAAGATTTACAGTGTTCTAGATAGTAAGTCAGGGTCTGCTCAATAAGTTCATGTGAGGAGGCTGGGATGCAGCTGTTGAATCGATTGAGTTGGGGAAACAATTCTGGAAGGCATGTTTTTGAGTGCAAGGAAGGAAAAGCAATAGGAGAACAATTGAGATGTGCCTCAGGAAGAAAATTAATGTGCTGGATTTCCCACGAGACAACAAGAATCTGAAATTTTGGAAAAATGGGAGGGCGAAAAGCAAAAGGAACAAAAACCCTTGTGGCTGTTAAACTTCCATTAGTTGAGGGAGAAGGGTACTGAATTGTCTTGGATTTTTGCTCATGATCGTTCATGATTCCATTTGTTTTATGGGATCTGATATGCTTTGTAGGACAACAAGAATTTTGAGACTTTAATGTGTTAGTTCTGCAGAACAGCTGTATTCACTCCATGGTAATTGATGTCTGTTCCTGCTTAGGTCTCTCAGCTCCCTTCAGCCTCTTAAGTACAGGGCCATGTCCCAGGGTTGTGTTGGGCAGAAAAACCTGAGCTCAGCAGATGAAATACCACCGTCTTGCTCAAGAGTTTCCTGATCATCAGGTTTGACCTTTGTTTCTGGGTCTGGAATGTGAAAACAAAACTTGAGGCTCATTTGGAGGAAGGGTCTCATCGCAGCAGCTTGCAGGTCTGCCTGTCCGCATTGAGGAACAAGATAGAGTCCAGTGCAGGATGGGCGTACTTGGGTGGGTGGAAGAATTAGATGGTGATGTTTGATAGGTGAGTAGGATTTGAAGATGCAAAAGCACCTGGTGACTCTGCTTCAGCATAGTACACTGGATTATTCATTCTGTGGGAAGGTGAAAGTCTTTACTTTTGAATTTGTGCCTTAGTGAATAATCTGGAACGTTATGAAAACACTGAATTCATCTGTTCGTGAATAGTGTGGATATTTTTGCTTTCGTGCCATCCCCATCCGCGGCAATATTTTTTGTATTAAATACTATGAATCCACTTCACCTGTCAACGCTATTCAAAACACAAAATGCTGCATGAATAGGAAGGATGTTCTGGGATCTCTCAGATGATTACTGTTGCTAGGAAAACCACTTCCTGATATCTTTGTGCTCAGTGTCTGTGTCTCTCTTTGTGTACAGCCTTTGGTGACAGGCAAATTCATATCAAGGCACAAGGAAGAAATAGGAAAAGTTTAGAAATGTTTAAAGAACGCTCCTTAAAGTTAAAAGGCGGATGTCATTGCAAATAATACTTAAGAGTTATGATTTCTTTCCGATGTGAGATTATTGGTATTAAATTGGAGAGAACTGCAGTGTTGGTTATACTGTGACTCTGAATCTGATGCAGACTTGGGCTGCATTAAAGCTGAAGATTGTTAGGACCTTCAAAATGCAGTTAATGTATTTTGTATTGTAAGAGCAAAGAGGCTTATACTGGAGGGTCAAAAGCACTGACTTCTCAGCCTTATTTGGCTGTTTGGGGGCTTTATTTATTTTTGGATTGTTTGGTGGGGATATGCACTTATGAACACAGGAATCATAGTATTTAATCTGCTGTGATATAATGTGTCAAATGCTAACAACTATCAGATATGAAGAACTAATATTCTGAAAGTCATGGTGTGGACAGAAACCCAGATTTAAATTATAGGAGACATTAAGACTGACATGCCATATTACAGCATAGGAATATTTTGGCTGTTTGAGTCCCACCTTTTAAATTGTGCTATTGTATCATGAATCCTAAATTAGAAATTTAGTATTACACTCATGAAAGAGTAAAACCATGGCACAAAAAGCTAGTGACAGCCAGGAAAAAAGTCTATTCCCCAAGTTTCTGGTATCATCATTCTCTTTACTACTCCATTCTCTACCTGACCCCCACACCAGTGAGGCGGGGGGCGGTGTGTTCCCTACCGCCGGTTTTGGGGACTTATTGGGATAAAACCAAATTGTCTGAGTTGAGTAATAAGGTTTTCTGCTGATGTTTTTGATGTTTTTGCCCAGATGTTAGCACTGATCCTTTTCTATTGATGGCAAATTTGCTGCTAAGCTGTGCTGAATTTGTAGTTCTATCAGCTGAATAAGAAGATGCAGCTGTATGGGATAGATCTGGCTGCTTGATGGATAGATTAGTTTTTATCTCCTGCACTTGGCTGGAACCAGCCTGAATGTACCATTCCCTCCCCAGCTGAACGTGGAGCTCTGCCGCCTGCCCCAAGGAGAACAAGGGCTCCCACTGGATGCTTTGTCCTATTTTTTCCACTCTCAAGCCGCAACATCCTTTTAATAAACCGGCTCCCAGCCTGGTACAGTCTTTCCCCAACACATTCTAATTCTTTAAAATAGCAGAAAATTTATTCTGTTCTCCTGGGTCTTTAAGTCCACGTTTTAAAATGTGGAGGGAGTAAATGGAGTATCTTCTACTGTGATACAGCCAAAAAAGGGGATATATTATATTCTCTAAAAGGAACTAGCTTAACAGTTTTAGTGATTATAGGGGAAAAAAGAAAAACAAAACTAGCAGTTATTAAAGGGAAAAGTTTGTGGGCAATAACTATGGATGAAAAAAGATTTTTCCTGACTTTCCACGTAAGTGTTTCACTTTCCTTCTCCTTTTCTTTTATCATTATTTATATTTATTTGTTTTACAGTCTAGTGAACTCAGAGGATAAATTCCTTTATGTGTTTGGTGCTGTAGAAGAAACATGTTAAAACATAACTCCTGATTTATTTGTAGCCTAGTGAAGACAAACAAGCAGAAAACAGCAGTGTTGGCATTACGGATGGCTAAATGAGGACCAGTGGCAATAAGCAACAAGTCTGGGGTTGTAGGAGAAGTTGGTGTCAGAGGCTGAAATTAGACCTTGGATTTTTTTTATGCCACAGCTCAATAGGTCTGTGGGGTTTGTGTTTTTGTTTTGTGTGTGTTGGGTTTTTTTTATTATTATTTTTTCCTAAGGCTTCTCTGCCTTCCTTTCCTGCCACTTTCTTTGTTCATCTTTTGTTCAATTTGTCTGCTCTTTGTCGTTTTCAGGGTGCCAGGAAAGAACTGAAACCCCATCAAATAATATAACTAGTTTGTCTGGGATGGCCTAATGAATATGTGATGAAATAATTTAAGTAGACGTTTAGTCTCCTAGAATTTCACAGTCTGAATGACTAAATTCCTTCCCTCTTTTCCCCCTGTGTGCAGGAGTGCAAAACTTTTAAATCATTATGTGGTAAATTTACCCCCACCCACCTACTGCTTTTGCTCCCACTTTCCCTTTTTTCTGATAATGAGTCATGATATGTAATTACCTTCTGTCTTTTCTGCATTTAGTGAACACGCCAGTGCCTAATGCTTTAAGAAAATAAAAAAGGCTTTAAAAAAAGATGAGGAAACAAGCAAGCATCCAGGGCTGCTTTGGCTCCCACTCACCATGCTTGCTCTTGCCAAGTGTAATGAATATTGCTTTTTCTCTATGGCACTCTGAAGCAGGATTAAGTAAACTTATATCTATATTATTACATTTTAATGAACGTTTGTGTATTAGCGTGATTTTTTTTCTGAGGGAGAGAGCCATCAAGCTTTACTGGACACTTATGAAGGTGGTGAAATTCGAATGATCCGATCTCTCCCTGAAACACCCTGTCTTTAAATCTATCATTCAGCCTTGCAGCGTATGCTAGAACGAGCCACGCAGAATAAGCTGTGAAATAAGCAGAAGCTGCGCTGTGATGTGGGAAGGGCTGGGGTGGGTTGTGCTGTGTTTTTATCACATCCCCCTCTACAACAGCTGATTTCACTTCTGGAAAAACTAGACTGTCTTAGACCCCCTAAACCTCAACGTGAACTGGGGATGTGCACATAAAAGTCAAGGCACCTCAGAAGTGCCCTACTTGCCAGTTTCCTATGTTTTTTAAAAGGGTTTTGCTGTGTGTAGCTGTGACTGTGTCCTGAAGAAAGTGATGTTTAGGGTTGCTTATTAAATAGTGGGAACCAGAAGTTCATTGTCACTTTGGGAATTTGTTTTTAAGGATTGTTTTTTCTTACTGACGTGGGGAAGAATGTAAAAGCCAGCTCTCAGCCACTGAATAATAAATGATTGAATAGCAGAAATTCAATAGGGCTTTTTCTGTGAATAAAATGGCAAAGAAAATAACCATTTCTTTGGATAACTCATCCATTCATGGATAGCTTCTTCTGGTAAATAAATATCTTGCCACCTGCAACTCTGTGCTCCTAAAGCTGTTGTATAATTTCCAGTGTTTTCTGATGGCTTCTGAAATGAGTTTTAAAAAGATTGTTGTTTAAAGTAAACAAAAAGAAAGAAAAGAAAAAAACTCACATCAAAGATATCAGCATTTCTCCTCTCTCTGCGTGTTTCCCCTGAATATGGAGTTGGCAAACTCTCAAATCACTTTATCATGTTTGAACTTGGAAAAATGTATGATAATACCAGCTGAGCTAATATTTAAAGAGCTCTTCACTTCAGAATTTTATTGTCTCTTCCTCAATTCTTCTCAAGTCTTCTGACAGGCGTGGTGAGGCTGTGAATGGCTGGGGCAACTGAAAAGGGAAGCAAAAAGATTTTTGCACCTGACTCTGGATCAGCTGGGTCTGAAACAGCCTCTTCAGGATATCTTGGAGATAAATTTATTGCAGTAGTCTCAAAGGCTGCCTAGTAGCCAAATCTCAAGCAGAGTACTGTGTACCTCTGGCTTCTCTGCCAGCTCTCTGCCTCCATAGGATCCTCTGGTGTCTGCAGGAATCTGGTTGTGCCCCTGGAGATCTGGTGCTCAGGCACCAGTGGTCACAACCATGCACCTGAGTCTGCAGTGTCCGGTTAGAATGAAAAGATTGCTCTTACACAGGTAAAACTATAAATTCACAGAGCTTTATTTGTATTCTTTCCTTGGTGTTCCCCCCCATCCTAATGATTTGGGTTTTTCTAAGCGTGTATCATGGTGGTAGCTTCATCTAGTCACAGGTTTCTGACAAGCTCAAGGAAAGGTGGCAAGTGGCACTTTGATGTTAAATGGATGTGCAGCAGGAGGGGGTTTATCAGCACATTAGTGACATTTTATTTTAGAGTGTTATTTACAGCTTCCTTACTGGCCTCTTATGTGAGTTGAATTCATAGTAGGAAGAAATAATTCTGAGAATCTTGGAGGTCCTTGGGGCCTTGAACATTTTAGGGCTTGCTTTGAAAATGCTCTAAGCTTTGCAATGTGTGGGTAGCAAGTGTTGGCTTCTAAATTTGTTGGACTTTTCTCGGCTTTTGCCCTATTTGCCACCACACCAGACAATCAAATCAGGCTTTGGCAGGTGACCTCTAGAGGCATTTCTCCAAAATGCTTAAAGGTTAATATATCCTCAAAATCAAGTGGGCCAGAGAGATAAGGAGGTTTTGGCTTTCCTTCATCTGTGGTGTGACCCTGGGAAACACTGGGTATCATCTCCCTCTGCACCTCGAGTAATGAATGTTTTGGTGTGGCATTAGCATCCTCAACCTTTATTAGATCCAAGCCATAGGACTAGTATTTGTGGGTCTGAAGTTAATGTATGCTTATGGGTTAGCTCGGTCATCTGTAGGTGAGGTTCTCCTTGCAATTATTCTGTGCTTTAATCCCAACTTGTGGGAGTGAAATTGTGGCGACCTTAAGTGTATAATTTCCTTGCTATTACATTATTTCTTCCAGTACAGGAGGTATCCAGTGTCTGTCATTTAGGAGTGTCATATCATTACATTGCATATTGCAGTGTAATGATGTGAAATGATTAAATGACAAAATGCCAGTTTGCTGCCAAAAATCTTAAGTAACATACTTTTATTTGCAGATGGGAAAGCTATTATTAATTTCTGTATGGGCTTTGCCAGATGAAATAACATAAGCAGACTGAAAAGGGAGGTGGGTTTAATCCTTTTTCTAATTTGGATAGTAGTAGTAGGAGTGATGTCCACTTCTAGTCCTCACTTCAGAGCATATGTCCACTGCCAGTGGTATATTGCCATACATTGGCCTAGTCTGCTGTCAAATAATGATAGCAGGTATCAAAAGAAAAGGCTGGCACTTTTTGAGGGGGAAATACTTGGCTTCAAAGAAGGGTGTATCAAGCAGTGTAAGCTGTTTTATTCAATATTGTTTCTTAGTATTCAAAAATGTTTCTTGCTCAATTAAAGATAACCTAATTATGGCACCAAAATTAAATGAGTATGCCTCTCTTTTTCAAAAAGGATGACATGACCAAAGGCAGCATGGATAAGTGGAGGAGGTGTCTAGAATTTCAAGTTACTATATCCAAGGTGAAAACAAAATTTGGAGGGCTTAGTGTGCTCAAGCCAGGAGGAATGGATAATCTCCATCGTAGAATGCTGAAATAGCCAACATAGGAAACTGTAAGCCTTACACCAAGGCTTTTTAGCTAAAAACAGTTTTGGGGCTGCTAGTTCATATGTTGGGGACAGCAAGCACAGCCCCCTCTTTACAAAAGGGAAAAACCATTCCAGGCCCCATCTGCCCCTTAGTGTGACCTCAACAGCACATGAGGCCTTGGAACAAATGGTAGAGAGGGAGTGAAGGTGCAGAGCTCAATCTAAAACTGGGGAAAATGCCGCTGAGTTTACCAAAGGCAGACTAGGGGAGTATCCAATGTCATTAAAGATTTCTCCTGAGACATCTTAAAATACTTGTTAGCACCGTTTTAAGGATGAATTAAAACATTAGGATGCGAAGAGCAGGCCAGCTACTAGGATGGTTGTGGAAATAATCTATTGTATTAGAAGGACTTTGTAAGACCAAGGCTGAGAGGGAATTCGCTTTCTCAAGCATAAGAGAGGTGGAGAAGTAAAAATGTAAAAAATGGAGTTGACACAAGAGCAAATAACTCTACACTAAAATTGAATCTGTTTCAAGAGGAGGCTCTGGAACAGCCATTGAATATTAGTGGAGACCAGAACGTTTAATAACTTTGCAGATGGAGAATAGGTGCATTAAAGGGCTTATGCAATGTGACTGCCCTTGTCATTCCCTTCCTGTTCTTGAACCTCTATTCTTATTTAATGGTAGCCTAAACTGTCTAGTTTTTGCTTCCTTGCACAAAGGTATTACAGGGACTAGGATAGGCCGATGAGCCAAAGGTTCAAAGTGAATTGTTTTTCACTTTTTTTGAAAAGTGAAATAAATAAAAGGGGGTTGCATCAAAAAGGGGAATTCCTGTCTTGTAAGGACAATATTTTTCAAATATTACTTATGTAAATCTATGTATGGAAAATGTTAGATACCATTGGGTGTAACAAAGTACTT
Source organism: Streptopelia decaocto (assembly GCF_964273445.1). Classification (NCBI taxonomy): domain Eukaryota; kingdom Metazoa; phylum Chordata; class Aves; order Columbiformes; family Columbidae; genus Streptopelia; species Streptopelia decaocto. The sequence goes on from NC_138669.1 coordinate 12,107,564, forward strand.
GAAATAAAGTGAGATCTACAACTGTTTTATTAGAAACTTCTGTTGGATCTCAAGAGGTCATCTAGCTTGTGTTTGAATGCAAAGACAGGTAAACCTGAAATATGTGTGTGTCTGGCTCCCAGCTTTCTGGGGAACTGTTTGGGTGTTATCTCCGGATAACATTACTCGGATATTCCTCTAGGTCTAGTTCAAGCAAAGAGTCCCTAGGCTGAAGTATCAGCAGATGAGTGGCAAGAAATTGCGAATGGATGGTCAGTGGAGGAGAAATACACTTCTCTCCTTGGGTCACGCAAACCCCTCTGGGTTGCATAGACACATCTTAAGCCAGTTTCTGTTCTGACTTTTGCCTGAGGGGAGGATTCCTGGGAGATACATAGGTTAAAACCGACACAGTGACACTGTTTTCGTGCCTTACAGTTACACATATGTTTGTGCTTTGCTGGACTGGGGCCTTAGCCAACAAGACATGTATAGTGCTTTTCATGATATAGATAAGGTGATGCAGACTCTTGTAAATTAAAACTTAATAAACACAAAACATTTCTGGCTGATTCTACACTAAACTCTTGGTTGTTTTAGTTATATTTTGTAGTCTTATTTTGCTTTTGCTTTGTTAATATAAGCTGTGCTCAAAGTAAAGGGGGGGGGAAACCAGGCAAACAGTTTGTATTTGTATTTTATTAGGTTTCCTTGACACATTGAAAGTCACATGTCTGTTATAAAAAGTAAGGTAACAGAAACCATCCCAAAACAATTTTATGGATTTATAAACAATAGTAGCATGTTTGCCAAGATGGCTAGTAACTGTTAGGACCTGTCTTTTTAGCCTGATATTTTTTTCGAAGAGGAGAAAACACAAGAGACAAGTTTCCACTTCTAGCATGTTGGCAGAAATACAGAAACCCCATTCTTAACGTGATGGGACTCATAAATGGACAACCATTCAACTAATAAAACTGTCAAGAGCACTCATTGCACATGCGGCTAAGAGGTTAGACATTCGAAAGGCGTTGCCGTGCTGCTTTAGGTATGGACTGACTTCCCATTAGTTTGTTTACCTAATAGATGAATTGCAGCACATGTGATGGACTTGATTTTTAGTTGCCTTTCTCTAGGTTTAAGCATAAGAATACAAGAAAAGCCTTTAATCTTTTGTGGGGGTGTTTTGTTTGGGGGAGTGCGGGGGAGTTTTGGGTTTGGGGTTTTTTTGTGTTGGTTTTTGTTCGGGGGGGCTTTTTTTTGTTTTTGTTTGTTTTTATGGTGGTTGCTGTTTGCGTTTTGTGTGTTGTTTTTTTGTTTCGTTTTGTTTTTTTTGGTTTTTTTTTTTAATGAACACCTTAATTACTTCATACAGAAAATCTTGCTATTCTAAATTTTGTTGTCAAGTCTCTTCTCCTGTGCCTTCCCAGTGTAGAAAATATTCTCTGGAGACCATATTCAGTGCTAGATCACATCTTACCAATGTGATTGCAAAACATTAGATCTCTTAAACTTGATCTGCATTTATAATGGACACCTATAGCTGACACGCAAGGATAACTGATCCTGGCTGTTTGCTGGGGTCCGGGCACCCACCTCACTCCAGGTACCCAGGAGCTTCAGCCTGTGCTGCTGCAGCTGCTCTCTCATTCAGCCCCATTTGTCACACTCTGTATAGGAGTGATTTGATCTTTGATAGGAAAAAACTGCTGCTAATTTCGGTGAAGTGATCTAGCACTGAGCTGAGAATATGTTCCCTTGTCTGTTCGGGGATTTGCTTCTGATAAGTGTCTGCCTCTATCAGTTCTCTTTCAATCATACAAGAATAGAAAGTGTTCAATAACTTAAAGAATCAAAGTATGAAGGATGAGAGAGAACCATTAATTTCTTTCGCCTCTTTTGGGTAGAAATGAACGACACTGACTTAAAGAGAATGGGTTATATCTATCCCTGCCATAATTCTGCCAGTTCTAGTGGCTATATAGCAGAAGCAAAGTGGTGTCCCTGCTGTTAAGGACTAAGCAGTAATAAATGGCTTAACCATAGTTAGTTAGCCTTCCCAGTGCTGAAAAAACTCTCTGTGACACATTTTACAGTCATCTTTCACTGTAAAACTCAAAAAGGCAAGAAATGAGACTATTCCTACCACCTTCTGGATGTTATAACCAGTAGACTGTTATGATTAAAAGGAAAACAAACAAAGAGTTTGGAAAGCAAACTTTCAATGAAACAAATGTTTCTCCCAAACAGCCTAGCAAAAAATGGTGGTTTGTTCTATACAATCCTACCTGATCCAGCAAGACACCTGCTATCATATTAATCTATAGTTAAATGCAGTCATTGCCATACAGTTTAAATTTCCTGTGATCAAAGCAAAAAGTTATTTTGTATTTAAATAGTCTTGGTTCTTGTGTTCTTGTTCGATTTTCATTCCAGGTTTTTTTTGTGATAAAGTTTAAAGGAAAATTTTATTTTAGGGGAGGATTTAGTAACAGCCTAGTTATTTAACTGCATTGTCTACGGTCTGGAAAAGGGTGACCTAGGTAAATGCTTTTTTGCATAGCCTATTTTGGATGTCAAATAAGTGTAAAACTCATTTTATCTGGAGCTTGTGTCACCTGAGCAATCTTTCACTTGCTTACGATACCCTGAAAGTATTAGGCAGCTTGGGTTATAGATGACTCTAAACAGCAGACTTGCATGTTTCGCTGCTGCTTGATGGCCTTAAAGCAGAAGAATTAGATTTCAGTGGAATGATGTCTCTGGCCATAATAAGGAAACAATATCTTGGAAAGATACTTTACAGAAGGATGATGTTCTTGCTTTTCTTCAACAGTGTGTAGGTCTTGAGTTACGATTCAATTATTTTTCTCTAAGATATATACTGTCATTATCACTTAAGAGTAACTTTGTGATGGAATTTTCTGTTAGCTGTCTGGTGGGAGCCCCTCTGTCCTAGTTCTTCCGTTTAGTGCTGATCTTGTAACAGAAGGGGACAGAAGTTGGTGTTGTCTTAGAGCCAGCACCAAGTCACCTTTGCTTGCATTTTAGTGGGAGTTGGGTCACGAGTCTGCACCAACTCTGAGCTATGGAGCACGTACATACTTCATGTCCGTTACTGCCCTTAATGCCTCTTGCACCATACTTTGTTTTGGTTTATGCATAATACTACTCTTTTCCAGTATTTTTGCATTATCAGCTCATCTTAAGGGGAATGTATTTTTCAGATCCAGGTGTGTATGTTTGTTTGGGGTTTAAAATAAATCCCAAACAAACAAAAAAAACACACCAATGTTTTTGCAGCAATACCTTTGTGTGTGTGTGTATATATATATATGTATATAGTGTAACTGGGGTGCTGATATTTTTTTCTAAGTCTGCTTGGGGAGTCTGAGAGTTAGCATCCCTAAAAGCAATGCTCAGCTTAAAGTAATACATTATATTTGAACACTGTATGTTTGACAATACATTTCATGCCTCATTTCCTGCCAGTTGTGAGCTCTAGTAAACACAAAGAGCAAATTCATATTTTTTATGTCAAAAAGGCCTATCGTTTGTTCCCTCTAGGACATCACTAGTTAAATAAATATCTGTAAGGACATGTTCTGTTCACACTATAATCTGTTGTGACACTAAATCTTAATCTGTCTCCAAAATTCCATTGTTTCTTCATGAAAATATGATTTCTAAAATATTTTATATCTCACATTCATTTTCTTTGCTAAGAATTAATTGCACAGGCAGTGGGTATCTGACCACCATTAAGTCTTCTATCGTAACCCAAAATTAAGAATTTAATGTGGATTATTCATAACATCTATCCAGTTAACTCAAAGTAATTTTTCTTTGCACTAGGCAGAATTTACACTTCCTTGAAATGAGCTTACCTCTTCATGAGATCTGGAAAATAAAGTCAACCTGGGCTGTCCTAAAGGCTTTGGAACACCTGTGTCACTAGTCTGCTGCAGAGCTGAAGGTTTTTACTATCCTATGTCATCCATACATTCAGTGCTTCTCTTTCATAGGCGCATATGGCTTAGGTGACTGTGCAAAGCAGGAAAATGAATTACAGAGCTGTTTGGCCCTGTGAATGGCAAATGCATGTGTGGCTCTGCTACTAATATAAGTAGGCAAAGAATTCTGTTCTTATAGTGTTTTATAAAAACTTGTCATAGGAGCAAGTTACTATGGAAGTCTGGAAGAGTGGAGAATAAGACCTCATATTTCAGGGCTCTGTCTTGTTATTTTAAATTAGCTCAGCAAGGAGCTGCCTGGAAATTTTCTGGCAGTCATAATAAGCTTCTGTGAGAAAGACCTATGAAGCTGGAATAGTAGCTGGGTTTATTTCATGATTGCTTCTTATTATTACAGAATCACTGGGGTTGGAGGGCACCTCAGGAGGTCTCTCATCCAACCTTCTGCTCAGAGCAGGGGGCAAACACCAAGTTCAGACCAGAGTGCTCAGGGCGTCTCCCAGTTGGGTCTTGAAAGCATCCAGGGATGGTGATGCCATGGCCTCTCTGGACAGACTGTTTCAGTGCTTAATTATCCTCACAGAGGAAAAAGAGAGTTTTCCTTGTCTTCTTACAGAAAATCCTCATTTTTCAGTCTGTTTCTTATTCTTGTGCTGTGTACCTCAGCAAAGAACCGGGGTCCATCTTTTTTGCAACCTCTTCTTTGGCTGCTGGGGGGCTGCTGTTACCCTGAGATATTTCAATACTAGTGCTAGATAAAATGAGAGAAATTCACCTGACAGCTCCAAAAAGCTGCATTAGATGCAGGGGAACAGTGAGAGGAACAGTCATGTTTGAAAGATGGGTTGGTGGATCCCAAATAAAGCCAGTACTGCTTATATAGATAGACTAGACCTAATGTCTGTTTGGGGTGTAGTGGACTACTGAAAAACTCTATCTTCAACCCTGGGGTAGCACTCAACAAAATGTGAACAAAGTTAACTTAAGAAGGCATAATAAAATTCAAATTCTTTAATTCATATTATTTAATGTGTACACAGTTCAAAACTGAGTAAGAATTAAGTTTATCGGCAAAACAGTATTATTGGTTTGAATGTTGGAACTCTAATATTTTGAAAGTATGCCTTCAGACTGTCTGTTATTTCATGGGACTTGGAAAGCTTTTAACAAATCAGTTTGAAGTAGGCTGCAAAGAATAGCAAAATTGCAGAAAAGAAAAACTGTAGCTGTACACAGGACACAGAAATCGTTGCTTAAAGCACATTGCTGATTTTTTTAAACATAAATGCAAGCTAGGATAAAGCACATAGCTAAGCAAAAAAGGACCTCTTGGAGTCAGATATTTGTGAATAAAGTGTCGGCTCCAGAAAGGTAATACAAATGATATACAGTCGCTTTGTAGTCATTGGCTCTTTAATTGAGCAGACTGATGTGTTGCTAGCATAATGGATCTTTGGAGCAGACTGAGAATGAGGTGCTGTTATTTTGTTTCTCAAAGCCACACATTTGAAGTGCAGGTGAATACAAACCATTTAAGAAATAATTGGTCTGACCTAGCATTGGAGTAGCCATTTTGGCAGCAGTAAAAAGAGGTGTTACTCAGGTGACAGAAGACAATGAGACAGAGATATATAACACAATATTTGCTCAGTCTAAAAAAAAAATAAAATCAGCCTAATGAAAAGAAGAAAAAAAAAAACTACAAAAGAAGTCCTCTCCCTTTTGGTTCTGCTCTTACAGCCTCTGCAGATTCTTCTGCTTCATTAGCCGAATTTCAATACCTTTCCATCTTTCCTGATGGTTATTTTAAAGCAAACTCCCCAGTTTCATTTATCATTTCTATCCCTGCTGGTAGAATCCTTGTCCATGACCTGGGCAGCTCAAACTTGGATCGCTGCATCTTCCCAGTTTCCCTTGTTTCAGTTCCATTCTCTGCAAGCCTATCTATAAGAATACAACTGAATTCATTCCATGTTTTGGCTTTTCTGTGATACTCTCTCCTTTGACAAAACTGCCAGTGTTTACAGTATGTGATATAAAAATTCTTTTCCCGCTTTAAAAAACGATACTGTGAGTTTCCTGGGAAAAAGGATTTTCGAAGAGCAGACAGTTGCCATTAATGCTTTGAAATCAAAAGGTCAGATTCAAGTGAATAAAGCTGATCTATAGAGGTGGAGAACCTAGCTCCAGGTATATCTATATGGGCTCTGAAAGATACTGCAGTGTTTTTTTGGGGGGTTGGTTTTGTTTTGTTTTGTTTGTGTGTTAAGTCTCCTTTCTGCAGTGCTGCACGTGCCAGCCACTTTGGATGGGCTTTAATACTAATTCTTAGTTTCTCAAAATCTAATGAGAATGGGACTTAATAGGAAAGGATGTAGATCTTAGAGACTCTTAAAAGCCAGGTGCATTTATGAAGATGAAGTTGGGTAGAAAAAAGGTCCAACGTGTCAACATGTGAGTAATATACATATTTGTCACAGCAGGGGTCACTGGCTCAACAACAGAAACAGTTGCATGAGGCAATGTAAATGTTCGTGGTTGCTCCTCATCAGACAGTATCATTTTAGAAAGCTGACACTGATGCGGGCAGTGCAGTGACTGGGGGAAGGGAGTTCACTTTGACAAGATGCGATCAAAGCAGGTGCACTTACAAAGTGGCTCTTGCTGATAATTTTATGTGTCATCTTCTGCTTGTGTACGTGGAAATGTCTAAAGAGACAATGGATTATTTTAGAATCCATTTAGAAGGCCTGTGTGGTAATTCTACTTTGAGAAGTGATTGTCAGGCTCAGGTTGATACACCTAGAACCTCAGGGTCAGAGATGCTCAGGCTCACGTGTAGTAATCACTTCATCTAGTCATTAATGATCCATTGTACTCATCTGGTTAGGTACAAAGTTGGTTTATCAACCCTATGCATATTTTCTTGGATGACATATTAAAACACAACAGGCTTCAAGGTGTTTGTATTTTTAATTATCTATTTATATGGAATTTTCTGTGAAGCTTAGTGACTGAAGCTACTTCAGTGTGACTGGGTAAATTCATCCTTTCTGCAAGTGAATGATACGATCATCAACATGTGAGCTTTGAGAGGAATAAACTAATAGGATGTTACAAGGCTTTTTACTTGTTCACATGTTTTGCTGCATACTTTTGGTAAGACTTATGAGTGATACAGAAGCGGAGCATGACCTTTAAGAACATGGCAGTCAAGAGAGTCAATGTGGGTTATTCTGCCACTTGAAAAAACTTCAAGTCTTTAAAGAATCCTTGGGAGCAGATGTATTTGTGCTTTGGTACAAGCCAGTGTTTAAACAGGCAAGTTGGATTCTTGATTATAGCCAAGTAGATTCTCAGGAGAATGTCCGTTGATATCAATGTATTTGGGATCAGACCTTAATCTGGGGTTCCTGCACACATGTAAATTTGAATATTTCTGACCAGATGGCTAATGGACTTGGATGTACAGCTGCTACTGGATTTGCCTGGTCATGAGAGAGACATGATGAGCACAGAAGGTTCACCTAGATGGTCAGCACAACTGTGGCATGGCAAAAGATTTGGTGCTACAAGGTGTGAATGTAGGGAAACCCCTTCCTCCTGTGCAGAGAACTGCACTTGCCACACAGGAACGTTAGTTAGTCCCACTTACTCTGCTCTACTTGATCCTGTTAGAGGGTGCTTTGAATAGCAAGCTTTCAGTATTCGGATTCATTCAGTGTTTTGTATTAATCTAAAAGCAACACCAAGATGTGGGATTTTAAATCCTTTCACTTCTTTTAGGTTGCTGTAATAAAGAGTTACTTCATAACATGTTCAAAGTCTATTAAATAAATGCACTGAAGAATTCCCGTTCCTTCTGAAATGGGCTTGTCAAGCTAATCTAATTTCAGTGTCTGCACATGGAAAGTATGCGATTTTCCCCTTGCAGTGATTTCAAAAATTAATAATTGAAGTTTCCTATTTTCACTTAATCAGTGCAAATTACTGCACTTTTCTTTCTTTGTGTTTTATATTATTATGGGAATTATTGCTCTGTGTACCTGCATACCTGACACACTGAAAACATTTTTTATCAAATCATTTGAAGAAATTGCTGAGTCAGTACAACTTCAGGTTAGAGAACTTTCTAGGCCTAATTTACTGAGAAATCCTGGCATGATGCTTTGTTGCAAAAATGCCAGCCTGTCAATGGCTTAATCATGGAGGATAATAATCCTAATATCTCTTTATCCTACTCTGGAAAATGTTGTATCCTCTCTATGTTTTTAAAATTGACCTGTGCATTTCTGTGAACTATGCAGTCAGTGAAGCCTCTGCAGAGAAAATGTATCAAATCAGTTGGTCCATCTGTGGTTGAGTGACTATGTGTAATTACCGTTTATAAAATATTTTAAAAATGCATATAAGAACTATGTGTAATGGCGACTTAGGGAAGAAAAGCTTGTGCTGGGGGTAGCATGGGTTTGAGTATGCAACCTTTTATGATAAGTGATATTTGCTAAAATCAGCACCAGTGATAGACTCAGGATATGATACAGCTGCCTTTTAAAATAAAATATTTGGGCCTGATTTGAATTGCTGGAGATGAGTGTTAAGAATTTAAAATAATTTAGCTCCTGCTGGCTGTTTCACTGTTTGAAATGTGCGTGTTTGTTTATTTTAGCTTTCCTGGTGTCTTGACCAATTGCTACTTTCATACAGAGCTTTTTGAAAGAAAAGTTGATATTATCAGAGAAGATGGGTGGAGGCTGAAACAAATCAGCCTCTGAAATCTGATCTGCATGGATCTTTGAGATCCTGCCATTCAAGATGCTCTCGTTTATTCATAAAAATAGACGTTCCTATAAAGCTGATCAAAATATTTACAGGGTTTGATGGAGTGGATTAGTGGAGTGAAACTTAGCCTGGATATTTAGGGAACCTTAGTGGAGAAAACTCTTGAAAAACTCTGGCCTTCTGTGTCTAAACTTAGTTAATCCCATAGTGTTTCTCACATCTTTTTTTCATGATAGCTGCAAATAAGTGAAAATATAATGGCTATAAACTATTCATTTTCCTATTAATCTAGTTTTACTTTATGATGTTCTCTTTACAGTGGTTCTCAGCCTTTATTTTTACTCAGTCTGAAATAATGTTTAGGTAAGTGGTGTATTTTCATAGCAGCAGTGTAGTCAGCATGAACAAAACCTGCTAGTGGGTATCAGATTAGAATTCTCTATAGAAACATCAGAAATTCCAAAGGTGTTTTTGTAGTAAATGTTGAAACAAATGTTTCTGCTTCAATGGTTTAGTCTTCTGTAGGAACAGTCTTCAGTACAGCTACTCAACAAATACCCTTTTTTCTAAGAAGTTTTGTTGATCACTCTGCTGCTGCTTCTTTCTGATGCTTGGAGAAGAATAAGGTGGGATAGGTTATTTGGGAGTGGGAATGTTTTATTTTGTTGTTGTTGTTGTAAAAATCCAGGTTCTCAGAGCCAGAGTTCTCAGCAAGCACTTGTCTACCAGACTTGCACCCCCCCATACTCCATTGGTCTGGTTATATGTTGGTATCCATGTACAACTCATTAAAACTCTTCAGCAGAACCAAGTACCTGTATTGTCATAGGGTCTACAAGCACAGACAGTCTTGCTGTTAAAGCTCAAGACTGAGTCAGGTGATTTCAGTGTTATTTCCAAGCTCTGCCACAAAATTAACATGTTGCTCTGGGCAAATCACTTGGACACTCTTTGCCCCTGTTTTCCCACTGGTACCATAGGTACAGTGATTCAATGCCTGATATACAGTATTTTGCAATTTAGTGCCTTGTGAAGTACTTGGAGATCTTCAGTTGCAAAGTGATGCAGAAATGCTGAGCATTGTTGATGTAGTATAATGATTAGGAAGAGAAATTTCTTTATCATTTCTTAAATCTGACACTTTTTCACTTACAGCAGAATCTCTAAAGTAGCAGCTGTCTTGAATTAGAGAAAAAGCAGCAAGGAGGAAAATAATCTACAGGTAAAACCTCCAAGGTTGCCAGTGTTTAACTCTGTTCCCATAAAATCAGGAAGAAACTTCCCTTGAAAGAGGCCCCAATATTTTTGAGTAAACCATAAAATAACTTACTGAAAAAATAAGATACTGCATATAGTGTATATCAGTTCAACATACCACATAACTTTGAAATTCTATTCACTATTTTTAAGGAATACCTATATATGTAGCAATAGGCTGGGACTGTTTTGTCAGAGACCTGTTACGGTAGATGCAGTGTTGCAGTGCAAAGGTGTTTACAATCAACCATTGATAAATTTGGGAGACCTGTTACTAAGGTGTTGAAGTTCTGAGATTAAAGGTTATACATGCACCTCTGTGCCTGTTTCGTGTGCCCAATTATTAGTTATCTGGCAGTTGTGTGTAAACACTCACACATAAAGAGACAAAACAAATATTTTCACTAAAAAAGCCAAATTCATGTATGTATGTTCCATAAATGAGCACTCAAAATAGACATGGAAAATGCATACCAATGTCGGACCTCCTCCTTTTGCAAAATCCAGCCTTTAACACAAACATCTGATTTGCAAATCAGATGCAAGATAGGTTCTTAAGAAACAGTTAAATATCAAGGTTTGAATTTTCATAAAAGGGCAATTTCAAACCTCATTTGTGTGTGTAATTATTGTGCTTGTGAGAGCAACCCTGGTAAACGTGCACATAAATGTCATGGCAGGTTTCTAATGGCCGTTGACACGCTCCCTTCCCACAACTGGGTCTGTGGTCTCTGTGCAGAAACAGCTGAAGGAATAGGTACAAAAAATAGGTGCAAAAAAAAAATAGGTGCAAAAAATCTGGCAGAAACAGGTCTTTTTTCTTGATGAAAAGAGCAGCAAAGCTTTGTGTACACATCGGCGTATTCTCAAGATGGAGTTGCAGTTCTGGGGTCTAAACAAACTGAGTCAGTTTTTAAAATAACAGTACATACCATACCTTGAAAATTCAACTACACCATTTTCCAAGGCAAAAGATTCAGCGAACGCACTCTTGCAAGCCTGTTGTCACTTCCACTTACAAGAAGGTTTAGAGATACTTCTCATTCCTTTTTTCATGCTGGGCTTTTTTATCATCCCAAAGCTGTGAAACACTTGAAATCTGACGCTGCTGCTATCAGATAATGTACTTTATGACTCTGCATTGAAGAATCTCCCACGTACTCTTTCTCAAACTTGAGAGATGAACATCACTAAAAGAGTCTTTGGTCACACTGGATTGGGTTGTGCAGACTGATCTGAAAATATTTATTCTGTGCTATGCAAAATTAGAGGAAATACAGCCCATAATTTGATGGTGGACTATGATGTAACTGAGGTCAGCAGCAGCATCATTTAAACAGGATTTTTGTGATTGTGTGAAAATTATGAATACTTAAGAATCAAAGTAGTTGATTCTAATGAACAGAATATGGGAAGAGGGAGGGAGAGAGTATTTAAGGGTAAATCTACCTTTGTTAAAATTCAGGGTGACATCTTGTGGGCAGGGAGGCATAAGTTATTTAAGTTTTGGTGTTTTTCACCTTTATTCAGTTGCTGGCAGGGGAGGAATTCAGGACTCTACCACCCATGGGTCAGAGCCAGTACAGTGATCCTCATGCCTCTAAATATAATATTATTTTGTGATTAAGCTTAATCTTGCTTGTATTTGAATGACCTCTCCCCAAAGGTAGAAGGCTTTGGCGATTTGTGGTTTTGTGGAGGAGGAACAAATAGCGTTGGGAGGTGGCAGCGTGGGTGGAGGGACAGCAGGTATCGGTCTCCTGCAGAAAGCAAGGTAAAATATCAGGCTGAACAAAAGTAGCAGCAGAAGGCAGGATAGCGAACATGCTGACAGATATCGGTCAAGAGTCAGAACCCAAGGCTGGGACTTGAATAGACTCAGGAGCAGCAGGCAGGAGGCCCAGCAGTGAATAAAAATTAGCATGCCCCATACTGCTCTCCATATTGTTGTTGCCTGACTACTCCCCCTTACGCTCCCTCTCCTGTATTTTCTTTAACGTACCAGTGGTCAAAGCAAATAATGATATTATGTTTGTAAGGGAGGCCCTTGAAAGCTATTCTGAGACTGGAGTCCAGAAAAACGTAATCTCTGTTTGATTCTTTGTTTAGTGGGGATTCAAATCCCAACTTAATTTAATCTTTTTGATTTATCCTGCCGGTACTGCCTGATTATATTCCAGTGCCACCAGTAATAGAAATGCAGGGATTTTCTTATTTTTATTTATTCCTGTTTTATTTTAGCACTTTGAGAACAAAAAAAGGCTTAGCAAAAATCATTATTGCTATTATTCTCTATAATACATCATGAGTGAATAACTGCATCTCTGAGTTTGTACCCCGTTGCTTCATATTAATAACATCTTACCCAGGGTTACACAAATTTTTGTTCTGCACTTCAGCTAAAGGAACACAGCAGGTACAGCTGAATAGGGCTGGAAACTTGTTCCAGCTGCTCTGGGAGTGGTTAAACTGCCACCCCTGCTCAAGATGGGCAGGATTTCCCTGGGAAGGATCAGGGCTGGCCGGGTGTGAGGAGCACACAGGACTTAACCGGTTTCTTCATAGGGTCCTGTGAGATCAGGGACAAATTACTTAAGGCTGAATTTAAAGTGTACTTAAAATGGGTCTTAGTATCATTAAAATTCATGAGGGCACCAAGGAAAAACAACCATCAAAAAGTGCAGATTGGAATAGCAAAATAGCAGCAAGTGTGCTGTGATTTCAGTGGTTCCCTTCACTGCAATACCTGGGCACTTCATGTGCATTTGTGTGCTGGAATGAAAGGGAATTCACTCCGACCTGTGGCAGCCAGTTTCTGTGTCTGAGCTTCCTTACGTACAAGATGGGGAGACAGCGTTTCTCTATCCTGGAGTCCTTGCTGAATGACTACAGTAAAATCAGAAGATAATCAGACACGAGTTATTGTTGCTGTAAAAGCAACTAGTGACATACAAACCACCGTGTGGGTTGTTTTGCCTTTCTGTTCCAAGGCTGCTAGTTTGCATGTGCATTTTCTCATTTGCCTCATGTTGCCTATCTGGACCTTTAAAGTATTAAACACTTTCATTTAATTTTTCCTTTTACTTCCCCAAACAAGATACAGTTCATTCATATCCTTCAAAAAGTCACTAAAATTAAATTTTTAAAAATCATATTAAATCTTTAATATTCTCCTATGGATGATAATATGCCCAAGCAGACAAGGACAGCATGCAAATCTAGCGGCATGCCTGACAAACATAATGCATTTATATTAAATCTATTGTACAGTAAGAATTTCAAGACAGCAGTGATCAGAGGAAACCGTGCAATTGGATTAATAGATAATTTAGACTGTAATCCAGCAAAGCAGTTAAGCATATGCTTAACTTTAAGTGTGCGTAGTATAACTTGATGTCAGTTGAGGCAAAGCAAGCTTAAAACTAGGCACGTGCTTAAATGTGTTTTGCTGGCTTGTTGACTTAGTCAATGATCTGAACAAATAAGGTTTATACAGCTGGAAATCCATGGAGCAGCAGAGAGAGTCCATTTTTCCTGTAATCATTAAAACAGCAATCCAGCTTGAGTTTTAAAGTATAACATTTTTACAGGGGGTTAAAAAATAGTGCTCACCAACTGCAGAGGTAAACAGCTTACAAATTATTTATTTTACCTGCATTCTTGGTTAAACCGAGTTCAAAATAATTAGATAACCCTGTAAAACCTGTGACTGGTGCTGTTAATTCCACATAAAGATTTTCTCATGCAATACCTAATAAATGGAGTTATCTTTTAACAAAGGCTTTAAGGGGATTAATATGCTGTGCAGAGGATGCTCCCTGTAACTCGGTTAAGATGTTTGCTCCAGATCTGAGCTTGATCTAAAAGAAGAAAGAAAACTTCCCGAATGACCTTAGATTGTCACCCAGGCTTCTCTGTACCAGCTCTACCAGTTAACTTGCTTCTGACGCTTTGCAGTATTTGTGGCCTTAATTGAGGGACATAACCAAACAAATTTATCATCGCAGCCCATAAAAACGACAGAATTCATATGGTAGCATTCTTCATTCTCTCCAATTTGTTTCCCTGAAATCCCTGCAGCAATTTATTTGCTGAATATGCGAGTTTTCCTCCTTATGAAAATTACAAATTGTTGTCAAGGTTAACGAGTTAATATTCTCATTCAATATTTATTTTATATGGGGGGGAGGGGGAAAGGAAGAAGCGCGACTGTTCTTACACTTTCTTCCATGACAAAGTCTGGTTTCTTAATCAATATGACAAGGACGCTGTCCTTTGGATAATACCCTGAATCATTGGGACTAAAAAATGAGCTTTATTAATCAACAGCCCCTGATTAATTATTATAAAGTGATGCTCATACATTTCTGTACATTTTAATAATTCCTGCAGAAGGCTAACAATGTCCCCAGTGATTTGAAGGCTTTGGGGTTTGAATTTTTCTAAGCAATGTCACAATAAATAGTCCAAGGGTACTACTGCTCTCTCACTAATCCAGTCTGTTTCAATCCAGCAAATGAGTAAAACCTTCTTTTTCCTATTTCCCATCTATAATTCATCATTTGCATACAAAGTAAGAAGCAAGAATTGGCAGTCTCATCAGTTTTCAAAATATCAAGGGACAACCAGGGTGATTTATAGCGGGCTACATTATCTAGATCGTATAACCAGAATATTTCTGTAAAAACAGACCTACGTAATTTCTCGATAAGAGTGTCTGTCTAGCAGATAAATGTGATGAAGGTCATTGGGCTGGAGAACTTACTGTAGACCGGGGTAGCCATTAGATCTGTATTTGCGAGGAAATATCCCATCACAAAACATCTAATGAGCATCATCTTCAAATAGCAATTTCAAGTAGCAAAGATGCCTGTATTTAAGGCTCTCAGGCATCAAAGAGTATATAGCCTGTGTGTTTGCTTACTACCAGTGAGATGAAAAATATGCCACCTGTTTCTTATGATTTCAATGCACTTTTGAAGACATAACCTTGCTGAAAGGAACAGATGCATTCTCTTGGTTATGAATTGATCAAGCCCCCAAAGATATGTAAGAAGGTGGTGACCATTTGTATTTTAATTCTAAAGGGCAGTGTGTTTCTGAACCACAGTGCAAGTGATCAGGTGGATGTACTGCAGGCTTGAAGACAAATTAGTGTTAATTTATTGAAATAATAGAAGTATTAGGAGGGCCAGACATAAAGCATTATCCAGCATCAGTTCTGCTCTGTTCATTCTTCGTACCGAGTATCTTACAGTTGAATTTCTCTTCCTGTAAAGTATTTGCCCAAATCTCAGTTCATGAGGCTGCTCTTAAAGCAGCGGGGCTATAATAAGTGATATTAGATCTCCAAAGGCAGTAGGCTCTTGTATTTGTGTTTTAAAATAATGTTTGCATTGGAAAAATTCAGTGGCCTTTTCACAGCCTTCCTGCAATGAAGGTTTTAATTACTTGTCAGAGTGCTCATCTATCCTAAGTCAAGTCCCAGCAATTTTTCAAAGTGGGATGTTACTAATCCATGTGCAGGAAACCCACAGGTTATTTGGTTTCAGTTCCTTGATTTCTGTTTGAATTCCTGTATGCCAATAATGAGTTCTCTCTTCATTTTATTAATGTGAACCAATAAAAAAAAAAAAAAATCCGTTGCTTTAGGATGCTCTGCAACAAGCAGTACTCCTGCATTTTGCCCTCTAGAAATATGGGTTCTGATCACAGATAACTAAAATGAGATTAGGATGTTAGCTTTCTCAAGAGATAACAGCAGTCTAGGTCATAAAACTACCATATGGCAGATTTGGCAGTCTTTACAGAGGTCCATGGTTTAATTATCACACAGACAGATTCAGTTCCCCACTTGCAAATGCCTGGGTCCTCCTGTGGCAAGGACTGGCAATGCAATTAAGGGGAAAGCTGTATTGTACTTGGCTGAAAAGAGAAATGACCTTAGTGTGGCCAGCGCTGTCACTTCCTAACATTTCACTCATGATTAAGTTTATCATTTCAAACAAACAACATAAAATGTCAGGTCTCTGGCCTGTTTAACATGTGGGAGGAGGGGCAGGGAGAGTAGAGAAGCATAAGCCATGACTCTGTATTGTACCAAGGCAAACTGGAAAGCTTTTCTTTGAGGAGTAGTTTAGAAAAAGCAGACAACTACATCAGAAAAGAGCAGTATCTCTGCAGACAGAGTTTGCCTTTCTGGGCAAGTCTTTCAGTTGCTTGCATCGAATGGTTTGGTGTTCCCTGTGCTTCCAGTCCCTTGACCTGTCGTCGTTGCCAGAGTAATGGCTTTTTACTCACCCACAATTCCATACACCGCTCCATTGCGCACTGGTTTTCATAGAGAAGAAACCACATTGCCGCTTGTATTTCCCTGTGAGCACCACCTACTATATAGTCACTGTGCAGAAGAATACCTGATTGTAAGAAAAGCGGCATTTCATCTTATTTAATGGCTTTGGGTCAGCAGCGATCAGCTTGCTCCGTACAGTGTTCTGGTCAGCAGTGTAAGGTTGATGCAGTTGATTTGCATCAAGAGCAAGAACAGATCGGGGGCTCAATGTGCAATTGAACTGTTGCCCTGAATTGCAATTTCCCAAAGAAGTCCTTCTCTTTGCCTAGAATGTGTGGTGGTGTTAGTAGTGAGAGATATGACAATTCTCTTCATCAAATGGGGAACAATTTTTTTAAATGTGTGCTCATATGTATCAACACTTTACTGAAAGTAAATTCATTAATGTTGCTTGTGTGAAGGTAACCACACTGCTAGTATTGCAAGACTGAAGTCACAAGTTAAATTAACTTGCACTAGCAGCTAACAAAATAAATGTTGTAGCTCTTTCATGCGCAATTGTAACAGCGAGAATGCCTTTTTGAAACGTAATCGCCCTGTGTGTTGAAGCCTATAAGATTTTTGAAAGGCTGAGAGTGAATGATGCACAAATACCTGAATGATATGTAAGTTTCTAGTCAGTAGGTTAAAAGTATTTTTGAATCCAACCAATATTTAATAAGATAGAAAAAAATTTAAAATGTAAGAAGTGATAAATGTTAAATGCTTAACTTGTTAGTGGACTAGGGAAAGAATCTTTGAAAATAGAGTTAAAATGTTACTCTACCAAATCTGCTGCTCATTGTCTTTAGTTACAGGATGCTGCACGAGCATCTTTCTGGCTATTGTTATTTTTAACTCTTTGCAATATCTGATAATTTTGAGTTGTAGTGACAACTCCATTTCCCCCACATCTGGGCTAATTTTATGCAAACCCTTGGATACTAAGTTCAGTTTATGGGCATGTTCATGTCCAATTAAAAAGTAATAGATCTGAAGTGTATACAACAAATCAGAATACAATGCTGTTGAACCCAAGAATTAAAACCCCAGCCATACAGCCCACCAAGCTTTTAATTTTAATCGTGAACTCTGCTATTAGCTGTTCGTATTTCTAGTGCACTAACTTTTATGAGATTTGTTAAAACTAAGATGTATTATGTAAGGACATGAGGATAAAATAGAAAGATGATTCCTGTCAAAACCAAGTACCTTCTCTTTTGCCAAAACATCTGTATGACCAAAGTACCAACGCAGATGCAGCTTCTACAGCTGAAAAGCTTATCTTACCTTTATTTATAACGGTATCAATTCCCTATTTACTTACGAAGTCAATAGAGGCCCAAAAATTCATAAAAAATTTAGTGCACAGAGAGACAGCATTACTGCTTTTAAGTAAAATCTATGAAAAGTAATAGCATGATATCAGCATAACAATAAATCAAGCTAAATGTAAATCTGTGGATACTAAAAACTCAAACTATTGGAAAGTAAAGATGTGTTTTATTGTAGACGTGATATGGAGTTATGCAATCAGCATGCACCCAGCTTCCGAGTGAGAGAGGTACAGATGCAGTAGGGAAAAAATGTTCTGCATCGGGAATGGAATAGATAACCCGCTGAATTCTCCTGTTGATCATCCACGATCTTCTGGTAAACACAAGGGTGTCCTTTTTTCCATCTCATAGCTCACAAATTGTTGAGTGTGGCTCCTAAGTTTAATTCAGTGGTGAGACGTGGAAGTGCCTTATTGCATAAATAAGATCAAGGAAATAATGAAAACTGTTCTTCCTGTGTAACAGCTGTACGAGACTTGCCAGGTGGGGTCACTGTAAAGTACTTATTTTTTTTTAATGTTACTCACAATTTCCACTGAATGCAATTTTTTTATTACTTGCCTATTAAAATACTTGCTTAAATCAACCACAGCCCTAGTCCAAGCAACTTGGTTTGACTTTGGAAGCCTGAAAAGCTCACATTTTAGTCATACTGCCCTCTGTGCATTCTTGATGGGACACTTTTTTTCCCCCCTCATTAGAGTTGCTAATTGGCTACAGTCTCTCTCTCTCACCTTGTAACAATCCAGGTGTTTCTGATGTTGGTGCATGTGGTACTGTACTACTAGATATTGGTCAAAAAAATGCAAACTTCCTAGAAGAGCTATTAATTGGGGTAGAAGGGCTGGGGGGTGGGGAAGAATCACACTTAGCTTGGAAAGGTTTTGAATTCTTATGTGTCAGAATATCCTAATTCAAATCCAAATGGGAATCCACCATTCTAGGGAATTCACACAGCTCCAGGTAAACAACTAATGAGCAGCCTGCCAGTTTCATTTTTATCAAGAGCCCTCAGAGATTCAACTGTGCCATTTCATAAAATATGCAGATGATAGTGGAGGGAGAATAGCAAAGGCTTTGAAAATGATTCACACAACCTAAAAATGATGTTGAAAAGGGAGGAATTAAATATTCACAAAGTGAGAGAAATTAAGGCATATTAACTGTTAGAATGTGGAAATGAAGTGACTAACATGCATAGAGATGATGAGAACTAGATGATTACAGATCTGTCAAAAGTTTCTAATTCTGACACAGTGTGATGTCGAGGTGCTAGTTGGCTGGTAAGGGCAAAAAATTAGGTATGGGACAAGTAATGCAAACCTGACAGATCAGAGTCAAAGGCGGTAAGACGCCGCAGTGATTAACATTAGGCTCAGTCCTGTATCAAGGGTGAACTTTAAGCTTGCAAAGCGAATACTAATTATGGTTACAAACAGAACACAAGGGGCTCTGTTCATCAGCTGTAGAAGGGACGGTGTAATGAGTTAGTTGGGGGGAAAAAAGTCACCTAGGGCCAAATTTGTCTCACTACTGAGTTCTGGCTTCCACCAGGGATAAATTTGACTCTTGGGATGTGAGAGTTGGAAGTTTCACTCTTCTGTAATTAATCAGGGGTGTATCTTATGTTGCAGTTTTGATGGGGGAAGGTTGCTGGCAGATGCATTAATACAGAGCTGGTAGAGACAAAAAAAGATAAAGAATAATAATAAAAAAATATTAAAATGAGTGTCCACACCAGATGAAGCTATTCATGTTGTTGTAGCATGGCAGAGACACCGTTCAACCTTTCTCAAGGGCAAAGCCAGATTCCTGCATCTGTAAGCAGCGCTGGAGCAGTGGAAAGTGTTTGGATCCATTTTTGCCTTACTTGAGTAACACTGGATTGTTGTGTCCACGTGGAAATGGATTGACTTCCAGTGAGGAATTACATGTCAATGGCCTTTTACTAAGGTTTCCCAACAGAGAAGCAATTTGGTAGCTCATTCGTTCATTGCTGTACAGTTTTTATTCTCTCTCTAGGCCTTGCATGCATGAGTGCTCTGTGATTGTATATAGTAAAACCTATGTTCAGACCTGTGCAGAGATCTCTTATGGCTAATTAGTATTTTCCCTTTTTCATTGGAAAAAATCCATGCAAACTCTGTCAGTCTGAGCTGTAGGTAAGTGTACGTACAGTTCATACATGTATGGTTACATGCACACACAATGTTTAAGCAGCCCTTTCAGGGTAAGGGGTTTGGAAATTCAGTGGAAGTTACACCCTGTAATCTCCTGTGAGTAACCCCATTTTACGCCATAAACTCAGCTTGATACAGAGTGTGAATTAGTGTCATGTACAGTGCTGAGCATACTGAGAATATTTAACAAAAATATTATTTTGATTACAACAGTATCAATAGCGTGCTCGATATCTTCCAGAGACAAAACAGAGACAAAAAGAACTCGAGATACTTAAAAAAAAAAGAAGTGGTAGTTGTGCATGCCAAATAGATGTGGCACTGTGTATGTGTTTTGCATAGCTAATTTCTTGGAGAGCCTGTCCTATGTTCATAATCAAGAGACAAGCATAAACTCAAAGGTCATAAAAAGACTGAGCTTGGTAAGGTAGATGTTCTGAATATATTAGGTATGTAAAGCAATATTGTGGCCCATCCAAACTAGAATTAGTGGTAATTATTATATAATATGTAATGATGAGATTTAAATGGCTAACACATTTTCTCTGCCGAGATCATTTAGACATGATTCATATAAATGATTAAATTAATAGATCTTCCTCTTTTAAGACTGCTAGGCAGCTTAAACTAAATTCCTCAACAGAGACTGATCCCAGTGAAATAATATTAATAGAAAATGGAAGAAGAATTTCTGAGAAGTGGGTGAATACATGCTGGAGTTTGAGGAAACTTCCGTAGACATCTTTGCCGACAAAAATACTCTACAGATTTAAATATTCTCTAGAAATAACCCATCAAGGACTTTGGAAGGTGAAAGAACAACAAACCTAACTTTCCCTGAAAGAACAGAGTGGTGAAATATACTGGAAGACAGGGACTTAAAGGATCACTGTCTACTTAGTTTAGGCTTAAACATTAGGCTTTTCATAACAATAAAGGGTTTTACGAAACCTAATGTGGATAGATTTTTTTTTTTTTTTACTTCTTTTGAATCAAATTTCAATAAGATAACTCCCCTCACCCCCTACACATATTCAGGAGAATCCTCTGCAGTGTTGTAATGTCACATGCAGGAGCATCAGGCTAATTAGTGAGAACAAGGACAGGAAAATGACTACAGATGGGATTTTTTTGAAAAAGCCTGAGGGAGTTAGTTGCCCAAAACCTAGCAAATTCAATGGGAGTTAAGCACTCTAATCTGATAAACATCTGAAAATTTTAGCTTGAAAGTACAAGCAAAAACATCCAATGTGAAAGCCATTCCCCTGTGCTTGTGAGGAGTTTTGCCACCTTAGTGCCTCTTCATCCCCTTCCAGCTCGAGCCTGATTTGCAGCTCTCTGCTTAAAGTTGTGAGGAAGAACCTTTGCTTTCTAGGCTTTTCGTGGGGTTTCGCATGCTTCAGCTCAGACCTGGTCTTGCCAAAGGTCCCAGTATAGGGGTGATAACTGGTGTGTCTCCATGAAATTCTCATTCTTGTGTAAATTGCCGCATAGTGCATCAGCACAGAAGAATAAGAGTGTGGTGAGGACCACCTCTAACCACCAGACCATTCACTTGCAGGTAATTGCACTATCCAGCATATGTAGGAGAAGAAGGGCAAGATGAGACCTCCCAGTTTCAAAGCTAGCCCCAGGCGTTCTCAGCATCTGCTTGCTTTATATTAGTCACACTAATAATCAGGGACAGAGCTGTAGCTGTTTGCTGTATATCAGCCGTTCTGCTGGGAGAGGCTTGTCATCTTTTAGCTCTCTTTTGCTCAGATTGAGAAACTGAGAGGTCACCAGTGCCTTGGAGTACCACAAGGAAGGTATCATATTTATTTTAGCTACAGTTTTCCATCAGTGCTAACGCACTGTAAAGAATTTCATAAAGCATATTTCATTGTCTCTTCTTTTTTTTATATTGCTTGGAAAAGCACATATGGTAATCTGTATAGTTCCTGTCCCAGAGGGTTACCCAAGTGCTGTATACCAAGTGGTCTTTCTATTTTTATCGTTAAATTCATGTTCATTTCTTATCCTAAATATTCCCTTTTTCTGCTTAGGAGGTTAAAAATACCTGGAGCTGCAAGTCTGGCCTATTTACTACAGAATTCATGAGTCATGCACTATACTGAAGTCTTGAAATATCACAGAGGTATTATTCACAGAGAGCTCAGCAAAAGAATGGCAAAACCTGCCCTTCAAGACTTCAGATTCAAAACCCAAATGCTTTAGGGTAACTGGTCATCAAGCTTTCTCTTTCAGAAAAGATGGATAAGGAAATTGCTGTAAGTCTTCTGATTAGTAGAACAATCTTTATCTTGCTCACAGCTGGAGAGCGAGTCCTTCCTAAGGAAATGTTATGTGAATGTTGTTAATATCACAAAGTCCAGCTCGCTTTCCAATTGGGATGCTATATTTATACGAGAAAGTGATTGTTTCTCCAGATCTCCATTTCTCTCACTATTTTTCTCCAGCCTTGGGTGATATAATATACTGACAGAATGTCTCAAATATCCTTCATGTCTCTAGTCTTCAGATGAAATCTCAATGTGGAAGGCGACAATGGGATATGCAGACTTTGGCTTAACGACATAGCTGTTGTTGATGGTTTAGCTCGTGAAGCTGCACTGGAATATGATCAAATACATTGCAGGAGTATCACAAGGTCTCTGTAAACTGGCCTCTCGACTATGGCTTTGCAGATGAATCAATTTACATTCACTTTATCCTGCGGCTGAGACTCTTTGTATGATAGATTGAGCTCTGTTTCATATCATATTATCTTTTATTTATCTTTGTAGCTAAAACAGCTATCAAGATTTCTGAAAATCATTGGTTGTCATTGCATGTCACTGTAAAGCAGAGCATGGTGAAACTTTGTGAAGTATTTCAGCTGAACCTCAAGTGGTCCAGAAGTACTTCAATATATTCCATGAAAAATAACAAATTAAGTGCTAACTCTTGAAACAGGGTAGTTCAGCAGCTCCCATAAACACCAACCAGACACAGAAGCTCAGAGAGGAAAAACTCCATTGATTATGACCCTGTGTTTCGGAAGACTTTCCAGCCTTTCTCCATACTACATCACCTCCTGATGTTTTTGCCATAGGAGAAAATAAATTAAAACTGAGAATATCTGCTTTTGGGAGACAAAATCAGTTTTGTTTCTCTGAATAGCTAGTTGAGCTGCCTGAAAAATAATTCTATGTGCATGTGGTAAAACATAAGGTTTTCTGGACAAGAAAAATTATGAAATATAATTTTTTCATAATGTTACATGGATAAGATGTTTCTTCATTTTTTTTTTTAAAGTAAAACTGTGGCATTTCATACAGCTGTTTTTCCTAAAGTTTAGTTTGATTGAAGACTTGTGCAGATGGGATGCTTGGCCTTGATATGTAAGAGGGGTGGCTCTCAGTCTTGTGGAGGATTTTCCGTATCTCTTTGTTAAATGACCTGGAATCCACAGTTCCCGCTGGATGAGGGCACAGCAGACAGTAAGCAGACTGGTTTCTATTCCTGGTTTTGCCACCTACTTGCTGACCTGGGGTGATTCATATAAGTTCGCTGTGCCCTTTTATCCTCATCTGTAAAATGAGGATATTGACATTTACATTTCTTTATAAAGTGCTTTTAGATCTATGGATGAAAAGTGCTAAGTAAACCAAAACTCTCAATTAAATTAATTGGAGAGAAGGAGCTAGGTCAGTGGTATAGCAAGGTTCATTTGTACACCTCTTAATTTCTTTCTTTTCATGTCTCGAACCCTATTTATAGTTAGAATTGCTACTATATCCTGTTACCTGTAGAAGTATTCTCCCTGGGACAGGTATGAAGCATATTTACATGCTAGAAAGGAAGATACAGGAGCTGGATTAAGGGCACCCAGTCCCATGTCTTCGCAGAACAATACTCTAATACAAGTACATCACCCTTAAAAATATTGAAAATCCAGGGAAATACCTTTGGCATTGTAGCAGAGTGCACACTCAGAAAATAAATTATAAAGCTCATATATTAATAAATGAATGTTTGGGCTTTGCTTGTGGGAAGGAATTGTGAAAGTTAGTCTCTTAGTGACCTTTCAAGGGCATAATTAGATTGGTACATGCAAACCTGCCTCGGTACCTGCAGAATGAACTGTGGTGCATCTGTAAAAAAGTCCATATTTTAAGCTTGTCGCTGGTCTGTATGGCTTCTCTTGTGTTTTCTAACTGAAGGCCATCACTTGTATGCATGTGTTTTTGCAGGGGAATATGTATTGAAAAAATGCTCTCATTTCATCTTGTCAGTGATTATTTTAATCACCTGAAGGTTGTTGTGTTCTTCTAGGAGGGTTTTTTTTTAAATGATTCTTGAATGTCTTACTACATGATAGTAAGAAAATAGATTATGCATAGAAGCTGGTTTTGTTTTGAAAATTTCAGGAACAGATGCAGTCCTGGAGCTGTGATCCTGGCACAGCTCAGAGATCAGAAGTAATAAGAAGCCTCTGAATTATCTCTCTTCTGTTCACAAAGCTTGAACTTAATCTGCCAGACAGCCTATAGCTGGAACTCAGGAGAATGCAACACCAAATATCAGATGTGTGCGTGGCTCACACTGTGTGCAAAGGGGAGTTAGCGGTCAGCGAACAAAGGAAGTAGGGCAGACACCCTTAAACCAGAGCTGGGCAGGTGTTCTTGAAAGTAAAAATTAGGCTATAAAGTTCACTGCATAGGGAGGAGAAAAAAAAAGGTCTTTACAGTTTGGCCAGTATTCTCCTTGTCATCTGCAATTTCCTATGTGGATGGAATAAGTGGAGAGAGTACACTTAACTTAAATGTCTGGCATTTTGGTTAAGAAATGCCAAGATGTAGGGTAATGACCTGAGAAATGATTAGTGCTGGACTGAATATTTTTGACTCTTTTGAGACCCCCATAAATTTTAAGACAAATGGGAAAGAGGCTGGAATATAGCTACTTTACTTGTAAGTTTTGATTGACAGAAAGTAGTTATATTTAATGTTCACACAATTTAGAGTAATGTGTTTATATGTAATCTCAGGTGTTCTAGCAACACTGACTTCCAGCTGTGCTGGCAGGGGTGGGAGCGGGATGTCAGGCAAACAATGATCAAATATGGGGGCATGAGCATGAAGTGTGGGTCAAAGACACTTGGGGGGAGAAAAAGTGGAGAAAAAGAAGGTTTGTAGCAATTAACTTAAAATTACAATGAATCTTTTTAATAAGTAATTCAAATCACACAATCACTCTACAGTTTCCTCTAATGTCCTCTATACTGTCCGTCTGCTGTACAAGTGGGTCAGCTGGACAGGGGGAAAGCTAAATTAGGGAAGGCTGTCCCATGATAAGACTTTTAGATTAATAAGCTAAGATGCACCAGTAAAAAAAAAAAAAAAAAGGAAATTTGAGAGCAAAATGAGTGTGAAAAACACAACTCCCACATGGTATATCATAAACTCTTCTGTTACAGTGGTGTATTTATAACTCCCTCACCTGGATTCTGAGTTACAGCGTAAGTCACTGATGGTATAAATCTAATGTAATTCCTCTCACTACATGGGAGCCAGTCTGATTTTAAGCTGAAGGAAGCTGGCTTCACATTTCAAATATTCCAAAATAGTAGGGAAATCTCCAGAAAAGCCCTATCATTCACCAAGGTCGTTCACCAAGCAGGACAGTCCTGTTCAGAGGTGACAATCCTGCTTGAAAGGAGAAGACAAACTTTGAATAAAAGCCGAAGCAAAGCAGCCTCTGTCCGATTCTCTATAAAGCAGCATCTGACAGCTTCATGAATCAAGATCCAGATAGTCCCCTTCCAGCTCATGGAGAATGTTTATCCCTTGTGTTTGAAGCCACCTTTGTCATTCTTGAACTCTCCTCTAGATCTGCTCCATTGCTGCAGCATCACCTGCTTCGGGGGGACTCGCTGCAGGTATTTCTTGCCTTTGGAACCACCTGCAAACCTCACCATGTGTCATCTCTGACATCTGGTTATGCAAAGTCTTTGAAAATTTGATGCAAGTTCATTTGAACAAAGAAGTGCTGGAGACTTGCTTTCAGTCCTGTGTGCTGGCTTCAACACTGGTAGAGCCAGGTGATGATTTCACATTAAACCAACAGAAGGAACAGCAAAGTTGATTTCCCCAATGAGTTAAGAATATGGCATTTAATTTCTTTTCCCTTGTCAAGGGGGCTAAGGACACACACTGTGTTGGTTTGTTTTTTTTAAAATAAAGAAAAAAAAGTCATTTCTATGTATGCTGTACTGCCAAACACCGCTGTAATTAGGCATTTTTTCATCAAGGAAAAGTTTTGCGGTAAGGTTTTATTTTGGAAAAAACCTCTTCAGGGTCTTTTGGGAAGATTTTGTATATCCAAGCGGGCCACTGTGCCATTAGCCTGTCAAATGTGGTCTAGTTTTGTATTAATATCTAATATGTCACATAAGTATTTTAAAAATCAGGGTTGCATCTTTCGTCAACTATGTGAATAACTTAATCAATTGATAAGGAACTGGGCACAATACTAGATTAATAAACGGGTTTTCAAATCTTAAAGGGTCAGTGTTTTCCCTGTTCCATTTAAAAAATTGGAGATCTCAATAATTAGATAATCTCAAATAATTAGAGATCTCAATTTGTTGCTTCTCTAAGAGATCCCAGCCTTAATTCATTTTTCACCTGAATTTTCAGAATTCCTGTCTCTTTTGAAACCATTGTGGAGAGGAACAGATAACTCATGAATTAGTTTGAACTACTCTGTCCTACATTTTGTAATATTGTGTGGATTCGAAGGTGGTTTTAAGGAGAGGAAAGAGTGTTCAGGAGAAGTAGGACAAAGAACTGATTTGCAGCTGAGAAAATAAAACTGCTGACTTAGATTGTAACAAAAGCTTTTGGATAGAGAGGAGAGGGAGAATGTGGCATGTGCTGGGGCAGCAAGAACAGCCCAGTTACAAAAGCTCTAGATGCTTAAAACATTGAAAGAACTTGTGTGCTGGTGCCTGGAAGGCTGGTCGCATGTAGAGCCAGGCGATGAGAAATGCAAAGGGTAACTATTGCCAAAGAGTAACACATCCCTCATCTCCATCGGGAATGCTGCTATAACACAGCAGTTCGGGTCTCGTGCTCTAGCCAGCTTTTAAAAATGTCAAACTTTTCCTGACAAGCAGTCTGGCATTCAGAAGTCAAGCACTTTTGCTCCAGTTCAGACGTAGTGATTGCAGCTGAACTATTCCTGAATTTTGGTACCTTTTACAGGCTCCCTTTTCTGTTGTAACCAGCTGTATAGCTCAAGCATTAAGGAAATAAAAACCATATAGACAGAGTATAACCCAGAGATGCTGCTGCAGAGTCAGAAATAAGATGTGCTGGCAGAGGATGAGTCAGTGCCCGCTGTCTGGAGTGCACTTTGCTGTGATCAGTGTTGTGGATCCTTTACTACCTTATGTATGAAATTTATGCATTTGGTGGCAGTGATTCTTGTTGATGTTGTTTGCCTCTTGTTTTAATAGAGGCTTCTCAGCTCTGAGCTTGAACTTTCCAGTATGTCAGGTCAGAAACTTCCTTCACTCCTTTTGCTGTACAAATCACTCTGGAAATGTTGGTGCTATCACCATTGAACATTTATTGTATCCATCTTAACTGGCAGACATAATCCATCTCAAATAAAAACTTCAAATCTTTAATCTTGTCTAGGAAAATTCTCATGTTCTTCTGTCAGTGTAGCATATGCTGAGATTTCCTTTAAAAAGAACTGTGCTATTCAGATTTTTTTGGTAGCATAACAAAAATACCAGTGTTTCCTTTAAAATAGAGCTGTTACAAAGATTTCTGCTTGGAAAATAGAATATTAATTACGTCTTAACTCTCAAAAGGGGCATGAATCTTTTAAATACCCTCTGTAGAAATTCACGTACCTTCTAATGCCCTCGGTAGGATTCTCACTTGATCTGGTTTCCAGCACTGTCAGGAGAATAGTTCTGCCTTTTGGTGCGGTATGCTGAGCTTTAACTGGGTGTCGGAGGCCTGTCATGTGTTCACCCGAGTAGATGCAACACTTTCTAACCAAAAGCATTAGCAATACCGTAGTAACTAATAATGCAGAATATTTCAGAGTTGCTACAAGCTTTGAGGTTGGTAGTAAGGGAAGGGATGGGAGACCTGGGGGCTGAGCGAGGAACAGAAGAGCATGAAACGTTCCTCACCAGAGTTAGACTCCTAAGGGCCTTCAACCTATTTAAAAAGGATCATCATTAATCAGCACCATCATCATTATCTGCTCGATCGGGAGGAGGAGGGGAGGGATAATCAGCAAGAGATGATCAACGTCTTATCATTGAGCTCCTTCATTTCAGTGCAGGATTCTTTCTGGAGAGATAATTCATATTTTATCATTAAAACTGCTGATCATAACCTCGTTAATATATGGATATTGCTAGCACACACAAAAAAAAGCTAACATGATAAAATGTAATGCTTCTATTAAATTACTTAAACTAGTTTGCCTCGCCTCGACATTATTCCCCTCCCCGCCGCTCCTCTGCCATCACAGACACTGCTTGTACATGGCACATAAAATCTATAAACTCTTTCCAGGAATACAAAAGCATTCTCTATGATGTTGATAAGAAACAGGACAGTCACTCTCCCCTGACATATTTGTTCTTTAAAAACAAATCAATGGTGCAGGGATTTGGCACCTGAATGCAGAACAACGGCTTGATGAGGCAAAGATTGTCTTCATTAAGGACATTAATATTCATAGAGAGTAGAAAATCTGACACAAGAGAGGACTCACTAACCTTTTCTCATATTAGATTTTTACTTCTTAACACAATTACAGTCCGGCAATGACTTAATTAATGCTGCTTTTTGTCAGACTGCTTTAAAGAGCTGTCAATTTGGTCCTGCAGAGGCTGTCAGTGAAAGAGAAAGACAGTCATCTAGGCTAAAAAGACACAGGAAGAAATTCAAACACTTAATAACATTCAAAGTGCTATGCAAAGTCACATATCAACCTGTATTAAGGAGAGTTTTTGTCTTTCCTCTCTTCCTACTCACACTAATATTTTTCAGGTAAAACTGGGGCTACCGCCACCTTGAATTCTGAAGTACAGGGCAGAAAATGAAGACAGGGTTATAAAATCTAATGTATTTTTTTGTTCCATAATGTTAGGGATATCTCAAACCCTCTATGGAGAACAGAGGGACTAAGAACCACTCCAGGAATCCTTATTAAATGCCTGCCAGTAAAGGTCTGCCTCTCGTGTAAAAAGTCTCGTACGGATGCATCTATCCCTCCTTCAACCTCTAGAAGCCAGGGAATTATTTCATACTTTTCATTTAAATAAAACATAATGAAAGTAATCCTGCAAGCCTGGGGGGTTCTTGAAAGACTGGTGGATTTCTAAGGTTGTTATGAGGTTGGTTCGAGCCAGAATCAAAAGTGTGGTGAGCAGCAACTAGTTACTGTGGCTGCGCAGGTGAGCAATAACTCATTAAGTTACAGTAACTCTTTAAATGATGGTCACTCACCTGCTTGCCATCGTTTGGCCGTATTTCATGTAGCTGCTACAGAGAAATATTGAATACAAATCTATGTGGAAAATTACCATGTGGCACTGGAACCAACCAGCTCTTGGTGAGCTCTCCTTAGCCCAACAGTGGTTCATTATCTGCTTTTTGCAACTGTTTAAGATAAAATAAAATTTAAAAAGCATTCATCTGCTGGTGTTACACACATGGTTTGCATGGTGATGCCCAAATAGTGTGCTAAATCCAGCTCTACATCACAGATGCCATTTAATTCTGTGGGTTTGGTTGACTTTGACTTTATTTTAAGAAGTACTTTAGGTGCCTAATGTAAATAGAGTAAGAATGTTCTTTATGCCAGCACAAACAAACAAGTGAAGCACAGGAAAACTTTGTAGGTGTTATGTTCTAGAAGAATCATTATACATTTGTAGTAAAAACATTTAATCAGTATGGGTTGATCTCTGTCTGAAGATTTCTAATACTGAGGAGCATAGAAGGGATATATTAAAAAACAGTGCAGAAAGTTTGGAGATGTTTTTGACATTGAGTTTTAAATGCTGGATGCCACTTTTTGTGGTGGGTAGTGCTTTTAAAAATGTCATAGAAGAGCACTGTTACCTGAACCTCTGTAGTGATGGGCATGTTCTCTCTGATTGTTTCCAGCATTCCCTTCAGAGGTGAAAATGAAAGTAGTCAAGTAGATTGCTGCTAAACTTTTATTGCTTATTATCTTATTTAAAAGACGTGTCTATAATTCTTGATACACGTTGTAAATTGTGTTATAATTTCAATGTGAACTGAAACATCTGTCCAAACTAATGCTGTATTTAAGGGACTTGTTGGGTTGTGGGACTTGTGTGAGATTTGCCATGCTATTGACCTCTGAAATGCAGCTAATATTTTCTTAGGGTTGACAGTCTGTCAACATTCAAACAGAAGCACAGTTATGAAACTTCTTTGAAATGTCCACTGTTTCGATTTGGATTTCTTTGGCTCAAAACTGTCCTGATTAGTTCAGCTTTTAATTTAATAATGTAATGAAGGAAGGAAGAGGCAAGCTTCTGTAAAGACATAAATATAATTAAGCTTTAGAACTATTTACCATATAAGCTACTTACAATAAGGCACAGACTTAGTTCTGAAAACCTGGTGTAAAGAAGTCTGGTATTATCTTGGAGAACACAGACTATTGCCCTAAAATTAGGCTATTTTGAATATCTTTGTGTGTGTATATGGAGGGGACTATGTTTTATGTAAGTGGGGCCACACCTACTAGAAATATGTCTCTATTCCAAAAAAAATTAAAAAATAAAATCAAGAAAACATTGAGAGAACCTGAGAATTAGATACCGTGAATACACGTTTTTCCCCTTGGGGAAATGTTATTCACTTTGCATAACAGAGTCCTGGAAGATTTGAACTGAACTGAGTTAAGCAGTCTCTATATGATTGAAGAATTATCTTGTTGACAAGTGCAGAATTATAGATTTGAATCCATTAGCTAAAAGGGTCCACAAACATTTGAATAATGGCCTTCACATTTTTTCCATTGGTCTATCAAACGAAGAATCCTTAAAAAAAAATACCACCCACAAACAGTAAAATCCTGTCATTACCGTGTAAAGAGACTGAATTAAAGTTTCTTGCTTTAAAGATAAGTAAGCTTTTTATTTCATTATTGGAAACAG
Source organism: Streptopelia decaocto (assembly GCF_964273445.1). Classification (NCBI taxonomy): domain Eukaryota; kingdom Metazoa; phylum Chordata; class Aves; order Columbiformes; family Columbidae; genus Streptopelia; species Streptopelia decaocto. The sequence goes on from NC_138669.1 coordinate 12,138,619, forward strand.
GAGTTTGGGTCTGTGTTTCTATGCTTAGAGCCGTATTTTTGGCAGCTGGAGAAGTACAGTGTTTTGTAATAAACATAAATGTTTTCTATGTAAATCCAAAAGGAAAGCGATCAGATTAATTTGGTATCAAAGGAGGAGTTTGAATCAACAGGCCTTTTTGTGAACGTTACTGATGGGGTTGGCAATACATTGCAAAGGTGGAATAGTTTCCATACAAAGGGCCGGGTTCTCATCTAATGGAATTCAGTGTAATTTCACTGCGACATTTGAATTCATATTCTGACATGGACTGTTTTATCTACTTACATCATACATTTACCATGTTCCAAAGCTGGCTATTCTAAAAATAAACCTCTATATGATAAATTTGGTGAGGATGTTTTTGTTGCGATTAGTTGCATGCTGTATCTAGAACCCACCATACATTAGCACGGGGAAGTGTGGTTTCAGACATAAATTTGAAGAGAGTTATAAGTAGGGGATTTATTGCTTTATGGACAGATTATCATCTCCTGTAGATGCAATATCATATTTCAAGCCTTAATTATCTAAACTAACCTAGAATTCTTAAACTTTTTTTTTTTTTTTTAAGGTCCATATGGTTTTGGGTATTATAGGAGATGCTGTTACAGTGAGACAGAGATGAAGGCGGCGGGGAGGAAATCTTTTTGATTTTATTCTTTTTCCGCCTCATTCTTCTCCCTATCTTGCAGATCTTTTGTGGGTGAGCCAAATGTAATCAGGTTTGGCTCACTTGGAGGAATTAGGATGACTGAAAAGTATGCCAGATTTCAAAACAATTTCTAACAGTTTCTGTGATACTGTGTAAGCAACTGAAAATTGACATGTTGTGTTGTGCCCAAGTCAGCCAACTGCTGTCACTGAATAATTAGATTCTCTAGAAGAAGGGAAAGTTTTTTTTTTTCTGAACAGAAATATTAGAAAATAATGTAATTGCTATTGTATTTAGGGATAAGCTCAAATCCTTCTGCTCTAACAAGCAAATTTTTTAAAATAGTTTGAATCTGGGCCCCAAAAGTATCGTTCATGTATTTTTATATCTAAAAGTATAAATAAGTTGTTTGGGCGTCTTTATGCCAATATGTGTGCCACTTGCACATGGAGAAGTCATTGTTGCAGATGGCTAATATTGTTTTTCTAATATAAATTAATTATTCCCTTTAATTCTTTTTATCTCATCTAGCACGTCAATTCTGTGAATTGAGTTCTAACATGAGACATAGGTCGTGATCTAATTATAGCTTGGTCTGTCATAGAGTCATGACATTTGTGAGGATGGATATAGTGCCCGATTCCCCAGGAACTTCTGCCTTTGCAAACCGAGGATGAGCTGGGGGAGAAGTTTTCTGCTTTGTTCGCCTTAGAAGTGATGGCATGTTCCATGGAGAAAGATCACGGCTAGCGAAATAATAAGTGCCAGAGTCAGAAGAGACAGGTGAGGAATCCTGACCTGATAGAACCATGTGCGATGTGTTCGCTTCATGCCCTTGTGAATAACGTGGAAATGCTGGTCTTGTCTGGAGGGGAAGGTCTGGAAGATTCTGCATGGGCAAGATCTTCGGGGGATGATTCCAGTTTGCGTCAGTGGAAGCTTTGAATGGGGACTAGAGAGACTTGGCTAAATTATATCACAAGAACTGGAATGAAATTGGAATAACTGGAAAAAAAAAGGGAATTTTTTTTCTTTCTTTGCTCCTATTTTCCAAGCTTTCTTGTTCCTTGTTCTGGTAGTTCCATCAAAGAGAAGCACAACTTAAAACCTGCTATTCTTATCTTGTTTCAAGCCTCATCTTGATAGCACCTTCTCATCTATCCTTTCGAATTGAATGCACCTTCCCATTTGTTGTTTGAGTCATCTGTTTGCAAGGATTCAGAGTAATTCTTAAATCTATAGAAGCACTAATTGTACCAATATTCTGAACAACAAAAGAGCCCAGTGAAAAACTTACATGATGCCAATTAATGAAAAATCTTTTTATTTGAAAGTGTTTTTTTCTATTGGGCTAACTCTTTTAGAATGTAAATGTTTCGGGACAGTGACGTTAGGGACAAATACAATGTATTTTTGAAATTTCTACTAATTTTCTCCTCTTAAATTCAGTTTCAAAATTCAGTTAATGTACTGGAGCAGGGCTCTCCTTCATCCTTTGAAAATCCCACCTCTTTGTTTCTTTAGATCCAGCTGTAAAATTCCTCATACTTTTCTGGCACTATTAAAATGAGAGATAAATAAGCGGCAGTTTCTCCCGGGGCATCCAAAGCTACATATATTAATCTATATTAAATCCAAACTAAATGATTGCTTTTTTTTTTTTTCTTTTTTTGGCTGTGGGGAGCACTTTCAGAAGGAAATCCTGTTGAAGTGGTGAAGTAGCTTTCTTCAGAGGTTCTTAACCAAAATGAGACGTTAAGTTTTGACCATTCTGGTCTGCAGCGTGTGACCAATGCATTGCAAAAGAGTAAAATGTACCTTTTATGTATTTGTCAATTGAAAAAAATACATATATATTTTTTGTTTTCCCCAAATTATTCTACATCTGCAACGTCCCTAGTTTGACTTGGTCTTGCAGAGAAAAGTGCTGTACTTCTCATTAGTGCTTTGCTGTTACCCCTTCCCTGGCTGAGGTGGAAGAAGCTTTAAATCATGTGGGAGAACAGGGAAGGAAAAAGAGAGAAAACAGGCTTTTTGAGCCCTGTAATGTAAATTTGCAGACAATTATTCATTATTAACTGCCTGAAGCATCACACCTCTCTCACCTTTGCTGGAATGTCTGAACATTAGGGTAAACAACACGCTGCTGTCTTATCATAATGCGGTCTGCTTCACTGCAGCAAGAACGTGTCAGAAACAGATTGTGATGTTGACTTCTCAATAGGGGAAAAAAAGGGCCTAAATTAGACTTCTATAAAAAGAATATTGCATATTTATTTCCACAATAACACCAAGGAAAAACGTTAGTCAAGAAGCAAGCAATTGGGTGAATAAATAAGCTTGTCTTTGTTCTCATCAATTAAGTTATTACATCAGTTGGAAAACCAGTGAATTATAATACAGATGTTTAATGAAACACTGCTGTGCCTATAAGTCAAACTCCTATTTTGTGGTGTGATTTTGGCTGCATAGTTTTGTGTGTGTTAAACCGTATTTATTAGCTGATACCCATTATTATTTTGAGCAAGGTATAATTCAGTTGTCAGGCTCCAGCTCTGGGAAGGAGATTTAATCAGTGAGAGCCCGCTTTGCTGCTGAGCATAAAACAATGTGGGTTTCATGAAGCAATCACACCAGTGTGAAAAAATGGGATTAATTAGTATTGTACAAGAACAGGCAGCATGCTCATTAAAACCTTGTGAGCTGCCTCTTGATAAACTGCCACTTGATAGGGCCGCATTAATGTGACAAGGCAAAGACTTTATTTCCAAATCCTTTCTGATTATATCTCACTTTTAAGTTACCTGAATTGACTCTCTAAGGCTTTAGGAATACAAAGATCAAAATTGCAGCAAGAGATCCCCAAGACACCTGGACAAAGGAGCCATGCTCAGATAGTAAGGCTTCAAAAGACAACTTTTTTTTGAACTCCCATTCAAACATAAATCAATAGCTGTACAATGAGGCATCTCCAAAGGTGGTAAATTTGCATTTACACTCAGCAGGTTGGGCTGGAACTTATTTGACGATTAGCAGCTATCTAATGAATCCCATATAATTCTGTGCCTCTTTGCTCACCAAGCGCTTCACATGTTTGTCAATATATAAAGTCTTATGAATATTCTCACAGCTTCAAGTATGCTCGGAGGAGAAGGGAGGCGCTCCCACCTGCACATCTGTTTCTTGTACTTTGGCTTGGCCACTGAAGAACTTATGGTAATGTTTCTTTTTCATCCTTTCTGTTAGAAATAATCACAAACTAAAAATGTAGATTCCCATTAGTGGATTTGTTTCTACATGACAAAACATAATAGGAGATACGCCTGAATAGTAACAGTAAATGTTGGATAGGATGTATTTTTGATCTTATGTTATTTTCCTTGAGGCATAATGTTTTATTCCTTCCTGATTTTCTAGGGGTTCTGATGGTTTCCTTGCACGTAATCTTGGTTTGGATTTTGTGTGTTTGGGGGGCGAGGGGGTGTTTTTTTCTGTGCTTTTTTTTTTTCTTTTTGTGAATTAGTGGCTATAATGCAATTATATATGAACTTCTAATAGTTAACCAAATCTATCAGCTGTTTTGTGGTGCTCCAAAATGCTGACTTTCCATGTAGCTTTAGCTGACATTGTATGCAAGGCAATTGTAGTGCAATACAGTTACCTGTCAGCATATATTTGTAGGTGTGGAAAATGCCACTCAGAGAACAGAGATCTCATATCCCCTGAAGCTTCCCTCAACTATTTTATTTTTAAGCAAAAACATCTTGTTAAATCTCAACACCCTATTAATGTTATCCTCCATGAAGTCTGAGTATTCAGATACCAATTATAGTGTGTTTGCAACTATACAGGTGTATTCCCACCCACAGCTACCAGTGAAAGGCATGGGACTGGAGGCAAGGTACCTGAGCTGGCTAGATATGGATGACTACGATGCTTTACAAAGTGATGTGTTGCAATATTATTAATTTAAACCCTTAGATTTCATTGTTGTGATCTTGGCTACATGATGCAATGCAAGATGACAGCCATTGAATTAATAGAAAATAGGATTCATCTCTTGAAATTTCACACAAAATAGAAGCAGGAGACAGACAAAATAAAGGGAGATGGATAGACAGACTGATAATACCATTAATACTTTTAAACTTAAATTGAATGGGTGAGATAATTTTAAAACACTAATGGTATTTATCAACAGTGTGATAGCAGAAAAAAAAAATCACGCTCTTTTCCTCTTTCTCGCTTTCGTTGATTGCTTTGTTGAGCAAGTCAGTGAATATTTTACACTTTGTTTCTTTTATTTTAGCAAATGAACTGCCTGGAGCTAATGTAGTGTAAGTGGAAATTTCAAGCACCAATGTCTACCGCATGATCCAATAATAGGAACTTTCTTTCCCTCCTAGCTCTGTAACACAGTGCAGCAGCAAACTCTCTGCCTCCAGGTGCTCACGTGTCTGATTTATGATTATAAACTATCGCTCTGGAAGAGGTTAGCTAGGTAGTTTAAATCATTGCTTTTTCTCTAATGAACTGGGGTCAGAGAAAAAGTACAATATGCAACAGCCTTATCTGGTTATTACATATGCCCTACATACTACTCCTCCATGTTTTTGGTTGTTATAATGTTTTTACGTAATTTTAATTGTTAATGCCATTTTAGCAAACCATGTTACTGAAAATTGTGTGAAATGAGTTTTCCGTTTATGATTTATCATTCATCTTGGTGCAAATTGGAACCAGGTACTTATTTCTAATGTGAGAGAGCATCAAAACGTTTTGAAAAAGACAAGGTAGAGATAGATAGCAACCACACATAGGACAAGGGGTGGTTTCTTCTCCCAGTGACAAGACAGTGTAATGTTGAACTCTGTTCTTGTCTGATATCTGTATCAGACCGTTTTACCAGTATCTAAATAGAATGAGATACGATTATAAGATGCCTGAGATATGCAAATATGGTATATATTCACAGATGGGTCTGGAAACAGATTCCAGACTAATGCTGCTAATCTAAGAATTAACGGAAGGATGGGATTATCATGTAAACTCAAGGTACCCCTTATGCAGATCAGTCTTGCACAAATAGAACTTAGTCAGCAGATCACCGTAAGTCTTACTGACCTTGACAACAGCGCTTTGACCATATTTTCATATAAATAAACTCTTTTCAGGCAATTTTTCCCAGTGGATTCAGTACAGATGGACTTTTTCTGGCACAAGGCCTGTTAATCAATTTTTACTTTGATGTCCATTATTCATAACCATCAAAAAGACACTAGTGTTTGACTTATTCTTTCTGTGCCACTCACTAGCTCAATGGAGTATCAGATAATTCGTGCTCATGCAACTCTTGTCATTCAAGTGCATCGAAGCAACTGATCATGTCACCCTCTTCCTAAAGTAACCTATATTTTGGAATTAGTAAATATTAAATTAGTAAACAGTAAATTAGTGAGGTAAAAATCTTTCTCTCTGCAACTCTTGATATCGGAAATCTATAGCCAAGACTTTGAATAGTAGAGGTATCTCTTCAGTAGCCTTGTACCTCTGCAGAGACATTAAGCCTTGGATGTCTGCATCTGGAATGACTTTTAAGCAGGCTATGAAAGGTTATTTAATAATCTAGTAGTGTTTGCACGTGGCTTTCTTCTGTCAGCTAAAGCTTCAGGCAACACAAGTACACGGGTCTACTTCCTGTCTCTTCTTTCACATCCAAGGTCCAACTTTGATAGAAGCTTTACTTGATCTGCTATAGTTCCTGGATTATTCTATATGGAATTGTTACTTAGTTATTCACTCATCGTGTACTGTTGAATGTTGCTGCCTACATGAAATTTGCACCTGTCCCTTTTGAACAGCATTCTATTTTTCAGAATACTTCTCCGATTTGTCATGATCATTTTGAATTCTAATCTTGTCTTCCAACATACTCACAATCTGATGCTGTCTGCAGATGTAATAAGCATAATCTATTCTGTCAATGAGGTCACTAATGAAAATATTGAAAAATACCAAGCCCGGTCCCCTGTGGAACCTCACTTCATACACCCTCCAATTGTGGCCATGAACCTTTGATAAATACTCTGAGTACAGTTTTAAAAGTGATTTTGTACCCTATCATTGTTTTATCTGATCCATGTTTCTTTCGCATTAGATATCTTATAGCAATCAGATATTTCTCTAAAATTTAGTGACATCTATTGTTTCCTGTCTAGAAAACCTCCTTCCCCGTAGAAGAAAATTAGTGTGATTCAACAGCCAGTCTCCAAGAACGAAATGTCCAACGCTTCTCGTTATCTTTACAGAATAGAGATAATTTGTTTCAAGGTTTTCCTATAAATTTAAAAGACGACACTCCTTTATAATCTCTAAGTTAGTTCTTTTTCCAACTCCCTTGCCTTGTGTTTTCTCACTTCACCCTTTCTTCAGTATTTCTTAAGAATAACTATAAATACCTTTGAGCTTTAGTCCTTGAAATAATGGAGGATGAGGTAGAGAGGACCACAAAGGAAGCAAATAATTGTAAAAGATCTAAATTGTGCCAGTATTTTCTAACCTTTTTGTTCAAAGACTACAGCCTTGTGCAACCCACCCTCAAAAAGATAATAAGTACATAGGCTATGCTGAGGGCATCCGCCAGTGGCTTCCTTCACCTTTTTTGAGTCACAACAAGTTAAAAAGTTAGAGCAACCCAACTTCATTTGGACTCCCTTTCACTAAGTTAGTTTAGAGTTATGGTTTATGCCATTTGTATCTCAGTTTGTACCTTGGATTTTCTTATTATGTACCTTGGACCTTGCCTGGAGAGTTAAAATTTCTCATTAGCATTAGAGTATGTGTGTGTTTTCCTTTTTTTTCATGAGAAGTCTTGTGTACCTGATCTTGCTGCTTTGATAATTTAGGGAGGTTTGTTCTGCCAGTGACAGTTTAACACTGACCCATCCATAACTGCTGCCTTTAGAAGACCCCAGAACACTTGTTCCTGGAGGTTGAGTATCCACATTCACTGTCTGCTGTTTCTTTTGTTTCCTCTGAGTTTCTGGTATAAAAGTTGGAGACAAGTCCTGGGGTTGAACGGACCTGGATTTGATTCAGTAACTCTTGTGTCAATCTGCAGGAAAAGGGGAAAGTCTCAAGAGTTGCTCTTTCCCCCACCTTAACTCTTGGCAGGCGGTGGGATGACACGTTGCACTCCTCCAGAATTACAGCTGCGCTGTCAAAGATGCCATCCGGGCCCTCTGTGTAGCAGTGAGAATTATTTCTCTACCGTAAATCGCTTAGTATGGAGAAAATCCTGAAGTTGTTTTCACACACAATCATACAGAGACCTGATTTTCTGTGATATCTGTTTCAGTTATTACATCACAAAAATTTCTCACTATGGAGCAGCAGGTTTCATTCATTCTGTCACCACCTAGGTGATGCGACTGGAACAGGTCATGAGAGTTACTCCTGGGAAGACCACATACCATATTATTTGTGAAGAAAATGTGTTTTAAATGGCGTTCTTCTAACTCCATTTTGGTTGCCGTATAGTGCATTTCTGAGCATGCTAAATGGTATTCTTTGCACCAGCGACAGAGCACAGAAAGCAATGATTCAAAATGCTTATAGAATTGTAAAATAATTGGTGTTGGAAGAGACTTCTGGAGGTCATCTAGTTCACTTGGGGAAAATATCAGTTGACACTTGAGAATTGCAACATGCCCCAGAGATTAGATTAGTGGCAATCTTTGAGAGCTTGCTTAAGTGCCAGAATTCTTTTGTTATGGCATTGAAATCAATAAGTTATGTAATTTACAGTAAGAAACTTACAGATGTTTCAGTTTGCTCTGTTCCATGTGCACTTCTGAGAAAAAGGTCTATTTAGATAGACATTCCAAACTGAAATTCCCAAACCCCAAATTTTTCATTATTTTTAACAATCTTGGAAATATATTTGCTTGCCTGCATGCACTAACAATCCCTCATGGAAATTTTTCAATTCAGTCTTGATATCAGCTGCATGTCTCTTATCGTAACAACTGTGAAGGAAGACAGTGGAAGATTGCTGACTACAGTCTGCGTGGACAAAGCCAACAAATACGTGAATTAGTTGTGTGTTCTATCTCTGATTTGTCCTGTGGGTTTGGAGCTTTTACTTTTGAGATTTTATTTCTGAAGCTGTCCAATTATCTCACCTAACTAGTGCGTTGTGATTCATCTGATCACAGGAAAGCATGATCAGTGCTTGGAGGGACCTTTTTCCAGCTTTTCTGAGGTTGTGCTCAGCAAAGCATTTTTGCGTAAGCAGGGCTGGCAGAGACATTAACTTCTACTGAGCTCTGAGCAGCCCCGTCCCCTGTTCCCACAGGTTCTCCACACAAGCCAAGAGAAGCCTCTTCTGTTTGTATGTGCAGCTGCTCATTTTCTGACCCAAGTCTCAGGTAGGAATCTTGTGATGAAATATTTGGGAAGTAGGTAAAAATTATTTGGAAAAATTTAAAAGGCATACACAAAGGTAAAACGCAAGTGTGCACTTTCGTACATGATTTCTTGTTGCTGGTTGCTGCTGTGCCTCAATGTTATTCTTCTAATATGCTTGTAGGTGCAAACTTGTCGTACGATATGGTTATGTTACCCTTGACTTTCCAGCTACACTACAATTCTGGTTACTATTATTTTAAGTTGTGTTTCTATATAATGGTCTGCACAGAAGAGAAAAATAACACATTATGTTATATTAAACAATCAACATTCACAAAACTTAAGCATCTTAGTTACTCTTTATAGTTATCCTTATGTTTGTAACATAAAATACAAATTAGCATTCTCAAGTTGCATCTTTGAAAGGCTGTCCTTTTTCTTTCTGCTACTCTGAGAGAAACTTCAGCAGTTGTCATGCACTAATCTTGTGTGTTAATCTATTGTTTCCATCTTGAAAAGTGCAAAATTATTCCCTTAAGAAGAAATCTTTACAATACTCATTCAAAAGCAGCTAAAAGAAACCATCCAGAATTTTAACCGCTCCTGAGTTTACAAGGTAGAGAATAGAGTTGGGTCTCATTGTCATATTTTGCAGCTGATACTACACCATTAGGTTTAAGTAAATTTGAAAATCGAAGCCCTAATCTGTATTTTAATATTGACATAGTCCCTGCTATTTTGACTTTACCAATCAGTCAGAGTATTTCAACAGCTACTAGAAGGATAGTTCTTGCATGATTTGGTTACAGAATTAAGCATGTTGGAGGGCTATTCACTCATTTATGGAATATCAGAAATTGGGCATGTCAGTAAAGTATGTCTTAAACCAGAATGATTTATCTGATACAGTGTAGCCAATGCTTCTAGCTTTTTATGGAAAATACATTTCAAAAATACATTTCAAAAACATTATTCCGTGGGATAATGTTACCTAGCTAAGGATGCTGAAGGAACTCAGAGATTCAGATACAAACACTGAAATGTCAGGCTAAGTTTGGGATAATGTTTGTACTAGCAGTCAAAATAATCACCAGGTGATTAAGGTTTTCTCTAACAACAAAATTACATTGCAGATTTCCTGGACTCTGAAAGGGATTCGCTCTGCTGGTGTTTTGAGCAATAAGGGGCTGGTGATGTAATATATATTCTGGAACACTTTGTCCACATGTTATCGGAATGCCTGCAATGCAAGAGTTATGGAAAATATATCATCATCCCTAGACTAGAGTTTAAACAGAATATTACTCTACCATAAGATCCCTTTTATCTGCATTCTAGATGGCCTGACAATGACTCCCCAAATGCCTGAAGCCAATTTAAAAAGGATACTAAGAGCACTGTAATAGCTGAAGTTATTACTACTAAAGTGTAAATCAATGCTGTGGATGTTCCAAGGAGGAAGAGCGGGTCCGAATGAGCTTTGTCTTAATGGAAAGAGTATTTTACACAAATTCTGTACGTGTGGAGGCAGATTCTACATGTGTGGCGCCACATTCTGCAGTCAGGTCTTCTGGCCTTGCCTTTTCTGTAGCGTAAGGTGAATTTACCTGGCTTCGAAGAAACCTGCACTGTCACTCTTCTTTCTTACTGATTGCATTAGCCTTGTTAGTTTTGCTAGACAGGCACTGAATGTGAGCCTAAGCTGGGCTGTATATATGCGGCAAACACATGAGGAGCAAGAAGGGGACAGAAGGATGTGACGCTGCATCCCTCACATCGCCCACCCGGGCTGGTGCAGGGTGCGGTACCCAGCCCTGCCAGGCTTCCCCTTGCTTTTGGTGGCCTTACCTCCTACCCCTTGGGCTCTGCTGCAGGACTATGACATTTCTACTACTAAATGTAATATTTCTTTATAATCTTAGCAGTGATGAATAGATCCGTCAGGCACTTTGGGTGGCTTGTGTGCTAATAGGTACCAAAAGTCTGAGTTGAGGTCAGGGGCTGCGCCTAGTTCTGGGGTGGAGGTTTTCCCACCCCGATTTATTTACAGCAATCTTATGACAGCCGCTTTAGTCAAAGGGAATGGAAATCATATCATTTCTGTTCATCTTGAGAACATCCTGCACCATGAATACCATGGATTTTTAGGGATTATCAGTGGGGCCTCGGTTCTGGGTGTGTTTCTCCAGTTATCCAGAGATATTCAGATATTAGGGAAGGTTGGAAATTGGTCTCCTATTAATAATTAAAAAAAAAAAAGTGATAAAAGACTCTGATCTTGCTAGTGTCATAAGTAATGTCACTTGGTAAAGTGACTGGTACTAGCTGTAGGCTCAGATATGCCAATTATAATTAAAGCCATTATTTTCAAATACAGTTCAGTTTATTCCTGGTGAAAAATAAAGAGAATTTTAGAGTGACAAATCTCTCTGGAAAATGCAAACTTAACAAAAAGGCTGCGGTTTTAGACTATGTGTAATAATTTGGTTTCAGGTTTGAAATCAATGTTATCTTAAAACACGTTCTTTAAAATGTGTTGACCAACCTAACATACTGTACAACATTAGATTATGTATGTGCCTGTCAGAATCATCTGGAGAAAGCAAAAGATGACTTACAAGGCAAAAGTGACATTTAGTTCTTAGATCAACAGCCTTCAAACTTTTGTAGTACAGTTTTCAGAAAGGTACTGAACCATTGTCCACTGCAAATCTGATGCCCATGCACAGTTTTCCAGAAAGATATCCAAATTGCTACATATTGTTGAGAATTATGACCAAATAGGGTGCTCTAAAAGAGACACACTGAAACTGTATTCTTTTTCAGGTGATTGTGATCTGATAACAGAGAATTGTCGATAAAACGGAGGGTTTGGTTATTTACTTACAGCAAGGTACAGGTAACGGCTGCATTTTTTTAAAGCTGTATAACACCCTGAGACACCAGTCGCCCTTGGTGGGTTTCTTCCCTGAAATGAACGGGATTCTTGGAGATGACTGTAGGAGAATATAAAACACAGCCACAAAGTAGTTTCCCCAAGCAGCATCTCATTCCTGTAAAGGAGCATTAAGCTTGGGACAAAAGCCACAAGAAGTGGCAGGTGTCACTACATCAGGTAATCTCCCAATTGCTCCGAACCCTCCACCCCAGGCATGTCCCAGAGGAACAAGCAGTTTGGGGTTGCTCCGAAAATGCAGCTCCTGTGACTGGCAACCTGGAACTGAAGGTTTACGGGCAGATGATGAAATAGAAACTTTGCCACTGACCTTTGCCTGCTACTGAGCGCGCCAGTCCTGCTCACATCCAGTGGTGGTCAGTGTTTCTCTTATCCTGCCCTTCTTTCAGATCCGTTTGCACAAGGCGATGGTGCGTTTGTGCTCTCAAGCATTTGTTCTCCTGCCTGCCCTACACCAGAGATTACCCTGAAAACCGACTGCGTTGCAATGATCTGAGGTCTGATGTTAACACAAGGTATAGATAAAATTCCTGCTTGCACTGCAGGTGGCTGCGATCTAGGCAAGAAAAGTTGCTGTAGCTGAGGTTTTTTCATTCTCGTCTGCTGCACAGGGCAGCTGTTTTGTCATTATTGGTAGTCTTAAAATCTTGGCTTTGTTTTCTGCCCTGTAATCTTGTGTTGATGTCCTTTATGTTCCCAGACCCTCTGTTTAAAAGTGTTTCCATCTGATATGATTAATAGCTTCTGTGAATGATCTCTATTAAGGACACGATTTCAAATATTTTTGTGGTGCTTCTGGTGGGCCTTGCTGGGATAAATTAAGCCTATTTTTCCCCTGATTGCTTCGTTGGATCTCTTTGTAACTTCACCTTGTATTCCTTTCTGTTCAATACTTTTCAAAGTACTGAGAGTTTAAAGAGGTACAATAAATCCCAGATCAGTTTTTAATGACCATGGTAAGCCTGCTTGTAATATGTCAGTAAGCTGAGCCTAAAAGCCAACAGGGAATAGGCCATTTCTGCCTTAGTAATTGCCTCCACAGAAAGATTTATAATGTCATTATCTGAATCTACAAGAAATAACTCATAGAGCTGAAATACCCTAAAAAAATATTACAATTCTCTTAAAATCTAGTCATTCATAAATGCTAGATCATAAAACTTTTTTTCAAGATGTTTTATGTTAAAAATAAAACACAGTCAAAATATAAATGTACTTTTCTTAATCAGATTCTTCGTTCTTTATGTATCTGTTTCCCGTGCTGTAGTTTGGGCAGAGTGGCGCAGTGCACAGCCCGGATCCAGCGCTGCTGACAACACAGACGAGCACTGAAAAACCACCAAGAGGGAAGAGCATTCCCCGTCATTTTTCTTTATTTGCGCGTGATTCCGGGGGGAAGAGAGTTAGTTAGCACGGCAATAAATTTAATTTCAGCAATAAAAATCACTCCTCCTTCTCCTTCCACCATTTTCCCATGAAAAGCCACACTAAACGTCCTGATAAATGTACTGCGGTGCTGTTTTAAGCCATTGCAGCCAGCTTCCTTTGCCCTCAGCATTCCCCAATCAGAAGATATCATTCATTTCTTTCAAAAAGCAGGAAATGTACTCTTCAATTTGGCTGGTGTTTAATAAAGTGCTAGAATTACCATAGCTACCCTCATCTTCTGATGCTTTAATACATTGTGAGATTTATACTAATTTCAACCAGACTATATTCTTCAGCATAGAAAGCTTGTACACTTAAAAGGGCACTGTCAGTGTGGATTTTTCTTTTCTTTTTTTAATCATGAGCTCCTATGAGCAAGGACCTGATTTCTGTTTCCCCTGAAGATTTTGAATCGTTTGTTTTCTCGCGTTGTTGTTTGTCCTGTGTCCATGTGAGCTTGACCATTGTTTCTGAGTGGTTTTGTTATGGCTTTTAAAAAAATTCTTTTTCATTCATTGTTCAAATAAATATTATTCACTAGCATCTCTGGAAATGTGTTACAACGCAGTTTCCTCAACTCAGTTGAGTGATTCCTAAAATCAGTGAAAGGTTTCTAGTCTGATAGAGTGAGATTCTTCTGTGAAGTTCAAATTAAACTTTTCTTGGCTCAAATATCTGCTTTTAAACTGTAAATTATAGAGGCTAACACCCTTTTAAAGTGTGGCAGTTCTGTTATTAACTTGAATAGGTCCAGGATTTCATCCCATGTCCTGTATACTTCAGAGCACAGACATATCTATAAGTAATAAATTATTACCCATTTCTAGTGAGCATTATAAACTTTCAGGTTCTTTGCTTCAAAGAAATGAGCTCCCTGAAACAGAAATTATTTCCCAGTCGGGGCACGCTGGTCTTCATAATGTCACTTGAATCTAAGAGGTCTGTGAAAACAATACTGACACATTTATTTCCTGAGTTTAAAAATGATTTACAAGCAAATAAATGCATGCTTCTGCCTCTGGATGTGTATATCCAATTCTTATCAATATTAGCAGGAACGTTTCTTTGCACAGAGATCAAAATACATTGTAATACACCTATCATCTGTGAGCCTCTCCTGTATGCCTTGTAGGTTTACTTTTAGATCTTTCCCTGATTTCTGAGGCAATGTGATGTGTGCTTTTCAGCACTGAGCTCTGCGAAGAACTCAATGACAACTAAATGAAACTGGAATTTCAGAGTGGTCTGTCTTAAGTTGATGTGTTTAGGAAAGAAAAACAAAAATCAGGTCTTCTGTGAAAGCTCATTTTCCTTTAGAGCTGCTGCACACTGAGTACAGTCAGATTTATAATTTGAAGTAAACTTGATTCATTGTTGATCATTAGCTTTTAAACCTAATCTGGATTAAGATCAGAGTATAGCAACTAAAATAAAAATCCTTGCACTGAATCTAAAAGCCTGTGAAGAAATCACAGCCGATGTAAGGTGAGAGTCCGGACTGAGCCGTCCTGAAGGAGCACAAATTCGCTTCCATCAGGATTGTTGATAATAGGATTGTAGCAGAGAGAACCTAACCACAATGAAGCATGAAAGACTATCAAAATATCCTTTTGCCCCTTATGTTAGAAACTCATCCTGTAAGAACCAGGGTGAAATAATGAATCAAGGCTGGTTAGGATTAGTCTCTGGTTATTCACTTGGTGCTATGCTGCTTCAGTATTGTGTGTAGCAAATATTTCCTGACAGGCTAACTAGGAATAATAAAAGGATAAAGGAGTCCGGTGACATACTGAATGTTAGAATTGTTATTTCTGTCCCCGAAATGCAGTTTATCTTTGGCAGTGTCAGAGGTGACTGTTCTTGGAGCCTGGGCAAACAGAGAGATGAGATGCTCAGGATAAGAGTGCCCAGTGCTGCTGTCCTGCACGGGCTGCCCGGGTGAAGTCCTATTCAAGTTTATAAGACTGTGTAAGTGTGGAGCGTGGGGGCTTGTCCTTTTGGAGGAGTTACTGGGGAAGAGGAGAGGGAAGGAAGAAAAGAGAGGAGAAATAGTTTTTATGCTTATTCTTTTTCCTGTCATGAGAATAATTAGTCATTCTTACTTTACATAAGGTATGTTTTACCACGAGATTTTTCAAAATTTATTAGCCACTGTCACAGGGATGATGTTTGTGTCTGTATGTATATGAGCTTTCCAGGGTTCTGATCTAATTGCAAGCCTGGGTCCAAAACATGTGGAGCTGGACTGCTGTCTCAGTGCAGTGACAGGGGTGCGGGCATGAGCTCTCACTT
This sequence comes from Streptopelia decaocto, assembly GCF_964273445.1. Taxonomy (NCBI): domain Eukaryota; kingdom Metazoa; phylum Chordata; class Aves; order Columbiformes; family Columbidae; genus Streptopelia; species Streptopelia decaocto. The sequence goes on from NC_138669.1 coordinate 12,154,377, forward strand.
GTCTTGTGAGGTCGCTGTGCATTTACTGGCTCATGTGCGGCCTCGTTTCTTCTGCAGCCAACATGAGACTTTGGACATATGCATGATGCATTGTTACCTCAAATCAAAATACTTTTCCTTCCCACAAGTTATACTGTGCAATTCCTAATCTGCAATCAGAGAATAGCATCTGGCCTTATATTACAGACTGTTGTGCTGCCAGTATTTCTCTTTACTGCCATCTCCTTTCCTATCCAAGGAAGGGTGAGTTGCAAGCACAAGTCCTAGACCAGAAGTCTCTGATGGTAAATCAGAGCTTTTATCAGCTTTTATTGCTAAAAGTAAGAGGTGTTGAAAGGAAAAAGGCAAGTAAGTAAAATTATGTGGCTAGTTGGAAACATTTAAGCTAAGAAGAAAAGTGAGAGACAGACCATTGCAGGGAAGGGCAGACAATGTGCATGTGCAAAAATGCCTTTGCTATTATAAATCCTACACAGTTAATATGGTTTGCTGTTCTGCTTTCTTGTTCGTTGTGTCACCCAAACATATACATATGCAAACAATTTTAGGTGAATAGTTTAGTTTAACCTTTGAATTATTTAGAAACCACAACTCTGTTCTGTGTAGTTTAAGGACCTTGTTTCTCTCTGGCTTCTAATTTTGCATGCAACTTTCCACTCTCAAAAGCGGCTGCACCAACACAACTGGAGTTTGGATAAATTACGCTGATATTGGCCCATGTGTAATGTATGTTAATGAAATATAAGTGTACAGGTCAAAAGAGAAATATTTAATGGGGGTGTTTACTAGTTGGTGATGGGAACGGAGAGCTCAGAATATACCAAGACAGAGTAGTTAGTGAATCTGTCATACACATAAATCAGCCACACTCCCTCTGCGTTTCTAATTGTCTCCCTAAAAAGGTTTTAGTCAACCCCTTAAAATGATGATCACACAAATGCATTTTTATATTGCCTGTTTGCTTTTAGTTATGCAAATTTGTTCAAGAGAAATGATGTACTCAAAACGCTCTAAAATTTTTAAAACCTACAGATGTCTGTGGCGTGAGAGAATGTTAAACATAAAAAAAAAAAAAGGAAAAGTTAATGCTCTCCAGCCAGATCTGGGAATGTACTGATTTGGAGTTCAAGGCTGGCTCCAGGTATAAGTAAAATAGGGCACTGGTCAGGGCAGTAACGGATTAGGGAGAGTGACAGTATTATGGTCTGTCTTTATGGTATTGTTCAGGAATCCCATTTCACCAGTAGCTTACTCGAGAAGTGAATTACTTTAGATTGACTGAAGGCTCCTTTCATTTCTGCAATGATTTTTATTATTGTTATTATTATTCAATTAATTTCTTAAAAATTACAATTGAAATTAACTCCCCAGTGTGCCTGGGTCATATTTGAAAAGGTGAATTAACCCCCTAAAAAACTTTGGTTTAGCAATGGTGGCCAAAGCAATGATTAAACAGCTTTGGAAAACCCGGACCTTCCTTCTGCAGGTACGTGTTGTCTTTTGCTGCTTGGGCAGTCAACAAGCAGCCAGCACCCAGGGGTGGTGACCCTTGTTTTGGCCTTGGATGCAATATGAACAAAGGGATACCTGAAAAAGAAAAGATTGTTGTATGGTCTGTCACTGTCCAGGACATATATCTTGGAAGAAATCTTGTTAGGCTTGGAGACTTTAAGAGACTTTCAGTCAGGATCTTGTGTATTTGACCTTCACACTTGTCTTTCACAGCTGTCACTGCAGTAGATTCACGAGAATTAAACCAAGTGCAGCTCCCACTGTATCTGGAGGTGCCAGGTAGGGGCAGGTTTCAGGAGACACCTCTGCCTGCTTTCTCAAGTGGCACATCCATGTTCGCTAACCCAAGAGCACAGATGGATTTTTGTATCGATCTGAGTTTACCCATGTAGATGTACTTCTCTATCTGATCCCAGTGTTTAGCACTGAAAGCCAAATCTAGCAGTGTATCTGGAGGCTTAGGTTACTGTCCCTGTGCTGAGTCTATGTGGCATATTCCACAAGTACTAAATTAATGCGAAATACTGAAGAAGGATGTAAAAATCAAAAGTCTGAATATGATACAGTGATTTTATAGAGTTCTGCTTTGCCTTAAATCTACCACAGAGCTCCTGATAGTGTCAGCGGGCACTGGATGGCCCATCGTTTGTTAGACCATTTAAATTCAGTGGCTTAGCACTTAGTCTTTTGGAAAGCATCCTGTGCGGTTTGATTTACAGCACTGTAGAGCTGATTAAAAAGTCACTCGTTAAAAAGGTATCTTTTATTGTAATTGCTAAATATTTTTTGGTGTGGTTAGGAGGTTTCACCTTTAAAATGATGTATGCATGCTGGCTCTTCTCCCAAGTTGTCAAAGCACTGGCTGGTAGATTTGTACTGAAGTGGCAGAGGCTTTGCAGTGCTTAGCTTTTTCACATGCTTTCTTTCTCAAGTAGAGGAATATCAGCATATTCTTGTCAATAGGGTAGTATTCGGAAACTTGGCTTTCAGTCCAAGGTACCAGTTTCCTCTCTGAACTGGGAGAAGGTATTTTACTCTTCTCTTTCAATTTTACAATAGCTGATATCAGACCTAGTTGTTATAAAATGTTCTGATAGTCCTGTATAAAAAGCACTATATAAGTTCTAGCCAGTTGATGATCATAGGATTTAATTTGCCGAACACTGTGAAGCTGGTTTTCCAAATAACAAAAGAGAAATGTTGCTATAATGGCATATACACTTCTTATTTCTGTGCCAGACTTCTGTCCTGAGGTTGGAACCCTTTTTATTCCTCCTTATCTTTATTCTTCAACATGATGATTCTTCTGTGCTGTGTTCTGTTTATAGCTAGATCCATGGAAGGAAGAAAACTCTTTGTCTGGGTTTTCTTCTTGGCTCTACATATGTCCTGTGCCTTACCAAAACTACTAGAATCCAAAACCTTTGTTTCCAGGGTTTGCAGTGATCAGTGATATGGTGGTCGGCTTTGCAAAGCATGGATGAGGTCTGAGGGCAATCACGAGAAGAAGGAAACCAGTCTATTTGCTAGGGCTGAATCTGGGGTTTTAACTGGGTTTCATGTTGGACACGTCCCTGAACAAGCAATTTCATAGCTGAGCTGGCATTTTTAACTCATCTCAACTCTTGACTTGAAGTCTGCAGTCAGCCCTACAATATCAGCTTCAGAGTAAGATACTGCTTTTCTAGCAGAACAAAAGAACCATTAATGACACCAATTAACCAGTGTAATTCTCATTTACACCTCTTTATTACCTTCCACATACAGTATGTGATACATTATACATCCCATTAATTGTTAACATACACGCAAGTCAAGATCTTTTATTATACTGGGTCATCTATCATTGATACAGAGATATAGATATTTTATAGCTGAGCCAACTAACACTACTGTAGAGCAGAATCTATAACCCTTTTCACGTCAAATCTGATTGTGTTGTCAAGCCCTTTAGAAGTGCTTAGTATGTAATTTGGCCTCTTCCCAGAAGGCATTTTATAAAGGGGAACAAAAAAGCCGGATTTGGGGTAAACTGTATTCAATCTGTGGCTTGGGGGTTTTTTGTTGTTGTTGTGGGTTTTTTTTCTTAATGAAATTATTTTAACCCTTTTAAAGCTTAGAGGTGGGGCATTGTTCTGTGGCACTGTAAATTCCACTTACTTAACAAGCCTAATAGTTTTCATTAACTGAAAACATAGAGGTATTAGTGAAGGGGCCAACATTTAAGGGAAATCTGGGTGGGAATTATTTTTTAAGAATTTGCATTTTCAAAGGACAGAAAAATGAAAACAATAATGCAATAGGTATAACATACTTTCCTTATTCCTAGCAGAAGTCCAGTTATCAATGAGCTACATATTGTCCACAGATATTGATGTTATTTTAAGTCAATGATGTCAACTTTAGAAGCTTGGTTTAGATGCCCAGGTCATGTAGCTGCTCTTGCATACTCTGATCTTAGACTCCAAATGTGTTTTTCTGTCTTTTTGCTGTGTGACCTCCATAGCCAATAGAAAAATTTTGCTCTCCGGAGGAAATTACATGCACAGGCTGTGTTTCTCTTGTCTTGCTCCAAACTCTGATTTGATTTCTGGTGTCTCTTAGTGCCCATGGTCAAACCTGCGAGCTTTCATGCAGCACTCCTTGCCTTGGGTCTTGAAGCTCTCACACCCACTGCAGCCACCTGCGATGCAGGGTGGGCAGAGAAGCTTGTCAGTGCTGAGAAAGGGGCTCTGCAGGTGGTTGTGTCCGTACCAAGGGGAGAGCTCAGCTGCCCCCATGCTCATCCTCCCCACTGTGATCCGGGAGCACTAGCAGCACCTTCTCCCAGACAGACCCGATGTGCTGATACAGTCTCCCAACGAGCTGCGGCAAAGGGGCATTCATGCAGAATGATTTTTGGAAGCAGCTACTGACAGTGTCGCTCCTCAGCTGAGCCTGGAGACTGACTGGGTGAGTGTTTCTGCTTGATTTCAGAGAAGCATCGGTTAAGGCACCCTTCCCACACAGAAGGGGGACCTGATTCTTAGAAACCAAGCAGAAGTAAACATTTAGATTTAAGCTTATATCTGCAATGAAAAGCAGCGTTGCCAGTTACCTACTCATGGCTAAAAAAAAATATGAGTGCTGTTTCAACAATGCCTGCAGTAAAAAGCTTAAACATGATGGAGTTCAGCAAAGAAATAGTGCAGTCAGTAATTAAACTGGCAGGTAATGGGAACCAGAGCAACTGCCTCTTTGTTGAGATGGGTCCCTGTGTATGTGCTCTTCAGTAGTTAAAAGAAATCAGGAATCTTCTCTTAAGCCCCAGAGAGGATGGAGCTGGCGTGTGCATCTCTGCTTGAAAATGTCCTTTTGCGTAGCTGTCAATTGTTGCTGCCTCTGCCAGCTGGTCTGGATGCCATAGCAATGGGTTGGTGGGATTGCTGGGCTGAACCTGGAGGAGATGGCCACAATTTTATCAGATAAAGTAATTAAACAGGGGAGGAAGGGGAATGCATCACAGTGTTTCAGGATAGGCCTGCCCGGCCGTGCCTGGCAACACCCATGGGAGAGCGCCCTTGAAATAAGGGCTTGCTTTAGGCACTTGGAGTCTGTCAGTAATTTGGCACTTACATTTAGCCTTTCCTAAAGAAGATATTTCCGAGTAATTTTCAAACTTAATTTCAGTGGTGTCTGTGCGATGGTTCCTCTGTGCCTTGTATCTGAGTCAACACATGAACAAAGATGTTGACCAAGTCCATCCACAGCCATGGACTAACGCAGTGACGGACAAGAAAGCAGAACTCCATCTCCTCTGTGCACCTCCAGCCACTGGGCAAAGCTCAACTGCACCCAGTCAGCTACCAAACAGAGCTGTAAAAACTCTGCCTGGTACATTTGTTACTTGTTCACTCCTATGCAAGTTTACTGCATGATAATACATAAAGAAAAGCATCTGTGCATCTGCCACGCTGACTTGTACTTCTAGTACTGTATTTCTGCTTCAGGCATAATTCACAGAATCTGGTGCTTGGGAAGTGTAGGACCTGAGAAGTATTGAGGACCACGTCTGCTCTTGGAAATCTCTCGGTAATTCCTCATGTAGCACTTGGTCCCTGGGGCTCGTCCTGTCCTGCAGGCAGCACCCGCATCTTTGGTTGAACTGGGCATGATGGGCCCCAGAAAACTGCTTCCATGCTATTCTAAATCCAGTTTCCATTATCTATATTCCTTAATTAGAGCAAATGAGTACTAATTATTCATGGCTAGTATTTTATCAAAATGAATGGCAGCAGCAGTTGGAAACTTTGCCTATTAGACTTATATCTGTTATGTACAAAATGTTGGTATATTCACTTCATGTGTGCTTTTCTGGTGTATGGTTAGAATGGAAGTGATTTGAGGCTAATGTGGTCTCAGTAAACAATTAAATACCCTTGACTGACCAGTTGATGACGCTAAATAAGGAGCACAATCTTAGAGGGAGAAGGAGGTTTGCATTAACATAACCCCTACAATAAATGTGCTATAAACCACATTTAAGTTCACAGAATCTTACTGTTTGAATAACTCCCTAAAACATTGCTAGTTTCCATTGTTTTCATTTTCTATGACTGGATTTTATTGTTAGTCAATATTTAAGATTTAATTAATTGACACTATCACCTCACAAAGCTCACGTAGTCCCTGATTCTGCTGAAAATAGGAATTAAAAAATGCTGGAATCATACACAGAGAATAAGAGAATATCAGAAATATACCTCTTCATCCCTGCCTGGCATATAGGTATATATGATCCATTCCACCTTAGATTAAACATGAAAACATTAATAATAAATCATAAAAATAGCTTCTTAGGTAAAAATGCTACATAAAATATTTTTTCTGTAATGATATGAGTTGTGAGAGATTCTCCTCAAAAAATTACCATGTTTTTTAGTCCTGTCTTATCATAGAATGGTTTGGATTGGAAGGGACCTTAAAGCTCACTTAGTTCCAACCCCACTGCCACAGGCAGGGACACTCTTCAGACCAGTATTGGTAAATTCCTGATTATTTCGTAATCTTCAGTTGAAGAAAAGGAAATTAGGCTGTAGATAAGATTCTCTGTTTACCCTGGCTTCTGTACCAGGATATATATAGAGATGTATGTACATATGAGAATCTTGGAATGGCTTGCATGAGTTAATGCTTGATAAACAAACAATAAAACCTCCCAAACCTGCACATAAATGTAGATCTTATTTAAGTTTGCTCAAGGCTTGTTCAGACTCCCATAGAGTGATTTTTTTTTTGTATAACACAGGCTATAGAGTCTATCAGTTGCAATATGAAATTCGTATGGGAATACAAAGCAAATCATAGAATGTTAAAATGGAGAAGGGGAGAAGTCATATAATTATATGATAGAGGTGTGTATTCTGTAAGTGTGCATACTTTTCCCTTTAAAAAGAGTGTGCATAAAGAAAATCTTGGATTTCATTGAAAACAATAATTATGGTAGTTATGCTGGAAGTAGGAATACAATAGTGAAAGAATACAGCAGATGAAAAACATGTATTTGATGAGTTAATGTGCATAGTAGAATAGGTATTTTGATTATTTTGATTTGCCTTTTTTCCCCCTTTTCCTTCTTTATCACAAGGACTGAATTTCTCCAGGCCAGACGTGCTGTTTCTGTAGCAAGGAAGTGGTAGAGAGCAGCTTAATCTGTGATGCTGGTTTTTGGGATGGTAGAGTTCACAGCAACAGGAATTCTAATCCCTAATATCAATCTTGAAGTTTCCATTATTCCCAGCAATTCCATTTAAGCTGCTTGAAATTTTTTTCTTTCTTTACATTTTTCTATATGAAATAATTGTAAGAGATATCTTACCCTTCCTCTCTTATCTTTCTTTCTCTTGGTTGCACTTGCCATGTGCTCAGAAATCTTTCTACGTCCATTCGTTTTGTCCTTCTCACCTGTGTGACGCATTGATGGCGGTTGTGTAGATTCTCCGGGCTGTCTGAGCATGGGGCTGATGCTGCGCTGCCCCGTATTGCACAGCCGAGCCGTCAGCGTCTGGGCTCCGTCTCCCTTTATGTGATGCATCTTGGTGTCTTCTGTCCTCTTTACTGAATTAAATGTAAGCATTTGTCTGACATGCTTAACTTTAGCTCCCTTCTGTTGTTAACTGTGTCCTATCTTTTAATTATTTTATATTTCACTTTATTGGGTTTTTTCTAATTTTGAATTCAGAGCATTTATTGTAATAAATTAAAAGACGGTGAAGTCAAACATAAATGGAACCTAAAAAACCTTAAATTTCCAGATCAAATTATTCATTCCAGTTTCTTGCTCAGCTTTAGTCTCTAGAAAGCCCAGACACACCAACAGCTCTGAAATGCTGTTCCCAGAAGGGACTGACTGCAGAAGTAACACAGTTCCCAGAAGAACTGGGCACAGACGTAGCATCCTTTTATTCCCACTTACTTGCTTTTAATCATTTCTGTATTTTAGGGACAGAGGTTATAAAGATCAAGTAGTAAATCCTTACTGAGCTGAAAATACCAGGACATGCAGTCTGCATGCCCTCTGTCCTGCCCAAACAGCACTTGCTGCAGTTCTGTTTGATCATTAAGAGTTGCACTCCTTTAAACTAAAGCAAGCAATAAAGCTTGCATTACTGTTACATTAGAATAGATTGAGCCTCTTACCAGCCTTTTTTTTTTTCTACATATTTGTAATACCAGTCCAAGCCAGTAGCATTTTTTTGGAACTTCCTGTGCCCATTCATAGTCATATGGGAGTTAGGATTGTCTCCTTTTAAAACATGTAACAGCTTTGCAAAGAAGGGAATGGGTTGAGAATGTGTCATTTGAGATTTTGATAAAAACCTAATGGGAAATTGGTCCATGAGCCAACTTGAATGAGCTAGAAATGTAATATGAACAAAGATCAGCAAAGCTCCTCAGGTTGCCCAGAAGTATTAAGTGTTTCATTTGTGAAATCCCCAAAGTCTGCCAATACTTGAAAGCTTGGCATGATGCAGAAGGTGCACTTGCTAAGACAGCGTTAGCACAGATGGGAGCCAAAGAACTGAGAACGTTTTTTGTCCCCATCTGATGAATCTTAAGGCTCCATTTTTGCAGGTGGATTCTGAAATACGGTAGCAGGTGGCATATTTAAGGATTTCAAAACAAACCTACAGTTTTACTGAACAAAGGTGATAAAATTGCAGAAGGGTCCTGCATTTGCAGCGAGATCTTTGAGTCATGTTTTATATCTTGTTCACCCTATATAAGATTATTTAACTTTGGTCCCTGTGGATGTTGTGATTCACAGTACATAACCAGTGTAAAACTTCTGTTGTGTCTCCTTCTTGAACTACATCCAATCTAACTGTGCATTAAGTGGGAAACGAGGCAACTGTGAGGTGCCCAGACAGAGCCGGTTCTCAATTAGTTAAACTGGAAGGATCAGGAAGAAATGCAGATTGAAAATGAACATGCTGAGTTAAAAAAAAATATATATATAAAAATAAAAGGTGATGATTATTTGGCAAACAAAGAAAACACATGGATTCAGCATGAGCATTACTACTGTATTGGAAAGACTTTTCTTTTTTTCCAATCAACTGATTGCGGTATTTGATAGCTAGAGCGTAGCTTTTCAGAATATTTTGTGTAGGTGAGGGTTTTTTCTATGTGAGAGAACCCCTGAAGTCTAATAGAAACCTTTTAAGTAAATCTTACAAAGCTCTAATCTCTCAAAAGCTCCCATGTTCTTCTCCTCTGTTCTTATTTAATTTTTAATAAGAACAATTCCATGCAGCTCTAAAGCATGGCTCAATTAAGAAATATTCCTACCAGGCATCTTTGAAATCTTGGGAGGTTTTTCCTTTTTCTTTTTCCTCCTTTTTTTGTGGTGGTGGTTTTATTTTTTGTTTACTCCTGCAAATCTCAGTTTTGGTTGGCTGGAGTTTAGCAAAGGAGTTTCTCTTTAATTGCAAGCTCCACTTCACGCTGTTATTTACAAGTAGACCAAATAACTTTCAAAGTCTTATGCTTTATGCTCGAAGGAGACCATCGAACACATTAGTGCTGTATTCTGAAGTTACAAAAAGGAACTTTGATCTAATTCCCTTGACTTTATCTGTCCAAAAAGTAACTCTAGGTCATGAGAAGTAATTAAAAAAAAAAAAGGTTTGAATCAAAATTTCAAGACCAGGTATTTTATAGTAATCAAACCTTAACTACTTTATGATTCACTTTTATTTTTATAGTGTATGGCGCTCTTCTTGCTGCTCTGGTTAAGCTTGTATCAGCATTTCCATTATAAAATGCTGCTTTCAGGGTTTTATAACTTAGCTGCAAAAATTTACTCTGAGTTTAAGGTGGCATTATGACCTGACTGGAAAATCATGTTTGTATGAAATACGTGTCTGCCAATATGCATAAAATTTTTGGAATCTTATTTTGGGCTTTTAGAGCAGATTGCGATGGCAGCGTCTCATCAGAATATGCATTGTTAAGGATGAGAGAAATAAACTGTGCCTGGAGCTATTTCACACAACGGCTGTGGCAGGTTTCATTTTCTGGTCCAGTGTTTAGTGAAGTCACCCTGACTCCTCACAGCTGGAATGGAAAGCGATCTGAGACAGAGACACTCATAGACTTCCTTACTTTCCTCTTCCTCGGTGTCCGCACAGAATGGACAAGATGATGTTATAACATCTCATTTTAGATGGTTATTGACTCCTTGTATTTACATCGTTTATAGTTGTTTCATTGTATTTGGACTGGCAAAATTCAGTATAAACAGTTGTATTCTGCCTATCAAAAGGCCTGATGAACTTTCAATGTGATGCAGAGCCTGTATTTGCCTCCTGCGTTTGGATAGAGATGGGCTGTTACTTTCTGTGCAGCTGACGGTTCCGATAACTACGTGTCAGTGCTGACCTGATGTCTATAAAATGCCTTGATGTGTTATCCAGAGCATGAAAAATATAAAAGAACATATGTATCTATCTGTTGCTGAGCAGTTCTGTTCTATAAAAAGGAAGTAATATACTTTTAATGGTTTTCTAGAAATATTTTCTTTTAAAAAAAGTGGCTAGCAGGCCTTTTTCAGAGGAGGGGAAAGTCTGGATGGTGTTTTCTTACCTAAACTCCACAAAATTCAGAGAGATTAATGACTTGTCTCTAGTTTGTGGTGTGGGGGTGTCTTCTCTGTCTTCTCAGGAGGTTGTGGGAGAAGGGCTGTGGGCACTGATCAGGGCTTTGAAATGTTTGGCTTTGTTACTCACTGCCATACTCAAGTCTCTTGGTTATGTTTCTTTATAGTTTTCTCATGTCTTTCTAAAAAAACTTGAAGGTAAATGGCAAAATGCCACAAACCATGGAGATTTAATTTTCTGCATTCCATTTTATTGTGCACTTGTGTCTTAATGAGAAGCAGCTACACGAGTTATCTTCCCAGCCCCCTGAGTTTTTAAATACAGACTTTGCTAAGCTCTACTTTCGGGATCAAATCTTTCCATTTGTGCGAAACTTCTGAAGACAATGACCAGCTGCTATCAGATCTGGCCCTCTTCTTTTACTCATTACAAATAACAATGTAAATTCAACGTCTGTCAGGCTCATTTAGGCATCTTTAAGGAAAAATTACAAAAGCTAACATGGCACATAGATAGGGGATGACTTATAGCACTGAGTGGGAGAAATTAATGAGTGTCTGTTGATAACCCAGGTACCCCATCATGACTCACGAGTGTGCCTCAAAAACATCTCACAGGTTGAAAAGGAAGCTCACCAGGGGCTCTGGGGAGCACAGAGGTGGAGGGGGGTGAAACGCCACAACAGGGAGAACTGGGAGCACAGTCAAGTCAGAGCAAAAAGTTGTGATTCAAAGCAGCAAACTCTGTTAACTTGATAAACCCGCAGCCTGCTGTTCCAATAAGACTTTTGCAGAGGAATGTTTTTTACAGCTTGGAGGCTTCGTGTGATTCTTGCTCTTGTGTTGTCCTGTTTTCCCACCCACTATCTGCTGTGCACCTGCAGTGAACAGCACCAGCCTGGGCTGGGGGCTCTTGGAGACACCCATCACTTTTACTTTGTGAATCAACCCACTGGAAAGGTCAAATCTCTGATGACATTGACAGATTTGAAACTGTTCTGCAATAACTACATGCCAGTTTGGTTATTTTATGGGAGTTTGGATTTTTTTCACTTTCTGTCTTTTTTTTTTTTTAACAATCAAATTGATTTAACACGAGGGGATTGACTGTCTGGGGGTACAGAAAAAGCTCATGCAGGAGAGGTCTGTGACAGGCCATCTTCTTGCAAACCATTTAGTTGTTAAGGACCAATGCCAAAGCATTAGCCTAGCTGAGAATGAGGAAAAATCATCAAACTGACAAAGCTACTTTTAACTAGGACAGGGAAAAGAACACAGACAATGAGATCTACTCTAGCAAGTTTGAAAAAGGCCAAGTCTCTCACAAAAGGGAGAGAAACTTTCTCCTTAAAAGTTTGAAGAAAGTAGACAGATTTTTTTGTTCATTTTCCTCACCAAAGGATGTAGGTGCTGTTGTTGTATGTACAGTTTATTGGTTTAAAATATTTTTTCCTCCTAAATGCTTAGTTTCTTCTTCCTAACCAACCAATGTTGTTATTCAAAGAATGACACCTAAGAATTGCACTCCACTTGCCAAGATCTCCTGAAAAGAAGAAACTTAAATTAGGTTTGCCAAGAACAATTGATTCATAGCGTGTTGTAGCCTAAGACCAGTCCAGTCATTGAACACTTGTGAAATCTCATCCTGGCTGAAGCAGCAGTGTCCTAAATCTAGACTGTACTTGCAGTTAGTGGTGATTATTTCTACCTTATGTACCCCATCCCCTTAGCCTGAGTCTGCCCGGCTTGTGCACGGCACCAAACAGTAACAAGTCCTTCTTCATGGTTAAGCCTGAGCTAAATTTTCAGTAGTGATCTGGTAGTTGTGTTTGATTTATTATTGGTTTTAAAAGTTTGATAAAATTTAACTCTTACTGCGCTAATAGCAATAAGTGTCAAGATAAGGACTGAAAACAGCTCTCACTAATTTGCAATTTAAAAGAGAAAAACAAACCCAAAAATCACCCAGTAGCACAGTACACCCCCTCTGGTTTGCTTGCTCTAAAGTGATATTTATTGCACCAGGAAACAGAGCCAGAAGCCTTTCTGTCATTAGTGAATAATGCCATATGACTCCCTTGTGGTACAAATGCCAGATTATGCAATGCCAGGATAGTTATTGTCTCTAAATATAGCATTGTTTGGTATAGAAGTGTCTTTGGAATAACAAATTTTCTCTTATGGACGTTAATATTATACTTTAATAAGGCCAAAATAACTGCAACAAATCTCAGATTTAGCTAAAGGGCACGCATTGTAAATTCAAGTTTGTTACTCTCGCTTTCATAATTCACTGGAACAGTCCACTTGGTGACCCTGATTTACTTATCGTTGTCTTATTAGAAGTAGAACAAATATGTTGTAGTATTTTGCTCTGAAGTGGCAAAACCCCATACTTAGCACCGTGTAAAACCTTCCCATTGTTTAATACTTTCTGTCAGACTACTACATTCCTGCTGCATAATGGAAACAGCACCCACAGCCAGTGCGCTGAAAATTACAGAACAGTTCATCACTCACGACTCTCCAGCATATGATAGTATTGCAAATATTTATATTAGAAGCTTTTGTGCTTGACTGTAAAGATTAGAGATCTTACAGGGAGTACTGAAGGAATTACAGCTCTGAGGTGTGCGTGGGGGACATACAGGAAGGATCTTTCCTGTAAAAATTCAAGCTTTCTCTTTTCCAGGGAGAGAAAAGCACATCTTCTAAAAGTCTTTCCAGCTATGAAAGTCTCTTTGCCTTGTGAAAATACTGAGAGCGTTGCTCCGCAATTCACAATTCAGTTGGAGTGTGATAGCATTTGCTTGCTAGTTGAAGGTGGTGAAAGGTGTTTTTGACTCAAACTGAGGGAATCTTAGTGGGGATGTAAAGGTATCCTTTGGTTTTGGTGGTTTGCATTTGTGCTGTGGTGTTGTTGTTGGATTTTGGTTGGTTGAGTTTTGGTCATGGTGAGTTTGTTGTTTGTTTTTTTTGTCAGGGAGGTGTCTTTTTGGAGAGGTTGTTTTGGTGTTATTTTTGTTTGGCTATGTGGGGTTTTATACATACATATATATATATATATATATATATATATATATAAAAATACAGGCAGCATAGTACTAACATCATTGCTATTGTCAGCACAAATATGAACTCTTACTTTCAAAAGAGCACCTTGGATGCTGAATTTTGTATTACCTAGAGAAGATCAAGGGGGAAGAAAAGCTTGTCTGCTATTTCAGTGATATGGAGGGGGGATATATTTGATACGGAGAGGACCATGGCCAAACCCTGAGAGGGGATGATGCTGTCTTGTATTTCTGTGACAAAAGGAACTGGATGTATTTATGGCAGTCTTGTAGTGGACTACCTGAAATATATGGATTCCTGCTTCCTTGATAACCATCCCTGTTCTAAGACCATCCTATTTTAGGCTGAAGCCGCGGTAATGGGTCAGTTCAGTAAAGCTTTACAGGTGAAGAGTTGGCTGAACAGGACGTCTTGGTGCAGAAGTGGCCACTGAGGCAACCTGCTCCTCAGCAGTGACTGGAACACCAAAGTTCAGGGGAGATTTTGAAAATGTCCTTGCTTGTTTTCCCAGGTTGTTAAACACGACAGACACAGACTCACAAAGGCAACGTGAACCCTTTTTTAGGTAGAAAACATACAAATGGCATTTTCATTACAGTAATAAGGGGTGTTACCCAAATGCAAACCTGCGTCTTCTTTGAGCAGCCTGTCTCATAAATGATACTGGAAAGCCTGGCAGGTGTGTAAACACTCAGAGTCACGTACCAGTTTTGCTGGTGTCTATGGGAGACTCTCTTGTGGCTGAACAAGACTGTGTTGGAGGAAAAAAAATAAAATTGAAAACAACATCCTTTTCTTTCAGATACTCAAACCTTTGTCTTATGAGATCTAAGCAGTAATTTGCAAATGTGAAATTTTATGCCTGCAGAATTAGTGCTAGACGGAAGCGTAGTTCAAGTGGCACATTATGACCATTATCTTGTAGTCTATGAAACGCCTGTGTCTGAAAGGGAAGAATACAGGCAGCTGGCAGAGTCTCTCTGTAATTATTGGTTTGTACCACCTCCCTGGTTTTATTGTGAAGCAGACTGCATTTGGCCCTTCACTGGGATGCTCTGAGCTCGATGGGTATGTGAGTGATGTGAGAAACCTTTGCTGCCTACAAACCTGAATCTCCATTTGAATTTTAATTTTTTTTTACTTTATCTTCCAGCTTAGTTCTGATAGCCACTCATGAGTCATTCGTTAGTGCATATAACAGTTATCAGGTGCCACAGGAGCACAAAAATATCCACTCTAATAAACACTATTGTAACTGTCACCTCTTTATGATGTGCAGAGGGATATGTGTGCAGGATTGCCAGCTTTTCATCTGCACAAAGTCTGACACCCTTCTCCAGGGATCTCAGTTTTTCATAAAACTGTCCTCCCCGTGAGTTAGCTCAGTAAAGTCAAGACAGGCACAGTGTCCCACAAGAACCTGATGATCTGCTGATTGCTGCACAGAGAAGACACAAGATCAAGGTTAATGTGCTACTTTGGAGTCCCGCTCTTTAAACTGATCAAATGAAATGATCTGTTAATAACATAGGAATTCTGATGTTAGGCTTTTTCTAATGCTGAAATAGGGAATATACCGTCCTTGACACCAGATGCGCCCAAAGTTCATGAAAAATGCAAGCACTTATGGAACGGGTTTTTAAAGTGAGGTTTTTAAGAGCTGGTTTGTCAGGTGAGAAGAGTTTCCTAAAGCTAGGGACTGACCATTATAAGAGGCAGCCAAAGGAATTCCAGGGGAAATGTGAAATATGGAAGATGCAGCCACACCTGCATCTGAATGGTCCTTTAGCACAACGCCTGCTGGCTGCTTCGCTCCCTCTGCTCCTGCCACTGCCACCATCCTTTTCCCTCTTCCCCAGGTAAAGTTGACTGTTTGCTGCAGGGAGGGCTGGAGTCTGTTCCCAGTGAAGAAAAAGTTCACAGAAACAAAAGGGAAAGAGGGGAAATAGTGCTGCTGTAGCCACTCCCAAGAGTGCATTTTTTGAAATGCAAAACAAACCATTACTTCTGGCTTGTGTTTATCATATAGTTTGCTTCTATTGGCTACACTACTTTCCAAGTCCTCTTACCAGCTGAAGTTTGGCTCTAGAACTGAATTTTAATATAATAGCTGATAATTTTATGACCTACAATAACACTTGTAATTGCACACATTAAAAAGAAGGCAACCTCATCTCATGCTTCTAGGTTTTAGAAGGGCATTAGCGAGCAGTAATCTTTCTGTTAAAGCCATTATGTTCTCATGTCGAGGTTCACACCAGAGGTCTGGGCAGTGCCTGCTCTGCAGGGCCAGTGGGTGAGCATCATATGCAGCAACATTGCCCTCAACACCCCTTGGTCACAGCTCAGACCACCCCAAACCTGGTGTGATGGATTTTTCCTTCTATGAATTTGCCCAGTTGCTTTTGAACCCCTCCAGAGTTTATGTCCGTATCCGCTAAACACGACAAATGCTTTTCTCTTCTTGCCAGAATGAGCTCGAAGGACTGATGTTATGGTATAATAAGTTGTAAGGGTCTGGATTAGTATGTATAGAAGTGCATGCGTTGTATTAGATAACAGTATTTCATGACCTGTACACTGGAAAAGCAGGGACAACTACAAGATATTTAAAGTTCTAATTTACTGTCTCAAATGGATATGAGACTATTTTGGAATATCAATAAATTTTTTAATTTAAACAAATCTAATTATACTAATTTAAAGATTTATTTAGCTAACTTGGTAATGGTAAATGCTTAAATATTTTAGATGTCCGAGATAAAGATAATAAAATGACTCTGTTTAATCTACAAATTAATCCAAAAAAATAAATTGCATTTTAATTACATTGATAATAATCAAGCCCAAGTATGATTGGCATATTCCTTTCCTGAGACAGCCAAAAGGCAGAGAGAAGCAAACGCTGTGGGCCAGAGTCAGTTTATTCCTTACACCGCTGGAGGTTTTGAGTAATTCTTTTAAGCTTTGTGCATGCATTCCTAATTTATACTAATCTAGCTGAGCAGAATATGGCCTTGTACCTGAAACTGATCCAGCATATTCCTACGCTGAATATGACTCCAGTAATGAAAATCTGTCTTGCAAATGACTCATTGTGAGAAGACTGTGCTGAAGATGTTGGAAATCAGGATGATGCATGTGAAAATGAAATTAATCAATATGAAGATGAGGATCGGCAGTCTATCACAGCAGAGCTGTTTGGTAATAATGAAACTGAGGAAACAGGCACTGCTAGGGAAACACATGAAATTGCAAGAAATGTCAGTGATAATAATGAATTAGTAGCTATTTCCAGAAACAGAAGAGACTGAGCTTGCAGACAAAGAAAGGTGTGCTAGGAAGTTGTGATGCTTGTTAACAGTCCCAGATTTTGGGAAAACTTGGTGATGTTCATAGATATACAAAAATAAGCACAGTTATTTCATCTCTGGCTGTAGTTGCTCCAACTGTGCATTCAAGCAGTTGTCGGGTTGGGTAATTTCTTATGCAAATGAACGTTTGTTCAGCAGACAAATCAACCCTGGGTAGAGTAGTGGGATACTCTGTGTGCAAATTAGCTTGTTCTGTTGTGCTGTCTCTTTTTGTCCCACAACTTACAAGAAAAAGGTGTTTTTACCAAGGCTAGGTGGTGCATTCGGTGTCATGAAAGCGTGGAAGAGTGTTCACCGTCCTTGCTGTCGGGGTAGAACAACTGTGAGTGTTGTCAATCACCCGACCTGTCCAATGGGTTTATACCTTTACAAGGCGATGCAGTGGATGCTGTTTACTACCTGTTACCAGAACTTCCAAACACACAACTGCTTTCATAGACTCTTCTTTCATCTGTGTTTTTTGGAATCCAAAATAGCCTATTCAGTGGGAAACTAGCAAAAATCTGAGCAGAAGGCAGCTGATGGGAGGTGTTGAGAAGTCCCTCATTTCAAATCTCCTTAGAAATGAAGAAGAGGTCTCTTTCCTCTCAAAATCACAGCCTGCAGTGATTTCCTGAATGTGCCCATGTCATGCAAGGCTCAGTCCCTCACTCCGTAGTACAGGGGCACAGTGATAGTACAGTTTTGCTCAGGACAGAGCAGGGTAAAAAGCTTTATCGCTCACAGTACCTGAAAAAAAATTAA
Source organism: Streptopelia decaocto (assembly GCF_964273445.1). Taxonomy (NCBI): domain Eukaryota; kingdom Metazoa; phylum Chordata; class Aves; order Columbiformes; family Columbidae; genus Streptopelia; species Streptopelia decaocto. The sequence goes on from NC_138669.1 coordinate 12,172,221, forward strand.
TCCACACATTTTCAGTTACATAGTGACCTAATATTAGCTTATGTAGTCGTGGCTGTAGTGTAGAGGGGAACCTGAATTTGGGGGTTACCAGGTAAGACTGAGGGTGTTGGTTCAGCTTTCTTAAATTTCAAGCAGAAGGTGTTCTACAGAAGGAGGAGTCCATTTTTTGTTTCCAGTGGGGCTAATCCTTAAATCTAGCTGGAGCTGAGAAAAACAAACAAGAAAACCCAACAACAACAACAACAAGATCAAAAACCTCTGAGGTAAGACAGAGGTGTATTGAATGTTTCTGCTTTAATGCTTATGGAATATCCAGGTACCCCCATGCCCATTACAGTGTGATCCATGGACAGCTGCTATCCTGAGAAATGCAGCTTCCTGAGGGAGCAGCAACAGATACATCAGTACATAACCACAAGAGTAATTATAATATACCCATCAACACATGGATGTTTTATGAAACACTTACTGGACATACATGTGTGAGTATACTGTTCCCCATTCGTACTTGGAAATAGAGTCACTAGACATATTCCTCAAGCTGGTGTCTTGGTTTCTCCTGCTTTTCAGAGGCCTTTGAAAGATTTCTGTAGCAGTTTTTTGAAGCTCAGGTTTCATTGCCTTTCATTGATGTTTTTGGAAACTTTTTAGCTGTTACTGAAAGTAATTTACACTCATTTTAAGGTGCATTTGCACTGCCAAAGGCATATAAGATAGTCATAGCTCAAATGAGACTTGTCCCCTAAATTCTGTCAACTTCTACTTAAACTTAATGGTGCCTGTAAAACTGCTGACCATATCGAGTCCCACTCTGAAATCCCATGTTAGGAACCCATATATGATGATTATTCTTGCAAGAGCTTCTGTAAGTTTCTATAGCTGTGTCTTGTAATAACTGGCTTGGGCTCATCTCATCTTTGAGTCTCTGCATTTGAGAGTTCTTAAAACAAAAAAATCAAGAGATACTCATGCCTGTGTAATTTTAATAGAGTAAATATCTCTCTGTATATTTTGATTTCTTAAATTCCTTTTAACTGGATTGCAAAAAAACAAAACTAATTGTATATCAAATTGGGATTTAGAAAATGCTTTCCTCCTTGAGGTCAAAAAAGAAATTCCACTGTTGTAAGTTATTTTGATTTCATGGTTCTTTAAATCTTCTCCAGCCTTTTTTTCCTTTGTTCTTTATCCAATACCACAAAAATGTAATAACAGCAAAAGTAGACAATACAGATTAGACGACCTGGCTAATATTTAAGCATATGCTCAAGCGTTTTCTTAGTGGGCTTAAGTACTACGCTGTAGATTCAGCTTGCTGGATGGAAGCTGTTTTCTGAAGTTGGAAGGACAATAGAGACCCTACAAGAAAAGAGGTTTTTTCACTGCACAATTTCTTGCTCTCTTCTTGTAGTTAATAAAGTGTTTCAAATTATTTAAGGTAAATAACTAGAAATCCTAACAGCTATTGTACACTTGTGTTTCTAGAAAAACAGAAAATATGTCTTTAAAGAAAAGTTAGACATATCATTTATGATTTAGTAAAGAAACCTTTCTTGACACCGTTGCAATGAAATTATTTTTACACTGTTTTCAGTGGGAAAATACTGATTCAGTAAGACCCAAGTATTCATCAAGTCTGTGGCCACTTCATCCTCTTTAGGGGGGGACAGAGAACAAAAGTTGTTCCTCAAAAAAATTTTCCTCACACAAAAGCCCCTTCTTCTTTACCTGATTGTGTGTGTGTGTAAGTATTCTCTTCAGAACAGAGATCTTGGAGTTTTTGTTAAGCAAGGTGCCAAGTGAAAGGAGAAACCTTTCAGAATTTTCCAGATTGTCTGGAAAGTCAAAAATACATCTCTTCTTGGCTCTTTTTTTGATAGCTTATCTTTCCAACCCTTATCTGTACAAATGTGTGTGCTTTCAACCACTATGTAAAAGTCTACCCAGCCCTAATTACTGCATTTTTGTGCAAACTCGTATTTGTGTTCCCATAGTGATGACTACTGTCAGGACTTGAACATCAAAACTATAAAAACAAAACACAAGACTGGGATACATTAGCTTGGGATAAACTGGGATGAACTGCTACTTGTTTTATTTCAGGATTACATGGAAGGCTTGGCTTGAACTATATATCAGGTTTAAAGACGGTTCAAAGAAAAACCCTTCATCGGCAGAACAGTATAAGCTGCTATCATTTTTAATTTTTATTGAGCCCTTTTAGCACCCAAGATGACCATAAGGGAAAAACAGACAAAAATATTACCCATTGTAATAAATAATTTGACTCAAGTTTCGAGCCTGTTGTTAAATGAAACTTGAGGTAATCTTCTAAGCAGAGCTTCAGGGCACCTGTGACTTTTAAATGGAAGTATTCTGTTTCTAGGGAAATACATACCTTTAAAAATTAAGCTGGAGGCTAAAAGCCTCAAACAATAAATCTCCCTGCAGCTCTCTCCTCTGGGGACATATATACTATGCAGCCTTCAAGCAGGGCACTTAGCCTATCTTTGGGTGTCTTTTCTCTGGTGTTAAAGTTCTTTTTATAAGGAACATCTGGGTATGTCTAAACCTTTATGAGTTTTCAGAATCCAAAATACCTCCTTTTCATACAGGCCTGACTGTTGGCTGTTTGGATGCTCTCGGAACAGCTGCCGTAGCTGTTAGGAACCCAAAATGTCAGATTATTTCTGATGTTATGAAAAGAACTTTTTAGCCCCAAATGTATATGCAGTTTGCACACAAACCCAGATATTTTTTAGCAAAGACACATTCTCAGTATAACATGTTAGATGTCATTCAGTGTGGTTTGAGACTTGAAATTTCCATTTCTTTACTTGGGAGTTATTCAGACACTCAGCATAAAGAAATCACAGAAGATCCTCCTTGAAACAAATGGGTTTGTCTTCAGAGAAATGTTTAAGTACTGGTAATGGTGCTAAACTATTGAACCATGTAGTAGCTGCTGATTAATTTAGCACTGTCCATTCTGAACACTTAATACAGGAAATCTTGAGTAAAAATAATAGCTGTGTAATTAGTGCGTAAGTAAAAGGGAATGAGGATAAAGTCTCACAGGTATTAGAATGCATGGCATAAATTTATATTGTGAGGAATGGTTTCACCTTCATCTTTGTTGTTGTATTGTATGTCTTACTGTTATATAGCTGGCAAGTGGAATCACTCTTTTTGCTGCTAAATCATAAATGTTGCGACATCTGGCTGTGCCATAGATGCTCTGCAGCCACATCCCCAGGCAAATGGGTAACACATCGGCTTCAGCTCACACCCTGTCTACCTGCTCATATCTCATAGACATAGACCTACCTGGCTGCTCTAATTTTACTTTTCAGTTTGTTATGATTTGGGTATTTTAGTCAATATACTGAGGATCCTGCCTAAACTCTAATAAAATGTAAACAACAGGAAGGTACATAGAAAGCGAAAATAAGTCATTATTGCCAGTTATATGCTCATCAAAATCCTAAGGGGGCTGTGACCTGATTGTAACTTTCCTCTAGAGCCATACAATAATTTTTAGCTGTGAAAGGAAATTTTATGGCATGTAAGATTAGCCCACACTAATGCAAGGTCAAAAATAATAGAATCAATAAGCAAACTCAATACTGTTAACATTTTGAGAAAATTACTACTAGAAAACAATGTCAACAACAGATTGAAATGGGTCTCCAAAGTTGTCCTATTGATTTCCTTTCAAATTCATGACAATCTAAGTCTTTTTTTTCCTTCGCAATATGGTATCCATTTTTCCTTCTTTTTTTGTTCTTTGTATTTTACAGCCCATTTGTATCATTTTAGCTATGAACATTTCTTAGTTTATTATTTAAAAATACGGCAAAATTAGTATCTTTGAGTTTATATTCTGAAATAGACAAAAGGCTCTGATACCATTCAAAAGTGGTTAGAAAGCCTAAGGCTATTTTCAAGTTTTAACTCTGTTAGTAATGCACCAGCACAAAATGTGGGGAGGAGGAGAGAGGAAATTGAAAGTAAGTTTGACATTTGTTTAGAACTGTCAAAATTAAGTATACTAAGAATAGGATAGAAGTAAAATGCTTCAATATATATTTAAGTATTGCATTTCATACCAGTAATACTTTGCCCTAGTAATGCTATCGCAAATTGATTGTGTTATGTCTTTGAAGTGAACAAATTATAATTTAGCTTTAAAATAGAGCCTGTGAAGTCTAGTTTCTTTAGCATGGTTGTGGCAATCGAGTGCCTCAGGTCTGTGTTTCCAATGGGAACATACTGTCACCATGGGAAAGTAAGTTGCACAATTTTCCAATGCCATAGTTGAACCTTGTGCAACATATATACTTATATACATGCTCAATAATATTTCCACTCTTGTGTGTTGTCTGAAAAACAACTATTTAATACTGAAACACTTTGAGATTCTGGGACAAATGTTCCACATAGAGTGAAAAGCAGAGTAAGAGCAAGGAAGATAAAGCCTAAGGACCCTGAGATCCCTCATCAACCTGGATTTTTCAGACCATTTGTAAGAAGGTCAGACTATATTTAGCTCAGGTCACAGCAGCAACTGTATGATGGTCTGTGCCTTATATGCTTTTCTGTGCATAGTTCTGCGCTTGGAGATACTTTTAAACAAAGTGCAAAATCTAGTTTTAAGTCCTTCTTGTTGTGTTCTCTAGAGCAGAAGAGTGCACAAACTACCAAGTTATGGGCGAAGTTGGGTGGCATCTCACGATTGCTCACCGGTGCTGAAACTGGGTTGTTATGCTCTGCGTGCTGGGCCGTAGGAACCTGATGTATTGGCCCAGGTGAAGCAGCTGTATTGCAAGATGGCTTGTTTCAAATTCTGGTCCTTTCTGTATAGCTTATGTTCTGAATAGCTTGTGTTTTTGGGCTGAAGAGTTATTAGGTGAACCATGCAAATGACACTGGGATCAAGTTTGGAAAATCAGACTCGCCTCTCTGGAAAGTGTAGCTTTGAACCCCCTTGACTAGCTGGACTACAAACAATTTCTCCTGTTTTTAGGGTGAATGCTCAATTGCACACTTATGCTAAATATGATAATCTCTTCTAATTCTTCTCCCTTCGGAGAATTAACATTGTGAAATCATCTTGGCAGCTTTGAATCTGTATATATACTGATTACATATGTATTGATATTATATACTTGATATAATCACTGTACCAATACTTCCTTTAGTGAATTCGGGTGACTTCCTTCTGGGATTGTACCAAAGATTAGCTGATGATGTTTCCAAGCACCCCGAAGCCATCTTAAGATATACCTGCCTTGTCTTCCTCAATTGCCTATGAAAGAAGTCTGGTTTATAAGCTCTGTGGGGTTTAGTTTTGTAGATATTTTCGTGCCTCAATTGAGTAGCTAAAATGAAGTGAATCCAAGGCTGTGTGGTGTTGTGTGTAATAGACTTAGTGCTTCTCCCAAGTTCAACAGCTTTGCTTATTTCTCTGGTATCTCACAGTTCCTTTTCTCCCTGAAATATAATCCTTTCTGGCTTTCATTTGTAATAACTGAACTAATTATTTTCAGGGGCAGATGTATTGTGCAGTCCTGATGTGGCCATTGCTGAGCAACGTCTGTGCTTGCAACAAAAGCAAGTGCTGCATTCCTTACAAATAGGGCTTAGTTTGTCATAAGGGCAAGCTATGAAAAGTTCATTTGAACAAGCTGATTTTCTGCTAGCCTTATGCTACCAGCTGTTCGGACAAAGGATTGGCAATAGCTCTGTAGACTGGTCTTAGCCAACAAATGATGGTGGAGTTTGAGAATCTCATCAAACTTTGACAACAACCCAGAACTTATTTGAAATGCATTTCTTGTCATTGCTGGGGAGAGAAAAAAAAAAGAAGGGAAGAAAGAAAAAACACCACTGAAGGGAGTTGTCACACAAAAGTGTGTGGTATGAACTCAGAGACCCAAAAAATCAATCATGGCAATTATTTTACTAAATTATTTTAAACTGTAGTGTGTCCAGAAGTCTTTCTGTTAAATGTCTGCTGTCACAGCAACAAGCTGTGCTGTTTCCATCTCTGACCTTTTTCGTGTTAAAATGCATGTCAGTATGTAAAACAGAAGCACTCCACACAGAAGATGACGGTAGCAGTGCCTTGCTTTGCTGCACTGAAGGTCCTGGAGATACATATTTTGCAGGAAATGAGTATAATGGGACAATTTGCCATTTAGTTAGAGGGGAAAAAAACAAACAAACAAAAAAACACAAAAAAACCCCACACCACCACCACCAAGCAAAGGTTGTTTTTTTCAACATTTGTTTCGTCATGTTCATTTTTGCTATGATATATTTGAGGGAACAGAACGGAAGACTTAAGTGGCACATGCAGAGAATGGATGACTTGATGATGAAGTGTGAAATGACCATTAAAGCAGTGACCGTTTATCCCTAATACTCTATTTGGAGTTGAGATCTAAGTGAAATGAGCTTAGTGGTTGCAGCTGAGTACCTAGCGGACAGGAGTCCATATGTCATAGAAATCTAAATCAGCCAGCACAGTTTAACATCAATAACAGCATTGATTCTGAAGAGATGTGGGTCAGACCAATAGATAATAACGTTAAGGATGTGAAGAGCCTCAAGGAAGATTTGGTGAAACAATTGGACTGTTTTCAAAGTAGCTCCTGGTATTTTGTTTTCAGAATCTACAAACATAAATGCGAAGTGCCCCAATAGGTACCCTTGGAATCTCTGGATTTGGGTTCTGTGCTTTCAGATGACAATGGAAAGACATTTGAAAGCATTTTCCAGAATAGCGTATATAGTTGCACAAACCATGAGTGTCGGCTCTTATTCCACTCTTGCAGTTTTTGCTTTGTACTGCAGAAACTCCAGGTGAGACTTGCTGCCTAAGCTGGATGTGAAGTTGCAGGGCTGCATCCTTAGCCCATGTAAGTTGACACAGACATGTTGGTTGCAGTGGACTGATGCCAGTTTACATCCGATACCAATTTATACAACTTATTTCCCATGTCATTGCTTTGGTATGAATCTTGCTGTACCCACAGTGGAAGGTGTTTTAAGGCTTCATGAAAGTTTGTAAGAAACTTTACCGTGCCTGAGTCAACACGCTGATTGAAAATTTGTATTATTTGTGCTCTGAGAAACCTACAGACCGCCATCAGTACAGGTTTTCAGTCATCGTATGCTCTGTAAAGAGCAAAGAACAGTCCCCACACTGTAGGAACAACAGACATGTACAGAAAATTTACACTAAACAGTACAGAAATCAGAAGAGAGCTCTATTTGGAGGTTCATTTCATTGCTTCTCCTCTATCTTTTAAATCAGGCTGATTATAACTGCAGAGGAGTCCCAGACCAGATGTGAACTGTTAGCTCTTCAGGCACAGTACACAGTTCCTCAGATCTGCCCAGCCAAAATAAAGTTTTTCCAGTGTAAATCTGCTTCATGGTTTGAAATCAGAAAATTAAATCCTTTGAGAGAGATTTTAATTCAAGAAAGTGAGGTTTGGTGTTATAGTTCCTTCCTTTTGAGATTTAGATTTATGATTAATGAAGAACATTAAGTACATACTAGTATAAGTTGCAGGGAAATTATATCCATTCTGGGAAAGAATGGATGGAGAGATACATACCTATATATGTGTGTGTGTGTGTGTATATCTATATATATCTCCCCCCTTTCCCAGGAGTTTAGACTGGAAGTTTCCAGAAAAATAATCAAATAATATATAATAATGCAGTTTCCTATAGATGATGTCAGTGCAGTAGTAAATGCTTGCCATCGACTTTCAGGGTACCAATCAGACAGTAACGAAATGCCAGTGTACTGTGTTAGTACGATATCAGGTAATTCGTTGAGCCTTCTCCTGCTGTAGGTTGAACTCAAGGGAAGTGTGTGCAGAGCTGAAATCCGTTTGGGATGTGAAGTCACTGTAGCACGGTTTGTGCTCTCCGAGAATGGAGAGGAGGAAGGAGGGCAAGCAGCTTTGTTGGAATCAGCGGGAACAAGATGATGTTGTTTTGTGCCTGTCTTTTAGTCGTACAGAAGTAGTCATTTAGGCTGATTAACGTATTTGAAGTAAAACAAAACAAAAATGTCCATATTTGTGTCATATTTTATGTATGCAAACACACATTAGCTGGCAGTGTGGCCATGCCAGAACAAATGTCTGAGCAGGTATGAAGGAAAAGGATTCAGATTTGCAGTATTCTTTTTTTCTTGTTTGGCTTGGTTGGTTTTATACTATCTTGGGTATCAGGCTGCGGCCAAAAAAAAACGGTGCCTGATCAGGTTGTCATCATTTTTCTAGATAGAAATACCATCCCTTTGGGGGGGCAAAAAAAAAAAGTGTGCGATCAGTAGCCGTGTGAGGTCATGGGAAACACTTTTAGGGTTTAGCTGGAGGAGCTGCAAGTGTTACTACTCAGGGAAGCTCCTCAGCCCTTTTCCCTGGGATCCCACCATCAGAGGGAGCCCATCCGTGTGGCCTGACACTGCAGAGCAAAATCAGCCACATCTACCCAAACTCTCCTGCCAAACCATTGAAGCCTGGCTGGATAATTCTGCACTAAAATAGATAAAGAATTCTTATCTGATCCTTCCTGTCAGTTCTGCTATGGGGGATGTACCTGCAGCAGCGGGGGCTGTAGCACTGGTGACTGGCAAATTGAATGCTTGTTCAGGTCCTAAATAGAGAGAGATGTGTGTGTGTGAGATAATGTAGGGGGGTGTGTAATATCATAATGAATATATTGCCATGTGTGCTGTAAAATTTAAACTTAGCAATACATAATGCAAGAGCATGTTTTCTCACTTTATTTCGGTATCTGGAAAGTTTCAGCACTGGCATCATATCAATATTTATTAATGCATTGTGAACCAGAACCTGTGATTATTACTCATGCTATCTTATACTTTACAGGCTTCAACTCTGAAGAATAAAATCACATCTGCTTTTGCTCTTCCCATATTTTATTCAATGTTTTAACAGCTTTGCCGTAAATATCTCATCCATTACGATTCAGTTGTGACTGTATCAACTTCACATCTCCTGTTTTATTGCTGTCATTATAGTTAAACAACGCACTGTTAATTCTGTTAACTAACAAGCTCATTGTTCTCAGTAGTCAGCGATCTCTGTTTGTTGAGTCCACAGTGTTACTGGTTGTAAATCAAACCTGGGGACTGAGTGAAGGGTTTTCCTTCATTTGGAAAATGAAGATATGTTCTTTGTAAAGGCCAATTAATAAAAGGTTAATTGTGATCCCAGGTAATAAAGCTTGCAGGGTAATTCTGATTCACTGAGAACAAAATCAGTGGTATCTGTTATCTTCAACTTCTGTTACAGCCTCCAGAGAACAGCGATTTTCTTATACACTAAGCTAAGTGTTAAAAGTTGTGAACTTAATGCCGAGGGGGGAGGAGGGAACCGCTGAAATTATAACTGGAAAGAACATTAAAGAATAATGGCAAGTGGAATGACCAATGTGCTCATGACTGGAATTGGGTAAGAGCCTAGTATTGCTGGGGAACAAAAAATGGTTAAAGGAAATGAATGTCATTAGATATGAGGAAGAAGCAGAGATGGTGGATTTATGAGACCTGGATTTGTGCTTTAGGGAAGAATAGAATAAAGAGGAGTAGAAAAGTAGGTGGACCTGCTGATAGGAGCAATAGAAAATGAAGTCAGTCAGGAAGGGGAGAAAACTATGAAATTTAGGAAGGGGAACCACAAGAGAGAATAGCATGGAGCAGGAGACATAATCAGGAGGTCGTGTTGAGCAAAGGTAAATGGGAGGAAATTATTATTTAAGATATCTGGAGGCTTCACTGGATGTTGTAAGAACAATTTCAGCTTGCCGGCCCTCTCCAGTGCGGTACATCTCTGCTGCAGGAGCACGCTCGGGTCCCCTTGTCCTCGTTCCTTCCCACTATTGTGCAGAGCTGACGGGCAGCAGAGCTGATGGGCAGCAGCTCTGGGGGTCTGTGCTGCCCCGTGCAATGAAAGGAACGGGCTGGCACGCTGGCAGGAGGGAGAAAATGCAGGGGAGGGGATGCTAAACGTGTCAGAGGTAGGGCTGAGCCACACCAGTGAAAGCCAGATCTCCTGCCTCTAGTCCCGCTCGGCTTAAAGCTACTGAAATTCGTTGAACTGCTGTAGTTTGTTCCACCTCAGATTGAATTTCTGCAGAGAACAGTTCCTGCCCTTTTAAGGGTCTGTGAGTCAATAGATTTCACAACATGAGTAAGCCTGTCTTCTTTTGAGAAATATGGAGTCATTAGATCTGATTTTTTTTTTTATGTACAATTCCTAAAGGAAAATATACCCCGCTTGTGGTTTGAAAGCTGTCTCTTGAGAAATCTTGCATGCCTGGTGATCATTTGAATTCCTTGCAGTCCTTAACTTGCTGCCTGTGTGTTAGAAATCATTTTAAATGAATTGAATAAAATTCACAAATGTTATCTGCCAGAGTATGATGAACTCACAGGAAATATGACTCAAAGGTATTTTTTTCCTTTTCTTTTTTACTACAGTAAATAGGAGTGGACAAATAGAACTTCAATGACACATTTCTGAATGCGATTTTACTGGTCTGCTATCAGGGGGCAATGTGTAATGCCTTGTTTAAATAAGCTGGTTTACATTTGTTAAATTTCTGTATAATTATAAATGCATAATAGTGAATAACCACAGAAAGCTCAAGGACAACCCTTGGAATTACGTGCTTGAATATGAACACAAATGTAAACAATTTTACAATTAAGTCTTTATTTAAGGAATGAAAACTGTTTGTTTGGTTGCTTGTTTTCTTTGGGTTTTGTTATGGGGCTTTTTGTTTTGGTTTTGTTGGGTTTTTTGTTTGTTTTGATATTTGTGGGGGGAGTGTTGGGTTTTTTTAAATTTTTTTAATCCTATATATTCTTTTTTTTTTTAGTCTTTCTCTTCTAATTTGGGATATTGGGAGTGTCTTGTCTTTGTTTTGGTTTCTGGATACAGGCCAGAAAGGTTACGGTCCCCAGGTTACCTTCCGCCCATAAGCAGGGGAATTCCAGTATCTGGCCTGAAATGGATATTTAGGAAGACACATCTTCCATTTTAATCGCCTACATCTCTTTACTTATTACTGTGGGCCTAGGATGAGTAATTCTGACACATCTTTTAGATGTGAGAAGGGTACACTGAACTCTGGGCTCACTTTGCCTGTGCCCACCACACCATGTCTGGAGACCACATGGAGACCACATAGCAGCTGCTGTAGTGCAGCTTGGATGGAACCTCTGGCCGCAGCATGTTCGTGGGCACCCGGGCTCTACTTCGGTGTGTTATTTGGGGATTTGAGGGTCTTCTGTGCTGGGTAGAGCTGAGTGGCATGTTTGTGGAATGGGATCTAGTTTCATTATTTGCTATGAATTATGCTACATGTCAGTTTAAACGGGGCATATTTCTTTATGTTCTGTGGTTAGCTTAAAAAAAAAAAATCAGTTTTTAGGTCTGTTGACAAAGGAAATAACCTGAAAGTGTGCAGAAGGCCACTTTTTACCTTCATATCCTCTCAACTGTTACATTTGTTTGTCTATGGCAAGCTTGGGACTATGTCCCATTGCCGAGCTCTGTGTGTTTCTGCAGAATTAATAATTGGAGAGGGAGTCCACTAATTCCCATCTCCCCATTTGAAACTTAGTATGAAGTAATGCATCAAACTAAACACATGATGTATCTCAGCTCAGCAGCAATTATTTTACCTGTTAGTACTACTTTTTAAATTGAATTTAAACATGGAACAAGAACTGTAAGAACCTGTTTGGCATTTGATTCATGAGAGTGTTGGGATATACTTCATCGATGCTGAATCTACATCAACATTGAAGTTCCCAATAAAACTCAGGAAAAAATGATGCCTGGGCATCATCTTGAGATTCAAAACAGGTTGCCTCAAAATTTGATCCATTCACTTTAAAAATCCCTTAAACCTCTTTGCCTCGGTTTGGGGCTGTATCCCTGGTGTGGGAGCTCTACCTTTGATTTCTCACTCAGTCATAAGCTTGTGTGTAACCTGAGGGTAAGTCATTCAGCTGCTGTGCTCTGGGTTCCCATTTACAAGGTAGTGGTAATAACAATGCTCCTCTGCTTTATGTGAGTGTTTGGAGACCTTAATTTCTTAATATTTGTCATCTGTTAAGTACTGTATTTCATAAATGGATGAAGCTAAAGAACAAAGGGGAGAGGGAAGAGATTTATATGGTTTGAAAGGAACCGTCCTAGAGTTTTGCTTTCAGCGTTTTAATACTCTGCAGAATTTTAGCCGATTTCACAAGAGCCCTATTTCTCTTTATTCTAAAATTTGGTGCCATGGAATTGTGGGTGGTCTGATGTTCATCTCAGGGAATGCAGTTCTGAAAAGAAATGTGCCCGAGATAGGAGGGATTGCACATGGCATAGCATCTATACAGAGCTTGGCAACGTCAGAGTTGTCTGCTGTATAAATATTGAGGGCTGTAGCCCTGAACTTGAGAAGTAATCAGTTTTTTATCTTTGATTAACTGACTGAACTAATCGTACTGTTTCACTTGATAACAGAGGAATGGATTCTGCAAACATCAGCGGGTGTAGGGTAGCACTTGGTGTCCCTCAGTGCTCCCCAGGCTGCAGTGGGACGGATGTCCCCGTGTTTGCCTAAGGAGTGCACTCGGTAGCTGTGATAAGTTGGTAGACGTCCTCTTTGTCCCCTTGATGGAACTGAAAAGAATTAACCAAGAAACATGTTATTTTGGAGCTGGCTGCAGAACTGGAAAGGTACTATAGTAGTTATTATTTGAACCCACCTCCCTGTCTTCTGATTGGCAACTACATGTATAACATATTAAACTTTACAAGTGTTTCATGGCTGGTGGGCAGCAAGTAGATGTTAATCCTGAAGTGAAGGTTTAGAAGAGAAAGGTCCAGTCTTGCGGAGCTCAGAACAGGTATTTGTGCAGAGGTGACCTCTAGAATGGGCAACGCGTTGTGTATTTGGGAAGGTTATTAATCTATGCCAAATACATGATCACATGTGAGGGTTGTACTTTGTATTATTTAATTTCATTCCAATTATTCCAGAAAAAAAAACAATTAATAAAATGAATAATTATAAAAGTAAGGTCAACTCAATTTTCTCTAGTAATGTTTTTTAGTTACTGGACTCATTATTGCTAATTTCTTTCATAATCTTTGCCATCTAACCTCATTTGTTTCATTGCTAAGTGGCAAGAAGGAGAGCATCATAAAACTTCAGTGAAAACAAAGCAGAAAAATCATGTTATTTTAGTGATTTCCTGAGAAAGTAATTATCTGTTGTTAACCTTTATGGAAAGAACTCTTATGATCATCTTCAATATAGCTGTTAAATTTCCATCTTTCCATTTCTGATTGCAATTTTCCAAATTAAAAACATATAGCTAGGTCAATATATTAATATCACATCATCTTTTTCTTCTAGTTATATTATTAATTTACAACATGCTCTAAACAGTTTGCAGAACCTGAAAGAAAATTGCTGCCTATTTACTATATAATTTTATAGCATTGAATTTTAAATACTTTTTTGACTGAATGATACCTTGTATTTTTCCTGTAATATTTGGTGTCTGAACCAACACACACTGAAGTCAAAGGAAGACTTTCTATTGATTTCAGAGGGTGACAAATCAGATTGCTTCCTCTAATCCTGTGAGTTAGTATACAGGGCAAATGCTCCCACTTTTAGGAAGGTTTATTGAATCCAGTGATGCCCTGTGAGGGGCCACCTGTATGCAAGAAGCCATTGGGCTGAATTCTTTGTCTTGTGTTTCCATCCTGAAAACAAAGAACCTGGAGGGAGGTGACCTTTGAAATAAGATGTGGATGGTAAAGGGAAGAGTCAGGTTCTAGGATTTTTTTATTTGTGCTGTATCTATTAAAATGAATAGAGCTAACTTTCACTTTGGAGAAATATAAGTTATTATGTAATCATTCTCTAATGAAACTTTTTAAATGGCTTTTTTTTTCCTGTAGGTGGACTTTAAAGTTTGGGGTTTTTGCTTTTTTAAAGAAATTATTGTTACCTGTAAGCAGTATTTAAATGTCTGTGCTAGCTCCACATAAAGAGTCATGTATTTAGAATGAAATTTAGGGTTAAATTTTTTGAGTAGTATTGGTATATATAGGCAATAAATTTAACAATAATACATTCATGTGGACCTTCATAATTTCTTAAGTGTAAAGAAACCATTATATAAGAATGTTAAGGTGAAGAGGGAAGATCTTGTAGATGTTTAAAGGAGCCATATCCACATTGAGATGCCTAAATTAAAAAGGGTGAGTGGAGGTTATGAACAGCCTTTCATTGCTGATGGATTTACTGAGATGGAGGTGACTAGAAGAATAGCCGCTTTATAAATTTTGTTGACTATCAGAATCCCAAGCAAAAGGGATTTTCTTTCTTTTTTTCCTCTTCAATTTTTCAGTTCTTAATGTAATTAAAAGAAGATTTCATCTCCTCCCCCCTCTCTGGCTCAGGTGCTGATGGTTTGGTAGTAGCCGGGTAGCGTATTGTCCGTTCTGCAGCAGCTCCATGCGGTGTGTGGAGGGGACGGATGCTGCACCTGAGATTGTGACAAGAGGAAGCAAATGGAAAGTCAGGACTTGGGTGCTTAACAGCATTATGTGGGGTTTTTTTGCACGGAGCAGGGTGGAGGCTGGGAAGAGGAATCCACTACAAACCAGAGCAAACCTTCCCTTTAAAACAACATGGGAGAGGGCCAAGGATTGAGAACAGACCAGTGTAAAATATTGTTATCACCTTCAGACTCGAGCAAATCACTCCCCATGAACCCTTCACATGCTGTAGCACTGTGCGGTAGCTCTGTTGGAAAGACCTTGGTCCCTTCCTCCCCCTTCTCTCTGCCATTTTGCTCTCTTATCTGCTGTGCTTCTCCATCTTTCAGTTGTCTGCGGTGGCTTCCCGTGGTCTCTTCTCTGGTCCCATCAGGAGATCAGGCTGGGGGAACCCCAGGAGGCACCTCTGCTCTGGTCCCCACACACTGACCCCCACCTGCAGATGCTGGAGCTGCACGTTGGCTTGTGCCAAGCTCCAGGTGACGCTGCAACGTCGTTCCTGGTTGCAGACCTGGTGTGGAGATTCCCACACCATTTTCCACCGTGTAGCGTAGAACTGCTGGACTCTAGTCATGAGATCTGGAATCGCACAGGTCAGAAAAGGGGTCAGACTCTAGAAATAAAGAAAAAAAAGAGCAGCCATTTTGGCTCTTTAAATTCAAAGTGCTGTGACACCTACATAGAGACTTCTTAAAATTAAGCTCTGGATCAATTTAATATCTGAAATACTTCCTGCCAGGGATTATATCTTGCTATGGAAGGGAGTGAGGTTTAGTGAACTAATAGGTCTTTTCCATCCCTAACTACTGCCAGCATTACTATGGGGTTCTTTTTAATCAGAAAAATGTGTTGCTGAAAAGTACAGAGATTAAGCACCACAATTGCCTGTAACAAAAGCAAGTTTTGTTGGATGAGCAGAGATCTGATGAATGACATGATTTGAAATGTTTTCATCCTAATGGCTTCCTCTTCTGAAGTTAATTTTTGTTGTCAGTTGCCAAAACATTTATGAGCAGATTTGTGGATAATGACACTCTTAGATGGGGGTTTAAATAAAAATCTGTTCCATTTGCAACCTAAAAGACCTAGTATTAAAGCAGACAAATGGGTTTGGAGTCTGATTCTTCTTATGGCAGTGTAATAGATGAGCTGGGGTCACCGGTGCTGTACAGTGAGCAAGTCACAGACTTTTTGGACAGTTGTTTCTTCCTTGGAGGAGTTTAATGTAGAAAGTAATAAACATAGTCAAAATACTGTTTTATGAGGAGTGCTTGCTATGAAGTGAAGGGGCCTGCAATCTGGGCAAGTTCCTGTTCCCTGTGTAGACTGAAAAATACATGCTGAATAAATAGCTAAATTTAGAATTGGTCTCTTTGTGCAACATTCAGATTCTTAAAAGGGACAGAACAAGAAACCATCATTTAGCAGCCCCTTTAAAGAGAAAATCTGGCCTGGGGATAGGTGGTTGAACAATAGATTGAACAAAATAATCTTGGTTTATAATAATAAGCTAGGAAAGTTTACTAGGGAATTGTGTGATCACAATACGCTCATGACAAATAAGCCACCAAAAAGAAATACGGACTAGGCAACGCCGCACCTGCTTAAATTAAATGTATCAAAAAGCAAGCACTCAAATATACTCGAATTGTCTCTTAAAAAAAAATAGCAGAACTTTTGGTTGGTTCTTAATGACAGGGCTTAGAGATGTAATGTCACCCTTCGCTGGTGTCAGCCTGTGCCAGTCCATCGGGGTTGGTGGAGGTTTGACCTTAACACCTGATAGTCTCTTCCTTTAGCAGTTTTTCTTAATTCTAATTGATATTATCTGTACCAGCTATATTGCCAGTGTAATAAAGAGTCCCTGTAGTGTATGTACTGAGAAATAAAATCTCATTCTGCATTCTAATTTAAAAATATCAGACTGATAACCCTGCATAGGGCTAATTTTAAACTCTTTTTTTTTTTTTTTTTTTGCATCAGTGAAGATACATCTATAACGCATCTGAAACAGCGGAATTTTCAAACATTTTAGTTACACATGCAACATATTTTGTGTAAATGCTTGTGGTAAGGTATTTGCAAACACATCTCTGCTGCTTCCACATTTTACTTGCACGTGTATCCTTCATGTAGAATGAGAATGTAGCCCATTCTCCTGCTAGGAAACAAAGTTATACAGTGTATGGTGGTTTTGATCGAAACGTTTTCATCCACAGGTAATAAGGTGACTTTTCTACCTGGAAAGCATAAACTTTTACCATACCAGGATGGCATTAACATTTTTTTCCGAGCAATAATATGAATTTTATGATAATGAATGCTGGGGTGCCTCTGTGTCGCACTTTGCAGGATTCTCAAAAAATATCCTGTGCTCTATTGTCCTGACTTCCACCTTTCCAAACAATATGTTATATGTGATCCAGTCTTTCTTTTCCTTCAACTCCAGAGTCTAGAATATATGGAACTTCAATAATTTTGGTCATTAGAAGAGCTGAACAGCATTTTTTTTCAGTTCATGTATGAATTGATGAAGAAAGTAGAAAAGTTGGAAAGCAAATTAGAGCAAGTTCAGCTTCTTTGTAGACATCAGTGGCAGC
The DNA here is from genome assembly GCF_964273445.1 of Streptopelia decaocto. Taxonomy (NCBI): domain Eukaryota; kingdom Metazoa; phylum Chordata; class Aves; order Columbiformes; family Columbidae; genus Streptopelia; species Streptopelia decaocto. The sequence goes on from NC_138669.1 coordinate 12,189,451, forward strand.
TGATAGATATTGCAAATACTTGCACAATGTCCCTCTAAAATACTTATTTAGCTATTATAAAATTTGTTATAATTTGTGAAACCACATTGCTTCTTTGAAGTCAGCTGAGTTACCAAGTTCTTTCATCAAGACAATCCTAAAGTACAGAATTAAATCCTGCCCTTGATTAAATAAGTAGTAACACTCCCATTCATTTTAATGAAGCCAAAATTTCAGATATATACTATTTAGGAAAAAGAAAAAGACATTTCAGGTTTTACCTACGTACTCACCAAGCTAGTACAGGGTTGTTTCTTAAAATATATTTTCTAGAGTTCATTTTCCAGGCTACTTTTAAACAGTGGGGTTTCCTTTACTGTCCGCAATACATTATTCCACAACCCCATAGATCTTGTTCATGCTGGACTTTAAATCAACTATCAGATACCCACTAGTATCTTCAAAGGCTTCTGAAAAAGAATGGTTTACAAGTGTGTTTTTTGCTTTGCCAGTATTATGATTTGTTATTCATCTTGTGGATTTTTAAGCAGACCACTGTACTTAGTATTCATATTAATGGTCTTACTGTATTTAGCTGGATAAAAAACATTCAGTACAATGTATGTAATAGTTACATTTCTATGATATACATACTTGGTAAAAGCTTTCTCCTTTTCATCATTTAGACAGGTGGGATCTGGTAAATCATGTGCAGCACTCAGGACGGGATGACAGTGTGGTAGGGGGTAGAAGAAAATAGGAGCCAGGAGATTTTTTTTCTTTTCTGAAAACTTTGACCAAATGTTTAAAGCCAAAAGAGACTGAAAATTACATGGTGTGTTCTTTTTTTTTTTACCTTACTAGACATACCAGGAAAAAGCTGTGGGTCCAGCATTGCAGACTGAGAGACTGAAACACCCGACTGGGCAAGTCTGTTAGACACTGTTTGAAATTTACTTCTGATCATTGTTTCCCAGTCTGTAAAATGAAGGTGTGTTAGTCTGTATTCAGATCCCTGTATATTGGTTTTAAAACCTGCCCTTCTAGCTGGCGATGTAGCCGTTAAGCTTCAGTAACTAAAGATAGAGGCTATCTCCATGGTATATGGGGCAAAGCAGAAATAACACCTAAGGGTCAAACTTTATTTGTGTAAGGATGCAAGTTAACTTGACTTCACCACCTTAAAATAGTTCAGATTCACACCATTTTAAGTGTTACAAAGTTTGGCCCTTCAAGTGGAATTCCTTCACTTGAATATCTTGGTTCTGTGCAGAATGCCCCTGTTTGAGCTTTAGCCATAGTAGCTGCAGTGCCAGAATCAGTGCAGAATAAGAGCTTTACTGTTCGGAAGAAAAAATTGGCTCACTATGTGTCTAAGCAGACCAAGGATTCCTGTTAGATGGGAGCAATAGTAATTTAGTGAACAGAATCAGCAGAGAAGCACACCTCTTCCATCTCACTGGTCTCCTCTAACCTTTTACATAATTTTCTGCTAACTTATATTTTAGTAGCGTTTTTCTTATAATTTAACACAAGCTTTTCTCAAGTTTAGAGCACATAGCCAGTGAGAATAGGGTGTTTTTCTCTATTTTTAATTTATAATCCTTGATTGCCAGTCTTCTTCTCTAAACACAGAATTGCTTCTACCGTTTCACATGCTCGTGTGTGTGCAAATGCTTGTGCTCTTTGCTTTTGTCTTGTACCGTCCCGCACACACTCATCTTCTTTGGTATCTCGGGTTTTGTACTGTAGCAGTAACCTTTTACAGAATTCCCTTTTACTCTGAAATTGTGCTGTTAAAAATAAAAAAAAGAGAAACTAAGAAAAGGTGAAAGAACCTTTAGCTTACCTTGAGGCCTCAGCCAACGGGAGTTTAAATGTGTGACGAGAGAGACAAAACTGAAATAATCAATAAATTTTGCAATCTCATCAATGTCATTGGCTTTAATTTTTTCTTTTTTCTCTCAAATAGTTAGAACCATTTCGCTTTCTCGGCTACTGGTTGCTTCCCATTGAAATACAAACATACTGTGCCATGTGGGGCTATGAAAACATAACTTTCTATGTTATTTTCCATACACCTTCTAAAAAGCCAGCCACATTATGAATAAGAATCCTAATGCTTTCCTCTAATACCTTAAAAATTCAAAGATACAAACAGTATTTCTGTAGCGAATCATTCTCACCTCATATTAATCGCTCATTTTTCTGCTGCTATAATGATGCTGTTTCCCAACAGCCCGAATGTGTCTGTCCTTTCGCTGAGGTCATAATGACTGTTAAATGTGCCACATTTCCTCTGTCAAATTGGGAAAAATGGCAGATTATATATCAAGGCTTTACTTTGATGCATAACTTTCCATGAAACACACGTCACCAAAATAAACTCTGGTACCCGTCCCATTGGGAATGGGAACTCATAAATACAGAGTCGAAGGTAATTGGCCCCCACAAGCCACAAACGTTACTATTCATTGTGTTACCCAGACGTTTGTGACTAAAGTTGTTGTTTTAATGGAAAGCCTTTCAAATTGGTCTTTAAACATGCTTCACCGTTTTTATTAGTTGTTAATTCCATTTTTAAGTACCTATTGTTGGTAATATCCTCTTAGCTTGAAAATACAAAATCTTTCCGTAACGATTCTGTCCATTTTTAATTCATTGATTTACTGAGGGTTTTCTTCTTCACTGGATTTCTGAAGCAGCAGAAGTTAAAAGAAATTCTTAATGGTTTCTGCAATGGTATCAGCATTGACATCTGCATGAATATAAACAGATTTGAGAAGATTTTTCTTGTTCATTTACTGAAGGGAGCTGTGCTTTGTTAAATTGGTTTAAGTTTCCAAAAATGGGTCAGATAAACTGAAATAATCTTTCTTGAGTTGACGTTCTTCTTTCTAGCTACTTACACTTTGTTTTTGTTTTGGTATTAAATAATGTCTAGAGGCTTCAGTTATCAGATCCTTATATCATGAGAATCAGCGGTTAACCCTAAAACATGGGTTTCAGTTTTACTCTGTTGTGCATTAAATCTTGGGTCTTGGAATTTGTGTTGTTTTTCTCTGACCAGGACTTAATTTCTTCAGTGGCTGAATTTTGAGTTTTGAATGTTCTCAAACTGTTGGAAATGTTGTGGAATCCTTTCAAAGAGGAGGGACAGATGTGTGTGCCAGGCAGGCTTCTCCAACCTCAAATATATGTAACTACCTGACAGAATTGCCATAAGGAAGCAGGGATAAGGTATATTTTGTAGGTCTTGTGTATCTGATAGCTGTTTTATGTATAAATCTGATGGATGCTTGATATATACAGTGTATTCTTTGCCAATACAGAAATTGATATTGAGAAGCTTCTCTGGATTCCTGTCTAAAGTCTTAGCTCCAATTTGGATACCCACAACTGCACTTTTCTAATGTAAACAAGCAACAAAGTTTTGTTGTATGCAGAGAGTATCTGCTGAGGTTTTAGACTAGTATATGTGAAGCAATGCACTTAAACGAGTGTGAACATCATTCATATAGGGCATAGCTACTCGTTATTTACTGCTCAGAGTTCAGGCAAATCCTGAGAGTAACTCTTCTTCATAGAAGTACAGCACTGTCTGGTTGTTCTCTTTGCATTTTGTTTGGCAATCCATATGAACATTTCATTTATTTTCTATAATCTCTAAATCATTAAAAGAAAAGCTTTGGGGTGCAATATGAGACTGACAAAGATAATTATAGTTTTAAAGCCTTAAGAGGTTTCATGCATCATATAAAATTTTACATTCCACCACCAATTTAAATCAATTACAATCTTTAAATCTATAATTGTGCTATTTAAAGCATTTTAAAGGGCACAATGCATGTGGTATTTCTCTGTGTGTTCCAAAGTATTTTCACAACAGGTCTATTTATTGTGTGAAAGCATCTAGAGGCTATTAAAAGATGATCAGAGGCATTATTAACTCTTTAGTCTGTCTCCTTAATGTAAGCAGCAGATATGCTTAAGCATTATTTATCACTTAGTCTCGGTTGTGCTAAATTTCTCAGCCTTTAGTCACAATAATTTTAACGAAGCTTGGAATAGATCATGCAGAGTGTCCTCATAATGCTAAACCAATGACTTCTTTGTGCTTGGGTGAGCATGCATTCTCTTTCATATTACAACAAGGAAAAGAAACAGAAGACTTTTCTAATTTATTCTTTTTATGCTAGATCTAGATCACTGCACAGGTAAAGACGGTGCTCTTTATTTTTCATGCAAAGCCCTTTTTCTTGCTCTGCACTTAGTTTATATCAAGGGTTTTCAGCACCCTGTTTAAACTGCTTTAGCTACTTAGCTGATCTACCAGGAAGAAATTGCGACTGTCTTTCAAAATCCTAAACCAGAAGATTCGAATGAATATAGTTTTGGTGAGTCTTAGTGATTTTATTCTGATAGAAATTCTAAAATCTGTTTCCATTCCAAATTTGTACATACATTGAAGGTCTTCCGTGAAATTAAATTTCTGAACAACATTTCCCAAAACTTTGTTTCACTGAGAATTTTAACTTTAACAAAAAAAAAAAAAGAAAGCAGATGTGAAGGACTATGAGTCAGTTGAACTAAAATGTATCATTTTTTCTTCAAAAATATTGAGAATATGTTCAAGGGACTCATATTTCCAGTAATTCTAACAACAAATTTTGACTGACCAACTATTCACATTTGATCCTCTCTATTTAAATTTTTTTAAAAATAAAATAAAAAACCCAACCAACCAAAAAAAAAAAAAAAAACAACAACAAAAAACAAAAGAAAACAATAACCATGGCCTTTTAGTAGCAATTGCTGCTGGTAAAAATTTGGGGTATTCCCATATACACATCAGTGCAACTTTGGTGTGTAGTGGAAGATGATGGTAATGATGAAAGTTTCTGTACTATACTTCAAATAATCAGTGAACTTTTGTGGACCATTGACAGAGGGAAGCTGCATGTTGGTTTTCAAAAGTATTTTAAGTAGGAGTTTTCTTTCTAAGAAAATGCAAGTTCTATCTTTTTTGATAGCGAGTATCCATTACTATAGAAACATAAACAGATTTTGTAACTGTTGAATGAATGGACACAATCTGAGTATCTGTCTTATCAAAATAGAACTACGGGTGAAGTCCTCTGTTGTGCAGGGAGTGCTGCTTTAGAAAGATCCTTTTTTACATTAATTCAAACCCCAAATAGCCCATAGTACTAACAGCAAAAACTCATTTTCTTCTTAAGCAACTCAGATACACTCGTTCATATATTCCCATGGGGATCAGCAGGAAAAAGGAGCCCTATGCCAAAGCCACCCCTCCATTGTGCCTGCTCTGAAGAAAGGATTGTCTTGTCCTCAGGTAGCGAGTAATTATAAATTCTCATTATCTGCCTTAGACATCCTGTGTAATTTGGAGATCACCTGATACAAGTTGATTATATGCAATGCCGAAACAAGTAATTCCCGCACGCATAGAGGCCAAAATTACATTGATTATTTCACAGACGTTACCAGGTTTTCATCTGTGGAGTCAGTGCCAAAAACGCACCTACCCAAATAAATCTCCTCTGCAGTTTTGCCGGTGGTGATATTCTGCTTCAGGTTTCGGTTCTGAGCAGCACAATAAGCCCATGGTGCTGCTGGCACCACGGAGGGAGCTGAGCTCGGGTGCTGAGAGCAGCAGTTCTAAGGACAGACAACCTGGTCCTGTCATCCTTGAAGGCAGCAGGAACCTTGTCCTTGCGTTCAGAGGGAACAGGACACAAACCCTGTTTCATAAGCATTCATGTCAATGAAATTAATTGTCCCAAATGCTGAGATAACCGTGCAAGATCTCTCTCCACCCAGCAGAGGTGAAATTGGACACAGCACCTCTTTTTTTTTCTTTCCAGAGGATTTCCTGTGGGAGCATTAGCTGTAGGAAATCATCTGGAACCATCCCCTTCACTGCTGTTTTATAATGAGGGCAAGACTTTTCTCGTGTTCCAACCTCTCCAGCATTGACTGGCACGGAAGTAGTGTGCAATCTCAGGTCATATACAACTGCCCATGTCATTTTGTTGGTGGGTTAAGTATTATTTTCTAACTCTGTTCTCATTTACGAACCTTTATGATTGAAGTGGGATACTTCCAATAAGATTTACCTTTTCTTCCCTATTAAAAATAGAGCAGATTGATCTCTTACTCCTGCAAGTCACTAGCTGTGTGGCTGCTGAAGACCCTTTATTTTCCTTTCCACTTTTCCCCCACCCTCACATGAAAATGTTTGTGCTTTTCTGATGTGTAACGCCAGAAGGTATTAGTTCCCCTCTCACTTGTACCAATTAGGAATATCTCCAAATGGAGTCGTTGTGGCAGGTGGAGGGAATTTGGCAGAGGCTCCACATCATCTGGCATTGCCAGAATTGAGTCTCTGTTATTTCTCTGCCCACCCAGCATGTTCCAGACCCTGGTACATGGGTGGTGGGTCAGTGCGGGGTCTCTGCAGCTCCAGGGCTGCCATGGCCGGGGGGATTTTCGGTCAGTCAGATTGACTTGCTTACCTGGGCAACACAAAGGGATTGAAATGAAGTGGTGAATCTAAGCTGAATGTGTTTGTAAAAGGCCAAGACCATTAAGACTGGAATAAAATAGATTGGTGGAGAGTGGAATCAGATCCCTGGGTATTGAGGATATCGAGTGGTTCTATATTAAGTCACTGCATTAAAAACCAGCAAAGACACTGCAACAAACCCCTAAAATGGGAGAGGTCTGGCATTAAATGCAACCAAGTCTGGCACATTTGGGGGTAATCTAAGTTTATTTTTAATATTTTCCTTTGTGGGTGAAGATGCAGCTATCAGTGCCAGAGGTTAGATGCAACATGCATAATGAAAATGCCGTACAAGCGCAGTTTTTCACAGAAATAAAGAAAAAAATCCTGCCTTAAAAATAATTCCACCCCCTCAAAGTATCCAGAGAGCTAGTCCAATAAATAATGGAATGTCACTATAGATTAAATGGATTTTGAGATGACGAGTCTTTTATTTTTGCAGTAATAGTAGAAAATAAAAAAAGCCATTTAAAAATCTGAACAATGTTTTTATGTTCAAATAACAAATATAAATTTCAAAACTGTTATCTCCATATTTCTTAATGGTAATGCATTCCCAGTTTTAAATCCAGCAAATACCCGTTTTTCATTCTAGAATTAAGTTATCCTATAAAGTAACAACAACTGATAAGAATTTATAGTGGAAACAGCGATTATTGATTCCTAATACATAAAGGATTCATAATACAAACATCAGTGGCAAAAGATTTTTGTATTTTATTTTCATATTTATTTGGAAAGCGTATAAATGCAATGGTTTATTTTTCTAAACTGAGAAAAAAGTATAAAATGCTTTGGAATACTCTTACCTATAAAGATAACAAGAATAGTAAGTGCTTAGATTATTGGGTAAAATGTGTTTTTCTTTAAATAGAATATATCAAAATAATCAGTTTAGGATTTTGGAGCTTGCCTACCACAGCTCAAGGATGTACACTTTCCAGCAATGGCAGCAAAACCAAAGCATCACACAGAACTCTGTGCTAATAACCCGAGATGAACAAAGGTGGGCAAACAAACGAGAATGATCATCCTACAGAAGTAATCTGATTTCTACACAGAGGTTATTAGCAGTCTTGGCTAACTCCTAAATAGCCTTTTTAGTTATACATGAAACGCAATGAGAAGTTTTGTAGGGGAACAGATCAGCTTCCATTACCCGAGCATTTTATTGTAAAAGAAATCACTGCAGAAATATAAGACTTCTAAACTTATAAAAATAACTCAATGTTGCCCTTTTATATTGTTTCCACTGACAAGCGAAGTCATAGCGGCATTTGTTCATCCAGATCCCAGTACACACATGTATTCATAATGATACATCCCTCGAATGGCACAGTTCTTCTGTGGTTGCTACCTGTCAGCGCTTGTACTCAAGAACCTTGAATATCAGTGACTCACTAATGTTTTATGATATTTTACCTCACTTTATGGTAGTCATTTATGACAAGACCAGAATGACATAAACTGCCATAAAGCAAAGCAATGCAATCACACAAATGACCATAAATCAAGGTTGCAACAGAAAAAGGTCATAAAAGGAAAGAAAATTGGAGAAAACAACATTTGAGTTCAGATTCCGAAGTCTGGAGTTAGCAGCACCAAACTGGGGGCAGATGGATGTGAGCAGCCAGCACATTGAGTGTTCTGCTGATACTAATCATCCTGTGTGTGGATGCACTGACAGATTGATACGTAGATGGGCTCTCATTACTTATAAGCCCCTTATGATGTACAAAGTGTTTCCTGCAACTGCATGCATGGACTTTTTTCCTCCTATCAAGTTGCTTCAGCTTTTTCCTATACCCTGAGCAATTCACAATTCAGATGGACAACTTTTCTATAAATCTATATATTTATCTTTTTTTAAAATGAAAAATGTGCCTGTTAATCAGGCTGCCCACCTCTAAAAGAGTGAGATTGCTATGTGCTTTTCCTGAAACTCTTTTTTCTTGGTGTGGAAGAGAAGCTCCTAAGCAGGAGGGGGTGATTGGATGTCGGAAGGTGGTCAGATGGGGATTAGACAGAAGCATCACAGAGCTGGGCGGCTGTGGGGGACAGAGTTGGAAGCAGCGCCTTGCTGTGTGGTGGCCATGCTCACAGAGCTGCTTTATTGTGGTGCGGATGGGGACAAGAGGAGAACCAAGTGACGTCAGGGAAGACAAGGAGCTCTTCACCCCTGCGGAGTCAGAGCCTAATGGGGCAGCAGAAGCTGTATGCAATGAGGTATAACGGTACGTATACCACACCTTAAAGTTATACTACCATAAAAATGAGAAACTGCCAGCAGTGGAGATAACAGCATTTATGAGGAGAATTTATGGGCTGCTCATGTGGAATAAATATATACAGTACACAAACACCAGTGGGGATAAATTCCACTGGACAAGCCTGTTATTTTAACAGTAACCTTGAAAATATTATGTTATTTAACCAAAGAAAGTGTTAAAAAAACAATACATAATTTAATCTCCTTCTCTACCCTGTACAATTCATCTCTGTATTAGCAGCAGTGATGTTTTAAGAAATATGTGCATAAGATAAACACCGATAGTTAATTGTGTTTATTTTAACATCCTTATGCTTCCCTGTCCCACACCCTTGTGCTTTCATCTTATGTGCAACCCTATTTCTAATGTGCTGATGTGCTTTAAAAACTAAGAAGCCATATTTTTATCCCTATCCTTTATCTAAGGCCTCTAATTCTTCCACTGTTCTGCTTCTCTGTTTCCGAAGTCAGTTGCTTTCCTCCTTTGTAGTATCGTAACTGCATAACCATTTCTAGTCATTGTTTTTAAATTCCTCTTTGTCAAAGGACGCCAATGTAGTAAATGGATATGACAGAAAAGCAACAGATTTAAAATAAATAAATGAATAAATAAAGTGAGCAAGTGCATTGCAGTGAGCTGAGTTGGGATGCCAAGCCATCAAATTCAGAGATGCAGCAAAGCGGTGAGTTCTGGTCCTGCCCTGCATCTCTGCAGGACTCTGTGCTGCGGTACAATCTGCTTCCCTCCCTGTCCTTCTGCAGGAGAAGATCTGCAATATTTGGGATCATTCCAATCTACTTTTGAAAGGTGCATTTCATAGCCAGAAGTAGCATCACCTGTGAGTCACACACTGAGAGGGAAGGAGGAGGTATCAGCAGGTCAGAAACTCTTAGCAAAGGGGTTTGGTGGTTAATCAATCGGCAGTGCTGCAGTGCTGGGATACATCATCCCTTCACAACTTCATTTCCCTGTTAGCTCCCTATCTATAGCAGAAGACAGCATTTGAGAAGCTAAAATGCCATTGCCCTACACTCTAGAAGAAAACATGTTAACCTTTCAGAATATTTTCAGATCAAATTTTAGGATTTATTCGCCAAGGTATAAATTCACTTTCTCTGACTGTTCCCTTGCTGCCAAGAAAGTAAACTAGGACAAGTTAACAGAATGATCCAAGAGTAAAGAAAAAGCTGGTATCTTAATTTTTGATGCAGTCTGTGTGTTCTCATTACTATATTGTCTGTTTGTATTACTTTTGATTTGTAATGTAATTGGGGAACTATAGAAATGTTAATGGGAAAGACACTGTTCTGAATATGACAAAGTTGTTTACTAATTGTTGCCTTTAACTTAGGCTAATTTTGTAGTATTGAAATATTTAAGAATGTTTTATTTCTTTATTTTTATGTTATCATGAAAGCATTGTTTATTTTGAACTCCATTCTCAAATGAGCTGAGCTTTCTCCCCCTTTAAAACTGGGAAAATAGTGCAAATTAAAAATTTGTTACACTAGGGTTCGATCTCAGACCTTTAGGCAAGCCCATTCATTTTGTTAAATATTTAGATGAGAAATTGTTGCTTGTATTTTTATTTATTTATTTTCGCAACATCCACTGTGCTGCTCATTATCTTAGGGGAGATGGAGAATATTGCAATGATTATTAGTAAGCTGGGTAATGAGATTACTGAACCATTTGCAGTTGACTTTTTTGTGATGCATAATTACAGGGGTTTATTTACAGTGCCTTTAGAGGTTTTGTTTTTGTTTTTTGCCTTTTAATGACTCACATTTATATCCTTTGTTCTTCATGTAAGGGATAAGATTCTATCTCTGGATGTTTTGCATTTCTCTCCTCCCAACAGCCCTCTCCCCCAGTGAAATGAATGTGTGTTATACTTCAGATATAAGTAAGAAGCTCTTGTTCAGTCAAGTGATCCTCATTCTGCAAGCTCTTATGTACTTGAGTAATCTGACTGATATTAATTGGGAATACTCAGGTAAATAGGCTTATTTGTACATTTGTCCTAGATGACTCTTCCAGTCTATGTTCAAGTCAATGGAGAGAGTCTGATCAACTCTTTTTGGCCTTGACTGTCTCATAAATATGATACATTAATAGAAAACAGAAAGGAAGAGCTGCTTTCCAGGTCTTAATTATCTCATAAATGGGGGTTGTTAAGGTTGATTACCATATTGTCAACATTTATTCCTCACATTCTTGACTGTTACCTACTTTTCCTCCCAAATAGCTGTGACTTCAACAATTTCTGAAGCTTTTGGTGGAGGATTCCTGCTATGGAAGAAAAAAATCTAAGTGGGGCAGTTACTGTGTTGAGGTACAGGAAAGGCCTTTGGGAATAGAGAATTATGGAATAAAGTTGCCCTGGTTCCACACCTACTTATTCTGAATTGCAGACATCCTGTGTTTAGAGATCCCATGGGTTATACAAGTGAAAATACAGTATCTATGTTTTCCTGTTGTCTCAAAGTCTTCAACATTGGTGAATGGTCTCCCATAGACTCCATGGGCTCTGTTTTGTTGTAAGACAGTGAAACCTCAAACACTTTTTGTTTGTTTTACCAGATTCATCTACAATAGGTTAGAATTAGAATTTTCATATCTTTGTACATGAATTTAATACACCCAACTTTAATCACCTGAATAGGGCAGAGGCAAAAAGATGGAAACTGGTGTTGTTATGTGACATTAAGGTTATGGCACTGATTTTAGCTATTATTCAGAAATCAATGGGAAATTTCCTTTTTTTAAATTCTGAACTTATTTTCATGTTCAAAAGCAAATCTGTGTTGGACACTTAGAATTTATATAGATCCATAGTTAACTTTAAAAATGCCTTAAATGCAATATTTATTTTTACCTTCAGCAGCAACCAAGTTACTTCCTGTAAAAATCAAAAACTGCACAGCACATTTCAGTTTAGTTGGAAAAAAAAATCCAGAATAATTGACTTTCCTTATGGAATAATAGCAAAGCTAAAAACTTGGGGGTGTTATGTCCAATAGTGTCTCTTGACTGTTTCATTATACCAAGAATAAAACAGCAACACAAAGGGATACATAACCTGTTCAAGGTAATTTAAAGCCATATCCCGAACACATTGACTTGAACAGAAATACTTTCTGCAACTTAAATGGATCAAGTCTATGGAGAGTTGGTGGAAGCGAAGGAAAATGATCATTTCTATTTAGCTTGCATTCCAGCCATGAACTGTAATGCTGAATTCACATAACATTGGGATTAAGAAAACACCCTCCATTATTTTTAATGTGCAACATGTTCTTGCTTCCTTTGAGCCAAGGATCACGTGAGTGTGTTCATAGGTTTGCTGCATTCTGTTCCTTTTTCTCTAAAATCGTATTAACACTCTTGTACGAAGTGCACGCAAGGCAGTGACAGCCACCATGTATAAACTTGATTTCTGAAGTACTGCACCATGAAGTGAGAGAAAAGCTCATTAGAATTTACCCTTTCCTGGAAAGAAGATGGTCCCAAAACTGTGCTGTACATCCAGGGTTAATTTTACTCTTTGAAATTACAGATTCAGCTAAACTGCCATCAGCTCATTGTGATAACTTGTCACATTGTTGGAATTTAAGCACCGGTGATCCACTGGGAGTAAACATCCTTATGTACTCTACCTAAAGGATGGCTACCTTGGGGTTTCTACCAAGCCTACATGATCATATATTGACGCTAGGCTTATTTATTTCAGTGGTTCTGAAGGACACTTAATCATCTTACTAAGGTGCCCTATGTGGTACATAATTAATATTGTACATTGACTTCGGAAGAAAGCTTTGGGAGGATTTGGATGATCCAAAAGAAATGTGGTAACTTCTTTATATTCAACAGAGATTCTGTGAGGTGAAGATTGAGCTCCTCCACTTAGATGGGGAACAATGAGAATGTTTCTTTTTCACCCCTTGCCCCTAACGCTTATAGTATTCTCTCAGTTTAAACACCGGCCCAGTGCTAATTTTTGCCAAAAGTGAAAGAGAGAGTGAAAAATCATTAATTCAATTTCTCACTGTTGTGCCTCTGGTGATTGCTGTCACTTCAGGTAATAGCTTGTCTGTGGTTCTGACCCAGTTCTTAAACCAGTCTTTCCATACTCAACCAATTAATCTAATGGTTCATTAATTGCAAACATCTGAAATCATTAGAACCTGATTGAGCACAAAAGCATCAAATCCTGTGAAGCTGTGACTGCTTAGCCAGCAAATGGTCTCATTGCAAAGGAATGTCAATGTTTATAGTAAATGTAACCTAAACTAGGGTGTTCATTGACATATCCCTCCATTTGTATACAACGGCTCTGACATCTATCAGTTCAAGAGTGCATGATTTATCCACTGCTATATCCTGGAACTGACAAGCCAAAGATTACAGCTTAACCTACATGAAAGCAGAGGCTGTATGTATTCCTAAAATAAATATTTAGTAACTGACAAGCTCTGGTTAATATTAATTCCTGATAGAAAGCAGTCAATTTAAGCTTACTTCATGCCAAAATCTATTTGTATTTTGTAAATCATTTTTCATGAATATAGTCTAGAGAATCTCAAGAAAATATGTTAGTGGGGGAGGGTTGCTGTATCAGTTGCATTTTATGTGTATCTCATTTCTGCATTAAAGACAACCTTCTGTGGGCCTGTAAAGTGAGGCAGATTTGAGAAAGGACACACAAACAGTACTCTGGTAACCGTGAAATAGAGACTTTTAATTAAGTGAATTTAGTGCATGTGAAAGATGCTAAATTTACCATTCTGGAACATGAGGCCTTCTGTTTATCCGTAGGGGACACGGCGCAGGTAGTGCTAAACTCCACTGCCAGACTGCATCATGGATGCCAGACTGCATCCTGGATCCCCCTGTCTCCGTGATGAGCTCTGTCTTTGATTTTTCTTTTTTTCTTCTTTTGTTTGTTTTTAGAGGCTACTAATTGTTCTACTGATAAATAGAGAAAGAGATAAAAAATTCTGTTAGAGCATTTCTGAGCCTTGGCATTCTCTTAAATGTTCTTGTCTTGCTGCTCTGCTGGCAGCTGCCTTCCTGCAGAGTTTAGTCTGGGGCCAACAGTTAGTGCTCTCCTCAGCATGGATAATGTAAGGGGGAAATTATATTTTCCTTTTGAACACATGCTTTGATAAATGTCTTCATAAAAAGAGAAAAGCTTAGTGGACTGCTTAGTTCATGGTTACAAATAACAATGTGGGCAAATGGGAGCTCGTCCTACCTGTGTAAAGGACAAATACAAATCCTGTCCAAGCCATAGCACAGAATCAGTAAATACTGATGGAAAATGGCCCCACACCATGCAAGCACAGCTCCTTGGCTTCAAACAGGAACACATCCCCTATTTGTGTATAACATTTGCTATCTTTCTCTCTTTTACACACAAGGTGTGTACGCACACAGCTTCATCCCATGGTATTCAGCGCTCCATGTGTGCATTCAGGATGCCTCTCTTTCTCAGGTTCATTTTCTTTGGCTGAGCCTTCATCTAGCCTGTAGTTTTGAGAGATGGCTTCTATTCTGTCAGTTGATTCTGTACTTGATTTCTTCTTAGGTATATCCTTAAACAAAGATTAAGTGCAATTCTTCTAAGTTGGTGATGTAGCAAAGCTGAGCCCTGTGTATTCATCAGGATAATATTGTGAATACACTTACCTAGGTTTGGTCTCTTGATCCTCAAACTGTTTATAACACAATCATGCTTGTACGTCCATCACTATACTTCTATAAACCTTTAGTGAGCAGAAGGGCAAAAGGGCTGGTTCTAATCTTCCCAAACTGTGGTCCTTCCAGCTGTAGTAAGCAGCCCACACAGTCATAGCACCGGTTTTTGGAATATTCCCATTTAAAAGATTGATAATAAGGCTGCGTAGTGATATCCAAAGGGCTTAAGTAGCTGTCCATTCAAGGAACTTCTACCCCTGCAGATAAGAGGGGGGTATTGTTTGGAAAGGCTACCAAGCAGAGAACAGCTAGAGAGCCAGGACTGCAGGATAATCAGGGCAGGAGCTGGCTGTGTGCTGCTGGCGATAGATGAGCAGTATCAGTAGCCCTAATGATCCGGGGCAGTGGCCTGAGGAAGTCCTTGGAGTGTGGTTTCCTTTATCACTTTTACTGGACTGCCCTTTGGGAATGACTTATGATCTGATGGTTTGATCTTTTGTATTGTGTATGGGGTTATTGCACCTTTTAGTTCCTGACAACAGTAGTAAAGCTGCCAAGTATTACTTAAAGTGTGGGAATGTTTATAAGAACTCAGCAAAGGAGAGTGCCTAGTATCCAGAGCGCTAACAGTACAAGAAACATTACCAAACATCTAGCAAAATGGTGTGCCGTGGTGTCTGCTGTGATACCTTGCTTTGAAATGACCTTTTGCAGCTGGTGAAATGAGCCTTTATCAGAATGCAAGGGTCAGTAGCAATGTAAATACTGACAACCATAATCCCAGGATATCTCTATGCTTATATTTGAGGAGAACTGCATGTGTTTTTAAATATACATGTATGTTCATATCTGCTACAAAATTATTTCAGCTGAAATCTCAAAATGTTTTTGCTCTGAACGTTAAATGGAGTGACATTATTAGTTTTTTGACAATGTTCTAATGGAATTATAGTTCAAAATATTCAGTGAAAACATTAGTCTCCCCCATCATCAAGGTGAATTTTGTTTGCATGCTCTTTTCCCAGAATACTGATGTTAATTTTTGCTTAACTTTAGTCTTACAAGGTATGAAGCAATTTAACAGACTCTGTAACCTTTCATTAAAGTTCAGTGCAGTACTTAAGCATGTTGGGTGCATTAATTGTTAGCTGACAGCTATTATTTCTGTGAAACCCTTTTGTAGTAAAATTTCTGCTTGATGGATTGGATTTTACAAAATTTGCATTTCACTGAGCCAGAGTCAACTGGTACTTAGAGCTACGGTAGATATTTAAATAAGAAAACAATAATTTTTAAACTATTGTTAAGCAGCTATTACAACTATGAAACTTATTTAGGATTAACTCTTTCTTATGGAGTTCATATTCCTGTAGTATTGGTTTTGACATATCATTGTAACAAAACTGGCTTCTAAAATAGATAAGACTCAATGCCTACACCCAGTCTGGAGTGCTGGCACAAAGCTGGCATGGAGGCTGTTGATCTCTATAAACACAAGGGAAAACCCCAAAAAATCAGCAGGCAAAGAGGGTTTTGTGTTTTCCTAAATGTCTGTTTCAGAGATGGAGTCAGATACATATATTTCCTACTCAGGATGCTATTAGATGGTGTAATGCACAGTGAGCAATTCTCTGAGGTGCTGGAGAGCGTGGAATTTCTCAGATAGTAAACTCTGAAGACTTTAATGGATTAACATAGTTTTCCTGGCTACTGACTTTGCAATGACCCTTGCATCTAGCAGACTAAACTACCATCAGCACTACAAGAGCGAGATAATAGAGCAGCAGTGTTTGCTGGGTGAGGTTCGGTGCTGCTGTGGAGGAGATGGTGAGAAAGGGGCAGAAAAATCTATCAAACCTCTGAGATGGAGAAAGAGTTGCCAATGATAAAAGTAAACCACTTGGGAAAGAGCATGAAAGGTTTGTGTTTTACCTACTTGGTTACAAGCTGCTCCAGAAGTGTTATCAGAACAGTTGT
Organism: Streptopelia decaocto; assembly: GCF_964273445.1. NCBI lineage: Eukaryota > Metazoa > Chordata > Aves > Columbiformes > Columbidae > Streptopelia > Streptopelia decaocto. The sequence goes on from NC_138669.1 coordinate 12,205,966, forward strand.
CGATATGTGTTTTAAAAAAAAAAAAAAAAATTAAAAACAAGAGGCAAAGCTGAAGCACATACAGCATATGAGAACATCAGATCTGTTAGCTTGAAGGGATCTGGCTGAACATGTTGGCCTAGGGGTAAGAAGCAGGGAGGGAAGGAGGAACAAGAAAGAGGATCCCTTGGGGAAATGAAATTGTCCGACAAAGAGGAAGCACTCGGGGAGGGGTTATGATAAGATGGGTCTGCAAAGCAAGATAGGAGAAAGTTTCTTACAAGAGCATTAAAATTTTCTGAATTGAGAAGACAATCACTTGACATAGAGATGAAAGACCATGAAAAGTAAGGGTAGAGTGCTAGCTGATGATCTGGGTTCTTTATGTATATACGCCGATTTTTTTTTCAATGATACATTATTATTAAAATCATTTGGACTTTTGGTTTGTTAACGTACATGTCTGTGCACCCTATCTGATATTCCTGGCCGCTGATATATTCCTACACTTATTTAGTGAAGCCTTGTGGAATAGAAGTCTAGGAATGTGTTTCTGAAAAGGATCATGAACATAAATGTAAAAGGAACAGATGTTGGATTAATTATTATTGCTGAGTACTTAAAAATGTAACACTACTGTTGTTTGGTAGTGACAGAATAAATTTCTAATTCTTTGATTATGTTAAAGATCTGAATAAAAGCTGAGTTGTGCCTACCTATAACTAATTCAATTATGTACTATAATTTGCTAAAATTAGCTGACTTTAACCACTAATCTTAGAAGCCTTATTAAATACATAAGAGTAGCAAGAAATTACTTAGATCATCAGTATTATTTCATCAATAGTGGAAAGAGGATGTTACTTCTTTCTATATACTAGAAATCTGATGAGGAAAGGAGAAAAACAGAGAGAAAAGTGAGGTACTTAATTATTCAAGAGGGAATTTCCTCTTCAGCAAATTCCTCTCTCAACTCAGCCAAATGCTGTCACTACATGGCTTCTAATTTTCGGTAGAATTTGGGTAGCAGGTCAGAATTTTTAACAATAAAACTGCGGAGTCTGTCACAAATAATGGTTAAGTGGTTTTGCTTCTTTATTAATTCAGGGGTCTGCTGTAAGTATCACATAGTAAGAGCCCATACACCCGAGTTCTTTGCATGTTCTCTTTACAGTTTCGTTTTTACACTCAAGAAGAGATAAAGGAGAAATAGCTCAAGAGTGTTGCAATTTTAGCAGTGTTCTTTGAAGATCCAACCCACTACCCTTTTCACAGGTTATTCCCACAAGTCCCTTATCCCACAGGTACCTTGCATCTATCATTGGATGGGAATGAGCCCCTTGGGTTGAATTAGATCAATATCTTGACCTTCAGGAAGATGCTTTGTTTGTATCAAGTAGACAATAAAGAAATATTAAATGAAAAAATAGTATATTCGTTCTATGTAAGACACAGAAGAAATGTTAAGTTTAGGCACTCCTTAGTGAATGGAGACAGTTTATGGTGTAGAAAACATGGAAATCTTGAGTAATTGTCATTCAAATTACTGATTACCTCTTGGACATTTGTAAGATAGAGGATGAAATCTGTCACATTTGCACTTTCCACTGAGGTTATCCATATGTGGAGAGTGATTTTTCCAAGGTGTAGTATCTGTTAGCAAAAATGAAAAGAAAAAGCAAGCAGGCTTTGTTTAGGGCAGCTTCATTATTGGGTGTGGCAGAAGAGAGAAAGGTGGAAAACCTACAAAGAGATCACATGAAACAGAGCAGTGCAGCTTGAGAGATCAGTTTAAGGTTTGTTTAAAGCAGAAAATCAGCCGTATTTTCATAAGGGAATTGTTATGATTTTGTCCTAATGCTTTCAAAATTAAGTGTTCCCCAAGGTGGTGGGTTGGAGAGAACATCTCAGTGGCAGTGTTATACCTCAAAAATAGAAAATGGCCAGCCATACACTCAAAAGGTATGAAAATAAGTTGGCTGGTCAACTGCGTGCTGCTATGTGAAAGAGTATTCTTGAGAGGTACAATGCACTATGCATGGTCATGTTACTCTGGCACTGCACTGGGGTGTAACAATGGACTAGCTGGGAAACATGAAAAAATCAGCAGAAACATCAGCATGCAATTTGTTTTTGTGAAGATTTTATTTTGATGAATAAGTTTTGAGCAATTCTGTAAATAAAAAAATAGGTCTTAAAAGTTTCTGTTGAAAAAGAAATGAAATTTCTTCTGGGAATGTAATAAGAAGGGATTACAAGGATGTTTATGACAACACGGTAACTCAACTGCTTTGAAAATAAAGTAGTTAAAAAAAATATACTCAGTTTACAGTCTGCTATCTTGATAGCGATCCATTTTTTAATATAAGACAGATTTCCAAATAATCTTGCTTCTTGCTCACATGGCATTTCTATATCAGAAAATCTGTATTTTACTCTACCTCACTGGTAAATTAGGTAGGTAGAGACAAAATCCATGATCCAAGCTTTGTGGCCATTTTTCCTGCAAAAGGGCGCTTGAGTGAAATTTACATTATGAAATTCAGAAGTCATATTTGAAAAATCTTAGTTGCCTTTCCTTTTTGAGTTCTTTAAAAAATCTGAATACTTCTTGCACGTTGTTTCAACTCTTTTATTCCAGCTGTTTTCTGCTTGAGACACTATTCTTTTTTGTTGTTGTTTGAAAGTGATTTTTGCATTTAAGCTTTTTATTGTAGCAGTGAATCTTAAGCATGTCAACTGCAGATGTAGTGAGCAACATCTCCAATACAGCCAAAAGGCAGTTTTGGTGCAAAGGCATATCTGGTACAGAGTGATACTGTCAGCTTTGGTAACAAACCTGACTGGTGCTTACTTTAGAGTAAGTAGGTCACAGCATTCTTGATGATTAGCATCATTTATCTTTCTTCCCCTCAAGAAGAAAAGCCAAAGGAAGAAATAAAAACTGTGATCAGTTATGTTGTCCCAAGGGAAACTCATTCTCACGAGGCGCATACCCAGATGTTTTGTGTTTTACTGTAACGTATCTGCAGATTTTTGCACCTTTAAGTTTTGTACCAGCAAAATTATTTTAAATCTGAATTAGTGCTTCTAAGATCTTTAACCATATAACCTGAAGGTGTAGTGATTGATTAGGGGGGAAAAAAGTGATTTTGGTTTTACCATTGGTAAGTTGCAGATGTAGATGGTTGGACATAAAAAAGAGCACAGAGGAAAGCTGTTGGAAAGGTTGTTGCATGCTGAATTGGGGGGTTACACTTTAAGGTGTTATTTTTGGTTATGTATAATTTGAGCTGGGTTATAAGTGATGGTCATTTCACTAAACAGTCTTGCATAGGTTTATTTTACCTTTGACATAAGTGATTTTTTGTGTGTGTACTTCTGTCACTCCTGAGTTTCTCTGCTAATCATATGTAGGCAATAAGGGGACCCAAGCTGACCACTACCATCGGGTAGCTGTTGTATGGCTTCCTAATGCTTTGGTAGGATCAGCTAACAGGAATCAACTCGGAGTTCTATTGGGTGGTGGTTTGAGTGCAACATGACTATAGAGTCTGTTCTGCTGTGACAGGATGGAACTAAATCCTTCTTCCTCAATCTTAACTAGAGACAACCGAAATGTCACACCTTTAACTTCTTTTAATATAAAAATTTCTGAGAAGGGAAGAGAAAGAGTAAGAAGAATTTATTAAATATGAGAAGTTTCTTAAAAGCAAAAAAAGGAAAAAAGGAAAAATATGGGGGTTTTTCCTGCTAATTTTTAATCAGTGCAAAATTCATAGGACAGCTTGCATTCTTCATTGACAAACAGTAAGTTACTCCAAAAGCACAATCACACTGAAATTCACAGCTAAGATATTGTACAATGGGAACTTTATCAAGCCTCTATCTTGAGGAACTGAGGTATGCCTTGGAGGAATGCATTAGATGCTATGGTTAATTAACTAATTTACTCAATCAAGTTTAACAGTGGTTTTAACTTTAATGGCACCATTACATTTTAATATGAAAATAACAGGCTGTATTCCTAGCATTCCCTGCAGTCCGCCTCCTCTCTACCATCCAATTTACAATTTGATTTTGATTTGTGAAGTCTTAAACCTGCTTATAATGTCAAGTGCATGTAATACAATATGTCTAGTGAACATTATACATGCCCACCTTACAAATGCAGTTGCTTGAAGTCATAGCTCCTGACAGATAGAGTGCATTCTTCAAGAATCATTGAGTTTGCATATGTCCTTCAGGAAGAAAATGGTATACATGTGTAAATATAAGTAAGCTAATTTTAAGTGTGTGTGAGTGATGTTTCTCAAAGATGATCTGGACTCCCTGCTGCCTAATCAGAATTCCCTGTCTCATGCCCCTGTTTTCTCTGGGGCAATGCATTGGCACAGCTGGGTCCTGGTAGGCTGTGAGTAAAAGATGAAGCAAAGAGAAAGGTAGTTCAATCTGTACTCCTCACTTTGCAAGACACTTCTCTCTGCATAAAAATAAGTCATGATCCCTTTAGGTATTACCATCTCCATGGTAGAGTCCATTCTGGCTGCAGCCTCCCCCAAACATTTTTTGTGACATTTTCTACTTCAGGCAAAATAAATATTCTATGGATTCCTTGAATGTCATGTCTTAATATTCTGAGACAACCAACTTCTTTACTCTCTGTGTCTTATTTTTGTCTAATTAATATTAAACACTAGATTGAACATGACTGAGAAAATCCTACTCCCCAGTACACCGCTACAACAATTTCCAGTCACAGCCCATGAGCAAATAAGTTGTTTGTACATGTGTGGGAAGACTTGTGTCCAAAACCGGCAACAGGAGACAACTGTTGCCTTATTGCTAGAATAATTTATAGAGATATTGAAAATGTACCTTCAAGTTGTGTCAGGCAAAGAATCTATAACTCTCCTTGTCAATGGGTTGCTGTGGCTGAAATAGAAAAAGTCTTATTTTGGGGTTGATTTACAGTAAAACAATTCAAAATATGGTTCCCTTGTATAGAGGTGAACCAGAACACGGTGATATATAGCAATATTTGGTCTGTGAAGTTATGAACCTCATGTGGCTTAAACAAGGTCCAGGTGTCCAGCTGCATGACTGTCAATGTTGAGAAGACTCTGTCCCTGCCTGGCAGCAAATATTGAGGTGCCAAGAAGACACCTGGTCTCCCTTCCAAACTCTAATGCCCAGGCTGCACTTCAGGACAGAGCAGAGACGGCCCCCACGTGCGGCTGGTTGTCCCCACGTGGGTCACACCAGTGAGACCAGGACATTGATTGGAAGAAGCAGCCACAAAATGCTAAGGTGTCAGAGCAAAAGCTCACTGCTGGATCCGCACATCCAGTTTATAATAGATTTAATCTGATTCTGGAAAGGGACAGTAAATCATTGCTAAACAGTTATATGTGATTTTATTGAGAATTTTTACTATCATAGATACAAAGGCCGTACTTTAGAGATTAACTAGGAAAAGTTTTACAAGACAGTAGAGATAATGAATCACAAATCCTGTAAGGGTGAACCTCCTGTGCTGAATCAAAGTACAGCTGTCTCATATTTGCTCTGTGTGCATTTTGCTACCAGTAATTTTGTCATCAATTTTCATATTTTGTTTAAACATATTTGTCTTTTGGACAAGATAGGTCATATTTCACACATTTGATGAATTTTCTCCTTGGTCCAGTTTTACAGGATTTGCACTTAATTAATTGCACAACCTTTAATTCGACAGACTGTTTTTAATGGCTGTGTAGTTTCAAATGCATATACACAGAGGAATTTCAAAAAGTAATTGTTTTTATGTCACTACCATTGAAAGTTACAATTATTAAAATATACAGATAATGGCACAGACTTTCTTAACTGCTTATACTAAATAACGTGTGTGCTTTTGTATGCATATTTTCAGGGTTTTCTGTGGAATTTGGGGTATCACAGCAATGTTTGTGTACAATCCCTGCAACTTGGTACAAAAGCACAGCTTCATCTTGCAAAAGTATTGGCAAGTTTTGCATGTGTACTTTTGCAAATACGAGCCTTTAATTCTTTTTGCAGAAATTATCTTGAGATTTCATTAATAGTTGCTGATGGAACTATTTGACTGTGCCTTGGCTGGAAGTGCTGCGCTTTACAGCGCTAAACGAATTTTGTACTTCCAAAGCTTATAAAAGCTTAGCGAAGGGAAGACCACCTTTTACTAGGACAGCTAAACACTGGCAGTTGTGGCGCTCTTAAAAGCTTCCTTAGTCCTTAGCGGCCTCGCGGAAGAGGGCTACCTCACCGGCCAGACAGCCTGCTGCCTGGAAACGTGCCCATCAAATCTGTTTGTCAAGCCACCAGGCTTTTCCATGCCTGGTAAAAGGCAGACAGGAAGGAGTAGGCAAAGGTCAATCCTTGTCAGCTCTTTGTAAATGTAATTGTACTGGCAGTTTGCAAGGCGCTCGCTGGTTCCCTAGCAACTTTGTGTATGTGGGGAAGAGTTAAATAGATATTTCTCAGTGTGTTGCTTTTCCACTAATTTTGGCAATATGATTTTTTTATTGTTTTGTTTTATTTATTGGCCTTTGGGTATATTTGGAGGTTTGTGTGCATAAGCTGCAAACTTCCATAAGAAATTGTGCAAGCCTTTGAAAAGTAATCTTTTACAGAGGACTGTCTGACTTGTGAGTTGGAGTATAATCATGATCATTAATCTAGATTCTGACTTCTTTTGTTATGTGGCTCCAAACAAATGTAATTTGTGAAACAAACTCTTTACAGACTCTGTTTTTCATATTGGTAGTGGCGACCTGCAATCTGAATCTGACCGAATATCACTGGGCGCTTCGAGTGATCTCTTGTAGCGATGACTATTAGGGAATTTATGTCACAAATGATTCCTACAAATGACAGACATAAGAACAGTGATTTTAAGGCACATTTTTGTTTAGAGGAATGAATTTAGGGATTAAGCCAAGACTTACAACTCCAGTCTAATTTCTAGGAGTTGTCCCTACTTACCCAAAGGGTGAATTAAATTCATTTATCTTATTGAAGCTGAGATAAGGTGGTGGGGCTGACGTATGCTGCCGATGTGGACTGGCACAGAGCGAGGTGCTGAGAGAGATGTTCCTACAAAGGACCAATTCATATCTGTAAAACCAGTGCACACAGTCCAAATCCACTGAATGGGAATGGCTGGTACATTAAACCTTCCAGTCCAGCTGCACTTGCACTGAGAGCAGACTCTGGAGTGGAAGTTGTACGGACCGGACAGGGCTCACTAAGAAGGTCCGTCGCTTGAGAAACCTGTCCCTGTGAAAAAGTGTCACCTGTGCAATGTGAAGACGGTTATGATGGTGATTAAACACATGTGCAATGTACTAAACACATGCTGAGAGAAGTATAGCGAGATTCTGCTTGATTTTTCTTTTTCTGTTGCATTAATTGTTGCAAAAAGAGCAGCTAAACACAGTGCAGTTTTTAAGTGTAATTATTTGATCTGCCAAGTCATAGGTTGTTTCCTTTTCAGTAGCTAATATTCCCTTTCACTTCATTTGCTGATGGAGTCACAACACTTCCACAACACTTAATGGTAATATTGATGCAGACAGAAATGCATCCAGAATGCTGTGTTAATCCATATTGTTTTAATTTAACAAACTAAATTTCCTGACATGGTTGCTTTGACTTCAGTAGAGTTAAAGCAGCAGAGAATTTGTTCCAGTGAGCTTTACAGTGTAACTGACTCTCAGTGATTTATCACTATACATGTCTGCTCGCTTAACTGATAGAACCTACAGAGATGAGGATGGTGGTTTAAATTGCTCAGTCGTGGTGCAGGTAGCAATCGCTCTTTGTTCACCATTACGTACTGTTTTCTGCTCATCTGTACATCGCAAAATGGTTTATAAATTTAGGGTGAGACTGTGCCTATTAAGGTAATTAGACAGTTTAGGACTCTTCTCTGAAGTACTCTGGTCTATGGGGGGAATGAGTTGTACTCTTGCTCCAGGCCATTTTGCAGCTGCCATGTTCCCGTGTTGGGTTCTTGGGGACGGGACAGGGAGCGGGTGCTCACCTGCCTGGTGCTGAGGATGCTCTGCACAAACACAGTGCTGCAGAAACTGTGCCCAGGCCCAGAGACACTTCCAGCTAATCTTACATCATCTAGGTTGTTGTGTTTTGTTTTATTTTGTTTTCCTTCTCTCTCCTTTTTTTCTGAGCCCTGGGAATAAAAACAAAAATGGCAGTTGATAAAGTGGGAGGGGAAAACTTTACAGGCCTGCCTTTCTTGCTTTCGTCTCTCAAGAACTTAGATTAGTCTGTTCCAGAAAGAAAACAAGAGCCTGAGATGCTTGAGGATGGATTTTCAATGTTCATGTTCCCTTCTGGGAGAACAATTGCACATTTGGATTACATACACAGGCATGTGTCTAAAGGTGGGATCTCAGAGTACCGGAATGGGACAATGTGATTTTCCAGTAAGAAGGTCAGGCATTCTGATGCCTTCAGCTGATGTTTAGCATTAAATATACCTTTTGAATTGCTGGCAGCTTCCACAGCTGTTTAAAATGTGATCACAAGAGATGTGACTCACATGGGTTCATGGAACTGGTGCAGCTCCTGGCTCCAAGCTTCACCACCTGTGACAGCAGAATGCATCCCTGGAACCCTCCAGGGTTGGCAACAGGGACTGAGGGGGTTGCAGAGGACCCTGACTGCAGGTACAGGCACCGTTTGTTCTTTTTTGTTCCTTGTAACAGCTTACGGCTCCATACTACCACAGCAGGAAGAGTTACAAAGGACTTAGAATTCAGCCCGTGTCCTGGTGAGTTTTCTCATCTTTGTTCGTTGCAGATGTTAAGTCATTTTGAGATGCAAGTCATTTCTTTGAAAAAGCTTTCTTTGGGGCTGAAATATAATGGCAGGAAATTAGCTGTTAATCCCGTCTTTTCTTGGACAGACTAGACGTGCATAATAAACTCCCCCTTTCCTCCTCCTTGCTCGCCCAGTGATTCAGTTTGATCTGAAAGAAAACATTTTCTTCCAAGAAAGACAATGTTTATGAGGTGCAACTCTAGTTTGGCTCTGATGATTAGAGACACATGTATCAACCTGTGCAAAATCTGTGATGGCTGTTTAGAATGAACCCTGGTCAGGAAGGCTGAGATCACAAACCCTGTAATAATCAAAACATCAGTACTAGCTTAGCATGATATTCCAAAATTGCATCCAAACTCACAAACCTGCTTTATAACCCTTGCTCCGAAGAGCACAACAGACAGTAAAGCTCCGTAATTTGCCCGGGAATGAGCTGCGCTGCACCCTCTGCCTCGTTCCTCCTGCTCGGGGGGACCTGGGAGCGGCATGTCCCAGAATTGGGAATACGGATTTCATTAATTTTGTCTTCCAGCAGATTTTTGACTACTCGCATGGCCCCCAGAGCCTCCCAACCACTCAGCAATGCTGCCAACATGCTGTTTTAAATGGGCAAAAATGGGAATATGGAAAGGTTAGAGTTGTCAATTCACCCAGAGATAGAGACCTCTACGTTTAAGAGATGACTATATATTTGTCAATACTGACTGTTTTCTATTAAGTGCTCTAATGGATTTAAAATAAATAATTATTTTTCCAGAACTAATCAGAAAAAAAAACAGCAAGCATGATTATATGGTCTGCTGAACAGATATCAGATAAAACTTTCACATTTTCTCACGTGTGTACTAGATCATGCGTCTCCCTGTGGTAACAAAGCTTAGACTTTTTGTTTCCCCATTTTAACACTCAAAACTGCTTCAGCTCATTTTGTGATAGCTTCTTGGGCACAGGTAGAAGAGACAGTTAAGTTATTTTCTGCTTATGTGGCTGAGAATATTTTGTTATTTCAGGATTTTTCAGCGGTGAAAGAGGTACCTTTGGGAAATTGGGAGAAGTTCTTCCTCAGAGCAGGAACATACATTCAGTCTGTAGTTCATTGCTTCTGGTGGGCAAGCATTCAATCAGGCGCTGTGATCAGATCCCTGGCCATTCCTTCTGCTTTTGTTAGTCCTCGTTCCTGCCTCTGTCAGAATCCTGAGAAAATGGAAAGGGATAGGGAAACAAAGTTAATAGATGCCCTTCTAATTGTGCAGGGAGAGCGTACTGTAATGTGACAATGGAGAATATTGCGGTAGAAATTAGAAGTTTGTGGAAAATACGAGAGGTGTATATGGAAGAATGTGATAGATTAGCCAGCTGCCTGGGAGAGAGGACTGCTCAGTGTCGCCTCTCTCGGTGTGACTGTGACTTAGGCATTTAGAGTCTTATTCTTTAAACAGTAACATATACCCCTGCCCCAGACTTTTCAGGTTTTCCATGCCTGACTGAGGAGACACCAATGCTGAAGTCAATGGGAACCCTTGTTCCTCCAGTGATTCGATCCCTCATTGTATTTAGTACCTGTGAACCACCATGAGACCCTCCTGGGCACTATATAAACAGTGGGGACATGGATGGGCACACCAGGTACGCTGAACTGTGTGGCTATGCGGCACTGCTGTCATATCATACAAGAAATACTCCTTTTCAGTTTTAAAGCATTGTACTTTATTATTGTTCTCACTTATCTCTAAATATAGAGATGCCGGAACATCTGCTTATTTAAGTAGTTCCGTTTGGTCCTGAATCCATCAGGTTCTTGTAAAAAGGACTTTAAAAGGTCCTTTTCTAGTGAATAGCTGGGAGTTGCTAAAATATCTTGGTCTGGGAAACAATATTACGTACTTTAAAACTTCTCCGTGGCATTGATTAATTATTTCTAAATAAATAAGCTGCTTTGAAAGTTATTTTTAGCCAAACCGGCAGGACTTGAACTGAAATTCATATGCCAGGCAGCAGTGTTGTGACATGTAAACTGAGTTATAAACCTATAGAAAATGGATTTTATTATGGAAATGTAAACTGTCCCCCAAGCATAACATGGGGAGGTGATGCTATAACTACATACTAGTAAGTAATAAACAACAGCCAGTATTGTATCAGGTGACTAGGTACAGCTAGAAATGTATCTGTTTGGGTGTTGAATTATCCCCAAATTTGAATTATGGGCATATAATTCAAATTATCCCCTTCCAGCAATATAAAGTCTGACAGACATATTTTTTTAATATACTTCTTGTGCTGTTTTGCATTATGTCACATCCTCCAGCGTTAAAACCACAGCTTTCCTAACATGATTCATCAGAAATCAGGGGGGAAAAATAGTTGAGATCTGATATACTGAGTACTCTTAAATTACATAGCAGCTTCAAGTATAGTGTATGAGGAGACAGAAGCAGAGTGAATAAGTATGTCTCAGGCTGTCATGTCCGTGAACTGGGAAACTCACTGGCTCATTGAATCATTTCCTGATCCTTCTGCTCATCCATCGATACAGAGAGCAACCAGACTGGGTTTACAGAGATGAAAGCCAGAGTAATTCAGAGCCAGCTGTAATTCTTTATAAAACATACACTCGGTATTTTTGTTGACTCCTGCATGACATTTCCAAGGTGGCTGGGAAACCAGGCCATTTGTTACACAGAATCTAGATCAATAGAAAGCACAGAGGAAAACAAGTAAAGTTAACATCCAGTGGAAAGGACAGAACAACTTCCAAGCTTGCACATCTCAGATGTGCACAGTGTACGTTTCATGGGAACATCCTGTTCTTCGGAACATTGTATTCAATTACTGAAAAATATTAAGCACAGGGAAAAGCTACTGCCTTATGTAAACGTAATTGTCAGATTTTACCAGTGTATGGAACAGAAGCATTTGCACACCCTTTTTCCTCTAGCTTTTCTCTGCAGTCACGATGGCTGCCTATGGCTTCGTATTGCATGTTCCATGAGTATTTTGTGAGTAATCTGACACACCTGAATTCTCACTTTCATGAATGCTATCTGCTTTATCACCACAAGATTACTATGTTTTAGCATGTAAGAGAATATAATATATATTGAAAACCTAAACATGTGTTTTGCATTAGACATGATCTATCAAGGATAAAAGTAATTTATTATTTCAATGATCAGATAATCTTGATCAAATTTCATGGTAAAGCATCTTGCTGACTTCAGTGGCTTGGAGACTCAAAGTTTACAGGGAGTTTGTGTTCCTGTTTCTATGATTCTGTGATCTGGTTTGAAAGCCAGCTTTTCAGTCATACCTTGTACAGATTTAGGACTTTCTTCATCTCATTATAAGGATCAAGTCTATTTCCACTTGCACTTTGTATGCTGTCCTTATTCAGAAAAGTTTACGTTCAGGCTTTCGGTGTACACTACATTAAAAGATGGAGGAAAAAAATATTAAACTCTACAGGTTTGTTTGCTTAATGTTACCACTTACTAAGATTTAAAAGAATTAACACATCGCCTGGACTTTACATGTAAAGATTTAACTTTTTGATAAACAGCAAACTCATCTACTGCTGTGCTAGCTATTTTTAACCCACCTTGTGAGTATGCTTTTTTATTGCTTTATACAGCATATCTGATTCTCTCTAAAGCACAAACTAAAAAATCTATCCGGCTGTCATTTGCTGCATAGTGCCATCTATCATCATGCAGCTTGGCAGCTGTAGTGCATGAGAGAGAGGGGGGAGCTGAAGCAGGAGGCACAGTCAAGGACTTTCACATGTAACACACAAAAAAAAATACTTGTCACAATTATTTATGGCTCTTGCTGGGGCACATAATAGGACACATAAAACCTCTGTTTCAGTTTCAAGCACCCTCACATCCCAGCTCCCTTGTCGAAGTTGGTCGCAGGCAGTTTTGCTTTACACATACAATTTCCTGAACAATGCCGAGCCCTTGTGAAGTGACAGTGACAAATACTAGAGATGCCGGCTGCAGCTCTGCAGGCTGGTACAGGAGCAGTGGTGTCAATAATCAAGGAAGGCTGCCAATGATACCAAAATGCCAGTGTGATATTGCACTTGTTCAACCAGCTCTCTGCAACGCTTTTATTTTGAAGTTGCGGGAAACTTTTTGTGTCTCTGTAGTTCCAGGCTGCAAGGAAATAAAGTGTCAGAGGAACTTGTGCCAAGAAATAATTTTTCATTATTTGCTCTTCTGTGTAGTTTGGTTTTGCGATAGCTAAAATATTGCTGTTTTAGAGTGGTTTAATGAATATTTAGCAGTTTCCTATTAGTGTTAGCCTGGTGTGAAGTCTTTCTGTTAGGGTCTATCATATCAGCCCTCTGCATGGTGTTCTTGACTTTGTTGTTCATAGTGTAACCTCTGTTTCAGGTCCCAGCTGATGGATTTCATAGCGACTCTGCCGCTTCTCTAGATGACAGGCAATGGAGAGCTGTGCTGCTAAGGAAACTGTGCTTTAGATAATTAAACATAAAACTCGGGTCCAATCCAATAAATTGTCTTGCTTGCAGTTTCTCAAGAAAGAGCGTAGACAGATATTAACCTTGATGTCACCATTAAAGTCCTCTGATACACTTTTTATTTCCCATATCTCATAGTATTTCTGATCTCCAGTGTTAAGTAGCAGACTGTTAAATTAACAGGAGAGAGGCCAGGATATATTTGTGCCTGTGGAGCAAATCACTTTTGAAAGCACAATCCACAAAAACACCAAGAATACAAATTAAACAGAAGCACTTCAAAAACACACCACTTTTAAAGACAGTGCATTTTCACTACTCTTAGTGCAGCCACAAACACCGTACAAATATGCAAAGTGACTGTTGTTAAACCCATCTATTAATGGATCAGGGTTACATTTAACTAAGTGACCTCACCTCTTTCTGAAGATGCAAGAGAAGGTGGTGACTTCAGTAAGGGAGATAGATACAATAGGCAACAAAAGTTGGTATACTTCATCATTTCCTTCAAACCGTTCTTGAAAATTGTGCACAAAAAGTGTGCAGTGCATTTTTATACTTTTGGGTTTCTACGAATGTACTTAGCATCTGCTTTACCCACTCTCAGGCTGTAAATTACCATATAATGTAATATTAGATGATAAAAACATAATGTTCGCATCAACAGGAAGAAAACAAAGGTGTAGTAGCCCATCCATTCCCATGCACAAAACTGGCTGCCATGGGTGCATCACCTGAGATTTTCAACAGCTTAAAAAGTACATTCTTGTGAAAGGGCGCCTCTCTGATTTTTAGAAGATGAAAGATTTGTATTTACTCTACAAACACCTGTATGGCCAGCTAATGACTCTTATGCAATCAGGGCTTTTCAGCGAGTTATTGTATAGTGTTTTCAGGCTGTAATGTTGCCCTTTTTTAATTAGTATTTAATAAACTTTAAGCCTATTTGGGTTTTTCTTTCTTGCAATGCCACAACACATTGTTCTTTGCTTGAGATTGACACCAATTTAGTAAGATGTGGCAAACATGCAGCTACCAAGGAAATAGTTTCCTTAGCAACAAGGAACCTATTGACAACACTCCGTGCAGAACCCACTTTAACCCTAATCTGTGGAGTTTTTCTGGCTGTTCTTTGCAGCTGTACAAATCAGATGTTAGAGGACCATATTTTGCTCTCGTATGCACACAGTGGCATCTTAAATGTGCGTGACAGTAGGAGTTGGCAAACAACCGCTTGCACCATCAAAACTTTTGAGTTTAACGTTGCATGTTAACATTTAATATGTGTGCTATACAAATCTGAGCTTAAGTAAGGTTCTGCTAGTTGTAGGCTGAGGCCAACTGACCTATCCAGGATTTAATAGATCTTAATATAAAATAATAGAAGGAAAAAAAGTCTTGATGTGTAGTAGTGACACACATTTTTGTTCACAGGATATTTGTGTGCCATTTGATATAAGAAGCCTGTGTAAATGCACCATTAAGTTTAAGACTGATAAAAATAGGGGAAGAAACTAAGTCAACGTTCCAAAATCTCACGTGAGAATTGCTCCGTCTAAATCATCTGTCACATGAAGTAGCAATAACAATGGGAGAGGAAAAGATTTTTACCTGTTTCAATGGCATTCTGGGTGGTTTTTAACAGAAAAGTTCAATACAGGTTAAAAAACCCCAATTTAATAATAATATTCCTTGTTGGTTATATTTGTACTATGTGTCTTAGTGCACCTCTTACCCATTCTCTGCTTTTCTTATTAGGCAGCAATATTATATGGGATGGTCCAGTATTAACGATGGCAGCCTAAGCCAAGAGGATATTTGAATGCAAATCCCTGCTACGTGTTTTCTGTGCAAGTCCCTATGGACTAAAATTTCCAAAGGGATTCACAATCGTGAATCTTCCTAGTTGGGTTTAATCACCTAGAGACCCATTATGAGGATATGATTTTTGGAAAACGCTGAATACTGTTCTTCTCAAAAAGAGAACTCTTTAAACTGTTTCCACTTAAGCACCCAGATTTGAAGCACCGCATATGTCAGAAATCCCACCAATCTTGGCACTCACATCTCGAGTAAAGGAGCAAAGCGCAGACACAGTTGCGACAGAAATAACCCACTTAGCCCAAAACCAGCGTATTGCAAACCTCCTTGGCCCTGTGCCCCAGGTGATAATCTCTGCCTAGAGGCAGTGCAAGTAACCCTGGATAGAACAAGGCTTAGATTATTTTCCAGGCCTGAGACAGAATTTCTGCAAAGTCAGAGTGTCAGTAACTCTTGCGTCTGCACACCAACCTGCTCAGAGTTGATGGGTGACACAGGTACTGCATCAGGTTTCTCTACTGATGTGTGTTTTAATGATGCTTGGGATAACATAGTACTAAAGCCATAAATATGAGTATTTAATTTAGATTTCTAGGAGGGCTCTAGTCCACACAGAATTAACAGTTAACAAGGGAAATAGTACTATTGTTGTTTAAAACTCAGGACGTTTAATATTTCTTTTTAAAATAAAAAGAATACAGGAATTAAATAAGTTTTTTGCCATGCTTTCCATAACAAAGAGCAGCCCTGAAGTGCTAAATATTGACTATGATATAACTTTTAAACAGCTTCTAGGTAGAACTCAGTGGTTCATCTTTACCAGCTTTAAGATTTGGGGTCAAATTTTCAGTTAAAGTCTCTTATGAAACGTGCAGCAGCACATGTGTGGTCTTCGAACAACAGGTATTAGATTAATTTTCACCTTAATTGGTTGCAGTGCTTTAACACTCAAAACGGGAAAATTACAAAGGTGAAGAAAGAATAAAATCTGCCCTATTTCAAAGATGAGAATCAGCAAAAACTCTTCTCAATAAGAACCTTTATGAAGATGGCTTTGGTCATAAAGATCCAATTTTGAGAAAAAACACTTATTTATTTGTACCTAAACAAATGGAGAAGTTACTGCACAAATATCTACAGAAATACATTTGAGATCATTAATATTTTCCTAAATAAAGCTCTTAGTTTGGCTTTAGTCCCACTGATCTGAATTAACTCAGGGTAGATACTTGCTTTGTTTTGGGGACTTAGAATTTTTTTTTTCCAATAAAATATTAATATAAATGTGTAAAAAGATAAAGAACAAAAGGTGGATCCTGAATACATGACTGGAGTATCCATCTGCTTTTGTGGTGTTTTGGTTTGTAACTTCTGTATCCCTTTCTGTACTCAAAAATGTTAAACCTGTGGCATCTCTTAAAGAACTTTGCTCTTCTGCTGCTAAACTGCTCTAATTAAATTGCTGTATCAGCAATTCAACATTGAGCATATCTCTCATTTTGAATGGTTGGGATTTGATTACCTCTTCCATGAACCCTTGCAATTCTGTGGATATGCTTTTGTATAATTAGATGAAGTGTGGTCTGAAAACTAACAATATTTCCTAGCCAGTGGTCTTAGAAATCCCTGCTACAAAGAACACTAGTGATAAACTGATTTTTTTATTTTTATGCAAATTACAAGTATTACAATCGACTATATACTTTAGCATCAGTTGTTCTTTAATTTGAGAAAATGCTGATTTAAAGCATAGCTTAATACAAATTATTCAGTGAAGCGTAATAGTAAAAAAATAAAAAAAGACCAACTTCCTTCCTTAAAACCTATCAAAATTATCACATTCATTTGGTCAAAGACAGATAAAGTTTGATTTTAAAAAAATAATTAAAAACTTTCAGTTAAGATAATCTTAAAATATAGATAAAAAAAATCTTCTTAGCACCAAAATTACACTAATAATAGTTTAAGGTGTGTTTGTAAATACATACACGACATATAATAAAGAGTCAAATTTTGGGCTTTCCTTACACATTCGTCATTTGACTTCTAGTAAAAACAATCAAGCTAGCTACACCAGCATAACAAAAGATAATTAAAGCACAATTTATTCCATACTCTCATTTTTCTGAGGCTACTCACTAAAGTATTTCTACAAACTTAAATTGTGGAAGATTGGCTTCATCCTGAGGCTGAACCTTTGCTGATTTATGCACAGAATACACACTGGTAGCATGTAGCTTTCTTCCAAATGTCCAGTGAGCTTGTTTCAGTCACACGGATCAACATTTCTCTCCCTGCTGTGTTATGTGTATGAAGGATGGGGTTATCATCGCTCCTGAAGGTCTCTCCACTCCGTCCTGCCCCCGCGGCTCTGCCTTGGTGCTTTAAGCCAAGAGCAGCAGAGTCGCTCTTTAGTTTTTCACGTCCTATCGCACAGGGCACAGTGTCAACGCTCGACATAATAAATACTAATGCAGTCAAGCCAACAACTAATTTCATCGGTAACTCATCCCAAAAGGCAACTAAAAAGCCTATTTCGAAACATATGCCTTTGTGGATGTCAGAGAGTGATAATTTCCAATTGACCCCTGCTGGATTTGAGCAAGTGAGTTGGAAGGGATTTAACCTAATCCTAACGCAGGTTTCTCGAGCCATACGTTCCCTCACACTCAACCCAGGTGAGACTTCTTTTTTTCTGGGAACAGACATTTCAATTTCATTCTTTCATCTCTAGTGGATAACGATGCCAAAAAGTAACATTAGGGAAACGTTAGTACTTGAGGTTTTCTGACGCTTATTAAAAACTCCATATGACTACACCGCTGCCTGTCAAGGTCGCTCAAGCAGAAACCCTGTGGCACGCAGCCATGGAAAACTGTGCATTAGGCACTAATGAACTTGTGTCATCAGCCCCGTTACCTTTTAAGCTGCAGATGCTCCAAAGTTCTCTAACAGGCCCAAAAGAAGGGGGTGGTAAAGGGGGTGTGTCGCTTCTAAAATTTTTTTTAAATAACGGACTGGAGAAAGCATTGAATTTTGCAAGGAGACTGGGGGATCCCTAAAGACAGGTTCTGCCAGGGCAGAACTAGCAGCTATAAAAAGCTCAGCTCTGCTAGCGGCAAGCACGAAGCCAGAGCAGCCCTCTTCCCATGGCACAGAGCAGGGTATTTCTAAGAATTAATAGTCAAAATAAGAGTGACTGCTTATTTCTTCATCAGCCTAAGCGAACTTTGCCAGGCTGTGATTTTTAAACAGCGATGCCATTGTCACTGTAGCCACGTGAATATGGTGCTCGGAAGCTGAACTGTTGCTTCCCAGGGACTGGAGCAGTTTGTACACCAGCTCAGGAGTTTTGCAGAGGGCTGTGCTATTTGCTGGAAAACTTTTCCACAAAGTATCAAACATTGCATCCTTTTGCAGCGTGAAATCCTGCATCTGGGAGCTGGTGGGAACGGAGACTGGGACTTGTTGAACTGGGAGGGAACTCTGGTGTCAGGCTTTTCATTCATCTCCATTCACCACCGCTCACCATAAGAGAATCTTCTGGTTTTTGCCATACCACTTCTGCGCTGCAATGGATCACACTAAATCTTTGGTATGAATCACTGAATCTCATGGTTCTCTTCATGGCATCCTAGAGGAGATGAGACCAGAGCTCTTTTATTCTCTGGCCTTGAGATTTCAAGCCACATTCTTCACTTCCCAATGGGGTCCCTGCCCACAGCAATTCCTATGAACGCTCACTGTTCCTTCCCGGGGTCCCAGGACTAAAGCAAGCGCTCCTAATTCTAATCCTTAAGCCAAATAATTAGGACATTCCATGTTGGACAGAAAGTAGAAGTAATCCTGGGACAAACTGAACCACAGTCCCACCCCTGCGGGACTCGATCCTGTGCACATTGGGCAAGAGAATCGTTCCTCCCTCCTCTTTGGTGCCCTGGCTTGACTCATGTTCTCTACAATGGATGCTAAATAAGAAAAATGCAAAAACGTCCAAAAAATTTACCCAAGTGTGTTTTGGTAGCAAATAAGAAGAGTCTTTGGGCAAAGTAGAAAGGTTGATTCCTACTATTGCATTATTAAGAAGAGCATTAGTGTATAACTGGGAGAATTTCATCTTATCCATATGCATATCTGTCACTTTCTGTTTTGTTGATAAAAATGCCAACCTGATTCAAGCGTTCTGCCTTGAGCAAGCTATGCAAAAATATTAACATTTCATTAATAGAACATACCCTAATATGTAAATGATGATACATGACAAGCTCCTCTTTATAACAGTAATTGCTAAATGCAAGAGGGTCACGAAAGCTGAAATTTTGGTGAGCAACAGACTTGGGACACATGATTGTACTGTAACTTTTACTAACAACTTGAAAAGCAAAGAAAATCCAGTGCCCTGTGGTCTGAGTTGACTAAAAATTACTTTGTGATTCTGAGGTTAATGAGAGAGGAATTAAGCAAATTCACACATGTGGTATCTCTGAGCTGTTTCTGTAAGAGCTGTTAATGTAGGACAGAAGTAATAAACCAATAAATTAAAGGTTCTTAATTATCATTAGAAAATATTGCTATCTTTAAATGCAGATGCAAACTAGGGGAAAAAAGTAAAGAACTTTTTTGTTTTAAATTAGTATGAATTAAGAAAAAACACAACTCAGATTTTCTTTTATGTCTGGTTTTAACTGGGGAAATGCTGAATATGCAGTGATTTTTTTTTAACATTAATAATAATAGGAAATGGTAGATAGTGGCATCTCAGCACAATTCTAATTTAATGAGAAACAATAAAATATTTTTCCAAAGGGGCCTATTTAGGTCCAAGAAAGAGGGATATTAAACTTTCAAGATTTATTTTACTTTCGTTAAGGTATGCTGATGTGCGTTTTCTATGGCTATATTCTATCTGCTGATTAGATCTTTTATAATTTCCTTAGTTGGGAGAAAGCTGATATTCTTCAGACTGGATAATTCTGAAAAGACATCAAGCAGGTCACTTTTTTCATTGTGGTTGCGTTGATCTACATTGCAAAACATTTCCTTCGGTTTTGTGCAAAATGATGTTGTGAACGGAAAGGGAAACCCATTCTGGACGCACTGGCACGAGTCTGGATCTCGTG
The DNA here is from genome assembly GCF_964273445.1 of Streptopelia decaocto. NCBI lineage: Eukaryota > Metazoa > Chordata > Aves > Columbiformes > Columbidae > Streptopelia > Streptopelia decaocto. The sequence continues at coordinate 12,226,240 of NC_138669.1, forward strand.
GAATTTAGAAAACTAGGAGAATCATAATCCAAAAAAACCAAGGAAATATCATAGAAACTTTTCCACACCTCTGCCAGAAAAATTCAAACAGCTCGCAGAGCGTCAGATAAAAAGGGACATGAAGTCACTGTGAGGTGCCGCTCTGTGTTTCTTAGACATGCAAAAATAACAGTGTCCTTGGCTGAGCCAGAGGTGCACAAATCTACGTCACGTAGCCAGTTAATTGAGGCACGATTGCTTGGCTTCCTCATGGGGCTTCTTCCGATTTTAAGAATAGAAGATATAATAGTAAAGTTGACTTAGTCTTCAATTAGTGAGGGAATCTGAGGAGTGTATTTTCTTCCATGATTCACTAGGTGATTATGGATTGAATCTCACATTTTTTGTACAATTTTTTTAGGCTAAACAGCTTTAAACTTCCCTAGGAAGCATATAGAAATTGGAAACATATCTATGGATACTATTACATTAGTGCAGTAAAATATATCTTTTCACATCTAAACTTTATTGCTATTATAATATTTAGTATTTTAACTCATAATCAGTATTGTGCTAGTTTCTGTAGCATTCTCTGCTTGTTTCCAGCCTTTTCCTTATCCTGGAAATCTGCAATGTAATGTTTTCTTGTGATGTGGTTAGATCCATAGACTTAGAAGACAGTCATATAACCCTAGAGATGGCAGAAGGCTCTGAGGTTTAAGACCTGTGTTCTGATATAATACCAGGAATAGCACAGGCTTTGGGATTTCAGTGTTAACATGCACTTTTCTCATGATAGTAATACAAAGTAGCTTTTTTTTCCAAGTAATATGTTTCTATTATTTAACTGAAATTTTACTTTATTAGCAATTCCTCTTATTTACCTATTTTGCCAGATTTCTTTGCATAAATTTGTTATATCCTTCCCATACTTAATAGTGTATCTCATTTGTGGGGGACGAGCTGTGGTTCTAATCACACAATCCCAAATGCTACTCACTGCGTGCTCTGGGAAGGGTTTCAGGGTGCACTGTTTGTGCTCTACAATTCCTGTGCTCTAATTAGGTTTCAAAGTATGTATTTTCCATAAATGGAGCAGCGTTTGGCCAGTTTTAGGTTAATAAATAATATCACTTTTTCAGGAACAGCAAGAATGATTATTTTCAATCATTCCTTGCTAACTTTGTTTTCAGTGATTCTGTTTGACATTGATCTCTTGAGACACCCTTTTGGGTAAATTTCAGTAGACGTCATTATGATAAAAAAATAACATATATTTGTATTTAAAGCACATAATTAACTATTGGAATTCATATTTAAAACATCATTTGCTAGTTTCCGTTTTCTGTAATGTCTCTTTAGTTCACATCATCTTTTTTTTGTTCTGAAGATCTATGTTAAAAAAAAAGGCTCTTTCTTCCGAAGGACACTTGCTGTATAATCCTTTGTTAGGATAACAGGACCATCTGGTCCCATCCATCTCTCTACAATTTGATGCTGGGTTAATTGCACCCTGTCAGCATGCATGATTGACACTGTGTTTTCTCTCTTCACTAAGAGTAGTCTATTAACAATGCAGTTTGTCTGAATTCTAGGAGATCTTTTCACAGCTGCTTGTGTTGGGACCATATACTCCTCCTAAGTTTTGCTATCAGCTATTACAGTAAAAATACGTTAAAAGTAAATTGGCAATAGATATTCTCAAATTTGGTGGATAGATGCAACCCAATATACTTTTCCCTAAAATGGAATAAGCTGGTTTTGAATCAGTAAATTAGAGGGTCCATCATTTCCTTAGCAGATCAAGAATGGGCATCTCTTCTTCCTGTTTTAAGTGTATTGTCACTGCAGCATGCCATGAATTAATAGGCACAATTCCTCCGACTTTAACTGAGTTATGTTAATTTATCCCAACTTTAATTTGACCTCAAGCTGTAAAATGCTTAATATACAATCCTTGTAGTTTCTCTGCAAATATAACCAACTGCATATCAGTCTGGGCAACCTCTTAGTATACCACGTGTGATCTCAGTGTTGCCATTTTGGCAAATATCAGGCCACCTTGGTACATCCCGATCAGATGTTTACTCCATTTTAACTTTTGGATCTGTATGTGTTTTGCTTTGTTTAACACAAAAGAATCTTCATTGTTTCCATGCAGCTTCATGTGGGGTCTAACAGAAAGGCCCAAGGTCTGTCGTGGGAGCTTTTGTTTTGCAGTAGGAGTTCTCCTGCTCTCAAGGTAACTGATTTACAGTCCATCCACCAATGGACAACCAAGATTCACAGTTTGCCATTAAAAGAAATGAGCTAACCAACTCATAATTATAAAGAAGGCCAGTTTAACAGCTCTACTAGTTTTACAATTTAGACTTCTGCAAGCTTTGATTTGTTACATTTAAGCCACTTGATTGAGAGAACTTCAGATTCCATAGTCCTGATCTTCCATTGCTTTGCACTTTCTGTTGCAAATACACCCATGACATGAGTGTTTAACATTCCAAGATAACATTTTTGTATCCACTTACTACTTATTTTACATATGTTGACATTAAGGTAAGGAAACTTGTGCGTCATTTTCCAAGGAGTAGTTTCTATTCCAAAAATAACACTTGTACTAAGACTTCAATGATTAAAACTTCTGCAGAGATGCCACAAATAAAGTACGTACAGGTGAAACAATATGCAAAGGTTAGAAAATGTAAAAGGGGTCAGTTCTCTACTTGTTTGGGAATTTTACACTGGACAGCTTCTGACTGGTGCTGCAAGTTTCTCTAGACCATCTTTTTACTAAGAACATAATGTTTTCAGGTTTTGTTGAGAAAGGTTGTTTGTTTGTTTGTTTTTTCATGTCCAGTATCATCTGGCCAAGTTAAGACAGAGGCCGACTTCAGAACATCTGGAAGCTTATTACCAGCAGACATACCCCACCTCACGTGCAGGACAAGTCCTGTGATCCCCCCGTCCATCAGTTGTCCTGGGCTGGGTGGGTGTCTCTAACCACAGAACTGGGGAATGCTCTGCAGCCCGTGGTTATATAACCAACCACAATGGGTGATATACAAGTTCTTCAATGCACGTAAAATGATTCCAAAAGAACTGGATGATCTCACACCTAATGTCTTTGTAAAACCACAAGGCAGAGAATCTTGAACTGTGGTATCCCACGTCCCAGGAGGTGCCAAAACACTCAGCTAACATCTGATTTTGGGAAAGTGTTTTGCTTGTTTGTTTGTTTTTAAAAAACACAAGAGTGGTGGGAGAAAAATATTTTGGTTTTTTTTCTGATTCAGAACAGAAAATTTTCATATCAACTCTACTTTCCATAATTTTGAATTTGGTTTTTTTTTTTTTTGTGCTGTAAATTCTCTTCTTCCACAACTTCAGCAAACTATTATATTTATAGGTCTCCAAATCCCAACTCTGTGGTGCACACAGTTGAAAAATACTTCCCTATCTTCAGTGAATATTAGGCCTTTACATAACATATGCGCGTATCACTTACTTGCTCTAAATTTGGTCTCGTATACTTACGCTATGAAAATGTTAATCTGTGAACCATTACACATAAATTATTTCTAGTGTTATTGGTGGTTATTATTTATGTTATGAGAGAACAAGAGATAGTTTAGTGTTGCCTTGTACTAGATGTTATAGCTTTAAAAAAATAATAATAAAATAAATCCCTTCTCCAAAGATCATTCCGTCAGATGCTCTAGTTTTGATTGTCACATCCTAACTGACAAGCCAAGTGCTGTTCCCAATTGTACTATAACTGAGGCTGGGATGGAGCTCTTTGTTTTCCCCCTAGATGTTGGATAACTGGCACATCTCCACGTGTGAGCAGATGTGAAGTCTCTGCGATATTATCAAACATCATTTCTAAAGGAAATGACAATTCTTTTTGTTATGTTCATTGGTACTTTTACATGGCAGTTGCTATAATTTATTGTAATTATATCTTTCACTGTTTTTTATTCTTCTATTGTATATATATTCATGCTTCCTCTGATGATAGTTTTCGTTGCAGCTCCTGATTTTCTTACAGAGAAATTAATTGATTACCTTGCTGCACCTCAAAAGATATGACCCCCTAATATCCTCGCTGGATCTTTTTCCATCTCAAGCTTCTCACTGATGAAGCAGTAAGATGCCCTAAACATTTCTATTCATGCTCTGTCCCCTATCATATTTTGCAATTGTCATGAGAATAGTAGTTCATTGAATTAATCTTGTTCCTAGTCATCAAATTATTATAACTTAGTTTCAGCAAACACAGTAGCTATTCAAAAAACACATTACTTTGTAGAGCTGGTTGAAATATTGTGCACATACAGCAAATGCGACAAAATTTGCCACTTCACTGGGTTTGAGAAAAGGGAGAAAAGGAGAAAGAAATACCCCCCTTTTTTTTTGCTGTAATATCACTAATTACCTCATTAGCAAAAGGCCATTCCATCAACAAAAATGTGCTTTTCGTACATTTTATGCAAGTGACCTTGAAAGTTATATATGAAACAGAGGTTTTGTTGTACTTCTCTTTTTTTTTTTTGACTGAAAAATGCAAATACCTGATGATGCAAAAGACAGCAGAGAAGAAATAATTGTAGCTTCAGACTCGAGGCAGTGGCACTGTGCTTGGGCAGCAGCAACACTGGCTATGCCACGACATTGCAGTTAAATTCCTCTTGTCTCTGTGTCTTTGGGCACGTTCGTCCAGGCTCCTATAACCCTGCTTCCTACTCCTGTTTTCCACCACCATGTTGAGTTACATTAGGAGATCTTGGGGGCACAAATTTGGCTCTTATGTTTTGCATCCCGCCTTGTAAAATTTATTTGAAGTGTCTGAAAGAGGCTATAGAGGTTTAAGAATGCGTGAAGTAGTGTAATATTGTATAAATCAATTAAAATATGTTCATTCTAGTTGAAGAACTATCACCATTAATTTCTATCTATAGGAAATGTTCTCTTGCCTGATTTCTGTGGTGTGATTATGGAATACAATGTCGGAAGCAGTGGCAGCCGACTGAGTAAAACACAGCTCATTGCAATGTAACATTCACAGAGTTCTCCACAGTTTCCAAGTCCTTTGCCTTGTGTTTTGATGCAAGATCATTTTCACTCATGTTCACCACTACACAGTTGTGAGGAATGTAGCCGTTAAAGATGTGATCATAATATAATTCATACCTACCTGGCAGAAAATAAATGAATATTTCATTGTATTATGCCACATATTGTAATACTAGATACCGTGAAAAGAAGCAGATGGGTTAAACAGAAAGACTGTGACTGCGTATTTCTGCAGTACTACTGAGAATATAGTTATCTGCCACTGTGGATACATCATGAATACCTGGTAGATTACAAAATTAATAATCTGCTAATTTAGTCCTCTTCATTTTGTGCCTCGGCAGTTTGAACACTTTCTGTTCTTGAAAACATAAGCCACATACTTACTGAATCCCATTGATATACCTATTGTACATTGTCAGAAGTTGATATATTCAATCCTTTCTATGGCAAACGACCTCACATAATGCTAGGCTACCCTGTTGTATTCTTCCCATTCCCATGTACAGAAAACTTTTCCTAGGAGTTGCGATTGGGATGATTTTTATCCAGATGAGACAGGTAAAGAAAATCCCTATGTTTTTATGAACCAACACAGATGTATTGACTAAGAATCTGAAATAAAAGCTTAGAAATTGGTCCCCCCAAAGAGGAGAGACTAAATGAAATATTTCAGCATAATTTACTTATTAAATCTGAAGTTACTGAGATTTGGAGGTAAGGGGGAGGTTCTTATTTAATTGTACTATCCACAAAATCACAAATGTGTTGAAAACAACAGTAAAACATGCTTATGGTGGGATCAAAGCCAGAATTTCACTGTTTCTGATACTGATAAAAACATCGCTGCAGGATCAAGCACCAAGAGAAAACAAATTATCTATCTGCTCTTCAGGAGAACGGATCACCAGAACATTTAAGCTTCATAGAGAAGGGTATTTGTAGCCACATCAAATCGGTAGTCTCAGGAAAGCTAACAGCAATTAGCTAAGATCATAAATTTAAATCTATTTTATAAAAAAATTGTACCTTTCTGAAGTTTCCTATGCTCATTGAATCCAGGTAGTATTTTTTTTCCCCTTGTAATTTCATACAGAACTCGTGGGATCAAACTTTGCTCTTGCAAAGTTCAGACATTCAGCTCAGGGGCTGATGCTTCCTACTCCTCACTGGCTCACAAGCCGACTTTTCTTCGGCAGTGAGCTGAAGGGGAGAAAGCGTCCAAGGAAGGATCGACCAGCTTATGCTCACGTTTGGTCTCTACAGACCTTAGGCAGGTCGACCCAGTTGGCCTGTGAGTCAGGACTAAATCAGAGCTATCAAAACCAGAGAAGAGGTAGCTGGTTACTAGCGGGAAAATTCAGAATAGTTCTGTCCGTGCTAATGAAGATACTCTGAGCACGCTGCAGCGGAAAGCCCAGCTTTCCAGTTATTGCTGCTTCTGCGTATGAAAGTTTGAAAGCAATCAAGTAGCAAGGATTCTTACTTAGTTTATGGGATCGTACATTAAAAATTCGTGGGTAAGAGCATTTAGCATTAGATGCATCTTATGTGAACATAAAGGGGTTTTTTGTTCCCAAGTCCAGAGGCTGTGAGGTTTCACTTTTCCAGACAGAGTCATTTTTACAGTGCACTTTCATACTGTCAGAGTTACTGAGGAAGAAATTCAGTCAGCCATTAAAAGGTGGGAAAGCATCCTGCTGTTATGTATATGAGAGCAGGGCTTTGTCTTGTCACATGTCAGATACACAGCAGTAGAGGGAGAGAATATCGTATTGGTATATGATGGAGTTTGCAAGATGTCCTCCAAACCTTAATTATTGGAATGTGTCCTGGGATAAGTGATGCTGTCATTGAACCCTGATTAGTTCAGAGGCAGGGTAGATGCAAGAGGGAGGAAACATCATGTCAGACTGGTTAATTAGCAAGCAAGAGCAACCCAAATTGTACAATCTGATGAGCAATTTGTCACCCACTCATTTTAAATGAGAAATGTGGTATTGCTTTGCATTTCCTTTGTATTTTCCATTTGTGGATCTCTCTATACATGAGCTAACTTTGTGACTCCTCTGTGGGGTAAGCATTGGTGTGCTTACTACAAGGTGAGATAAACTCAGGGCTGAGAGCAAGTGACTTGTCCAGAGGTTACACATCAAGATCACTGGTGAAAAACCTACAAGTCTGAACTGGCAGCCACATACTCGAATCTGGTTCAGAGATAAGCAAAAATGATGCTGAAAAATTAGAAAAATGGAGAAGAATGTAAAACTCAAGGTCAGCATATTTAGTCTGTTGATTATACTGTCATCAGCACGTTCAAGGGCTTGTCTGTGGTAGCATAAATTTTGCCTTTGTTTCAATAATTTTAAGCTGGTGCCATATAAGAAATGATTATATGTCTAACATGATCCTAGGCCAAGCTCTGCACACACATGTAATGTAACCCTGTAGAAGTTATCTGGAATCCAAATTCAAATATTATATATATACAACAAAATGAGGGAGAGGCGAAGGAGTTTCCTTCTCTAAACCATCCTAAATTAGTTTTACCCTATATCCTTCAATAGACTTTGCCTTCCGTGCCAGATTAATTTGATACTGGAACAAATAACACAAATTTTGCAAAATTTGGGGTTAGACTTCAGGTACTGAAAGCAGGATATTGCAAGCAAAATCAAGGTGAACTTAACCATCACCCAGACAGTTGAAAGATAGGTCATAACCATTAGGATCTCACCTAGTACAACTGAGTTCTGAGGGGTTTTGTTGTTGTTCTCCGTTCACGGGAGCTGCCCCACCACAGTCCATGGTGTCAGTGGGGATGGTGGAAGGTCTGGCAGGGGGTTAAAGGTGTCCCACCTCGGGCTGGAGTCCTGCAGCAACGCTGTTCAGCATGCCATCCAACTGGCTTTGGTTTTGAAGACCTAAAATATGGCACGGTCAGGTTTAACCTGATACAACGCTGCACAATTGCTTCTGATTGTTTTAAGTTATTTCAAGTCAGTTACTTATTATCATTTTGGCTAACAAATATTGACACATCAATATTCCGCCCATAGCTGAACTGACATGAGCATATAAATACGATGCTAAGCAAGCTGGCAAGTACCTTTTGTTCACAGCTACTCAAATTAAAGACAGGTACTTTGGTGTGTCTTCAACCAGAAACAAACTGTGAAAATTCATTTCCCAGTGCTGTTTGGGTATTTTTGTTACTTGCTATGATCACACTGCACATGCAGATACAAGTTAAAAATAACCTTTTCAACTCTTGCTTGTTTACACAATATTAGAAGTACTTTATAAAAGTGGATGTTAATTAATGCTGTATTTTAATGGCATTCCTATGAATTTGTAAGTACATTCTGGAGAGACTTTCAAATATAATTTACTTTCAAAATAATTGGGATTATCATGATCAAAATAATTCAAATATTTTTTTTTTATTTTCACAAGCTTTACAATGAAATTGTTTAGGCTTAGATGTCTCACACGTACAGAAAATAAAAGTAAAGAACTTTTTTCTTATTCTTTTTCAAAAGCAGTTTTTAAATAGATATTCCCTCTTCATTTCAATTTACTCCTTTTCAAATAATTAGCTATGCGTTAAATTTTCAAAGAGTTTCGCCATACATTTGTCCTTGTGAAAAAATTAGTTATATATTTAATTATCTATTTAAGGTATCTTTTATGCACCCAACTATCAGGCAACTAAACTCATGCAGCTGTAGGAATTGAACAAACATGTTAAGCACAGCAGCACTCACAAAGATAGTATCCACAGAGATGCGCTTTTCAATAACGCTACCTAAGATATTTAGAAGGAGACTTAAATAGTTTCAATGGAATTCCTTGAAGTTATGGAAATTGTTATGCGAACTATGGTGTGAACTTTCCTGATTTAGCATGTTATTTTGTGGGGCTGAGTGGAGAGCTCCCCAGTGTGAAGCGTTAAATTATGATCTGCAGAATAACGGGACCATACGCCGCTCAGAGCAGTGAACGCGCAGGGCTGTGCCATATGCCGTGTCTTTGAGCACAGCCTACGGGAAAGGTGGAAGTGCAGCTTTCTGCTCTCTTAAACCCAGCTTTAGGGCAACCACTGAATTACTCCAAATGCTGAATGCCTTTGGCCCGTGTCTTGTGCTTGCAATTCTGTGATTCCACTGCAAACCGAGAGCAGGTGTAATTGGGCAATTTGATCAAGCTTTTGGAGAAAGTCCTGTAGATGCTCAGGGCAGTGAGTCAGTTAAATTGTTTCTTGCTGATAATAGAAACAACTTGGTTAGAATAAATAATGTCCTCAAACTCGCCTGAGTTTGTCATTTGTGTTAACTACATTTTTTGTATTTTTTTATACTCATGATTTCTGGATTGAGCTGAAGCCAAAAATGCCAAAATATTTTGAAGCTCTCTGTATTCGTGGTCATATTCTTGCCAGAGCACATTAGAAATGTTAGCAATTATATAGCTTCTCACAAGATTTTCATCTCTTACAAAAAGAAAATGTTCAGATACGCAGCCGTGCTCTTGGGACCTCATCTGAACATGCAGCACAACCAGACATAAGCTGCGATCTAAACAGTTGCTTAACTATGTAAAGTTTAGATCTTGAGCTGAGCTTACGATTACCATCTCTTTTAGCACCAACAGGCTGGAACCAAAATTCTTATCCAAATGTCTTCGAACTTCTGGAAGGTTACAGGCAGATGAGATTACAGGCTTCCTGGCTTGGACATGCTTCTCTTTTTTTATATTATCTTTAGGGTTCATTTTCAACGTGCTTAGCCAATATTGAAGAAACAGTCCCGCTATATAATGACTTCTAATAATTCTAAGTTCAAAGGACATGTGCCCAATATTTATTTGTCTTGGGGAAAGGAAATATCTAAACTGTGCATCAAAGGCAAACATTTCTGCTTCCACATCTATCTGAAACACAAAGAGATTATCTTGTCCAGAGAAGTAAATTATTAAACATTCGTTTTAAACAAAGCATAGGAAATGCTGCCTTTATTGTCTGTCTATTGGTCAGAAAAGGAGGTATGGATTTCAAGTCTCCCTTTGACTCCTTAAGTGGAACAAAAGTCTCATAACAGAATTTGATCCCACCCATGTAGTTGTCAAAACACAAGGAGGGCAAGGGGACCTGTCAGATGAAGTAAATAGAGAGGGTGCAACAGCATAGTTGAAAGTTATTAAGAAATGGTATGCTCCATGCAAAAACGATTGCAAATGCAGAAACAGTAAAACTTGAAATGTTAAAATGCAGCACAGTTACACATCTGAGTTTCCATTTATTATGGTTCCCTACTTTAAAATGGATCCTGAGTCATAAACATGGCTGCCAGGAGGTCCACCTGGGTCCCATGAAAAAGATAATAAATACCCCTCCCCCGACTTTCTTCTGTCATATTACAGATATTGCAGTGATTGCTTTGGGGCTTTCAAGCAGGGCCCAAGGAACTGTGTCCCCTGTGCTTTCCTCTCTCCATAAGTCGTGGTTATAAAACATTTTCATCTGTGCTCTGTATCAGAAAGCATCTGCATTTTATTATATTTCATCTTGATGCCAAGAAAGGAATATGTTTTGGAACTTCCGAGCACCATCATATAATTTTCATTAATAAAAGGAGGAGGAAACCATCATCCAGTACTTGAAATGACCTTAAAGGGGGACCCATACAAAACTGTGCAGAAACAAAAGATCTGGACTAGCAGGGCCCAGGTTATCCGTGGTGGAAGTTCCTTGACGTTACAACATAATGAACAAGTGGTGCCAACGTTTCGATATTAAAAAATTAAGAAAAGAAAAATTATACTGATTACTTGTAGAACGTAAAATACCGACACCCTGCAGTAGCCATATATCAGCTCGGCTTAAATACGTTGAGCAGTGTAACTAAAACAAGCCACGGCTGTCTGTTTTTTAAAATCTTGCGGGAGAAAGCAAAGCCTTTACAGCATTTCTTATTAGCGGTTATTCCTAGAATAATCAGTGCCAGAATTGTCCACTGTCAGCAAAGAGAAGGCTGAGCCAGCCTTTCGGCAGGAAGAAGCTGGAATGGTGCAGCCACAAAACCAAGGAATTCCCTGGCCTTTCATGGCTGTTGCCAAGAATTTAACAACACTTTTCTCGCTCCTCATCTCATCCTTCCATTTGCTTTTTTAGTGGTATAAAGTTTATCAACACGTGCCGGCATGTACCTGGTGGCCCCCATGGAGTAGATGTTCTCTAGGGTTACAGGGCGCAATGTCAATGAGAGGCTGTTTGCGATGCCGAAGAGTGAGCTCAGCCCAACTAGTCCCTTCCTGTCCTGTTTTTCAGTGACATTTTATTTTCTCCATGAATGTAGGAGCTCATTTAATCTACCTCAGTTTCCCAACATGTAGGATGAAAAAATATTACTGGTCTTCATGAGACCATCACAAGGGCAAAAAGGTCAATAAGAGCTCTGAGACGAGAAGTGCTTTGCAAGTGCAAATTATTATTCTGACATGGACTTTTCTGCGAAGTTATGTAGCTAATATTTTAGCTTTTTATTTTTTGCCTGGTTTTAAATTGTTATCTTGAAAATGCACAATAGCAAATTTTTACAAACTTTAGCCAATCAGGATCAGCCCTCTCAGATAATGTAAATACAATTAGTTGATTTAAAGCACATTTCATGTTATGCTTATCTGCTAAGTGTTTTGGTTATGGCGTTCATACAGAATGAGTCACTCATACATATTCCTCAAGGAAGAGCCAAAAGATGGAAGGAAAATACAGCCTGAGGAAAAAGTCTATAAAGATTTCTCGCTTTTCTAATCCCTTCTCTGTAATGTTTCTTTGTAAATTTGTCAGATGGGAATGAAATTGCCTCATAACTCTCCAGACGTGAAGAGCATCACTGCACAAAATTACGTACTTGTCAAAGCAAGGGGGAATTTATGTTGGTGTTCCTGAGATGTGATTTTATTCAGTCTATTTCCTTTGTGCACATCATAGCAACTAGAAAGACAAAAACAACTAGTTTATGTATATGTTCTTGTTTTTTCCCCTTTTTTTCACCTCTGGTGAATTTTTTAGCTTCTATTTTTCCCTTTTGTTTTCTTATCCCCCACTATCTCCTTTTATCTACTGCTTATTGCTAGTGACAGTAAACTTCCATCCCACAACGCTGCAATGAGAGCAGCTATGATTCTACCGGCACCAGGCAGTTCAGACAAGCACTACGGTAATTTCCCTATGGAGCATGGAGAAAGGTGTGGCTTCTCTCCTGCTGAGGAAAGATGTTGATTTAGAAACCTGCAACATTTCTTGCAGGTAAATTACTCTTTAAATTAATATTTTGCATTGTATTATAGTATTTTAATTTTGTGCATTTTCCCTCTAAAGCTTATGCAGTTAACCACTATAATTAAACTTAATGAAAACTTCCTCCAATAATACCTAAGTCCTGGTTCTTTGTGCTATTTTGAACAATACAGTTCTCAGTCTTTGTGCAGCATTTCTTCCTCTAGTTTAAAGCTCTGTTATTAAATGAAGTCTAAAGCATTAAGTACGTAAACTCCTCTGAATTTCAGCTACTCCTCACCATGACCTTCTCAAGACATTTAAAAAATTTCAGCTTTTTAATCCTCCTATTTGTGGTTTTCCAAAACACCTGAGGTGGTTTTAAAACCGGTATTAATGAAGAAAAAGGTGGGGGATCAGCAAAAATTAGATCTTCAAGATATTATTCATGATGGATCTATTAACCTTTTCTAAGCCATCAGAGTGACTCTTCTTATCTAACAGGGATTTTCAGGCACCCTCTCAAGGCAGAGGATGAGGAGAGATACAGATCTATCTATACTTCATTTTAGCTGTCCTAAGCACAGTTCAGAGCTTCCTTCCTCTTTCATGCACCAATCTATTTCCACCAACGATTGAGGGGGTTCTAGATGACTAACTTACAGCTGTGACATCTTTTAGGTGAGATTAATCTGGTTGCAGGCACTCCGCAAGTTTGGCTTTTCTCCGTGTCGCTCCCGCAGACTTTGCTAGGTCAGATGCCCCTCTAGTCATATTTTAGAATCATACAACTATTTCAGTTGGAAAAGACCTTTAAGATGAATGAGTCCAACTGTTAACCTAGCACCACCAAGTCAACCACTAAACCAAATCCCTAAGCATCACACCTACATGCCTTTTAAATATCTCCAGGAATGGTGACTCAATCATTTCCCTTGGCAGCCTGTTCCAATGCCTGACAATCCTTTCAGTAAAGAAACTTTTCCTAATATCCCATATGAACCTTCCCTGGCACAACCTGAGGCCATTTCCTCACCTTGTTACTTGGGAGAAGAGACCAACACCCTCCGTTCTCCAACCTCCTTCCAGGCAGTTGTAGAGGGCTATACGGTCTCCCCTCTGCCTTCTTTTCTCCAGGCTAAACGGCCCCAGTTTCCTCAGCCACTCCTTGTAGGACTTGTTCTCTAGATGCTTCATCATCTTTGTTGCTGCTTAGGAATAGCCAAGCTCCGGTTTCATCTCATTTAAATAACAAATATAATTTGGTTCTTACAATCTGGCCATATATGGAGCTTTCTGTAACTGTGGATGGACCTGTTATAAAATTCAAATGACTCCTTTTTTTCCCTTTTGGAAATTACTGTTTACTTCCCTACATATATTTAAAACCATCCAAAGGGTAAACTTTGTTTGCTCACACACCAAGAGTGTCATGTATTTACAAGTAAAAGAAATATTCTCAAAATGATGAATGTGGTGATAGAAGAGTAGGTGATATGCTGAGGATGTCATGATTTTGCAAGACAATCTTAGAAAAAAAATCATTTAACTGGATGTTAAGTTTTCTGGGAAATGGACTGTAAGGATATTCATTATCTACCAAAACAGACTCCTGAAGTCTGCTTCTAAATGCTGTTACAGTATAAAAAATCATGGGTGCTAAAGCCCAACTTTGGCTCTGTCCTTGCTAAGTATAAGGAAAAATATATTTGAACTAGTTTTCAAACTGATTTTAAGCTGCAAAAACCTTCTTATGGAGTCCATCACCAATTGTCATATGAAAAACACCTAAGGAGGCTATGGATAAGACAAAGTCTGTGCAGATACTCTTAATCAAACATCCTGTCTCTTTTTATATTACTAGACTCTACAGCTTTTCGTATGACCTTCCAAATATTATCCTTATGCAGTCAAAACCAATCTCTCATTGTAGACGATCTCCAAAAATAAATACATGTTGTACTATACAGAATGACAAAAGGAAAGGTAGTGTCTGCCCCTTTCATTACCACCACTAAGAAACGTATTCAGGCTACTACCAACAGAGAAATAACTCACAGGTGAGTACAGTCAATCACGGCTGTACACCAGGACAGAGATGCTTTATGCTACCTGTTGGACCTAAAGAGGAGTGTATTTCTTTTGCCTTCATCATGGTCTGGTCCTGTAAGTGTCTGTGTGTGAAACAGTCCTTGAAGTCAATGAGCCCTTAATGCTGTTGGTTAATATTAGATATCTATCAGCATTTTATCTTGGTGAGGGTGTGAAATACTGGCTGAGGACAGTGAAGAAGAGCACCTGGATCATCCCAATGACTCCTTAAAGCAGTTTACCCTGCGGTATATGGGGTATAAAATTACCATGGTATGAATGGAGCTGGGAGGCTGGTCTTAGCAGCTTTGATGAGGGGCCTGGAGATCCCTGCAAAAAGCAGCAAAGTAAATGCTAAGCCACATATTGTAAAGTAACAAGAGGAATTTTTATTATTGCTTTTTTTCCCTTTTGTATTTTCCTTACCATTTTGATCAGATGTACATTGTTTATAACCCCTAGTTTACTGGCCCCAAATATCATTACAACTTCTGCACTATGATATATGTTTGGTTGTTACCCTTTTAATGGATAAAAAAAGATTTAAGTACTTCATTCTGTTGCATTTTGACAGCTGTTAGCCATCATTTTTCCATTCACCTGCATTTAGCAATCCCATAAAGGGAGGCAATCTTAGAACTAACAAGAGCTGGGCACTGCAAGGTGATAATTCTGTATCACTTTGGCCTATAAATACCTGACAGGCTTTGCGCTGAGTCAGCAGTCTGTAACAAAGTGGCAGCCATGCCCTTTTATCTGTGTGAGTGTTTCACAGCAATTGGACTATCAGCCCCTGCAGTGAAAATCCATAGTATCGATCAGGCTATTTCTCCACTGTAATTCTTTTGTAGGAAATCCCTGATGACAAATTTTATCTGCACCACTTTTTGATCGCTGGTTTGATGTAAGCGATCTCCAAGGGCAGAGTTAAGCTCCTGGCCGTTCCACATTATCAAGCACTAGCTTTATTTACTGAAACTACAGTTGTGGTCACCAACGAAAATAAAAAAGCAAGAGAAAGAAAGGAGGAGGTGTGGAGTAGGCTGAAAATTAAGAGCAAAATAATATTTCAAAATGCATGAGCGTGGGGAAAAAAACAGTTGCATCAGCTACTTGATTCTTAAGTGTAAGTTATGAGTGTACTGCATTTATAAACACATAAATAGTCAAAATATGTTTTGATTAAAATGTCTACATGACGTACGGCTGTATCTCAAAAGTGAAGTGGTTTTGGACCTGATCCTGTGAGCTCTTGAGCATGTGAATGATCCCACAGGTCCCCCCTCGGACTGCCCTGCTGGGAAAGGACTGTGCACATCAGGAAGCAGAAACAATTTGATTTCATTCTATTTTCCAACTGATAAATATCCCTTCTGAGCTGCTTCACTTGTACTTACTGCAGAATATCTTGGGCCAGACAAGGGTTTGCTGCTGTGATAAGACTTCAGGTTTTTCCTGCAGTCTCGAGGGCTGCAGAGCTGGGGTCTGTTCAGACACACACTCCGAAGACAAGATGCTCATGAAAAGCTTATGTTTATACACACAAATCTCTGGTTTAAATGAAGTTGTGACAGAAACTTCTATTAGTGATAGCTACAACCATGTGGAGTAATGTAGGCTTCTCGGTCTACAAATTTAACTTGAAAATCCTACAACACAAAGTTCACGCATTTCCAGTCTACCTGGGCTGACCGAGACCACGACACAACAGATATTACAGAACACAGAAATGCTGTTAATGCGGATTCAAAATTAATTTGACTTTTGTTTTAAATGTAGGTTATTGTCTCAGCAGAGTTATTACATATTATCCCTTGGACACCCGAAGTTCTTAATTTTTCAGTTCCTGATGAATGAACCCTTTACTCTTGTGCCCTTAGGGAAATTTTCTCACCGACAATTGTTGCCGTAGTAGATTGGTGTTACTTAGGATTACTCTGCAGAGATGTTTTCTTTTTACCTAAGTACTACAGCACGAAACAGTGAAATGGTGCCTTATGTTTTTATTTAAAGCCCTGAGTCATTGACATATCACAAACATGGCATGTACAGTACAGAATTACTTAGGAAAACAGTCCACCTCCAGTTTGTTTTTTCACCCAAAACATGTTAAGCACAAAACGAAAAATAGCTTTCTTAGCAATAAGTTCTCCATCAAAAAAATATCTGTTTGTATAGCTGGACTCCTGCATACAACTGTCACTTTGCTAAAATCCAGTTGCCTAGTAAATGTATGTCTTTTGATATATGTTTACTGAGCAATGTATATTGGATTAGGCATGGAGCCAGTCCAATTTCATGACTACACCTTTGAGAAATTGTGTGATTAATACTGAGAGGAATAATTGTATGTGAAGGGAATAGTAAACATTACCCACTAGAATGGATTTTCAGCAGATAACATGAAATATTTTGTCCATTTGGAACCCTATCCTGAAGAAAGCACTTTAATAATTTTTTCAGTAATAGATCAGATTAAATCAATTAGTACCAATTAAGCATTGAGAGTAAGTGGGATTATTTTGGAGAACCAATTTTGGCTTTTCGTTTTGGTTAAGCACAGTCAAAGTGTGAATAAATTCAATGTTTGACTAAGTTTGGTACATAAATGTAAAATCATGAAAGCCAGAGAGAGACAATAAGATTTTCAGGGGGAGTTGAATGAATTTCAAAACCAATGAAATCCTTTATTTAAGTTTTATGGACTACATATCTCTATCCAAGATTTTTGACATAATATAGTGAACAAAATTCAAAGCATGCAGTTTAGCCCAAACTCTGTTATTATTACTGAATTATCATAAATCCCAAACACATTGCACAACACCTTTTCTCTAAATTATCGTAGGGAAATCATTCATCCTTCTCTATACCCATGGATGCAATTTTGACCTGTGCTTGAAAGGGTAGCATATCTATGTCTGGATTGACCACTGTAAGATCTAATTCATTAATTACTGTTTTATGTTCCAAGCTTATTTTAGAATAAGGCATTCCCAGTGCAGTTGCGTCTGGTACCAAAGAGAAGAGAAAGCCTTGGAGTAGTGCCTAAGCCATGTTAGGGCCAACTTTGAGGTGCCAATGACATATTTGAAAAACTATGTGACATAGATTGTTCATAAATTATTTGGATTTATTTATTTTATGCTCTATCTTTAAATTTATCCCTGATGAAAAGTGCTAAATTGACACTAATAGAGACACCATTTGTGTGTGTGTGTGGTATAGACAGGTGTTCACTCAATGCTACATTAAGACCACCAACCCATGTCACTTAAACTACTGAACAGCCATCAAGTAATTATGACTTCCAATTACTCCTAACCTGAGCTAGAGTTGAACCAGTGACCTTGAAATACTCTGTATCCCATTAACAGTTCCCTAAGCCGGCCAGTCCCCTGGTGTTTGATTGTTCTGCATACAACAAAAGAGCTTTCCTTCATTTTTCTTTATTTCATTTTTTAAAACTGCTTAAAATTAGGGGTGAATGGGTATCGAAATACTCAATTTACAGTTTTTCTGTATCTCTAATACCACATCTAGAGGAACAGCTTTCATTTTCACTGAGAATACCTCCCGCTGAAATGAAATTCTCTTTTCTCAGTCCTTGATGCCTTGTCTGTCACTGACGTATTTTGCACACCTAGATCTCAAGAATCAGTAAAAGCTGCCACGCTTCTGCCTTGCATTTTATTACATTGCGGACTCAGATTCTTATGATGAATCCGGATATGTCCTCTCTGTTATAGGATCATGCTAAGAGCTGACCAGATAATAACAAACAAGCCATCAGATGCTAATTTCTGTTTGTGGAATACCTCTAATTAGATTTTCTATGTTGATTAGGGTTTGTTTGGGGTTTTTTTCCATTTTTTTATCTATGCTCAGAAATGAGTACTCAAATATTTGATATTTTCTCCAGGTCAAGTACCATGCTGGTCTGTTAGATACCAGCACCAATGCATCATGTACCACAGAGCAAGTGTTGCAGGGAGGGTGAGAACAGTGGGCCAGCGTGGTCAGGGCTGCAGGCTCGCATGTTTTATACTTGCATATTAAAAAATAAGCACTTTCTGTAGCATCTACCCAGCTGTAAGGATTTGCCAGTTCATTTGCACTTTTACAATCTAAAATAGGTTCAGCTGCAGCACTTTGGTGTACCTTTGTGACACCTTCTGTGAAGAAAAGGTGTCAGTTCATTATGGTTTGTAACCCACCACCTGCCTGTCTCGTATCCACATTAAGAGATCCAGTGATATTGCTGGAAAATTTCATCCCACTTTCTTCTCCAAATTTCTGGTGCTTAGGGGCAAATTCAATGTTTTCATTAACATTTAAGAGAAATCTGGGAAGAGCACAGACATTAATGCAGATTACAGGCCAGAAATGCTGAGCAGTAACATCTTCCTTTGAACTACAGAGATATGTCAGTTGTAAATATTTTTGCACTCCTGAAAATCAGCACTGCATAGCCCTTGTCCAGATAAATAGGGAATTTAGCCATAAAAATCCTGGTAACTCCTGCTCCACCAAGAACATCCAACCTACAGTCCCTTCCCAAACCCCGTGGTTTGGGTCTGATTCTGGGCTGATAGAGAAGAAGCCACATTTTGATAGGGATGAGCAGACCAATGTTCACCTCACAGCTGAGCGTGATGGTCCCAGGAAAGCAGCTCCCTCTTTGAGGGACATTTCAGGAGATGTGTGAAGGAAAAAAACAATGGAGATTGACAATGCCAGAAAGATACTTTACCAGGAGGTTGACAGGCAGAGGACACACCTTGCAAAAGGACCTTCTGAGGGTTTGGAGTCACTCCTCCAAGAATTGTGTTTTATCCAGTGGCTCCCTACTCTGAAATGTAGAACCATTCTTTGGAAATAATCATCAAGATATAAAGGAAGGCACATGCTTGCTTTGTCCACAGCCTTCCATGCCCACCTCCCCCTTTTTTAGTCAAGTGAGACTTTAAACCCTTTCTTTCCAACTCAGTTGCTGTAGCTGGTTATAACAGCACTTTCCAACAGTGGGGAATTAAACCTGGATCCCCCATCTCCACCTGAGTGTTCCCACTGTAACCTGAGTGTGCGTGGATGCTGTTGTCCAGCTTTAAAAGGAAGAGCTTTAGTCCTTGTCTCTTATACTAAAATAGGCCAGGAGATGGTTTTGGACAGGGGATCATGAGCAGGCAGAGAGCAGGAAAAGACAGGAATATTATTCTCAAGGGCAGGATTTAAGACTCATCCATGTCCTTATTATTTCCTCATTGGCTAGGCCTAGCCTTCTGTTCTTCCATCATGGTACAGGTTTTGGCCCCATTCTTGAGGGTCTTGTTCACCTCCTATACTTTATAGTATGCTTAAGTGCCTAACCAATATCTAATTTTACTAGAATAGTCTCAATTTAGGCTTCAAAATTGAATCCTTTCTTTACAAGGACTTTAAGATCAGCAATGTAGAATATTAGGTTCAATACATGGGAAATCATTTGTGCTGGAATTTACAGCTGAGGGATGCTGCTCACATACAGGTCTCTGATTTACCCCTGAAGAATGAAACAACTCAGTTGCCAACAGCATTTGGAAAGGAAGATGTTTCTTTCCCTGCTCCAAACTTGTCATCTTGATGGTGTTCCTGGCTACATGTAACCTTTGACTACGATTTTAATATGTAGAGTAAGGTAGATCCTCTTTGGCCAAGTCTAAATAGATATGTTCTCAAAGGCAGTCAGCATTCAGCCAGGTTGTTTTACCTTGCAGTTTGTACCAGAGAAAAAGGTTCCTTTAAGCACAAGATTACTTAGCTGTGGCAGAAACAAAACTACAGTAAATGTGTTTTCCAATGAAATTACAGCAATGAGTGAGTTTTTTCCCTTTAACACACTGATGATATTAATTATAATTGTAAACCGTATGTCAGGTTTCATCAGACCTGTCTTCCACCGTCAAACAAAAATAGTCTAATGTTAAATTACTGAAGTCTCCCAGCTGCCGGAAACTTCACTTCCCATCTCTGAGTGTTTTTCTTTACAATAAAATAACAAGCAAGTCCCCATGTGTTCGTATCAGTCCTGAAAGTGCTGTCTGTAAAAGTCATGTCATAACCTCAATCAATCACTCAACATTGGCCAACACTTTGGTAGATGATCCAGAAATAGTACTTACTGGGATTATACTTGAGGAAATAACGTATTGCCGGGTGACAGCAGCAGCAAAATACTTTATAAGCAGGTCAGATAAACCAAAGTTACCCAAGTAGTTTCTTTCTGTAGTTTCTGGGTCAGCAGTGTTAGTATGTGGAGAGTACTCGAGAGCAGGAAACCTGCAGCTGCTCATTGCAATAACTTTTCTGGAACTATTTTCCTAGAAGAATCTATTTTAGAGAGGACTTTAACATGGATCTCTTAAGCCTGGGAATCAAATAACTTGCACAGGAATTCTTAAGCTAAATTAGCTACCACTAATTATTTTTCTAGAACTAAGTTCCTAGGCGTAGGTAAATATTTATTCATTTCTTTTACTTGCTCACAAATATACACGTCAAATTTCCCTAATTAATCAGAATAACAAAATGCTACTGATGATTTAGACCCATAGTGAATACAGCTAGTAGAACTTAAGCCTGTCCTTTCTTAGACTGGATATTCAAAATTTATGTATCTGCCAGTCAAGATATAATGAAATGCAGAAACTTGCTTGTAAAAAGAAATGTGATATTTACTGTTCAGCCATGTAATATCTTCTACTTATACATCTCCCTGGAGGATAACTTGATGTTATTGGAAGTGTAGTTTTCTTAGATATGCTCCATTTCTCCATTTTCCTCTTTTCAAGTTCTTTTCTTCCTTTTTGTTGTTCTCGCTTTCTTTTTTTATTTATTTATTTGGTCTCCTTTGGAAAGTGCCAGCCTTTGAAAGGAGTAGCCTTGCAATAGTAGAAATGAGTAGCATTTGAGACATAACAGCTTATTTTAAATAATTTGCAATATAAAACTGAAGAGGAGTTTAGAATGACTGCGTTTAAGATCACTGAAGATTTAGACTTGGGTTATTTGGGCCAGAGCCAGTCTGAACACAGACTTCATGGACATCCATGAATACTAAACATAAGTAAAGTCAGAACTGGAGCCTTTCAGTGGAGTTTTCTTCCTGATTTCAGCCAGTCAGTAGGATTCTGTCTCTGTTCCCCAGCAAACTTTGGGAAATTACAGACCTATTGCTTAAGGTGGCTTAAATGAGAGGTCAAGTAGCTGTATCCAAACTAGAATACAGTTCTCAATTCAAAATCCTTGTAATTTTTCTGTGTTATTTTAATGTACTGTACATATAGGAGCCATGAGATCTCTGGAGTTACATCTGTCTGTATGCATAAGTCTGTCTGTGTATGCATATCGTATTCTAAATATTGCAATGCTGAAATGATGCCAGCTTAAGGTCTTAGAGGAAGCAATGGTGTGTGTTTTGTAATACTCAGTAAAACTAAATGTCATTTGATTATGCCTCTTGGTGAAAGAATAGGGAATACACCCTCCTGCATGCTGTAACGTTAGGTCTCCTCACTTTTATAACTTTACTTGCTTTTATGATGTGTGCAGTGATTAAATTCTCTTGTGAATGAAAGTCTAGCTTTCTCTGCGAGGGTTATTAAACGTGGAGAATCAGTACAGGCCCCTCTGCTGCCTGCAGTGGTCAGCCAGCTGGGGAACAGAGAGGGGCTGCCTTCTCGCCACAAAATACATCTCCATAACCATTTATATAGTAGTTTGGGGAAATTCCTGTGATGGGCCAAGGAAGGCGCAGTGGATCCACTCTGTCTTGAAGCTCTACTACTCAATGCAATAAATCTGGAGGAGATGTAACTGCTCCCCCAGCATCCACAGAGGCCTCCACCACACGCCAGATTTGCTTCATGAATTTATTTCTTTTCATTGCCTTAAGCACAATTACAAATACATTATGCAGTGTGAATTTTCACCCTTTTTTAGCATTCAGCAGTGCTATGAAGCACCATCCTTTCCCTTTAGTGTACTGGGTTGAAATTAGTGTGTTCCCCAAATATCCTACTGCCTGTGCCATCCCACTGTGACCCAGAGAGGGGATGCTACAACCAAATGCTTCCCCTGATGGGATTTAGTCAATCAAATCCACAATATCGTCTGACCCCAGCTTTCACAGAGGTCGGGAATCCAAGTCTGCCGCTGATCCCAGGTCACTGCACAATGAGCTGCTGCCAGGCTCCGACTGATAATAAGCTCTTGATTTTCAACTGGGGGAACAGTACGACGTACAAAACAAAACAAAGATCTATTTATCCATTGGAATGGGCAAATGCTTCTCCTTCCTCCTAGAGGAGCTTTGGCTGCTCATTAGATTGCATCCTTTTATGTATATTTTTGGCAGACAGGCATTGCACAGCACCAGGCGTTGTGCTCTGCTTTACCGCGGTGCAGAGCACGACATGGTGTATTGGCATCTCCTGCGTGAAACAGAATTTGACAGAAATTTAGAAAAAGTTGGGTTTCGGGTTGAGAGGCAGTGATCAATTCTGACAGTGTCCTGCTCGGCTCAATATTATCTCTGAACTGCCTGGAACCAAATGCCAGCGTGCAGTGCATTTCTTCCCAAAGTTCAAGAGGGTAGATGTAAACACAGGCCATAAAAGACCTGCACGTCTTGAGCTTGTAGGGGTCGTAATTCTTTCCAGCAAAGTTACCTTTCCTGTTTCTATGAATTACTCTTACATTCTTGTAAGAGATACAGTTTGAGGTATTTATGGTGCATTCAATTCTGCTATCATTGATTTACTGGACTAAACCTGCTCCAGGATATGATGTAAAGCCCCTAATTCCAAAAAACTCTTACATCTCAGCGAGAACAGCATTTTCTGCCCTGTTGCCCTCAAGCAGATGACCAACAGAGATAAACAGAGGGCACTCCACTCTCGGTTGCAATGTGCTTGGTGATGTGAAGGAATCAATCAGACAAAAGCAGATTATTAGAGTGTCTGAGAGAGATCAAACATTGCTGGCATCTTCACCCACACACGGTTGATTTACAGGCAAGCTGATAAAGTGCTGCAGCTCACTGTCAGAAGTACATGACAGCTCCTCTAGCTCTATGGATAAATTATTGCTGAAGCCCATGATAACATTTCTCCACCTAGCAACCAAACATAACAGGATGTGGCTTTTAGTACTCGGAGCCAGAATGATACAAAGAGAAAACACAGAAACTCTTCAAGCAGTGAGGTAGCGCACCAGGAAAGAAAGGCGTGAATAGATTTTCACGCACGTGCACACACGCGCATCGTGTGTATATCTATATCAGCTCTGCCGGCAAAAAATTGACGTTGTGCTAGAGCTGTGTATTAGAAAATATACATGCCAAAATGCACATAATTGGTGCAGGCAATGACTGCAGTAGCAGGATGGTTATCAGGCGAGTGTGCACGCATGCAAACTGACAATAAGGGCAATGGGAAGAGTCCTGGTCTGGGTGTTTGTGACTGTACAGCTCACCTATTTACCCAGGCCTAAGCTGCACGAGTGGCTAGGAACATATAGGGAAAACATTAGGTGTTTCCTTTTGCTTGGAAAAGTGCCAGTGATATGCAACCAGCAAATGAGCCAGACTTAAAATAACCCTATCTTGCTTTTAAGAAAGGCAAATCAAAACAATCCATTTATTTGGAAGGCAGTGCTAAAGAAATGTGCAATTCAGATATTCTCTTTATTTTTACCTGGTGTCTTATAAAATAATAAGCAATATTATCTGTTAAATATTGCATCATGGCTATTAGACATCGGGACTGCTCTCAAAAATTAGAGCATGTATCATGTGCCTATAAAAGACTAACTCAGGTTCTGTCTCAGGAGCCAGACGTGAGTGCTTTTCAGAAACTGAGAATGTGACCCTGACAAATTAAAATCTGAAGTATATTGGAAGTACTCACAGGTTAGAGGCTCTGCTGCCTCAGATGCCCTTAACAAATTTTCTTTGAAATGCACTTCTTTATTTAAAAATATTTTTCTCTTTGCTGCTCCATCAGAAGTAGGCCCACAAAAGAGTAGGTAAATGAATATGGAAAGAACTATTTGAAATAAACTCTGAAGCCTGTTTATCTGCAGTGTTCTGCCAAATGAACAATCAGAAAATGAGATTTCTTTTTTCTCCCTCTGGCATTTTCAGTTGCAAGTATTTAGAAAAGGTGAAAGGTGAGAAATTCTGACATGTAAAAAATGTAAGCTGATGATATCCCTTAAGTAATTCTTCATATTATTTGTTAGTTTGTCATATTGAGGACTCAGTATTGTTTATATTAGGGACTCAGTGCTGTTTCTCTCCAAACTGAGATCTAAGACCAATTTGCACTTGTATGTTTAAATCGTGTTTCTTTATTCACTGCTGTGATTGAATGTAGTCCCAGAAAGCAAGCTCACAAGTTGGCTTAATTAACCACTTGCACTTGTTAATACCTGCACAACTGCTTTATCTGCACATGCCTTTATGAAAATATAGACCCAAGTAGAATGTTTTCCTTATTAATAAGCACATTCCTGGCTGGATTACTTGAAGTACATCTTACCATCCTGCCTACTAGAGGTTAAGTGCAAAGGTGGAATCTGTGATTGTTCATCATATTTTAGAATTTCCATCTAATTTTACCATACATTATGCAGACTTACAGACAGATTACAGGTCAGTTTCTGTTGGACCTCATGGGGAGGATTTAACAGTGCAACTCTGGTAAAAGCCAATAGAAATTGTATGGCTTAATCCTTGCACGCTGCATTGAAAAATTACCCATAAATATTTCACCATTATGTTTTATTATTACAGTCAAATTTGTTTTATGTACTTATTATTTAAGGGATAATAGGGCAGGTGTCCCATTTTATGAGGCAATAATCTGGTTCACGTTGGCTCCATAGTTTATCCCTACCGGTGAGCTGCATTATTAGCAACAGACATGGTGAGCTTGTCTTATAATAATAATAATACCTTATATTTCTAAGCAACTTTCCTCTAGAATGATCCTAAAGCACTTAACAAATCCTATTTGATTTTTGACAACCGGGGTCATCTCAAGGATTATTTCAACAGTGCCAGTTCTGGAGTTGAGATAGAAACCAGACTTTAGACCAGCCCGATATCCTCTCTCGAAGGTCTGCAAATGTTTGCTGTTTATACATCTCTTACTCAGATAGCTGGATGTACATGTGCAGGGGATGAGGTTCCAAATATTGATGGATGTCCTTGGCTCTGGGACCACGGGCTCAGAGGCTTTGGAAGTGGAATGTGATGCCTTTTAATTCAGATGTCTTGTAACCGTCTCTTTGTGAGGTACATCAGAAACCGCTCTCAGAGGAGGGGTTGTGAGAGCTGGACGTGCAGAGACAGCCCTCGCATTTAGTGGGAGATTTGCTTGAAACCAGATCAAAGGGGAGTGATTCCAGCCCTTCATTAGGTAATGCTCCTCTTCCAGATGATTTAGATTATGTATCCTCGGTAAGGCCATGATGATAGTTAACGCGAGCGCCCTTTTGGCAGATGCAGGTGCTGCTGACAAAAGAAACCATTCTGCTTTCTTCTGTGCAACTTACTTTTGCACTGGTCTGGTTTTCTATTAGTGTGAAAGCTGTATTTAAGCTTGAGTGAGGCTGCTGTTATTTTTCCTGAATACCAGTGCCTAGGTATAAACCCGAAGTTGCCGTTTCAGCCAGAAGTGTTGATGTCTGCCCATTCCCACCTCCCTTTTATGAGCCTGTGCCACATAGAGTCTTGGTCATCTAATGTGGATGCCTTGTGTGCCCAGCCCTTCAGCTAACGCTGTGTGCCACAGTGACCAAATATCGCATCACTCAGCATTCCGAGACCCCAAATGACGCCAGAGCTTGTGATTTCAGCATTTTCTCCCAGTTACAGTCTGCCCTAGGGAAAAGAGTTGCCAAATCAAGAATGGGCTTGCATTTTATTAAAAGTAAAAAGAGGATTTACCTACAAATATTGCATGGTTTTTGCTTTTTCTACTGCTTCTTTCTTTTACATTTTTTCTTCTTTTTGTTCTTTCTCTTTAGCCGTGAATCCAGAAAGGCAAAAAACTTGTATGTTTTGCCATAATATGAGTATCTAATAACTTCCAGGAATAGAAGTGGTTTATATCTACTTGAAAGCTGAAGCCAGATCTGATGAAGTTATGTATTCTCTGATTAAATAAGATATATAAGGTTCAGTTTGCTCTCTTAACATCCCATAGTCACAAGGACATCAGCTACTTAGAGATGGTGTTACTCATGCCTCTCTTATCCAAAATCCCAGGCTGACCTAAAAAACTTTCCCAACTAGTGCCTCACTGAAATTTCCAAATCTCCACATTAAGTACAGATTTTATAATTTGAATTTTCACCACAGGAAAAAAAAATCTTTTAAAAAATCTCCAGAGTTTTGCTCACTTGCTTCTTGCATGATTCAGCAACATATTGATATTCAGAATATATTATTTTATTTAGCGTTGGAGGAAAAAATAATCAGTTTCTGCTATCTTCAAGGACAATTAGTTGTCCAACTAGATTTTAAAAATATTAGTGCGTAACTGTGCCACGTGGTTGCTTAAAAGGACTTCTATGAGCCCCTACCTGTGTTTTTGAGTACCTAGATACCTCAGAAGGTTTCATTTCATTATACTTCAGCATTGTGGCTAAGGGATAATGCTTTCATTAGATCTATCATCCATTCACAAAATATAGCTCTCTGCGACATTTACATCAGTAAAACAAATCATACTGTGCCTCAACTTTCCCCCATTAGTAACTGAATGGATGTCTTGCCTCACCCAGGCAACAGGATATGTCAGAAGTTCATTGGATTTACGGATAACAAATCACTAGCTATCTTTCAAGCATTGTGCAAATTATCAAACATTATTTTATGTCACCGAGTGAGCTGACTTGGCCATGATTCAGGCATGTGCCGAAGCACCTTGTTGACTTCAGCATTTAAATATCCGAAATGAGTATTTAGAATGAGAAAAAGACACATGCTATCTCTCTTCCCTGGAGCAATGTGTAGAAGATCAGTTCCTAATCTCATACTGCAAGAAGTATCAAAGTTTATCCAGGAGTTCAGCAGTTCAGCATCTACTATTTTGAACCTCTAGATCTACCTTTCCTCTTTTCTTTCCTTTTTATTTTTTTTTCCTGTTTATTACAAAATTTCAGGTTTTCATAACTTCAAGAAAGTTGATATTGCAAGGAAAAAAATTGCTTATATCTCATTATATTGAAATGTTAACATTTCTAATATTTCCTAATGACACCACTATAAAGTAAGCATTGGAATGAAAAGATCTATGACAAAAGTGGAGCCTAGAGACATTTAATGTGAATGCGTTTCTGGGGTAGCTCAGGATTTGTTTTTGGAATGTATAGAAAATTATAGAAAATTGGTTCAATTATGCCCTCAATTACAATGTGTAAAGTCATTGTACCCTGCAACTGATGGCAGAATTGGGACCCAACAGTGTATATTGAGAAATATGATGTTGCTTTTATGTTGATTTCATGTTTTCTGCTCTTGTATCATGTTCCATGCTTCTGTCATTTATGCAAGACGGTTATCCTTTGTTATCCAATTGTTATTTTTAAAAATAATAACCCATACAGAGGCTGGAGGACATGTCTCACAAACACCCCCAGTAAAATGCTTCATTGATTGGTCAAGGTCCCGTTCCTAAAGGAAACAATGGTGTGTTTTTCATGCCACGTCCAGGTGTTCAAACTCTGTTGGAACAGCTATTGCACACAAATATGAGAATTATTAAAGCAAATGAGCTGAAGCAGGAAACAGCCACAATGCAGGCAGTGATGTACAAGGATTTCTTGCACCACCCTGTCCCCACTGATGACATCCCTCACTCTCCTCGTCTGGAGCAGTGACCTCCAAGCCAGCCAGGCTTTTCAGTCTCCAGAAGCCATTCCAATCCAGTTGCCAACAAAGGTGCCAGTAACTGTTTTGTTGGTTTTGTAGGGTGGTTTTCTGCTTCGTCAGACACACTGAGCAACCATTATTGATCGTCAGCTGTGTTGGGAGAATAGCTGTGATGAAGGCTGGTAGGGACTTGACAAACACTGAAGTTTTTGTTACTGCTTATATCCCAGGAATACAAGCACTCCCAGGAATTAGGTTTTTCTGATTCAATACCCATGGCTAGAGCCAACCGATCCCCAACAAACAAAGCATGCTAGAACATGTACAAAATATGAAACAAATACTGTGGTTCATATTTGTAAAGGACGTTGCGAATATAAATCATGACTTACAAAGCCAAAGGAAGATATCAGAACCATTAACAAACGTTGCTTGTCTACTATGCTGATTTGCTCCATGGACCCATGGTTTTCAGTTAGGCTTGCATGATTTAGCTGGTCATATTTAACAAAACATGCCAAAATCTTCTTGTACCCCATAAATGAGCTTCCAAAATGTACAGCATATTATTGCCTGTTGTTGTTATGGGGGGGGGGGGGGTTCGTTTTTTTGTTTTTTTAATGAAAGCCTCTAGTAGCCACAAGATTCTACAGTTCTCTGAGTATTCAGACAATTGAAACATGATTAAAAAGAATCCTTTTCTGTGGCATCAGGGGTATTTTTGAGGCTGTGGATATTAGGACTTGGATGTGTGATGCTTGTGTGATCAGCAATACAATTCTATATTCATGAGAAAGTAAAATATGAAGTATAGTGTGAAGTAGCTGTTGCATTCGTGCTTTATCTTGAAACAGTAATTGAATAGCTGCTAAGTGCTGAATCCTGAAGGGGGGGTGAAAAACCCTATATGTTTCCTTGGCATTCTTTTATACTACGAGATTTCATCCATCCATCCTAATTTATGAAATGCCTTCATATTTTGGGCTTCCAAATTTCGACCAAATATGTTTCAGATGCAATGTCTTTATTATCTTGTGCTTTATCAGAGGAGAGGGAGCGGGCACTGAATTTCCATGAATTCTCATTGTTGTTATCTCTCTGAATATGCAGCCCAGACAAAGAACCCTTGGAATGTAAAGTAAGAGAAGTGCTAATGCTCAGCTATAGCTTCATGTTGAACTCTTGCAAGCATGAAAATCCTTCTCACATTTCAGTGCATGCAGCATCTCTGGCTGCTAATATACAATGAAAGCAAGGCTGGTGCAACCCTAGCACCATGGAAAGTTTTCCGTCATCTGTTGAAGGTACCATTCATCACATTATTGAGTGCATCTGATCTGATTGGCTTCCTCGACTCCCATTAAAATGGAAAAGAAGGGCTGCATAGGTTCAATACCTTTTAGGTCACCAGGAACTTGCAAAACCTGTGTCTCCAAAAGGCGCCTGACCTGTAATGGACGGGACACTCTGCTTGGGCTGATTTGTCCATGATAAATTTATTGGCTATTTTGTTCTTGGTACTTGACCTACTTCAGTACCAGCTCAGATGTTGCTCCACTATACAGTTCTACTGGATGTAGGAAAACCCGGAACGTGGTGCTTTACCACCAGGACCTCTACCCCAACACACTTTTGTTGACTGCAGTGTTTGACAGGGAATATAAAGAGCCTGCCTCCGCCTGAAGCTCAGCAAGAGCCAAGTTCCTGGCAAAATAATGGACAGAAAACAAAAGCTCCCTGTAGTTACAGAGGGTCTCATAGAGCTTCGGTGAGATCTATGGCCTTCCAGATGCTGGAGGCTGAGAGGACTCTGGAATTTGGCTCAGCTGGGCTGCCCCTTCCTGCACCAGAATTTCAACACAAACATAACATGAAAATTTCATTCTTCAAACATATTTAGCTGCTTTCAAGTTTTGGCACTTCTGTTACTATTGGATTTCGAGGGCGTCCCATGATAATGATTAGAACTAAGCAAATACCTCAAAATATTTTCCATGAAAACTCCCTTGAATAAAACATTGAATAGCCTTCAGCTGTGTTCACACCCCTTTCATATTTGCTTTCTCTGAATATTCCAGTGACTGATTTATGGGCAGAAATGTTAACTGAAACAGCAATTTTTAAGGGAATGTTGCATAACATTTATGGAAAGCAGATTTTAAATATGGATATAGCAACTAAATGCAGTCTAATTGGAGCAAAAATAATACCAGGTGATTTGAGTCCACTCAGTGTAAGTAACCCATGACAGTGTCCAAAACTGCAAACACCGCTAACAAAAGGAGGCTCTGTCCACCATAAAGACCAGAAATTAGGACCAGATACAAACAAAACTTAGGAGATACTTAATGTGTTTTTGAAAAAATGCCTGAGCAGTGTATGTGTCCAGCTCCTGTTGACAAAATACCTTCCTAAATCTGGCTATAACTCAAAATAAATGTTGGATATTAAATACATTTTAAAAACGTGCACGTAATTCCCAGTTAATTGTGAACAGGAGAAAAGACTGAGCTCATTTACTTAGATTTTACTAGGAATAAGTTGATTTGCCTTACTAATGATACAGGATTCTTGGCTGCTTCTTGAAGACTTCACTGTCAAAGAGCAAATATTTGTGCGTCACTCTTCAACATCATGAATTTTGTTTTGGAAGGTGAGTCATTATTAAGACCTACATTTTTTAAAGTGTACAAATAATGCACATCTAATTTGCAGCAGTGTCTAATATGTGCATAAATTGGGTGAGATATCACAGAAATGACCAATCATGTCATCCTTGGTTGTGCAAAGATATGCATATAGGCAACTCATGTTATCAACTGCTTTAAAAAAAAAAAAAAGCTGAAGAGATTTTTAAAACTCTTGATTTTGCATATGAAACTCTTATCCTTTCTGTAACATATTCCAGAGAGAGATAGCTTTGCTGGTACAGGGAACCTTAGACAGATCTGCATTATTCCCCTATGAGTGCAAAAATATCTTCATGCAATATCTGAAAAAAACTCATTTAAATGCTCTGTGAATACGGCCCTTCCCAAAGGCCAAGATGTATTCATGTATTTTGGATGATCTTCCACTAAAGAATGGTGCAGCTAATGCACCCATCTTAGCACGTAAAAGATTTAAACAAAAATAACATCCTCACACAATAAAAAAAAAAAAAAAAGAGAGAGAAGCTGAAAAAGCCAACCTACAGCCTCTAACCCAGATTCACAATTTTAAATAGAGATGGTCTGAATGTGTTCTTATTACCCAATTCCAACAACAGCTAAGGTTTGTTCTTTAAAAATTAAGAGCTAGAGTATTTTCTTAGGGACAGTTATACTGTATTGTACCTTTTTCACCTTTCTGGTAAAATCTCTTAAAAATATCAGAATCAAACAGTAATTTCAAGGGTAAAGAAAGTGATTTGCTTTCCTTTTTTTATGTGAATGAATTGAAAGGGTTTCAAAGGATGGAAATTATGAGTGGGATATTACGGGCGCTTTAGCAAAGAACTGGCAAAGTTCGAACTCACACTAGATACCAGGTTATTAAAGAGACCCCAAAGGCGACCAGATCTTCGGCAGGATGTGTAAGTGAACACACTTCAGTTTCCCTTTCTTTCCTAAAATATAATTTGCTCACCCTACTGCCATCACATGCTAAATCAAGTCATCTCTTTCTTTTATTAACAAGACAGCTATTTTCTGAGCTTCTTAAACCTTTCTAAATATTGTTACCACAAACACTGTTCACTTCTTTTCTTATCCTGAGACTGATAACAGGGTTTCTATAAAAATGAACATTCATGATCAAAGAGCAACTCTGTATCATAAACAAAATACAACAACTGGGCATGCTTTGAAATAGCTTAACCTAATTAAGCTCAAACACTTTCCCAAAAGCTTAGAAAAAAATGGGTGTAACTGGAGCTCCATTCAGGTTCTGCTGACTTCATATTTATAGTTTGTTTGCCTTTTTTTTTCCTTTTAGAGCTTTGCATAAACAAAATATTTTGACAGTGTTGCCTTCCTGGGAAAAATGTTGGTGGTGCTGAAAATTCAGATTTCCAAAAGAAATGCAGTTCTAATTGCTCATTTTTACAGTTCTCGTAATTCATGTGCAATGTCCCAGCCAAACACAGACCTAATTGGCACATGACTATTTCATAACTGTGCATATAAGTCAGTGTAACTGAGTCGGTGCCCATCATGTGCTGGAGCATCAGTAACCGTGTGTGTATCTGAAATGCAACTGAATGTATTTTTCTTACCAAACTCATTTACAAATTAAGGGTTTGGGGTTGAGTACTAAGAAGGAAATCCTCGTGGGGTCATCTGATCCCAGCGTCTCAAACTACACTGTGTGTCGGGAATATTCAGGAGTGGTCATCCAACTCCAACCACGGGATGTCTTCATCATCTTCAGTGCATGTTGTTGGTTCCTTATGGAAAATTAACATTTACGCAGAGGTTACTGGACACTCAGGTTGTGGTGTCTAATTCATGGTCTCATTCTTTACCTCCATTTTAAAAGTGTTATATAAAACTTTTCTTAACTATTTAGGTGTTATCTAGTCTTCTGTAGTTAATGACTTCCTATTTTTGATAAGCTTTTCATTTTATTGATTTTTAATTTCATGATGAAAATAATTTGCTGTTTGCCTAGCTGTAGAATTTCCATAAGAAAATAGTATTCTTTTGAACACTCTCCACTTTTTTCGTATCTATTTTGCATTTAAATATCAAAACACAAGGTGCGATTGGTGTGTGGATCAATGTCTCCATAAGTACCTCTACCATAATGTATATCTATCAGGAATATTTGTGGGAAAATAATTTCAAATGCATTCTTATCTACTCCTAGTATTACTGCACAGCTATTCACACTGAATTTTGTTCTTTGCATACCCAGGTTTGTAAAAGTCTAATATACTGATGATTACTGAAGGCCTTAATTGAAACAAATTATGTATACATTTCAACAAATGTTTGTGTTCTCCAGTACTCATTTTTTCCATATATCATGAGAAGAAAATTTTCAGTAAAATTTATTTTAATAATTGGAAAGTATTAGAAGTGCTAAGCCAAATTACCTGTAATTATATAACCTTTCTGATTCTGACTGTGTTCAACAGATTAAATGTTCTGTCTTTACAACTTTCAAGGTTAAGTGCTCATAATGGGACATGCTGGTGAGTAGGTCATATAATCCACAGCAAGTGGTACTCAGCAAACCAAATGGAAGATAGTTATTAAAATCTATAACATACAACTTTAATCTAACACTCAAATTATAAGGGAACCACTTAGAAAGAGCTAAAGGCTATTTGCAGGTTCAATATATTCACTTTGCTCTCAACAGTGATCAAAGTTTGGAACTTCACATGTCTTGGACTGGTGTAAGAGCTAATTTGGAGGAGCTGCAAAAAATACTGTTATATCCCCAAGCAGTTTCATAATTGGAGTCTTATACCTGCGAATGAGCGAGCAGCCGCTTGCATTGCACAGCTCTCAGTAGGTTTACATGCTTGCATTTGTAAGGGTTAAAGGCAGTTAAATGAACTTGAACACTAAGACAAACTACACTTCTGTTTTCTATGTACAGCTTTTTAACTGAAGTAGTTCTTTTTTTAATTAGTGAATATTACTTTAAAATGAGATGCGAGATTGAGTCTTTTTTCAGTTGCTGTCAAGCCCTCCCAATGAGTTCATGCCTATCTTTGTTCCAAATATTATTTTTTTTAATCTTGAATTTTCTTGAGTTTAGTGATATTTTCTTTTCCTAATCTATCCTGAAAGCCATACAAAGTCTACAAAGTTAGGGCCACAACTTATTTAGCCTTTTGGGGTGACACATTAAAAAAGAGGGTGTTTTTCTTATTTACCAAAACTACTACCTTTGTGTAGCTATTGCACTGAAACAGTTGTAGTGAAAGCCCTCTATCAAAACAACCACACCACCTTTGCATTGCTGTTTTTCCGCTGTCAGTCCTTGAAATGACCTTGGTTTAATTACCTGCATCTCAATGAGTGAATCTACATAGAAAGTGAAGGTTAATTAATGAAGGATCGTTTCTTACTTTAAACCCATCAGGCAGTGGCTGACAAGCAAGTCTGGTCCATGCTGTATTATCCTATATCTCATTAGAAATGGTCAGATTGATGTGCAAGCTCTGGTCTAGAAAAAGGAACAGGATAGTTTGTTAATGAAGAGAAGTGACGATACTCTTGCAAAAACTTTGAAAGCCTGTGTAGGAGTCCATTATCACTAACGTGGTTGAACTTCAACTTTTTCCACTAGCTTCTTAATTTCAAAAGTGTTTCATTTACTTCTTTTAAATTTATTGAACTTCAAAGTTTTCCACCCAAAAGTTACTATCGGTTTTCTACCTGAATGAATCTGGCTAAAATTGGCAAAATAATTAGTTCCTCTCCCATATATTTGTGTAGCTTTCACAAAACCCACTCAGGTCGCACCATTTTACATCTGTCGGCTACAAAAATTCTATACTTGTGAAGGTCAGAGGAAATCCTTGCCCAGGAGTGAATTGCTGTGTTTTGGAGCCCAGTGCTGCTCTGTTAGCATTGCTGGTGGTGTCCAGCAAACCATCCGCAGACATGGCTGAACCAGCCTTCCCTTTGGGATGTGCCTTCCCATACACTCAAGAAAGCTATTTTACAGTTCTATAATGGAGAAAAGTAATGAAGCAAACTGATGAGGGTCTTACTGTCATCCCTGTAGGTAAACCACTGATTAAATCATACTTACTTTCAGCTCCAGCACATTGAGCAACGTGCCACAGGACCCGGCCTCCTCCTCTAGTATTGCTCTTGTCTCCAGCAAACCAAACATTCTTACTGTGAAAGCTTCAACTTTGCTCTTTAAAGGTTTTAGGGTTTTTCTCCAAAAACAAACAAACAAACAAAATAGTTTTTTTTGTGGAGATGACAGTGAGATGAGATGGAGTTGCACTAAGGCTTGAATGCTGACATCCTTACTGTGGAGCATCCAGTTGGTTTAAAATACCCATGAAGAGCACTGAAGACTAAAACAAAAATCGAGAAGATAAGGA
Organism: Streptopelia decaocto; assembly: GCF_964273445.1. Classification (NCBI taxonomy): domain Eukaryota; kingdom Metazoa; phylum Chordata; class Aves; order Columbiformes; family Columbidae; genus Streptopelia; species Streptopelia decaocto. The sequence continues at coordinate 12,261,640 of NC_138669.1, forward strand.
CTGGAGGAAGACAGTTTATTAAAAGAAGCAGCTGAAATCGCAGTTCAGATGCTTTACTGAGAGCCCTAAGAGCCCTCTGTGCATATGCTCATAAAGAGGCAGACACACGCTGCACATAAATCTTTTCTTTCTAATCATTCCTCTTGTCGGTATAAAGTAGAACGTTCACAATTTTAGAAAAATGCAGTTTGTTTCTTTCAAAAACCATGGAGAATGTATTTTTAAGACAATAAACAATGTCTTACATCTGGCTATCGCTTGCTATGATGTAGGTAATTTGGTCTTATGTCACTTGGAACTTTTAAAAACATAAGGTGAGACTCAGTTTACACAGAAAGTCACTTAATGGACATTTGCAGACAGATGGATTACACCTGCAGTGATTAATTGCACTCGTAACTCATTGGATTGCAAAGATCAAACTATTTCAGCATAGGACCTTACCTTCGAAAGGTGATACCCCACCGGAATAAAGGGCATGAAGATTTCTGGGTGCTGTAACTAGATCAAAGAGATCCAGCTTCACCTATGAAACCACCCTTGGGCATTTTGGGGTTCCAAGCACTGATGCAAGTGCTTCTTATGCTGGCGAACAAAGAAGGTATCAGTACCGGAAGTTTGTTTGCTTCCATGTTTTAACTATACTTGATCTGTTTAGCATCCTTCAATCCTCTGCCTTTCTTTAACATCGTCCCTTCTCAGTCTTATCCACTGATTAAGAAATAATAACAAAACAAGTCTAAAATTGTGATCTTTTTCTCATTACCACTTTTTAATGTTTAAATAAAAGAAGGAGGGTCTGAGCTGAGAGGTAAAATTTTAATATGCTACATAGAACAATTTTTAATAAAGATTTAAATGGTAAATTGATCCTACCTTAAGTGGAAAATGCCTTGTGTGATCATGCTTCTCTCTGTTCTATAATGTGGCTTTTCTATATGCAGAAATATTAAGAATTGTTTCTAGGTTCGACCAGAATTTAACTCATCACACTTCTGTGTTTTCAAGTACCAGTAAAAAATGATATAAAAATTATATTAAAAGTTTTCTATAACTGTGAAACAGAGCTCATTTACCTTTGTAATTTTCTATTAATTTACTACCAGGATTCATTTCTCATTTAATTCAGTCCTCTAATGGCTTAAAACTGTGTCTTTGGTCTTTACACATTTGTGGTCTCAGCCATGTCAAGCTTTTTCATCTACTTTATGTTCATTTATTTTAACTTTTAGTGGTCTTCTAGCCATTTCTTTATCCTTTTTATTACAAGAGCATGAAATTTTATAATGCCCTAGAGCTTTGTTAGTCAGCTGCTACAAGGTTCTTAACCTTAGTTAATTTATTCTTTCACGTTTGACTTTCAGATATGGAGCATGCTTTAATATTTTGGTTTTGAATATGAAAGCAACTTTTATTAAGTAGGTTTATTGCATTAATAGATCCTTATTTCATTTTTACAGTAGTGTTTAGGTATCCTCCTAGACATAGAATGTATCATTTTACATAACGGTTTATAATTTTTTGAAATATAGTTTAAACTTTACTGTATTAAATACTGCTAATATAACAATCATAACATTGATATGTAATTTTACTAAGGAATAATTGTAAGCAGGCATAAGAATGTTCATTTTCATTGTAAAACCTGACATTTTTTGGTGGTTTATTACATTAACAAATCATAAGCAATGGCAGTTTGCTTATGTACAGAAAAATAAAGGGGAAACCACTAAAATTACCACTTCCCTTAATTTTACGTAATTATTCCAAACACATCTTATATCCCCATCAAGTGACGCAATGCTGGCCTCTCTTGTAATTTGGGTCATCCCATGGGAATTCATTAAATCCCTACAGCTATGTTATTATCCAAGAGTTTCATATTTTTATCTTTCAGGAGTAATTATTAGCATTCCCAGCCAGAGAGAAAAGCTTGGAAATCGAAGTGTTAGTCTCCACTTTGAAAAGGATAATGAAAACCAAAATATTACAAGGAGAAAAAACAAACAACCAAACAAAAAGCCCCTGTTCATTTCTACTTTTGCTTCCCCTTATTCTAAAGCTTGTATTCAAATTTTGTTAGTCTGACTCGCATTATACTTAGAGTGGGACCACTACATAAATATAAGAAGTATCAAACTCAGGAAGAAGAGTTCTGAATTTGTTTGGGATGTATATCTCAACCTACTTTGAAATCCATTGAAACGAACAAAATTACTCCATTTTGTTGGAAAATTTTGCAGTCCCTGATGAAATGCCAGCTTAGAAAGATTTTGCTCTGAAACTGAACCTGATTCAATCCAAGCAATGTAACACGCTTCTTTTCACTTAGGTGACACATAACACTTGATTTCTACATCATGTTTTTTACCCTTAAACATCACCAAACATTAAACTGTGCCCTTTAATTTGCAATCTGTCTTAGATCTCTGTTGGTGTTCCTCTTCTTCCTCTAGCTCATTTAAGTTTAAGTTAAAGTGCGTAACTTTTGAAGACGCTTTAAGAGACGAATGCAGCTGATGCTGCTGGTTGTGTGTTCATCAGCGATGAGCCCAGACACAAGCGAGGGTTGGTCCCAGGTTTGCACAAACCCTGGGCACCGTTTTTATCCCATATCCCTTCAGTTCTACGTGATGGTCCATTGCCTGGGCAGCTCCCATCTGTGATTTACTGACAGGGACCAAATATCCGAACAGGTAAAAGTGGAAGCTGAACAGCAGACAATGAACGTGATATTAATGAAAGATTAGATAACAGCTTAACTGAGTTCCCCAAGATTAAACATAATAAGATTCTTCAGTGTTATTGAAGAAGCATATTTTGAAGAGAGGCTCAAAGGAGTAGAGGTTGGAGGTGTATGAAAGCTGGAGCTCAGATGGTACCGTAATATATCCAGCTCTAAATGTCACGGCCTAACCCCAAACATTATTATTAACATGATACTGACAGGCTGTTTTTATTTGCCTTCTGAATTTTCAGAGTGTGCAGAGTTCAGATTGTCAAACCTTTAATTTTATGGAGAGCTAAATGAAAGATATTCTCTGAGAATACCTTGGCTTCAGCAGCCCAGGCCCTAAAAAGTTTCTTAATAAAATCTCAGCAGGAAGCGAGTTCTGTGTTGAATGGAGAAGATGCAAAGGTTAATATTAGAAAAAAATACAAAAGTCATGACCAGACAAATTACTAAACTCAAGCAGCTGGAGAATGGGTAGCAAAAGAAAGACAAAGAAGAAGGAGCTAAGCCACCATCAGAGTAAAAATAAGAGGAGACGGTCCTATCCACTTCTTATATCGTGGTAAGTGAATATGAAAAAGAAGAAATCTGAACACTGGTGTAAAGTAGATGTTAATCTGAGGGCTGGAAGGCAATTGCCAAGGAGTCCTCAGTATCAGAGTTCAGACACAGGCGTCTTTGCAAAAGCTCTTGGTTGAATTGCATCCCAGCCCTTCCAGATAAGGATGGCAGAAATCATCATAGGAGAAGAAGTCACGAGAAATGAGCTGTTTGAAACAAAGGACAACAAGGAAGGTTTTGAAGCAGAGGGAAGTTCAGTGTTTGGCTTTTTTAGTTTGCTTTTGGGGCAGGAGGGAGCAAGAGGACAAAACATCAATGTTGAGCACCACTCTCTCAGCAAGCACACGCACATCCTGCCCCAAATGTTTAAGCAGGAGGGGCCATTAACATTGCAGAGGGCATCGCCCTCACACCACTTGCTTTCTGCTATAAAGCAAGAGAGCCGACCCAAAGATGGGACTGCTAGAAAATCAATAGCAAAGGAAAAAATGCTTCTCAAGAAATGCACTGGCTAGACTTACAATAACCATAGTTGTCTGGAGTATTACATTTTTATACTTTTTGGCTTACATAAATCTCCATTAATCTGTAATTTTAATGAAAATGCATTTTCTTTTCAGAACAGGTAAGAGTGCTTGCTATAATTCTCATTCTCAATGCAGTATAGTTGTTATTCCACCTACATTATTTACTTGTGTATAAGTATCAAACTAATTCCAATACGTTGGAGTTTTGTTTCTGTTCTACAGGGAGCTAATACTTAACATGATTTTTATACATATATATATATATATATGTGAACACTTCTTTGTCAGGTAGAAGCTTTTAGTCATTCTGACGTGAGGCTTTCATACAGCAAAAATATTACTAATACTATTTTGCCTCTAAAGTGCATTTGTTATCAATATGCACTTAAACTAGTGATCAAGAGTTGGTGGGAGAGACACCTGCTCTGCATTTCTTATCTTTTTAATACCTTAGGGATACATCACTTAATAATTTAGTGCTAAACCATTTAGCATTTTAGCCTATCATCTCTTATATTACACATAGGATTTCAGTAATGTCTGATAAAATTATGTGTTAGCTGCCTTATGTGTGTGTAAAACTTAATAAGTCTTCTTCCCCTCCTCAAGTTTAATAACTGATTTCTTACATTTATGGATGTGAAATTTTATTGCTCATGGATATAGTTTAAACCTAAATCTTCATATCTTATAAATTGATTTTTAGTTTCCTTTTTGACCTTATGAATTTCAATCAGACATTGACCTCTTGTTGCTCATGAATCTGACTGATTTAGTGCCATATAACAATAATACTGTAGAAAAGCATTATCATAAGAGCCCACAGGGTTTGCTGAAACCCATAACTAGATTTTGGAGGCCTCTAGCAATAATAACTTTTGACCCAAGACTATTCTCTAATGCCTTTATCCTTTACTGTTCTGGACTGACCAATCCTTGTTTTAGTACATTCAAGGAAAGCGGTGGAGACTCCCAGGAGATTATGAGCTAAAACTGTATGGAGAAGATAATGCTCAATGCACTTCAGTAACATGAAGATTATAAAAGACCAATTCTGTCTGGGATTTGTTACATTTTGAAGTGAGAGGGAAGGACTATTTAAAAGGAATCTTTTGTGACAAAAATTAGTATTTACTTAGTGTTTAAGATTCTTCAAAAAAGCAAAAATTTAATACTAATTGTCTTTACTGGAATGTATTGTTATTCTTCAGTCTATCATTATGGCTGCAGCCTAAATAGAGGACTTGAATGATTGCTGCTTTGTTTGCTTGGCTGTGCTAATTTAATTTAATTCAATTGTTTATATGCTTTGGTTTACTGAATAACTGGGTGTTGATGTTCATTATTCCTTATTAAGAAATAATCTTCAAGTGAAAACAAAAGTGTGAAGGACATGGGACTGTGGCATTAATTTATGAATGCTGCATGTGACTGACTTTGGGCAGGGATGTTTACTGTATGACTATACTTACTGTCCACGCATATATAAATGTATATGGGAGTTTAACTTATTAACTGGTTGCTGGGAAATAAGCGGGGAGTCAACACCAAAAAATCCAGATAAAACTACTTCTGGTAAACAGGGCAGGGGGTTAAGAAACAACGCATGAGCTATGAGCTGTGAAATACTCCTTCCAGACTCCAGCCAAAATTATACAGGTGTTTCAGCATGACAGGGGGCAAACAGATCAAAAGGGTTGTAATCTCTTAAAAACTCCTTCTGTTCTAAGGCGATGGTCAGTTTATCAGGGATTTATTTACGAGGAGCAAACTGACACAGTCACTGCCTTGGAGGGCTAAAGGATAATAGATCTTAAGTATCCAGTATTATGTAAAACTTAGGCAAGAGCGAGAGACCACTTACATTAATCCTTTTCACTTATGCTTTGTTATATCCTTGCTTTTAACAGTAAAGTTGCCACAAAGGCAGAACTTGCAGTATAACATGAGAGTGTGTATTGCTCATCGTTTCCATCACAGACTTGGATCCAGATGCATGCGGCCTATGAAAGTCTAAAACTGTCTGACCACTTCATGGTGATTTGTGAAGCAAATCTCCAACTGTAGTTCCTGCAGGACGTGTGCTGGCCTGGTCACATCCATATACTTTCATGTTGTATTACATGCAAAGACATACACAGAAGTGCTCTTGCATTACATCCAGCAACCACTATTTCATGTTGTAAGACACGAGAAACTGAAGATGGTTCTGTACTTCTCATTAAGGATATCATGTCCTTGTTGTTTTGTATTTAAAAATGAATTAAAAGTGGAAACTTCTTCATGGCAGTCCAAAACCACATTGGCACAGAGCCATGTCCATTCCTGTTTCTCTAGAGAGCTGTTCTTTGCATGCTGATGGCACTGGACATTATTGACATATCTTGTCTGGTTCATATAACAGTATCAGACTGAGTTCCCAAGGCTTCCAGTGCAGACAGAAAGGTTAAAACTTGCATTCCCACAGTGCAACTGAAGTCACTTAAGGCTTTCTCCAGACATCACTTTTCTTACATGATGGAGAGTGTTACATGGGGGCTCGCATTAGTTTGGAAGAAAGGATGCCAAGCATTGTTTAAAGACCAAAAGGTAGACTACAAGTAATCCAGCAAAGAAATCAGATTTCACATGCTCTTTTTGTAACAGCACAATACTGCACTGGGTAGTGAGCTTTTAAAGGGAGAAGTTTGTGTCTGGTATATTAATGTTCAAGGTTTTCCAATTTAAACATAGAATCCAATAGGTGACTAGTCCAAAATATAACTATATGAACAGAGCTTTATGGTATTACTACTCTGTTTATGATGCTGAAGAGTCAAATCCATGCCAGGCCATTCTCTTCACTTATAAACTATTTAAATTATTTATTGACATGTAAAGTTAAGAGTTTTCTGTGTTTACTCCAGCTTCTGTTATATCTGATACGAATGAGGCTCTTTGTACCTTGCATTTTTATCTAAATTTCTCAGTGTTGGCAATAATTTTGCTTTTTCGATAACTGATCTTATTCACCTGCTGCTAAAAACACTTGTCATGTTGAATTACATACCCTGCACAGATATTGTTGTAATTAGCAATTACAAAATATCACAACAGAAGTGTACAAAGGTTTAGAATCCAAACTTTTAACTGTATGTAATCATGTCCTAATTTGCTTAAGCATGTGCCAACAAGTTCTGTTCATTTGTACACACTATTTATTGATCTGTGTGTGCAGACATAGTGTTTGCATATGTAAATTTTTGGAGCAACGTGATATGAGCATAATCCAAAATTCCACGTCTCTCCCCAGGCCCAGTGTTTCTGATCAACTGGTCAACTGCCATCCAGCCGGTCAGAAACACTGGGCCCACAGGCTTGGTGGAATTAAACACATTTGAATTCAGTGCATATCTTTTCTCAGTTAGGAAAATAATACCGATGATACTTTTTTGGAAGATGCTGAGTTCATGAATCACAACCAAGTATCTCTAAGGTAAGATTCAACCAAGTTTTGGCTACAAATTTACTTCCCTCCTCTTAGCACACCTCCACTAGCACTTCCAGGTGTGACAGATGTCCTGTATCACATGGCAAGAACGTGTGGGTGACACCATGTAATTGTTTTAGAGATGCAGCCAAAACAAATTAAATTTGCATTTAAACCAGTGTAGGGATAGATGGTGTCCAGGAAGGCTGGACCTGCTGGAGTCTGCAGCTTCTCTGTCGGTGTAGCCGCATGTGGGTCACACACCAGCAGCATCCGAGCATCCTGCTCTGTTAGCGGGAAACCGAGAGCTGTGCAGATGGGAGACTCAGCGGGAGGCGCCGGGCTGAGCGCGGCAGGGCAGAGGCTCGAGGAAATCGCTGTTTGAACAGTGGGCCAAACTGTAAGGACATTTTTGTCCCCTTACTATATGTAGCACACATAGAAATTATCCACAGTAGAATTTCTTTTTTAATGTATGAAAAAACAAAATAAAATTTAAGAAAAAATAAAATAGAGAGAACAAAAGTATATTGACAGGGGAAAAAGACTGGGAACATTTATTGCTGCCATTCCCATCTAGTATCTCGCTACAATACTAAATAGTCAGTTACTTGGGATCAACAGCTATTTCTTCTTTTTCAGTTCTCCAGCAACTAGAATCTATTTTGATTTCTTGGTGTCCTTTCTAGTTATGCTGTATTACTCATAACTGCAGCACAGTGGTGGCTGCCAATACAAATTTAGTCTTTTCTGTTTATTCTGTACTGTCCTGTCAAAGCAGATAAGTCTGCTTTGCATTAGAGCTCAAAAATTTAATTGTGGGAAAATGATGAGTCACTCCAGCTAAGGTAAACCAATGTCTGTGTCAGGGGACGTTCTTTTGATGTACAAAGCAATGAAATGACATTAGGGCCATGAGCCAAAATCACTAACTCTCACACAGAGGTGTCATTTACATTTCCCTGGGACAACAAAGCTTTTTGAATGAGAGATAAGATTGACTTGGGGTCAAGCTGGGAAAAAAAGGAAAAAAAAAAAGAAAATAAAAGGTAAAAAACCCCCACAACACAGGAAAAGGGAATCTTCCAAGCTTTATTAGCAATTCAAGCCACCTACCTGTGAACGTCTGATGAAATTATCTCAAGAGACTGCTTAGGATGCTTAGAGTAATTTCCTTTCTTATCCCTCTGAAGTACAGAGATTGATAATGAAATGGTGGGAGTGACCATCTTTAGGAACCAGACATGCAAGCAAGTTGAGAGGAGCAGAGTCAGTCCACAGTTTTGACCAGGTTTGTTGGAATTCCGCTGCAACCATCTTTGAAGGCCTTTTATTTCCCTTTTCCAGCATGGAGATGGGGCAACCTATAGCTGATGTTACCTATTTGCTGGCGTCATTCTCCATTACAGAGCTGCATTTATGAAATCCGGTTCATCTCAAGACAACTGCACCAGCCTGAGTACTAGATGTAACGTACCTCAGGAATCAGAGAATTGGGCCTTTTATGCATCTGGTAGTGCTGTCTAAGGGAAGGACAGCTCAAAAAACCCAGCCTATCTCTCCTCTGGTGCTACCTGAGGCATATTTTGAATCTTTCCCAGGTTGAATGTTGCCATCATCAGTCTTTCCCTGGTTACTGGAACTGTGGCTGTGAAGATCTAGTTTGTTTTGAGGGCCTGTATCATAAAATGTGTATTTGAGCTTCATTTACCTTCCTCTGCATTCTAGTTTGTTGAAGTAGATCTTTTCAAGGACAAATGTAGCAAATCACATAAAGACTAAATTAAGTGTCTGCATGATTTCCTTATGATATGATAAATTTTCAGCAGAACAAAGAGCAGAAATTGAGTAAAAATGCATAAGAAAATCCCATGAAGGATTGAGAGAAATGAATTCAAAACCTTTTTTTCAGCATAATTTGGACAAGACATAATAGAGTTCACAGTTTACAAGTGAGAAGCAATAAGTGAGAAGTATATAACTAGCAAAACAGCTCTCAATTAATTTACATTTTCTGCTACATCTTTATGGTGAAACTCAGCTGTGTGTTAATGGTCCTCAGAAGAATGTAGACAACACTGATGCTCTACTTCTACTTCTTATTAAGGGTAAAATTCACCCTATTGAAGAGGACAAGCTTAAGATCTATGCACCCACTTAGTACCACTTATCCCAATTTTCAGTTAACAAGGGCGTAAGTACTGTATACGTCTGGATTGTCCTTCTGCACTAAAGTGAATTTTCTCCCCAGTAAATTAGATTGGTCTGATGTGTGCTTAAAAGGAAGAAAATCTTTGCTTTCATTAGGGGTTGTTCTGGGAAATCGCTGCTTGACCTGTAATTTAAACAAAAATTTTCAGTTCTTCAAAACTGCTTTGACAGTCATACATGGTGTATTTACATGATTTTCCATTTGATCAAGCAGCAAAGTTGAAGTAATGGAGCCCATCAATCATGAACGGGAATAAAGTTTTTGAGGGAGTTGCTACTCCTTTGTAATTCAGATCCTTGCTGTGGTTGGAATTTTAAATATATATTTATTTTGATGTTTGAGTAAAATTGGTATAGAGTGGGTTGAGTAGCTTCATAAGACCATAAGCATATCCCTCAGCAGAAAACACAGAATGGTGAAATGTAGCTATATATTTAACTTACATGTAAGTGAGATAAACATAAACAGGATAATTCTGCAAGCCAAGGAGTCATGACAACGTTTAATTAAATGGAGGGTCTTGTGTGCATGCAGACCTATGTGTATTTTCCTGTGCTCAGTTTGTTGCTGGTGACAGGTGAGACTACCTGTGTGTGCATCTATTTTGTTGTGTGCACAAGTCCTGCGATTGTACAAACACAATCTCACCCGCTCCCAGATGCAATTATGCAGAGCCCTCTAGCTTTTGACTTTGAAATAGGCAGCTGGTTGGATGCATACACATTAGGGCACACAGAATACCTCCCTGTGGCCTCAAACGCATGTTTTTATTTGCAAGAATACAGGCTCTGCAAGATATTCCAGTCACTGTTAATGAAGTCCTTAATAAACTGATGGGCCTGTTTCTTATCTCACTTGCGCCAGATTTAAACCTATGTAACTCCATTAACTTGTTGAGTCGATCCTAATTTTACATAAGTGTAAAAAAGATGAGAACCAGACATTTTATGTTCTCATTATCTAAAAGAATACAAAGTATGACGGTCTTAAAAACCTTTCTTCTGTTTTCTACCAGTTACAAAGAGACCTAAGCGCTGCCCCACCTTTGACCCTCCCCACTTTCCCTACGCACCAATTTCTGCAGCTACTTAGTGTTTTCTAAGTTGATCATGGAACTTCTGATCTCGCTGTGGTTTTGTAACTCCTGAAATGAGTTTTGTAAGCTTTATTCCTCGTGAGCACATTCCTTGTCCCATGAATCAGAACTCCTTCCTACAGAGCCCTCGTCTAACAGGTCAGCCTTCTCTGTATCACTCCTGGCTTTTCTCTGATGTAAAGAAATTACCAGTACAGAAACCAGTCATAGAATATGAGTGTAAAATTGTGGAACTGAAGGCAAAATCTTTTTCCTACTGCCAGTTTAACTTGGGTAAAGTTTAATCTAGGCCTGTTGTTTTCAGCTGATTATGTTGAATTTTCTCTGTCTCCAGTAGTTTACCTTCCATGCGAACTCTGAATTGAATGATCAGTTTTACCCCAAGGAGACATACTGTGCTTACACAGACAAAATTATTTCAGATGTTTTGTTTAACTTCTACTGTGTTTCGATTTTGCCCTGATATGACTTACAACGTAGCAATGTACTGTGCACTTGTGTCTCCATAGCCAAGTTCAAATGCCAGCATGAACCTAATCTTCAAAAATTCAAGGCAATGATTCTTGTGAGCAGCTCACGTATCAGGTACTTTTGCCAGCTCACTCTAACCACATACATGAGTGAATGGCAGAAGGTGCCAGCAATACAACAGGAGCCCTAGTGAGACATCTCAAATCTTGAAAGCATGAATCTGAGCTGACCTACACCATGTTAGCACTGGGGTAATGGCTCTGACTTTGATGGAGTCACTCATAATTTACAGCTATGTAAGATCAAATATATAGCCCAGAGAACAGAAATGTTAACATGGATAGTCTCAGTCAGAGAAGGGATGCTTATTCTAATGGTACCTCCTGTCAGTCAAGTCATAGACTAGATGTCACTTGTGAGGACAATGGGTCACCCTTTTTCCTCTGTTCTGAATATGATTAAAAATATAAAAATGAGAGTTAGAATGGAAAATGAACTATTAAGAAAATAAATAAGAGGACTGAAAAGAGAAATCAGAAAGGAGAATGAAAGGGAAGTGCCCTAAACAGCCCCAAAACAATTACCTCGGGCTTAGCAGAGGGTGAGGTGGTTGTCTGAGCGGCTTGAAATGAGCCGTATTACTCAGCTGTGTTACAGTAGTCATTTCCTATTTCATTCTCCCAAGGCTTATGCAAGACTCCTCCAGAAAGTGCCAAGTTTCTGCCAAGGGAGGCAGTGAGAGCTGCAGGATCCTTCTGCAGCCAAAGCCAACGTGTGTCGAGGGCAATCCCCCTCCAGGAGACGCATCTGCTGAAATCGGATTGAGTAGTGAGAACAGAGCAACGGCCAGCTAGTAAAGTCATGTCTGATATGACTAAATAAACGCAGGGTTCAGGCTACATCTTCCAGTGACTGAGCTGAAAGAAAAACAATACCATTCAGGAGGTGAAATGCTGAATAGGTGATTATCTCCCCTTGTGTAGCCCTGCAATATGCCCGACCCTTTACATTTCTTATAGCAGTGACCAAAGGTTAAAATCAAAGCTAATATCTCTCCTGTGCTAGCTCATGCATAAAAAAAAATGACCTTTTTTTTTTCTAGAAAAGAAAAGAGGATGCAGGTCCCCTATTCATAAGGTAGATATGTTTTTTTAATTGCAGGTCTAGCCTTAGATGTGCTGAAAGCTCACATCAGCTTAAAGATACATGAATTCTGCTCTCTGTCATAACCTTACAAGGCCAAAAGGACCTACATCTTCAAGTGACTGCTAACACGATGGGTTTCAATTCTGAATTCCAGAGCGAGATGCCTCTGTTTAAGGACCAACTATTCAGAGGTGCATTTGGAGCCCTGCAATTGCTGCTGAAATCAGTCGGCACTTACGGCAAGCACCGCTGAAATACAGGCCTGGGTCTATCATACTGGAGTGTCCAAAACTGAAGATATCTGAAAGTTACAGGACACTTCAAAAAAGGTAAGCTGGAGATGACAGTGCTTTTTAAAGCACAGCAATACCTAAGTATGACAAATACTATAGATGTGCTAACTCTGTTTAGCAATTTCCTGGAAGGTCTGTGGAGTGGAAACTCAGTTCATTAACTGATGTTGATACCTCCAGAAGTCATTTCAAACTGTTTCCCTGAAATAGGACTTGAACCCAGATGGCAGAGGTGAACCTGCTTCACTAGCCTCCAACAAGAGATGTTGTAGGTTCAGAAACAATATTTATATCCCCAAATCTCAATCTCTCTCTTTTTTAAGCTTATTAAAATTAAAAGCATGACCTGCCACATCACATTACATCAAAACATGATGTAACTTCTTAATTTTAAAAAAAGTTTTAATTTATGATGTTGTATTATGCCACAAAAAGCTTTTGTTTTCCCCTGAGAAACTATAAATTTTTTACAGTGACTGTTTATCCAGTATCCTTGGCAGACTGAAACAGTGAGCGCTGGCAAAAAGCAGATATTTAACAGCTACTGACGAACAGCTTATGAATCACCAGGCTTGAGTCCTGGCACACATCTCCCTGTAGGTACCTTCCTGAAATCACCCATCTTCCCTTCACCTCCTTCTATCTGCAGTAACATTGAGTAACTGACTGATCTTGAACTACTAAACTTGATCTACTTTATCCTTTCAAGCCTTTATATTTTTGGAGGAAAGCACTCTTGCTGTAAAAGTGCCGCTGCAATAACATTCCAGGAGCAGTGTCCAATATGGATTTCCCACTGATTCTGAACAGCCCAGGAAAATATATTTCATTACAACAACATTTGGCATTTATATGTTTTTCATTTACAGATATAAAAGGCCTTTGCAAAATAGCTTTACCTCTACAGTTATATAGGTGGGGAAGTGAGGCACAAGCAATAGAAGATGTGATTAGTAGAGCCAAGAGTAAGCTGGCCCACGTCTACTCTGCTGGTCCATGTATCTTCCAGATGATGAATACATAATGTTTGGCTTATTGTTTTACAGGCTTCTGCGAGGCAAGCTGGATTGCCCTAGGACATGAAAGGCTCTGTGTTTGTTGGTCTGGGGCTCTCACAGTCTGCTTACTTCTCTGGTGCTTTTTTTGGGGACTGCTGTGGCTGAAGTGAAGGAAGTTCAATGGAACTTGAGAACAAGGACTACTTGTCCGAACAAGGGTTTTCAAGCCCTTGGTTTCTAAACAATTGCTTTATAGGGTGGACTGTGTACTATAAATCTGTAGCATAGGAGTATGGTCATATTGTCTTAACTGTCTTACTAAGACTGGACTTATTTCTCACACAACTGATAAAAGTCATAATGCTGTCAGTCCCTGGTATACTAGCTGTACTCAACTTTTACTGCTTCCTAGTTCCATGATCCATAGTGCACATATGGGGTATAAAGCCTTCTTAAAATCATAGCCCCTTAACTAAAAGCTTTTTCTGGGAGACAGTGTGGTTTGAATTATATTGAGGACCCCAAACAGCAATTGCTCTTGGGCCACTGCCTTTGAAATAGATCTATTTTAGGTGGTTATTCCTCTTTCGAAGGGGTACTTCTAACCCTATTTATGAGCCCCACTGCCTGTACTGAATAACCTAACGGGGGAGTGAAAGCTCCCTAAGTACTTTTGATGGAAACACACTGCAATGGTCTTCATCACACACAGTGTGATGGGTGAAAAGGGGACAGGTTTTCTTCACCATTGTGTAGCTGTCATTTTGAGTGCCCGAGTGTGGACCAAACCACAAGGCTATGACCCATTTTTCATTAAAAGCCTGGAAAAGTATTTGTTCTATCCCAGTGTTGACTAGGGGAAAGTTCTAACTTCAAAACCTCTCCATGGGTTGGGAAACCATTCCTGACTTCATTTCTAGTATCGAGCACCTTTTTCATTAGTGCGTTTTCTCTCCATGAGAGACTGGTGAATTAACCTGGATCGGTTTTATGTGAGATCAGACCTTGAGTGTGGTTCCACAACAGCAAAAGTGTCAGAGCACTGAGTCTGAAATGAGCTGGAGGCTGCTTAAAATATGGTTGTCAGCCCGTACTTAAAATGTGCTTTCCACAGTAGAGCCTAAGAGAGGACACATGGCCAGGGAGATAAAAGGTAAGAGGTCTCAGGTGAATATGCTGGATGAATCTGAGCTAAAAAACTCCAAACTCTCTTGCAAATATGGAAGGAATTATCTTGAATGATTCTCATCTTGACTTGACATAGGAGGTTTCAAGTTTTATGGCATCTTACATTATTGTTTAAATTTGTTTCAGGCAAGAAACATACTTTTTAAGGTCAGGAATACAGACTTGTTAGATGCTAAGACACCTGAAAAGCAAGAATACAGATTGTAGGATGAATATTTTACGGAGTAATTATTTAAATATATTCAAGTATGAACATCTTTAGATCCTAAATTTAGTATTCCTTAAAAACATAATCTTACAATAAAATCTAGCCCACTCTCACATTGTTCATACCATTCCAATTTTCTGTTTGAACTAGTTGTTTTGAAAAGTTATGTCTTGGTTGTTTATTTGAAGTGCCCCACTGATATTTTTGCCCCAGACTTTAATTTTTGGCATAGCACTTGCACATATGTTGATGATGATATATGTCTGAAGTTCTCAAAACACGACAAGATACTACGGCTGGTGTGTGAACCGCTCAGATGTGATGTGCAGACACAGGTCCCTGTTTCCTATATAGATCCCTTGCCCAAGCTGTGGGTTAAGTGCCCGCCTGGGGCAATTAGCAACATCCTTCCACAGCTCTGCTCAGGAGCAGTCTGCACATGGAGTGTTTGGGGACCAGGAATAACGTGGCCCCTGGAATATTATGACTTGAAAGAGATGACAACGAGTCCAGTAGTTGGGTAAGTAGTTACGATGTAAGTAGTTGAGAGGTTTGGAGAGACTGCTGGAAGGTGGGAGTTAAAATACAATAAAGGTGTAAAGGTGCCTTCACCTCTACATGTGCTTTGGAAATTAATAAAAAATTAACAAGCAGGATTAGTCGCTGCTGCAAACTGAAGTTGGGGAATCTCGTTGCTGTAACAGAGATAAGAAATCCATTGGCTCCCCGGAATTACTAGACTGTAAATCACATTTTCAGTTAGGTTCTCCAAATCTGCACACCATTGTGAACTTAAATTTTAGGGTTCAACTATTTTGTTTAGGCACTCTGGTTCTCAGAGTTTTATATCTGATTATACCTTCTGTACCTCTGAGCTTTATGTCTCATTATATGGACAAAACAGGCACCTGCAGAAATGTGAGCCTGCCTGCATCTGGCTGAAAACAACACGGCTCAAATTTAACCACACCTGCCCTATTTAAAATCAGTGGTAAGTGGTTATTACATTGAAATAGAGATATCCTCCATTATGTTAAGATAACATAGAATGACACAAAGATCTTTTGTTATTCATGGTATCTCCAAGCCTAATAAACAGCTTTTTTTTCCGATATAAGTAGGGGCACCTTATCATCAAGTATCGGCCATGACATTGTTGATCATCTTCTCTGGCCACCTGTCTCTCTGCACGGTCTGTGTTGTGTCCTGATTGAACCTCAGCTTGTTTGGCTGTATCCAAGGTTCTTACTCTGGATCTTCTGCTCTGCTAAGCCAGCAGAATTACATACACTGAAAAAGAGAACTAGACTTATTCTACACGAGTCCTACATGCGTCTGACTTTATATTGCGGGCAGTTGGACACAAGCAGATGCAGTAGAAAGCTTTTGTCTGTCACCTGACTGTTGTCTTGGAAGAACTTTATAAAATGCTTCCAGAGCCTTTCCATGTCTAAAATACAATACCATGAAATCATAGGAATACAGATGATGAAGAACGGGAGTATCTAACAGGTCTGTTGGAATGGGTGCAGTGACTCTATTCCTGCATTTCAACTCACTACAACAGTGCTGAACACTCAAATAACCATGTGTACAACTGGAGCTGCCTTAAATATATCTGCTCAAAGCTGCCACTGCAGTATGCTCATCACAGGCTTGAAAATAGTCATGTGTAGACCCTGCTACTTTTACCTCTTGCCCTCCTGGCCCAGGGTGTTTGTGCCAGGAGGTTCTGGTGCTACCAACTGACAGCAAAGCTGGAGGAACCTCACAAAACCTACGACATTCTGCTTTGTTTCTGGAGGCTTCAAAACTGCATGTATGGACAAGACAAGGAGAAAAGGGCTATGAACTCTTAGAAACAGCAGTTGTGTGGAACTCATTACATGCTGCTTTCCTAAGTGATATATGAGATCTATAAGGTGTTAAAGGGAGTTTAATCTCCTTAGGTGCCACCGCTGCATCACTGTCATCATCAGTGTGCAAAGATGCTGGGGATGATGCAAGAAAACTCCAAAACTTTCATATTGTCAGGATTACCTCAGGTAAGCCTACCTAATTTGTGAAAATCCAGCAGGCATTATATTAATACATGTATTTTCGTATATGCCGTTGTTAAACATAATGTTGGAGCCAGAGAATGATCACATACACTGTATTTGGACCTAGGTCCAGCTTCAGTATCCCAGTTCTCTGGAAGTAGCAGGTAGGAGTCACAGAAGCAATTCCTGTCTCAGCCCTGCAGGGTGTTAATCGAAGGTTTCTTTTCGGACCTTTAATTTATTTTTCCTATTTGTTTCCCCATTACCAAGCCCTCCACTAACCTGAACTGAATCTTCCCTAACAAAAAGGCCCTTTCTCATCAAGATTAAAAGCAGAATACTTTAAGTAATTCAGAATACAAATGTGCAACAAAATATCAGCCCGGGTGATGTTATGAGAAGGAAGAGTGTACAGTATGCTTTATGTGCTTTTAGCTGTTCTACCCTACACTGCAACATGTGCACCCACTCTTGTAACCTTTACTGCTGTGCAAAGATGATCTGTCATTTCTACAAAATATATATATATATATATATATTTGGACTGAGGCAGCTTTGAATCCTTACTGCCCTCTAGAGAAATTTTGGTAGAAAAACTCAAACTGACAGAGTCAGCAAAAAGTAATTGCAGTCCTAATCTTAACTCCACCAGCTGTGTGCAGTGTTGGTGACAAGATCTGCAGAAACAGAAATGCACTTAAAAGACCCTTTTTCTTGAGCCTCTCGCTATCGCTGGGAGTTGTGGCCAGACTCAAACACACTTATCCCATTCACTGCATAGGAAAGCTCAGGAAAAACTGAGTTTACATCATCCATGGGTTCAAGCAAAAAAGGAACAGGAACATGTTTTGGTAAAGAAATTACAAGTGCAAAATCTTCCTTATATTCACGTCACCAGCGTGTAATGCTTAAATTATTTAAACTACATGTCTGTAACTGTACACTTTTACTTTGTCATACTTGTATCTCATATTAAACATGCAAACCTGATGATTATGGATGAAAACCCCTGTGCCTGAGCGCAATGGCCAGGACTGGAGCTGCCACGGGACCTGAGCCATCCTCTGGACCAGGCTGAACTCCTATGGGAGCTCTCAGCGGTAAACTGACCACTTGCATGATTAATTGCTGCGACCACAAGAGTATTCTTTGACAAGATGTAATTGTGAATACATGTGTAACTGTAAAATCAGAGTATCAGAAAACATGGCAAAAAGTATGTGTTTTACAATGCCATGGGAGCATTGTGGTTGGGCCAACACAGAGAAAACAGCAGTTGCAATGTTCGCAGTGAATGATAGCACAGTGCAGCTAAGAACACATTCAGCAAACTGAGATCCTATTTTTATACTGACAAAAAAAAAAAAAAAGAGAAAAAAAATAAGATGTGTGTTTGTGTGTGTATATTTTTTTCCAAAACAACTGAATCCCACTATCCTCATTTAACAGGCTGTCAGTGCAAGTTCCTTTACGTAGCTCTGCCTTTTCCTGCCTAATGGGGTTTACCCTGAACCAGACAAAGCCTATTAAACATGGCAGAGAAACATGATCCGAGAGGCCCTGGCAGCAGCGCTGGCTGCCCTCTAATGGCATGTGTGCCATAGCACACACCTGAGCTCCCCAGGGACTCCTGCCAGCTGCTGCCACATGTGTCGTCCCCCTTGTATTCCCTGCAGGAGAAATTCTTCGTAGCCTGAGCAAAAATTAAAACTGTGTATTGTGTGCTCACTTTTCCAGACCGTGCCGGCAGGATGGAAGTAGCAAACACAATCCAAAGGCACCGTCAGCAAAGAGGGGAAGATGTACCAACGGTGACGCCACCAAACCGAGGGGCTGGCTTGCTTGGGAACAAAAATGTGAGTAGCGAGTGCAGTGCCTTGCGGCTATCTGTCAGCCGAAAACTATACATGCTGAACAGTGTCAGCATTTCATTCCCTTTGATTCTAAGGAGGAAATTCACAAGGTTTATGGGTTCCGATTGAGTTAAAACTCCTAATTCCAAATGTGTGCTGAGTCAGAATTTTGTAACTGTTTATGTATCTGATTTGAGCGTGTGCAAATATCATGGCGCATAGGAGTGAGTTGGACATTTAATCTGCAAGTCTATTGAATCATTGTAAAACTGCACTTGTAGAAGAAAATAACCCTCTAAGCCTGAGAGTGCAAACTTAGACTTGTCACACAGAGACAAAAAACAGCAATTATTATTATTGTTGTTTTGTTACAGTACCACTAAGGGATTCACTGCATCCTCTTTACAGCCAGATTCTCTTATGTTCTAAATAAATATGGGCTGAAAAGGAAATTCATGTTTCAGCAATCAATTATTCTTTAAGCATCTCAGTAATTGTGCCTCAAATTGAATGCAGATCTTTGGAATCTCAAGACCTTTCCCTCATTCCCTGAACCTTTGATGTCCTTTCATGTTCCTTGTTACTTACAACATTTTGCTCACCATGTTGTTTGAAACCTCTACTTGGATCAGGGAGAGAAGAAGCAGCAGAAATTTTATTCACTTCTAGAAAAAAAATATTCAAACTTTTCGGAAACTTGAAAAAGGGTCTGCTCAGTTCCAGGCAAATTTGCAGTCAGAGTTTTACTTTATCAGAACCATATCATATTCCATAAATTCATTTCTTGTCATTTCTACTGACTCCACACAATAAATTAATTTAAATAATCAGCAATTTCCAGTGAAAAGCTGTTCAGGAAAAAAAAAAATACCTAGGTAGCTCTATTAATTGATGTAGTCCCGCACTCCTAGTGATAATTAAGCACATGCTAGATAAGACCTGCTCAACTCATTAAGAGGACAAACTATCCACCGAGGAGCTTTGATTTGTGACCATTATCTGAGTGATTCTCTATTACACCATCCCATCAATAGTCAACTGTTTGGCTTCTATGTTCATTTTTAAATACTTTCTCGTCTCTTCATTATTAAATTTTCATCATTAAATTTTCCTGTTTTCCTAAAACCTTTCAGACCCAATTAATAGGGGAAACAGCAATCTGGTAACATGTTGGCAAGTTAGATATCTTTCTATGGCAATTCTCACTGGCCTTCAACCAGCAGGGTACTCTTTCATTGGTTTCCCAGCACAACTGAATTTCTGATGAATCTCATCCCTGGCCCATTTCAAACAAATGTTTGCATTTATGTCAGATAGGGAGTAAACTGGATATTTTGGGGTGGAGTCCAACACTGCCAAATGTTCTTTATGACAGTTGTCAGTTGCATTATTCAAAACAACTTAATACTGTATGAATTCTTGCACAAAAAAGTAACATGCTGATAATACCCATTCCCTTTCTTCTAGATCTTTGTCTTTCCTCATTATTGTAATTCTGTCCTTTAGCTTTTTCCTCTGCTGAGCTTTCAGAGACCTTC
Organism: Streptopelia decaocto; assembly: GCF_964273445.1. Classification (NCBI taxonomy): domain Eukaryota; kingdom Metazoa; phylum Chordata; class Aves; order Columbiformes; family Columbidae; genus Streptopelia; species Streptopelia decaocto. The sequence goes on from NC_138669.1 coordinate 12,281,976, forward strand.
CTAATCAACATTAGACACAGTGGGAAAATGGGTGGCACCAGCATGGGTAAAAGGCTGTACCATAATCTGAGGGACTATACAATCGTCTTCATGAGTGACGGCACAATGCAAGCAGCAAATACTGCTCGCTCACTCACTCTGGTGAAAAACTATTTGATTTTAGATATAAATGTATTTATATTTATGTGCATATGTTTGTATACATCAAACATTAATTTCTGTTATTCTAATTTTCTCTCATTTGCATCTGTCCCTGTGCCTCATCGTGCTGGGGCTGGGGTGGCTTTATACAAGCAGCAGCATCCCAGGGGAGAAATTGTCTCCAAAAGGCCAAATTCTCACCTTGTTCCTGCCTGTCCAAGGACAACTGGACTGGGGTGGTGTGACTGTCACCCCAGGTGCCAGCCAGGCAGTGATGTAAAGTACTAGGATGGGTGTTTGTGGGTACAGAGGGGGCAGCATCCAATGCAGATCGGTCATGCCAAGAGGTGCAAAAGCCCATCCAGACACACACACAAGGAAGTTTCCTGCGAGCAGCTCATACCAATGAGAGCAAAGCTGAGAGAACACCCTGATCCGGGCAAGGACCCGAGACCGTGATCCCATAGAGGTGCTGTCCAAGCCCAGACATTACATGTGACACAAACCACCTCAGATTACTAGCCCCTATAATTTGTAACTCTTACAACAAATCTCCCCATTCCTTTTGATCTGTATATGAGGTCCTTTATGTCCTTAACAGGGGGAAAAATCACCTTGCCTCCCTCAATGCTATACTGGAGGCCAACAGGTTAATTCCACGCCATATGCATGGATAAAAAGGAGGATAAGAAGAAAGAGTAGGTCATGCAGTGGCAAAGGTTGAGAAGCTCTGCTTTAAACACTTTATGGGAAATTGTAAAACTTCTAAACAATTTAATAGATTAACTTCCCCTTCCAGTGGCATCAGTAAAACTGAATTATCATCCTCACTTTTAACTGATGCCCAGACCCAATACTCATCCATCAGGGATCATTTAGTGATAAAGCAATCAATCCTGCCATGGTGCAGAGGGGACAAACTATGCAAGATACCATCACCAAATATCCTTTCCACCCCAAAGCATTCTGTGAGTCTTTGTCAATGAAAGTGCATTTGTCTAGTCTTATCTGCTGCAGTATACGTGGAATACAAAGGAAGAAAGTAAAATATGCATTTGATGTACATGTGCAGATGCCAGACATATGATCAACCCAAGGAGGACTGCCTTTTTCCCAGGAATTGAACACAGCACCTGATAACCAACCACTGCACCTCTACCTCACGTACCAAATTAACAGAAATGGAAGGAAACACGAAGTTGTTTGAGAATAATGCTGTGGCGCATGAAGGATTTGAGAGAACAATGAGAGATAGCGTTGAAAAAACATGTTTCTGTCATATCCTTGTTTCAGGAGATCTTCTGTGACTTAAGGCAGAATCTCTAAAATACTGGTCATCCTTATCATCAGAGTACGCAAAATACGCTTCCTTTTGTACCCGTGCTTTGACTCCTCACTAGTAACAGTTTTGCTTTTGATGTTTGTTTTCATAATATCTTAAAGATTTATATGTGCACTACGAAGATTACAGATCAAAAAGAATTGGAAAAAGTTACAAGACTTTCTATAATTATTTTAATCAACAATTTTATTAAGGTATGTATAATGTGTGCGACTACCATTGGAAGAAATAGCTCTAATTTTATTTTTACTGGAAATATCTCCACTTGCAGTAAGAAATTGTCCATTTCCAATACAAAACAAGTAGATTTTTAGTAACAGGAAATCATGTTTGAATTAAACATATAATAATTTATTTTCTAGAACAGAGGGAAAGGTTTTATTTTCCTGCTAATTGTAATAACATTTCTATATTTTCTATATTATGTGAACATAATGTAAAACAATAGAGCAAGTTCATTTCTTAGCCAGATATGAACTTTACTAAGACCAAACTGATTTTGTGAATGATAACGTGGCTACTGGAGCAGAAGGAAACCTTTCCCTACCGCTGCCTAGGAGTTGGGCTTTTCATCAACAACATCAGGTTCATCATCAACATCAGGCTTTTCATCAACAAACAGGTTCAGGCTAAATTAAGAGGTTCAGTGTAGCAGAGTTTTTCGAAAGCTTTGTAGCTGTTCAGCTCCCCCGAATTTGACACTTAATTCCCATTTGTGACTATGAAAATCTCTCTTCTATAATGTACTGTGTTACAATTCCAGGCTGAAAAGCAGGTGCACAGTAATGTATAAAGAATCCCGTGCAGGTACTTATTTTGAGGAGTAAAGAAAATAACAGCTATCTTATCAAATGTTCAGTATTTACAATATTTAACAGGGTATCTCCATAGCAGTACAGAACCAGATAATAACAAATTAAGATTTTATTATAATATCTGCATTTATGTATGTGATCTATCACCCAAGATGTCATATGATTTTTATGTCCAGAAAATACGATTTCTATTGTGTGCCCAAGCAAGCTATAAGCGGTTCATGGAGGACAGCCAGTACAATACAGACCTGCTGGTGACACAGAACTGAATTTCTTTTTAAGGGAATTAACAGGGGCAGCAACTGTAGTGGGGCTCAGAAGTGATGACAATAGGAAATTCTTCAGGGAAGATAGTCTGACTCTGCAGAAGTTACTGACATATGTAGGACAGCAGAAACAGCCCAAGAGCAAATACAAATCCTATCTGAAGATCATGTGGTGAAATGTATCAGAAGGAATTACAGGAGATGAAAATGCAAAGGTAAAATGTAAGGCAGAATTGTATGCCGCCTGCTGCAGAGAAAACCGACATATCATATAAATCTGGTCTGGAAGAAGCCAATAGTGTCAGAATTACAGGAGACAATAGAAAGGTCAAAACCTGATATTCAGTCTCAAATCCTTTTGAATTTATATGCGAGTCAGGATCAAGTCACCAGATCAAAACCTACCCCAGAGGATTTTGAGCAATTCACAAGTGGAAGAACTTTATTTCTCGCTTCTGATTGGGATGTGACTGAAAGCTGCCCCGGCCGCTCCCCGCAAGCTCCTGTCATTTGGGGCTGAGATACTGTAAGAAATGTTCTCAGACTTTCAAATTCCATGACTAGTGTTGAGCAGACCAAGCTGCCGGTTTGTGCACCTAAAGCAGACGACAGCAATCCTAAACTCACACTTCAGGCTTGTAAACCAGTTAAAGTCTCGGGTGACCACTGTACTTTTCTCACCATCCTTTTCTGCTTCTCAGTAGATTTGATGTTAACGACCGTGTCCAACGAAGAGCTGCTAATAGGGAGCAACTCGCTAGGAGAGCTGTAGTACCTCCCATCCTGCCTGTGGCCCTGCAGAGTTTGTTTCTTCAGTACCTTTGAGTGGTTTTATTGAACCTGCAGATAAACCGCCTTTAAAGAGACTGCCCAGGCTCCGAGAACAGAACAGTAGTTATAAGGAAAATGAATTGCATCCTCGAGGTGTTGACCCTGTTGAGCACTATTTGGTCAGCAGCAGCTTCAGATGCGAACAGCAGGAACACAAAGTCAGCCCCACAGGCTGAAGAATTATTCCTGCAAGCTTGAAGTCTAGTTTTACCCAGGCAGTGGCAAGCAATAAAAAGCTCCTGCAATCAATGTGCTGATCACCCATTTTATAGAGGACACTAACCAACACTTCTCTGCAGAGCAAATACAAGAAGCATTTCTTAATTCTGCTAACCAGTCACTGGCTTGTATGAATTTCTGCCAAGAATTTGTAAGTGATCTAAAGCGAGCTGAAGAAACAGAAACTTGCCCAGTAACCTAAGATACAGCATAATATGCACAAATTCTCTGCACAAACAGAAAGGCACAGAACCATAAAAAAATGAGCAAAAGTCTCACAATTACCACACGTGGTAAAAAGAAGCATGTTAAGATGAGGAAAACTATTTCTCCAGAAAATCAGGCAAGAACTGAAAGGTTCACAGTTTTCCTTGCTTGCAGGCATTCGTTACCTGGGTGAAGCCTGGATGCTCACCCAAGGAAAGCAAACGCAGTTTTGGGGCCTGTGGAGCTCAGGGTCTATCCCCTTTGTGCAGGGGGTTGCACTTTATCCAGAAAGAATGAGGAACAAGGGATGTGAGGAGAAGACAGACATGGAGCCCACAAGGAACCTGCAGGAGCCTCCTACAGCTCCTGGGCTTGTTGCAGCTCTCACTGCCAAAGGCAGACCTGTGCGCCAAACACCGCGCTTACACTTGTTGTAACTGCTGTGGTCACCGAAGTGTGAGCAGTATCTATATGCATAGGCTGTCATAACAACTTATTCCAACGCATCTTTCTCCAGGCATCTTGTTTCTTAAATAGTCCCCTGGCCCCCATGGAAACCGTCCTGAGATTGACTTTTCAATATTTTTAACAGTATTAGGAGTGACTTCTTGCCTCTGTGCATACAAGTGATTGCAACTATTCCTGTTTATCACTGTGACAGATATGTGTGCTAATTAGATATTCTTTCATACATGCAACCAAATCCCAACTCTTGCAAATCAGAGCCTCCACTAAGCTCCTCGAAACGACTGTGGCTTCTCAGAGAACGCTTCCAAAGCACGTTGTGTCCTACCATGAGGAAAGGGTGATGCTAAGGGTGCAAACACGTGAATGTTGATCAAGAAAGCCATAATAAAACAAGCTTTTGAAGCGTAATGATTTCTAAATATAAAGCAAAACCATGGGTTGTATTTTTACAACTTAGAAAATTAAACAGCGGGTAGAAGACAATGCGTCGGTGTCTTCCACACTACCGATTCTCGTGCTGTGTTATGCACAATCAAGAGAGCTACAAAAGCAGGGGCTGCCCATGCAGCTTGATTGCCCAGATCTCAACTGGCTCCTCAGGACCTGGCACAGGACCACAAGGGTGAAACACAGCAGCGTCTGATCCCCCGCTCACCCATGCTGGTGGGGAACCTGCAGCCCGTGTTCCCCCCATCAGGAATTATAAGAATGACTGGAGACCTTCCAAAAGAACAACTCGGCTGGTTTTCTTGTGCCATGCCAGTTTGTGCAGATGGGACTTGACACACTTCACAAGAAGTCAACAGAGTGACCTTCACTAGGTGCTCCAGACCTCAAAGGGTTAAAGGTCCCACTGTACAGACCTGTGAGGCACCCTCATTCCTCAGCCCTGGGAGCTGATCAGGATCAACAAATATTAGTAGATGTAAGACTTAAATGCAAATTTTGAAAACACCTTAGGGCCAGTTTCTGTATATTTATTACTCACAACCAACTCAAGATTTCCATAAGCACTTTATTTCTATTTAATTAAATAAGTAAAAGCCAGATTTTTCAAAGCACTTCATTGATCCCACCCCACTGCGCTACCATTGCTGAGCTCTTCTGGGAATCTGGCTGCAAGGGGGTGTCCTGAGTACTTGGAAAATCTTGCTCATTCAGATCTGGCAGGCTGATTTTGAAATAATATCTGGAAATCCACTTGCAACATTTGTAATAGCTATCCATTTGCATATACAAAAGCTGACTTTTGGCATGAATATCATTTTCTTATACCTTTCCTTTGAAAATCTGATCCAGACTGTCTAGACAAGTCAAAACTCCCATTTGTGCTTACTATTTTGCAATTTATTATTTTGCTTTCCATTTTGATTAATTTGGAAACCTCCCTTAGCAAAGATGTAGCGATAGGAGGATATAGTTTTATAGGCTGCTCATATAATCCCACTACTCTGGTCATACATCCCCTTGAAGTTTGCTCTACAGCTTACACACAAAAATCCAGCCTCATAAATCTAATTCTACCTACTGGCATGCACTTTCAGACATCCACAGCTCATCCAAACGCACTTATGCATTTGCTTTTTATTTCTTTCTATGCCTTTTTTTTTTTTTTTTAATAGTAGCATTGTAAATGTTTAAGCAGGTGAACATTGTAGAGCCAGCAGAAATTTAAATGTGCCATGTATTTTCTAAGCAAAGATACTATGGGAAGACACTAAGATACTTTTAAAAGGGTCGGCTTCTCTCTTTCTCTTTCTTACTCAAAATACAGCTTTTACAAATATGACATCTTAAAATTAAAATGTTTGTTCTGAAAGTAATAGCCAAGATCATAGAATATTTATGTGTTCATTAATATTTGAATTTTGAATAATGCATACTTGTATATCTCCACAAAAGAATGCAATGTGTGTTTTATACCAAAGTCATATTCCTTTCCCTGTAACAAGCACAGAAGCAGCTTTATTTGCATTACTCACTTGCAGGTATGTAATATCAGATTACACAGTTAATTCCCTTTGTTTCCTAGAAATATCTATGTCAGGCTTTTTTACTTTGCATACAGAGGAGGTCCATATTCATAACAGCCTATTCTAAATGCTGAAAAGTTCTATGCACTTAGCTGTTAATTTTGAAACAGTTTCTCCTTTAATATGTTCTGTTCCATTTGTTCCTAATTGTATCTGCTTCTTACCAAAACTTTTGTCTCTGGGAAATCTAAGCCACATCCTCACACTTCATCAGTAATGGTTCATCTATGTGCAAGGACACCCGGCTGCATCTCAAATAGCACTTCATGCGCTGCCATTCACCATCACTCTTCGGGATGCTGATGAATGTGCTGACAGACAAAGGCTAATTGGCAGACTGCACGGAGTCAGTTTTTGATGACACAGGAGAAATAATAGGAGACAGAGCAGGTAACAAAGAAAGTTTAGAGGGAATAACAGCAGAGACAGAGACAGAGAGCGTTTCATGCGAGGAGAGCACGCAGGCTGCAATACAGCGGGAGGGAACTGAAGAAGCCAAGAAATGCGCAAAAGCCTGAAAGAGGGAAAAGGTAAAGCGGAGCTAACCCTGCATGTACTGCTGTGACACTGACAGAAACGTCGCCGATAGGAAAGAAGGTTTGGGATGGCACTTTCAAAACTGAGGTGATTCACCGAAATGTTTGCTTAAGGTTCATGAACCTACTAAGGAAACATGGACCTATTGTCATAGGAGTCTGGACTTGAGATGTAGTTTGTATTTCAAATTGTGGGCTCCATATGCAGCAGTTTCACCTGATGTTCACCTCGCAATTTGGGTGCAGACACAGTCGTTATTAGAGCAAACATTCATTAAAATATTTTGCTGGACAGTCATTGGCAAGCATAATTACAGTACATGATTTACAATGTGTTCATGATTTTTTGTGAGGCTGCTTGTAAATGGGTAATTTCCAGTGTGTGGGCATGGAATTAATTTGAACACAGCCCAGATTTCACACACATTCATGCTAGAGCTGTCTATTACTATTGATTTCTATAGCATCCAGTTGCAGGAGAGTTGATCAGGTCTTTGAGCACAACTGTAAAACTTTAAACCCAAAGAGGGTATTGTATGTAAAAAGAACCTGAGAAAGATGATGCAAAGTAAAACAAAACCACTAAATTGTCCACAGACATTTCTTCTTTAATTGCAACTGATTGGTAAAGGATTTCCTATACTTAACTCTGTAATTAAAAGATTGTCCTCCTCTAATGCATTCTTCCATTAGAAATATTGCATGTATTTCCAAAGCTGAATTTTGAGCCTTAGAAAATGCCTTTGAAATATTGGCTAGCATAAATCACCTTTTATCCACTGTTCTCAGTAAAACTTCACAAGTCGAGGATATGCACCCATGTTTCTGAATTATCTGTGTAAGCGCTTCTTAGCAGAAACATGGGGAGGGTTAACATGCTCGGCCAACTACTGGATGTAACTGACTGAAGAAGAACACGTGCATTTAAATCAGTGGAGCCTGTAGCTGAAATCTTTCGCCTCAGTTTTTAAAGGGAGCCAGAGTGCTTGGCATCTTCTTCCCCAGCATAATCCCAGTGAGCCAAACAGGCTGCGGCCAGACAAAGCGTCTGCATTGCCAACTCTGAGCTTCCATCAAGGCTTTAGACATCTCCCTGATCTAAACTCCAGTTATAAATAATTGCAGGTGAAATATGCACCCATAATTATTGTTTTCCTCACAAAAAAAAAAAAAAAAAAAAAAAGTTGGCATTTGATCCTTTCCTTTCTCTTCTTTTTATTATAAAGCACAAATATGAAAAATACACCGTCGCACTCCGCACTGTGCACAGAGACATTTTAGCCTTTAAGCCTCCAAAGAAATATCAGGCCCGAGCAAACTACCTAATTACTGTGACTCCATTCAGTGTGTCCCAGGTCAGTGTGCAGATATATGCATAAAGGCAATAGCAGCTTTGGGAAATAATCTTGATTATAAAGAGCCATATACATGTTCTCCTGTGTGTAAATACGTGCCACTCACCACAATATAACCACACAGTATTGCTGATTAGGTATCAAAATGGATGGGGGATATATGTACGTTTAAGGAGGATTTTTAAAGCTATTTCTCTCCTAAATCACACAACATAAGTCAGTGGGAGTTAGCCTTTTAAAATTTGACCTTTGCATCACACATAATGTCTTTAAGTTGGATATTTTTCACAGTAACTTGCTCCAGAGGTAACTGAATAACACTTTCTCATAAATGTAACAAATATAATCCATGCATTTAGTTTTATTTCTCCAGTGTCCATCATTTTGGGGGTTATTATTAAAAAATGTGCATTTGCTCCCACACTGAGGTAATGAAGAAGCCGCGTCTTTTTCCTCTTCTCTTGGCATATGAATCGGATTTCTAAAAATTCACTATAGTAATCACACAACGCTGCTGCAAAGAATTACTTGATAAAACCTTTTGAGATTTCAGCCTACCTCGTCCCTTTGTTTCATAACTAGAAGGAGTATAATGAATGCAAAAACTCAGCGAATAGAGCTCAGCAGGGCCTACTTTTTTCTCATGACTCCTGTGATTATAATAATTTGATTTTATAGGTGTCTATCCTAAGACCCCAGCTAGGGAGCAATCTTTACTGAGTCATGAACTTTCACATCATTAAATCTCTCTACATTTATTTTAAACATATCAAAAGTGTCAGATAACTTTAGATCTACTCATTTTTATTTGCATTGGGTAAAATGAAGTTTAGCCACTTGAGAAAATAAATGGAATCATTTCCTTAGCACTCGGGAAGGCACTTGGGCTCTGGAGCCTGCGATTCCGCCCGTGCGGCAGCCGATCACGTCTCCTGTTCGGGCCACGACACATGTTTACAAGGACAGGAATCTGAGTAATTTCCTACCACTCTGAAGGAAATATTAAACTCTTCTGTCAGTTCGATGTCTATTATTTATGTTCCTTTTTTTTTATTGTTGTTGTTGTTGATTTCAAAAAATATTTCTTTGTTGGTTCAACGCTGACTCCCCATAGAAAGTGATGAAATGCCCAATATGTTAAAAAACCTTATCACTAAATCAGAAGCAGAACTATAAATTTTGGCTTTTGAAACTGAACTGACTGTTGAGGATCATTTTGCTCCTGAAATATTACAGCAGTGATCAATTTGCTGTAAAATTAAGCAGTTTAGCTCTGCAATCTATAGATGGAAAACATGTTGTTCTTGAGCAAAGTTTATGCCCTGCCCAAGGGATAAATTAAATTTTATGGGTAAGACATGCATTATTATATGCTTATCTGTTTAACATATCATTCTTTTCCACATCAGTATTATAAATATTTTTAATCATACATTTGATCTCTTGTGCATACAGTGATATGGTAATTCCCCCTGCCCCCCTCAAAAAATACAACCAAACACAGTTAATTCATCACAGAACAGGGGAGAATATTCTAATCTTCCTAAGAAATATGCTGAAGATTGAAGCAGAGGCACTTAAAATTGGGGCTACTTTGCAATCATTCAGTGGAATAAATTTTTCCTGAAGGAAGGGGTGGAACTACGTTACCCATTTTTATTATGGTTGTTATTATTGAATATTTATATTACAAGCCTCTAATCAAAACTGGGGGCTGCAGATGAAGACAATCCAGTCATAAAAGTTAGGCAAAGTAATCAAATGTATTAATTTAATAAATTTGTTGCTGGTTTTATAAATTTCTGTTGATTTTCCTTGAATTGTAGAACCTGGATTCCAAGCTCTCCAACTGACCATCACACTGGCTTTCAAATCATGGGCAACTTCTCTTCAAGTTTCGACAGAAATGGATCTTCTGAAGCACAAAGAGTAAGAACCTGTGAATCCTTTGCCTTTTGTATATGGGAGAGGGCATGGAGAAGCCCTAAAGGTGTTTGTAGGAAGAACCTGAGGAGTCCTGATGCAGTGACAAATGAAATCATAGGTATAATCACCTGTTCGACATTTACAATATGTGACACTAGAGTGTTCAAATTAGAAGCAGATGAACTCCACTTACCCATGTTTGTTATCAGCCACATCATGGAATATATTCTAAAAATGGCCATGTTGTAAGAGCAGAGTTGAAGTGAAGGTGGACGAGCTGGGTCAGTCCTCTCCGGTATCTTTTTCTTTTTTTTATCTTCTGTTAAAGCAGATTAAAGGGAGTAGAATCAAAGCCTCAATTATGACTTAATTAACCTGGTCAGTTTGAATGGGAAAAATAAACAGCAAAGACCTCTTAATTTGGATATTTGTTCACCAGTCACCTTCAGCACCTGTGATCTATACTTGATGCTGCCCATTGTGAATACTCCGTGTCACACTATGTTTTATGAAATCTCTCCCGATGTGCAATTTTGACTCGAGACACATGCAAATTTTACTAATTTCATTCGGAACTGTGTGACTTACTTCTTTACTCAGCTTTGAAAATCTAAAGCGTGGGTCCTTGTAACATTATCTTCATGGTTGACAGCCCTTTTCTGCTCTCACCGCCCACTTGCTTCCTCTCAGTCACACAGATCATCAGTCTCCTAGTTTTTGGTGACATGGATATCACTGACATTATTTCTAGTTATCTTAATCTGCACTTCTTTCTTTTGATTTTCTATAGCGTATGCTCCCACCATTTTTTCTTATTGACATAAATACTTTCAGCAGGCACATTTCAGCCCATATTTTAGGCTGCCTATAATATGTTTCCATGTGAATCACCTTTTCCCATTTTTATGGAATGAAAATGGAAAGGAATGGAATGAGAATTATGGTAATAAAAAGGAGAAAAAACAGCACCTTTCTTCGAGGTGAGATCTGTTCCAGTGTGGAGAAAGTGCTGGATGATGCACTGCAGGGCCAACCTTGCCTTGCCAGGAAGATGTACATGGTGGAAGTAACTTGCCCTCCTCACTGGGGTGTTGCGAGGATTAACCAGTGGATGTTTTATAGTTCTTGGAAGATACTGATTTACTAACGATTACTATTGTATTAGTATATCCTTGCACATTATATCCAAAGGTGAATGGTTTTGAGGAGACAATGCAGACATGTCCCTTATTATCCAAGCTCTCGCCACTGTGAGGAAGTTCTTCAAATGTACGTACATCTCGGGAGTACGCGGCCAAAACAGAATCGCTGCAGGTATATAAACGGGCTGCCTTCTCAGGCCTTTTGGTAAACTTTAATTCTGTTTATTTTAAAAACCCTTCTAAAATATTGCTCTCTGGGGCAGGCACTGTCTGTTTGATCTGTGTACAGGTCAATGAGATCTCAACCTGTGGCTCAGTGTCCTGCATACTAGCACACAAAAATAAAACAAAATTATATTAAAATGTTGATCTCTGAGTTGTATCAGGCAAAAGATTCAAGTCCTAGACATAATAAATACCAACAAATTCTAACTAGTCTTTGTGAGGGTTGTAATGCTGATATGAAATTATGCCACGAGAACTGATTTGTAAGCAATTTTCGAGTAGATTTTTACCTGCGAACTAAGGGAAAGTCATTGTACATCTGCATTTCAAGACTCTGCAGCACACTCACGATGATCACACGTAAACTGGAAGTATGTGAAAAACAAGCATAGAATGAAATACTGTTCTCCAGATATGCACTCTGTTGGAAAATGCCTGGGATAAATAGAAGTGAATGACATACTTCAAAGATGATGTGATACAACTGTTTGTACATTGAAGATCCAGAGAAAAGAACACTGAAATGTGAGAAATACTCCTGAGGAGAGGAAGAGGGTGGACTCCCTGTGCTCCGGCATGGAAGGAGGTGCTTCAGCTGGCCTGTGAGAAGCTATTTGGAACATGATTACGATCAGGTAAGATGAATACATATATACATACAAGAAGAATGTTTTTAAGAAGTAATTTCTCTAAAATAGATTTAAACTGAACAAATATGACTGTGTTGAGTCTCTAGTTACTAGTTTTATAGCCTTAAAGAGAATTACACTGATTAAACATGCCAGATCTACTCAGATATGTTAAATCCCTGTTAAAGCAACTCAAGTTCTAGTCTGGAGATGGGAGCACGTTGTGAGCCATCCTGAATGGGAGGACAACTGGAGGCCATGGCTCTGAGAAATCTGCACCCAGAGGCGCCCCACAGACCCCAGACATACTGAATAACGTGAGATGGGGTTTATGCCACACCTTACAAAATACCCATTACAACGTTACAACGCAGCATGTGTGCAATTTCTCATCTGTGAAAGCCATCCTACATGAACTACTCAATTTTTGAATTCCTGAGGCACACGTTATGCACTGTGGGCAAGCATCAATTATAGTAGCACAATATTAACAAAGACTTTGGTCCCCTGCATTGAATTCAACGACAATTTGCTGCTATCTTCACTGAAAACTGGAAAGAGCCCACAGATGAGATGGAGAAATACATTCATACTTTTCCTTGTCTCTTGGAGAAGAACAAGACAAAGGAGGTGGTTCCAGGACTCCAATATCTCACACAACTCAACTACACTTGATTATTATTTGCTTCTCACAACCTGAAAAGAAACCTACTACCAGATTTGTCTGTATCAACCCTGCTGAAGCTGAATACTTTCATACATATGTATGCATAGCTTAAGTTTTTATGAGCATAATTTGGGCTTTTCAAAATAGTGACACAATAACAAAGCAAAATTGAGACATGCATGCAATTTGAATACTGATTTGGTTTTATCTCTTCCTGGTGCTGGCACTTTTGATGCTGCTCTTTTCCTTTCCATCTTCTTTCTGTTCTTATTTCCCAATGAAAGGAATTAGTTGTGAGTGCATTTGCTGCTTCTAGCAACCAAATATGAAACCTGAGGAAATATATATCTGTGACCTCCCTAAGAGTTTTAGACATTTACTCATTTGCTGCCACCTCCGTGTTTTCTACCGACTACTTAAAAAGACGCGTTCCTGATCCTCCTGTCAAATCGGAAAATGAGCACTGTCAGATGGCTATTGCTGTGTTTCGTGGCATTTTCAATACCATATGCCCTGATTTTTATTTACAGCAATGCAGCATTTCAAGGAGGTTATCGCAAAGGCTGCCATCTGCTTCTTTTTCGGGTCAAATACCCGCAGTGAGGTGTTTGCATTGATTTGCAGGATTCCCAGTGCTCCTCTGGAGTGAACAAAAGCCACTCGACCAGCCAGCAATGAGTCACCACAGCCAGGTTCATTCTGCCTCTGCTGCTGGATCGTCTTGCAAGTTTAGAGTTATTAGAGGGTCCCTTATGGTAGAGAAGTAGGTATGATGAAGCTCTGCCATGTCGGGAGGTGTATGAGAGGCGCCTCACACACAGACTTGAACAGTTAAGCCTTGCGGAGAATCTGGTCCTGAAAATTATTCATAAAAAAGTACTCACTTAAAAATTTCAAAGAGAAAACTAAAAAGTGCTCAGGGGCAAGCTATGAACAGAAAACGGGGGTTAAATGTACCTAGTAAATTATTTGCAGATTAAATAATTACTGGAAAATACAGGATGCATTTAGAAGGGTTGGATTTGGTGTGTCAGATTCCTCTGGGTAGTGAAGCTGCCTCAGAAACTTTGCATTTTCTCGGGTGTCATTCCGGTATGTTACCAGGGCAGAGCTCCCATTTGGAACCAGATGCGAGTTCAAGTTTCTTATACCTGATGCCAGCCCGTACCCGAAGGTAGGCGGGAAGCCACAAGAAAAAATTTGCAACTGTTTTGTTCATCACTATCGAATATGAAGCTTCTTGTATTGGGCAGAAACTGGAATAAAGGTTTCTTCATAACTGTATTCCCAATCTGGCAGATATTTCCACACGTTTGAACTTTCATAATGTGAGCAGAGATTCGCTCACTTCTTTAAAGTTAAGCAGATGTATAGACCAAGTGCAAGAGATACATATGTGTATCATTTACTGGTCACGTTATCGTCTGAAGAATTGTTATGTCATGGAGAGACAGAGACTTAAAATCGCTCATATATAAATGTAAATGAACATCTAAGACCTTTTGGAAAGCTGTTAAACACTTGGCTTCATCTTGTGGCAGAGTTAAATTCAGCACAAGCACTAAGTTTATTTTAACTTTGGGTAAAATCCTCAAAATGTACATGAAAGGAGGCTGAAGTACATTCAAATGCAATTGAAAGCCCAGCATTTTAATACGTGAAGTACATAACAAAAGCATATGAGACTTCGTAAACAGAGATTTTAAAACAAATTTAATAATAGACTTTTTAAACTACCAAATCACTGTCAGAGAATATATATTTTAAAAGACCTATAAATATATTTTAAAACAATCTATTTTCCTTTCACTTAGCTGCCAAGGTCTCCATTAGGAGGTTTGTGTTTCCTTCCAACATTAAAGAATATCTCTAACATCTGTAGCGATGAATGCTGAAGTGTCAGTTCTGCTTCTGAAACAAGCAACGCCGCCATTTGAAGGAGGAAAAATGCGAAATAATGAATATGCCTTCGGAGAGCAGTCTGTTGTAACAGAAGATGTGCAAAGCCTCTTGCTAGGTTTGATCTTCTGAGTTACTTCTATAAGGAGTGCAGTTAATTATGCAAAACTTCGTCAAGGGGAAAAGTATTGCCCAGAGACGCTGAACCCAAATATAAAGCGCTGAAGAGCATATTGCAAGGACTTTGTGCATGGGAAACTGCAGCGGGTCTGTGGAATCCTTGACAGAAAGTATGGGAATAGAGATCAGCCTTGAAGATCTTAAGGTTTACCCTTGAGAAGGATGGGAGTAAAGGAGTATCCAGAGATATTAAGTTGTACCCATGAGAGAGAAGGGATGTACCAGTGAGAGAGAAGAGAGTAGAAGAATAACATGGATGACAGCAAAATTAGCCAATGAGATATTACTGCTGTAACTTGTAACCAACAGTGAAAAGACACATGAACTGGTGGAATTGTATAAAAATGCACTTGTAGCAATAAATGGCATCTACTACTTTCATCCTGGAAGAACTTGGTCCATGTCATTTGTCCGTCTCAACCGCGACATTTGTTTCACCTTTCCTTCCTTCCAGGTGTTGGTAAGGAGAGAAACGTATCACATTAAACCACGAGTCAATCTCAGCTTAACTGGAGAAGCCACAACCTGAAATATTATTTGTTTTTTTTTCCACGAAGGTCGGCAGACAGCAGCAGAATGCTGCACTCAATGGGGACTTGGGACGTTCGTGGTCATTTCTACAGGTGCTTTCTGCATGACTTGGGCCCCTCAGTGCTTCATCCCCCTATCAGAAATGGAAAGCAATATTGCCTGATGTTTTAGTAACCATCAATAAACAGGCGGCCAAACTAATGACTGCAAAATGCTCAAGTCATTATAATAGAAGGGAGGCATGTACAACCACCGCGAGTAATTAAAATGTCTGCAGGAGCTCTACTGGAACCACAGTCCAGAGCACCATAGATCCTGCTGTAATAGGATGGGCGATATTTTATCACTGCAAGTATCTTTTAAAAAATTATCCCCGTGTCTGATCTATAAGCAAGAATTGTAATAGGAGCTGCAGCACTTCCAAGGCCGGGAGAATTCACAAACAACATTTTCTGGTGAAGTGATTTCTCTCCTCATTTCCAGAAGAAAATGCAAACAATCCATGCTAAGTGTTTTAAACGGTGTAAATGATGTCTAACACCCAGAGACACGGCTGATAAACACTTATTCTGCCTAAAATGGCAGAAAATTTCAAACATGAAGGTTTTCGCAAATATTTCAGATCTTCTCAATTTTTTTGTGGAAAGTTTCCTGCTGTTATGCATAATGTAGATAGGTTGTCCTGCCACTTCTGCAAGGAAGAATGAACACAGACTTTAGTGACGCACAATCTTACAAATAACAAAAATAAGTAAACAATTTTTTGCAATTAAAAAAAAAATCTTTGGGTGCATTTTAATCTCAGAACTATTATTATCTAGCTGTACCGATAAATAATCTCAGTTGACATGCGATTTGTACAGTTTTATATCCAAATGCATATATACAATGATAAGTGTGCAAGTATGTAATTTATCAAGACATAGGGGTACTGAAACAACTATATTTGCAGATCTGAAGGGGTTTTTTAAATCTGATTCCTAATACTCATGTTAAAGACAGGGGCTGAAAACCACAGTGGTTAAAGAGAAAGATAATAAACTGCTTGCTACTCGACCTTAACTACAATGAAGAGGGAAAAATCAGTGTTAATCTTGCTACTCAAGCCTTAATCAATTTTATATTTTGCTTAGCTTTTCCTTTTTCAGTATGTATATAATTTTATAAGATATGCATGATTTTACATTTACTATCTGTATATCTGCTCACCCCAAATAGCTAATTCATCCTTGATTTTTCTGATTAAAGTTACACACTTAATGTTATTTTAACATAGGGCTTTTTTGTAATGTAATGATATTTAATTTGCATTAGCACAAGTGACATACAATAGATCATGCTATTATCATGATTGATATCAGATGAACTGGCATAAATTCAACATTATAAATTGAGCCTATAAATGAAACTATTATTTTACAGGAATTACTGTAGTAGAAAGGCTAAGGACCCTCAAGTCAACCTCAGTCAAACCCACTCTTTAGAGTTTTATATTTTATGTCTGCAATAAATGCTTTTGTGAAAGCCCATAACCTGCAAAAAAAAGTCATTGGAAGTCTATTAATTATAATAATACTATCCAAAAAGCTGTGAGGGCTTATTTTTGTGACATCACTCTTTGATTTCTTACTGCCTTAAATTATCCCTTTGTTGGCTGGGTGAGGGTAACAGTCATACATTTGTCATTAAATATAAGGAGTTTTAAAGCCTGATCCACCTTAGCTCTAATTGATATTGCTTTCATTTGGCAGATAGTGACCTGATTTATAATTTAAATATGCATCATTATATGCACCTCTTCTGTATAATGAAAAAGCAAAGTTACTCTCATCTTTTCCCGCAATGTTAACATCAAGGAAAAGTATCTTTCTTTTTTCCCTTTTATACTCGGAGCCTAATTGAAAACTGTTCATTGAATTTCAACATGATAGAAAAGTCTTTTTATCTCTCAATTTGTCCATTAGCTATTATAATTGAAGTATCTGCTACACAGCTGAATTGATATTGTTCTTGTTTAAATTCTGGATTTCTCTAAATCTTCTATGAGGCATCAACTAAAAAAATATGGGTTAGGAGACGTTAGCTAACAATATTGCCTAAATGGGACATTAGACTAACACTCCACATGTGTAAAGCTACAGAAAGTAGGAAGTCATCTAATTTTACTGGAGAACGTGTTGCATAATAATCTTAACAGCATGACCATAAGGTTTGCTAATTGCCACATCTGTTTAACAGCTGTCAGATGTTTGCCATATGCTGCCATCAATATTACAATAGAGTACATTACAGGGAGTTTTATTGTGTTTGACTGTTATTTATTTGCCACAGACATTACTACAGCCAGTGACGTCTATTTATGTTAGATCACTAATTATATTTTTAAAGCTTCATGCAAAATCCAGGTTTTTCAGCTTCCTTAGACCCCATTTCTGATGATGTGACTAGTAACTTTTTCCCTACAGATCTCCGAACTGATCTCTTCTTATGGTAAATAATTCTTCTGCAAAATAACTTATTTATGCTGTTTTTGAAGGATGTTTCTAAATTCAAGTTCTGTTTTAAGGGTGATGTTTGTAAGAACTCAAAACCAAAGTTCTTTGTCAAAGAACCCACTTCATCTCGTGTTTTTGCACCAGGACGCAGGTCAGGGCTGGACGATAACTCAGTTTTACAGCTCAGAAGGTTGGATACCCCTATTCTAGTCCCAAACCTGGCACTCACTCATTCCGTGACCTCGATTCCTTGTAGGACCTTAATTCCGATTTGCTGACCTGTAAGCGAGGTACCTACTGTCCAGCCGTAACAGCAGAACTTACTTACTCATTAAATGTCTGTAAAAAGTAAAAGGTGGAACAGCACTATTACCATTGAAGTGTATAAATACGGCTGATCCTTGCTGTTCTTTTAAACGTTCTTCCAGGGATTTTTAAAATTACTTCTTTCAACTGGTCTGTGCGTTACTTTTCTGTTAAATGTAGCTACTACAGCAATGAAATAGGAAGCAGAGATTGACAAAGTGCAGACGAGGCAAAATATGCATGATGTGATTTAATATGAGTTGATAGGTGTCACTGATCTCTATTATAAATAGACTGTGAATTCCATATGATGTATTATTTATCTATTGTAGATGCCTTTTTGTTTCATTAATAAACCTGGAAATCAGACGTATACGTTTCCAATGTTGAGGTTTTGGCAATACAAGGGATTGTGGTATTTGTCTGCAATTGCTCAATTATTTTGATGATTTTCTTCTTCCTTCCGCATAAATTATTAATGCTTGAGATGTTTGTTCAAGAGTCTTCTGATTTTAGCTCATTTGTCCAGCTGCATTCTTTTTTTCTTCTCTGCCTAGAGAAGATTATGGCAGTGTAAGGACTTCCACTCTGACCTGAATTCTGGCTCCTCTGAGATGCTGCGCTGGGGCACACAACATCCACCCTCCCGCCGAGGTTCGTGTTTGACTGCGAGGTCTGAGAACTCCAGCAAACCTCACATTAACAATGCGGTTTCAGCTTAAATCTGCCTCAAAGCAGAAACTCTTATGCTGCTGTTTTACCTCCAGTAAAAATGATTCCCTGGTATTTCTGTACTTGAGGAAGTCAAGAAAATACATTGCCGCTTATTTAGATAGGAAAGGACTTGAGGTTTCCCAGTTTCGGAAGAGAACAGTGAGCAGCAGCTAGTGCCTTCTATCGACTCTTTCTGAAGATGCCCAAGCAAAGATATCCTTGAAGACATTAAAGAGCAAAGAGTTTAAAATAAAAAGCAAAGCTGGGGGTTGTTCCAGGAGCCCCATTGCCAAGCCTGGAGTCCCTGCGGTGGGTGAGGATGACGGGGGTCACTGAAGGAGGGCGATGGGCTCTGAGTTCAGACAACACCAGCCTGGAGGAGAATTTGCTGCGCAGCTCCCATGAGAAATCAAAGTGCCTCACAAGAACGCCTCCATCAGTAATCTAAAATTTGTCTGCCTTCTGCATTTGATCTCCTTATTTTCGTCTTATATGCCTTTTTAATGCTGTTTGTAGCCATTTCAATTATGTGATTTCCTTATCTGTATACCATTGAGAATACTGTACAAGACTTTATAAACAGCTACTAAGTTTATCTGCCTGTCATTTGGTTTTCATTATGTGAGATAACAATCTTTCTCGTATCTTATAAGAAGATATAATGTGATTGTTTCTAAATGGGGCGGGGGAAAAAAGTCTAGTCTGCGTTATCCTTAGCCTTGTAGTATTTGTAACGTCAGTAGTGTCAGCACAATTTCCAATGTTTTTCCTTGCTGTGGTCCAGGAAGGATTATCTCTCAAGTTTTTTGTGTTTGCTGCTATCTCCTCTTTTTCTCCATTTAAGACACAGTGAGTTTCTTATCTGGAGTGTGGTTATACGGCCACAGATTTACCTATATTCAGTCTGATCATTGCTAACTGTTTCATGGGGCACATGCACTGAAGGGAAGGATGAGAGGCAATTGTCAACAGTTCGCTGTATTAAATATGGATAGATATTATTCATGCAATTTGACAGTTCTTGACTTTCAGCTGTATAATGACAGTGAAACGGTAGGAATTTCAGCAGCCGAACTTCTGTCTTACTTCAAGATAAGCTTATCAACTGTAGCCTGAATCCATTCAACTCATAAGCAGATCAAAACTCACGTCATGCTGAACTGCTGTGCTGATTCCTGCTTCCTACTATTGCTTTACATGCCCATATGGTCTTA
This sequence comes from Streptopelia decaocto, assembly GCF_964273445.1. NCBI lineage: Eukaryota > Metazoa > Chordata > Aves > Columbiformes > Columbidae > Streptopelia > Streptopelia decaocto. The sequence continues at coordinate 12,302,117 of NC_138669.1, forward strand.
GTTGTTTGCCATCTTACAGTTATTTTGCAAGGTTTTTAGGAGACAGACTGTCTCTTGTATTTGTTCAGCACCTTGTATGGTGAAGCCGCGGATCCTGCTGGATGCCACCAAATGCTCATGCAACATCAATAACACATAATGAAGTGATAAAAGGTGATGGTCAGCCCTTGAATTTTTGTCTCTCTTCATCAGTTATGCACTTGGTCTGCAAAGAGTAGCTGCTTTGTTTGGCTTCCCATTTAACTTTTTAAAAAACAAACCAACCACCCTGAGGTTTCTCTTGTGCTGTTTATCCCAGAGATTCAGAGGAATCTCTGAGCAATATGCAATAATCGTGTCTATCACTCGGGTGCTCCCGCCGCCGCAGCGTGGTGTGGCAGCTGCAGGCTGAACAGTGTCTTCAGGTTAAGGATTGATCAAGTGTCCGTGGAACTTCCATGGTCCCTGAGGTGCCTTCTGGATTACAATGCTGTTTCCAAACTGGTGGGATTGGGGGGGGTGGGGGAGTGGAGCGGAGAATAGTAGATTTGGAGAGCTTCTGGCAGTTCAATGTTCCATTTTAAAGAAAAAATCTTTCTTTAGTCATCTCACTCATTTTCTTCTCTGCCACTTCACTGCATTTTGATCCTACAGGGGCTGTGAACTCCAAGCTAGGACTGTCTTTCTGTTTCTGCCTGTACAATGAAGAGCATAAGAATATATACAAATGTCCATATGTTGCTCCTGGCCGTGGCCACAGGCTGCTGTCCACCTTCAGCTACAGCTTGGCCACTTGTGTCCAGTGTCCCACATCTAGTGGGCAAATACGGACCACTGAAGAAAGTCACTCACTACGGACTTCCCCAGAATATTTTCAAATCATTTATGTTTATTAAATCACACTTTATATATTTTTCTTCTCTGAATTTGCTCACTTTTTGAGTACACTTTTGAGCAGCAGTCAACAAAAATAATTGTTATCAGAATAACAGAAGATACAGAAGTTTTGCAATTTCTTAACAGTAGGAAACCCTTTGCTGTTTGACTTTTCACTGTAATATGTTGGTAGAAATATGACTTCAGGTTTCAGAATTAAATGCATGCCTCAGTGGTTTAGTTTATGCATTCATAATTATATTTACAATTAGAAATAATGCAATCATGGATTTTTTTTTTAATCGGCTGAGTGCACAGAATGAGTTCGGAAGAAAATGTAGTTTTAAGCCATGCCTTCTTCCCCGCAATTTAGGGTCATTTAAGCTTTGTCTCCCACATACATGGGAAATTATAGGCTAATGAAGTCCATATGGGGCAGTATTAGAGTTCTAGATTGCTGGGTCCCTCTCTAGATTCCCTTTTGCACAGCAAAGCCCCAAATGCTGTGGATGCAGTAACAGGATATAAAATCGCTGCAGCGACTCTGCACAGTTACACCGTGCAATGGTTTCCTGTAAATATTTTAATTCCTTTATAATGGAAGAGTGAAGCTTTCAATGGAAAAGCAGAGAGGGCGCACGGCATCCTGTAATGGAGAATTGCCGTGCCCTGGCAGGCAGGGTTAATGGGCATTGCCCTGCAGTAAACCGGCTCCTGTGAATCCTTGAAATGTCAAAGTGGCACAAAACAAGAGAGAGAACCAGGTGCTGCTGGTGTTAAAGGGAGGCTGGAGGGCAGGCTGAGCCCAAACGCATAATTCCTAGACACAGCATGTCATTTCCCATTGCTTACCTCTCATTAATACTAATCAGAATGGCTCTCTGTGAAAAATTGATTTTTAATCGGAAAACTTACATCTCTGATCCAGTGTTATTTTTCCTTGAAAAGCATTTCACTGGGAACTGATGGAGAATGTTCTCGTTTGCTGATAGTTTCAAAAGCACTGAATGACCTTTTTTTCCTTCAGCCTTTGGCCCAAATTCGCAACCAAAAATATCTGTTCACATGCTTTGCACAGTCATTGTTGTCAGAAAATCATTTTCCATCAAAAAAACAAATTTCAAGAGATGTTTTCACTTGATTGAGAAGCACATTAACGCTCAGACGCAAACAGGAGAGCGGACTCTAACAGTGGGCTTCCCCACTTCTCCGGATACTTTTCAACAGGACTGTCACGAGCAGCACGAGGTGCAGCAATGTCAGCTTTAATTAAAACCTTTTGGTTTACCTACTGCACTGAACAGCTGCAGCATAAACTGAGAAGCAAAGGCACCACAACACATACAAGTTAAGGTTTTGTTAAACACAAGCAGGAGACAGCACTGACGTGAACCTCACACAAAGCTGCTTCATCCCAAAAATTCTAGAAAATGTTGATGACTTCTCCCTGAAACGTTCCACACAAATTTTTGCTGATTTTCAAATAATGTCAGCTAGAAAAAGGTGCAGGTTGTTGGTTTTTTCTTTGCTTCCCTCAAAATTAAAAGGCAATGAACTACTTCATGCTCAGATGTATGTGTGAGTGGCTTATGAATCACTGCTAGATACCATTAAATAGGTAGCCCACAGAATTGCTCCATCTAATTCAGTAACAATTAAAATGTAAGCTTGCTCCCCAGGCTTTCCAAAGAAAACAATACTTTTTATAAGGTGGATAGTAGCTGTTTACTGATACAAGCCACAGTCAAATTTTAGAGATGCTTGAGATGAAGGAGCTTTAGGTAACCAATAGTTGTAGATATCAAGTTCTTTTTGAATTTTGGTGTGACTGTAAGATTCGGCAATCCAAAATCTTACACCTCCATGAATAGATGAGCTGCCCCATGTACCTCTGCTCATCTTGATGAATTCACCTGCTGCTCCAACTCAGCTGGCACCTCTTCTAGGATGATCAACCTGGTATTTTGAGGCGGACGGTGCAGTTCTCCAACTCTCTTGGCAGCAGAATGACTTGGGGTAAAAGCCCATCCTGGGCAGAGAGGCTGACATGAGTAGGTAGGTGTCCCGCTGACCCGTCGCTCAGGACAAATCCTCCCTGGAACTGAGCACCCACATGAGTATTTAGAGAATGAGGAGGAGTGATCCTCAAGAAGTTATCTATCTCCTTCCTCAGGTGTGTACCACACACCTGGGGTGGGCCCTAATCTACTGGAGGACCCATTGTTAAGTAATTGCTACAGGATATCACAAGCTGATGTGTCTGATGGTCCTTGTCTCATAAATCCGAGCTGCAGCTGTGAGGGTGTAAATAAAAATTCACTTTGAAAGAGTGATGCAAGCAGAAAGGTGGTGAAGGACCAGCCAGCCTGACCCCCCAGCAGAGCTCTCAGGTACTTTCCAACCCCTTCTACCCAAAATTAACCCAGGGAGCAAAGGTGACTTACACAAACACATTAACTGAGACTGAGTAGGGAGCGTTTACAACAACTGCCCTGTTGTAAAGCGGTGGAAACGTTCTGCACAGGGATGGGGAAAATGGCAACGAAGGACATTTGTCCCTTTTGCCTCAGTTTCCCCTTCTATGGAAAATCCAGGCAAATGTATTCATCTCAAAGGAGGGGGAGATTGTTAATTAGATAGACATATGTTATTTTAAACTGAAAAATTCCTAAGTCTGGTGCGCAGTATGTTTTTATTTCTTTGCTTGTTTTTCAACTATTTTTTTGTGAGCGTTCACAGAAATATCTTTGCAAGACAAGCATCTCATTTTCAGGAGAATTCTATGAAAACCCCAGGGAACAGCAACTATATTACTTGGAGTTATCTTGATATCATAAGATCCAGGTAGCAACTAGTCGAAAGACACAAAGGACCTTTGGAATTTAAACTTGTTAAGTGTTCTGCTTAATATAGCTGAGCAAGAATTTATGCTAGCATTGAAGTTTTCAGGGCTAGGCTGTGCTATTTAAAATGGAATTTCACACTAACGAGCCTAAAATAAAATAATGTGTGGAAGGAGATTTCAAAGTATACGCAATTGTATCAGTTATTGCATATGCACAGCAAAAAATTACAAATACAACCAAACAGCACCCTCTTCTGGACACTAACACCCCTGTAAAATGCTTCTTCAGAAATAGGGATTTTGGAGCTAATCATGAGAGCTACTCTGTCCTAAAGGAGAAAGGGAGAGAAGGTAAGATGCTATAGATAAATGTTTCACATTTCGTTTTCCAATAAAAACATAGAAAATATTACTCTACTTTTATTTTTCTGTATGTTCTATATAAAATTAACACAAAGCCAATTTGCTAGAAGCAGATCCTAGTTATGAAAGATTCATTTTCATCACTTCTGTTATTACTGGGACACCTTTCAGGTGGGTCACTCAGCAGATCTGGGTTAACAATTTTTTGTATCAAACAGATACTTAATTTTTGTCTATTTCCAAGCTTTTAATAAATTTCTTTCCCACTATATATGTTCAGAAAATAGTTTGTGGAGCAACATTTTATTCTGTAGCTCTTTATGTGCAAATACGTTGTATATACTTGATGTTTGGCCTTCTTCAGGAATACGCTCTTATGTTTCTGATTCTTGACGGAATAAATTCAATTCTTAAAATCAAGTTTCCAATGCAAATTTAAAATTTGCTTTCAATGAATCTGCTGCCATGTTCTCAGAAAGTCAGGAAGCCTGATAATAGATGAAGGAATTTGTGACAGGATTCCTGGAAAGCAAACACACATGATCCTGGGGAATATTACTATGATAAAGAATTAATTGAGTGGCTGTTGCAGTTCAGATACTCCTTCCCTGGCTGTGATTTTTGTATGCAGGTGTTATTCTAAAAGAACTTAAAAAGAACCCTTCCATGTTTGTTACCCTTTTTATGCCTGAAAAAGTAAAGTGTTAAGGTATGTGACATGAACACAAAGCTGAAGCCTTCTTTCAGAAGGCTTATCATTTTTTAATTTTTTTTTTTTTTTTTTTTTTTGTGCAGCAAGTAGTACAGAGTTCCAGAATAGTAGCATTGTGGTGCAAAAAAACACAAAATATTTTTTTGTGTTATTTTTTATCAGGACTGACCAAGCTAAATACCTTGCTCATTAGACATCAGTAGATAGAATCTTCTAGTCGGAATATCCTCCAACGCTTTGTAAAACGGCAATGTGTTTACATAGTTCAAATGCGGAGGGTTTTGGACACTATTTCTGACAAAGGTCTAGAGGCAAACTGCCCTGTGTTATGGCCGAGTTAATTAAAATTTGCACGCAGCGTCTCATATACTTTATAAATGTAATCTACAGTAGCATAGAAAGAAATGCAACTCCTGCTCACTCAAACGATCCCACTAAACTCAGAATAGGACTTTTCTTGTAAGAAAACCTCGCAGTCATCAGGAGCTGTAGCTCCAATGCCCAGGATATGGTACTTTATAAACGATGTATAATTACACAATACAAAAGGAGTTATCTCTTTATCCATCATCAGCTAATCTAGCTGAAGAAATCTCTTAAATTAAAAGTTAGAGAGGTTTGATCTCTAATAGCCAAGATATAAGCAAAAGTCCTTCTTAGTGTCATCTGACAGTAAAACATTCCTTGATCATGGACCTTTGCATAACCCACGGCTGTGTGAAGAGGAAACCCGATAAAGGTGTTTTTCTGGCAAACTGATAGGCGATGTTTGTACTGCAATCCTGCAGTGTTTTCTACATGCACAGACTTCATGAAAGACGGTAAGATTTATCGAGAAAAACTGAAGGGAGAAGATTATTTTTGGTAAGCTTTGGAGGGGATGAATTAATAAATTCTCGTTGTCCTGGCTCTTAGGAATTTCATTCTGTCTAAATTTCAGTTTTGTTTTCTGCTTTCCCTCCCCGGTAGAGTTGAACCTGGGAATAGCATCACTCAACGGCTCGTTAGTTTGATAAAGTGGCGTAAGTGACTATAGCTACAATGGGTACTTCCAGCTCAGAAGCATTTATAGGTCTCAAGGGAATTCTGAAAAACACCAGAAAGTCTTTAGGTACTGAATCACAGGCAAGTATTTTGAATCTTTAATTTTTTTTATATATATTCTTTTCTATGAGAACGTCAGAACTAAAATATGGAATATGCTTTTCCCACTTGGTTTCTATTACTTGTAAAGCATTCAAAAGCTTCTAGAATAAAATTACCTCCATGCCCTGCTAGAGAGCAAGCAAAACTCCACTGAGTATCAAGGGAGTCCCTCTGCTGGTGTTGCTTTCCATTTTTAACCCAAATATAATAATAAAAATGACTAAATATTAGACTGGAGCTGTACAATCTTAGATCCAGCATTTATTTGTTATCATGTTTATCCCAGTGGGCTTTTACTGTACTTTGCTATTTATACAAAATATATTCCACAAATTAACTAGTTTATTTTCAGGTGTGACACATTCCTCATTGCAATAATATAAGTTTGTTTTAAGAGTTTGTTCAGATTATGATAGCTAATTTACATTAGAATAAAACAACGAATGAAATAAAGGCGGAGAGATGAGAGGTGCAGGAAGGAAGGGAAGGTGCATTTAAAAAAATGCAACAATTTTAGGACAGTTTAGGAATAGTCCAACTTAGCAGGGCTGGGGGTCCTGAGCACGGATGCTCCTTGTTCTCAGCATCGTCGCTGAAAACTGAATTAAATCCTGAACCAGTATAGCTAACTTTTCCAATCATAACTGTGTATTTTCCACTGAGTGAAAGACAGTAAAGCATAGTTGTGTAGTTAACCCTATAAAAGCCTGCAAATCTCCCCTGTGTGGGTTTAGGTCTGCTTTCTGACAGTGAATAATTAGATGTCTCAACATAAAAATACTTCCCTATTTTGTTACAGTATTCATTGGAGGTTTAATCACAGTTGTCAATGTGCTATTTCAGTGAATAATATTTTCATATTGAGTTATTTTACAGTTCATACAGCAGTAAGAAATATTTTAAAGTACTAAGTGATTATTTAGACTTTATTTATTGTAGAGGAAAGCAATGACATTGAAAATATTGTATAAATAGCAAATACATTAAACAGCAAAATCCCCACCTTGCATTAGGAATTGAAATTACATTATTTTAAAACATTTGAAAAACCTCATCATAATTATATGTTATCAACGCAGAGACAGATTACCTATTATTTTAATATAATTAATTTGAGCTCAGTGCATTTATGTTGCTGTGTATGTCATTATCCATCAATATAATTATGAAATGCTAAACATTGGGGTTTGAATCTTCAAGTTATTTTAATTGGCTGCGTTTCTTCTCTAAATCCACCGTCCATTTGTCTCCATCTTCAGTGTCTGAAGTTTTTAGAAGTTGTGTTTCTTTTTTGTTTGTTCCTTCTTCAGTGACCACAAGGGTATAACCAAGTTTATATTATTTTCTTGCAATACTGTTGGGGCTTTTTCACATCTTATTGGTACGTTTTGTTCATTTGTACATTTATACACTGGTTTATATATAATTTTTTCCCTCTTTTAAACCTATCCTCCTATTGTGAAAGGCAAATGGAACCATAAATGGTGTAATCTATTTTCAAGGGCTTTCTCTACATCAGGGTTTGTTCTCCTGCGTAGCTCAACTGATAACTCTCTTCCCACTACTTCAGTAGGTTCAGCTTGGTTTTCTGATGTGGTTTTGGGTCGGTTTCTTTGTTGTTTTTTTTTTTTTCCTCTGAGCTTGCAAGGTAGGATACTTTGCCTCTATGTGATCCCAGATGACGGGAGGGTGGACAGAAGCTCGCTATGAATGTAAAATCCTCCACATTTCTTGTTGTACACAAATGTCTGTCCCCAGGAAAGCACTGAGGGCGCAGCTGTCCGGCACCGTGCCCGGGAACGCCTGTCTCCCAGGCTCTGATGAGGCCTGACTTTTTTATGTCTCTGTCTGATATTTTCTTTTCCCTTCTCTCTCATGATTGACATTTGTCTTTTCTGGGCCTTGTTTGCTTGCTCTGCACTTGTAGGGAGCCTGAAGCACTGCAGTATTTTCATTGCAGTCAGGTTAAGGGTGACGAAGATTACACATGCATACTGATTTATGCCTTAAAGGCTGGAAATAGTGTCAAGTGTGATCTCAGCAGAGCTCTGCTCGATGACTCAAGCGCTCAGTTCGGTGTTGTACTCCCAGACATCAATCCTCATCCCGTGAAATGAAAACTCCCCGGCCAGAACATCGTTCAATAAAGTCCTGATCTGTAAGTGGTATTAGTTATTAATAAGATAATAATGATGTTTTCAATGCTCATGCCAGAGCCAGAATCGAGCCTTTACAGGGTAAGTACTGCTGAAAGGCAGTGCAAGGGAGCAGCGCCAGCCTCAAAGAGCTTTCAGAGTAAATGTGCCCTGGATAACCAGTATCCACGTATGCACATATTCGTGTGCTTCTGAGAACGTTCAGCTGCAAAGCTGTTATGCAAACAGGTGATATAACCATAAGTCAAATGTTTTTAAAGACAGATCCTTACATTATTATATTTGGATGTCATAAGTTCTTGTAAACCGCAGTGGATCTGAAGGTGGCTGTTACCCCAAAGACATGCGGCAGTTTTTTAAGTAATTCAATCTCTGCACTACATTGAAGTCAGTGCCTATTGACTGTTTTTTCTTCTTCTAACCATATATGCAAAACAAAAACCAGAGAGGCTGATTTGGCAGTTAATATTCCCTTAAGATATAAAAGGCCAAGGACTAGAACCACAGGCACCTGCAGTGCAAGCTACTGGTTCTTTTTGTGCGGGTGCCTTTCCCTCTCCGGTTTTAGCCTGCACCTGAAAAACCTTTCCCAGCACAGACATCATCAAAATTCACGTATCCCTATGAAAAGCATTAACTTGGCCCCACCTTCTCTTCCCACAGCGGAAAAAAAGCCTGAAAATTCCCGGCTGAGCTGTATTTGCAGCATGCTGGGAAATACCAGAGATGGAAAGAATAACGCAAGAGCAGCCCAAGACTGAGCACTTTGCTTCCAGCTGCCTTCAGCCCTTGCCAGCACAGGGAACTCAGCAGTTCGGTTTGCTACTGACCAAGTGCTTTTTGCAAGACAGCTGGAAGGAATGACGGAAGGGATGGAGGGAATTCCTCCTTCAGATGCCAGCTGCAGCAGGACGGTTAGCTCTGAATCTTTTCCCGTAAATTAATTTAACACCTCTCATTAATAGCGTCCAGTTGCATAAGGTAGCAAATGTTTCTAAAAGAGCTGGTAACGCACCAGACACAAAATGCTTCATATCTGACTCGGTGCAACCTCAGACCATCCCGGTATCAATTAAATATTGTTACCCTGACATGCAGCCGAAGGAGCAGCACAACAGTGGGGACGGCTGCGATGCTCCTTCCCTGCAGTGTTTGTTCTGGCACTCAAAAGGGGGCACGTAGCCTGCCCAGCTGTCGTTACAGGTCCTTGGATAGTGAAAATTCACTTTTAACAAAACACAATGCCTATTCTTCTCTAATTGAGTCAAGCAGGCTTATATTCTAATGAAAATGCATTAAACCAAGGGAGAAATAGATGAAAATAAGTTATGCTGTGCTGCACAGTACACCTGTGACTGTAACTGCTGGGTAGACAGCCAGGCAGACACTCTGTCAGCTTTGGAAACAGGTCATAGTGTTGTGGAAAAACCAGTAAAATGAGTCAAAAGTCAGCTTTCAGTTCTACAGCTCTATCTATACTGTGGAAAAATAGTTTCAAGTTGATTACCCTTACTCTAAGAATTAATTTCTTTTGGATATACTCCCAAAAGAGTCTCATCAGCCTTAACTGCATTCCTGTTTCTGTGCTATGCTTTATAGGTACTGGCTATGCAACCATGCTAACGTAAAAACATCTATATTTCCAGAATCAATGTAAATTCCCTAATTTTTATTATTTTGAGGGTGAGGGAGGATTCCGAATAAATTTTAAAACTCCTACAAATGTTCCACATTCAATACATGTTGTGTGGAGTTTATTTGGTTTCCTTCTTCATTAGTATTTTAACATATTAATCAAAGTTTTGGTCTAAAGTTGGATTAAAATATACCTGAGCTCTTGAAGTGAGATAAATTTGCTCCTTGCAACCGGCACTATGATGTGCTATCAAACAGCAGGTTTCAAAGGCCGGAACTTGGATTATCACCTTTTGTGTCTTATCTTGGCCGCCTAACAATCCCGTGTCTGTGCTATATTGTTTTGGCAAAATAGGTCAACGGACATGTCAAGTGACACCACTTTCCCAGGAAAATAAAACTTCAACTGTAATATGAACTGGCATTTGAAATTCTCAGTATGTTTAGTGCATGCACACACTATTCTGCGTTTATTAATGAATAAACAGGTACTTCTACACAGCTATAAAATCATCCAGCAACAAAATCAAACTCACAAGGAGAAAGCAGAATTAATAGTTTGTTTTCCCACTTGCATTCATTGTCATTATATGACCTTTGGTTACCCACATTAGTCCATTTTCCTCCCTCTGCAGCCGCTTTACCACTGTATCACCAGGCAAGTGTTTTTCTCCCACTACTGTGCAGTCTCCAGAGCACGGAAGAAACGTCGATACCTAACATGAGTCTGAAGGTGGCTGGAGCCTGAATTGGACACAAAGTGCAGGCAGATGGAACGTGTCTCTCAGAGACTTCAGCTGCCAGAGTCTTTACTGATCACACACAAATGGAGCTTTTGGGTCTTACAGCTTGGTGAGACTCAAATAGCAAAAGGCACCTACATGAAGTAAAGGTCATCTGACTTCCAAATTTCCATTTTCTACTCAGTGTATGTATAATGGTGTGGGTTTTTCCTGAACAGCCAATTTTTAATATATGGCAGGGCAACATAACTTTGTGTGCTGGCACTCCAAAAGGGCTGAGCCAGTTTGCTGCTGCAAAGCATTAAATGCACTTGGCACAAAACATGTCAATCCCCCCTAAAAAGGGGTGTCATCTTAATAGGAAAGTGTTTCCTCCAGCTCTGGAGGAGCACTGCCTGTAATGCACAGAGGTCTACATCCAGAAACCCACTCAGACAATGGGTGACTTCAGTGGGTATCAGATTCTTATTTGGCACTATAAATTATCTTCGATATTTGAGGTGAGCATGATGGAAGACCTGTAAAGAGCTGCAATATCAAGAGTGGTTTTCTGGCAATTATGCCTGTACAACCAATTTGGTTTTCTGCAGAGTTATTAGTGTCGTACTAGCAATAAACATGATTTTGCATGAAGACCAGTAATACAACCCAAAAGGCCAAAACTTAAGGCTAGTTTTTACTGTCTTGACTACCCTAAGATTTAAACCCAGTGTCAACCCTAAGTCATTGCCAAACTCCCGCAAGCACCGCTAGGCAAATTAAAGCTCTACTTTAAGGCCTCAGCGGGGCGCAGGGCTGAAGCACACGCGAGGCCTCGGCCCCGCTGCCCCGGCCATGGCGGGTCCACATGGTGCCAGGCCGGAGCGGCCACCCAGCCCATGGGGAAGGCACACACGGGGCAATTCGCCTCCCATGGAACACACAGGCCTTGCCGTGCTGGGCACAGGGTTTAATGATGGCGGTTTGGCCTGTCAGGGGTGTCCCGCATGGGGCTTTCCCCTGGGGCCCTGTGGCGGCAGAAACAAGCGGGGTTTCGGCCATGCTACAGCAAGGTGGGGGCAGCACTGCTGTCCCTAAACCAGGGTTCGTTACCCGGTGTGCCTACAAATGAGCCAAATTCAGCACACAGAGACAAGATATTATTACAAAATCATGCAAGTCTGTGTGCTGGGATAAAGCCAACACACCATGCATCATATACAAAATCTTACTGCCACTGAGGGCAGTCCTAAAGAGCCAACTGGTTGCACATTCGCGTATTGCATTACATAATCCTTTTAGCCTATAATGACCAATGTTCAGCAAAATGGCACTTCATCCAGCAGCCTCGAGGTTATGTTTTAAAGCAAGGCTCAACTAACAGTGCGGGCTTCAGAATGGCTACAGCTGCAAGGCCAGTAGTGTCTGTAGTTCGCGATTTGGCGTTTTGCAAGTCACTCTTTGTTATATGAGCAGACTGACCTAAAACTGAAAGGATTTACGTATGTTTAGGTCAGGGATTTCAGACAGGGTTCACTCCTTTAAGGGATGGCAACAGCAGCAGCGGAGCGCTCGGCCCGCGGCGGGTGAGGGCGGGTGAGGGCGGGTGAGGGCAGCCGCGGCCTCGCCGCTGCCACTGAGCATGCTCGGCTCCTCCACATCCGCCCCGCTCAGCGGCCGACAGGCGCGGGCAGAGGTTCCCCACCGGTAATAGGTGCCGTGCGGGCGGCGGAGCCGGCCTGCGGGACTCGCTGCCGCCATGAACCCCGGCGGCGGCGGCGGGGAGGCGGCGCCCGCCTTCCCCGGCTCCGTGCAGTGTAAGTGCCGCTGCGCGCCAGCGGGGTATGCGCGCTCCGGGGCCCGCGCGGCGGTGAGTGGAGCTGAGCTGGGGCCTGGGCAGGCCCCGAAACCTGAGTGGCGCAAGAAACAGGCGGGAGCGGAGCCCGGGAACCTGGCTGGGGGGGGGAGCCCGGGAATCTGGGTGACGCCGCGGGCCGGGAGGGGCGGCGGGACCCGGGGGGCTGCGGCCGCTGGGCGAGGCGGGAACCCCCCGCGGGACCCTGAGACCTTCGTGGAAACGTGGCCGGGGCCGCGGGCGGCCTGTCCTCCCCGGCAGCGCCGTGTCCGTCCCGCCGCGGGGGTCCCGCAGCCCCGGGCCCGCAGGGGCTGTCCCGCAGCGGGGTGTGTGTCGGGTTGAGCGGTTCCCCCATGGCCGTTCCCTCCCGACGAGCTCTGCTCCTGTTTCCACAGTTCCCGGCGGCACCACCGTGCTGGTGGAGCTCACCCCCGACATCCACATCTGCGGCATCTGCAAGCAGCAGTTCAACAACCTCGACGCCTTCGTTGGGCACAAGCAGAGCGGCTGCCAGCTCAGCAGTGCGGCCGCCGGGGCAGCCAGCACCGTCCAGTTTGTGTCGGAGGAGACGGTGCCGTCCACACAGGCGCAAAGCGCGGCCAGGACCATCGCTTCAGAGACCCAAACCATCACAGGTATCATCACGTTGTGTCCCAGGAGCTGCAAAACGCCTGTGCAAAAGTGGCAGCATCACAGAGCCCTCTGCATGTATGTCCCTGTCACACTAAGCTAAAATGACACTTCTTACGTTAGTCATCACGTACCTGCAAGCAAAAAAAAAAAAGAAAGAAAAAGTGGCTTGCTGCCTTCTTGGTATGATAACAATTACCTAATTGGCTAATTGAGATACAAGTTCACTTAGGGGATTGATGAACTCAAACACGTTGTATAACCAACTTGTGCGAACTAATTGAAGTTGTCAATACTTACGGAAATTAATCAAGTTACTATCCATTTTATTTTTTAAGAGTGCTCTGGATGAAAAACAGACTCCGAATTGCTGTCAGGAGCTACTCCAGGCCTTTGTATGTGAGAACGCTGCATTCCCTAACATTGCACCCACAACTAATCAGCATGAAAAATATTACACAAAATTTGTGCCTATGTGGAGGCTCAGTTGAGGTCCTGATCCTGCAGACATTTAAATAGAACTGTAATTTTTTTTCCCATGCAGGAAGGTTTGCCCTTCTATATAAAGTTTTGTTTTGTTTTGGTCCAGAACCTTACTAAAATCCAAATTGTTTGACTTTAATTTGGATAGACAGATGAGGGTAGAGAATCCAGAAGAGCAGTGAAACAGACTGAATTTGGGGCTCACTTCCAGGAATTTTTGTATTATAATCCCTCAAGTTGCTGTGAGTTTTGGATGAGTCATTTTTCTGCTTCATATTTACTCATCTTTAAAATGAGGGCAGTTATGTCCTTCTGCCCTTTGGGGTTATAGCATTTAATTGATTTAAAAGCTGCAACTTTGGCTGAGAGAGTTTTACCTGTTATTCTTTTGAGTAATAGCTGAAAACAGTATAGCTGAAAGAGGCTAAATTTCAACAGTTAAAAAAAAATGTTTACCTGGTTCCTGTTTGACAGCATTTGCCATATAATTTGTTTGTTTTCTCCTTTGGGCTTTCAACACAGCCAGTGTTGAAAAACAAACATACCCTTATTAATGTAAGAGCTGGACAGGCATGAGAAGAAACTGAACTGAAGAAACTGAGGGCTGCAGTCAGATTGGGCTCAGAGGGAGACAAGTGGGCCTATGTAGTGTTGTACTAAGTTCAGTGGTTCATCAGGTCTTGACAGAATTTTCAGTGACAGCAAGGGAGAGAAAAGCCTTTTTCCTTTCTTCCTCCCCCAGGTGAATAGGAATCCAGGGACAGTAATGTTGCTGGAAAAAAAAATAAAAAAAACAAGCAATAAATTGTTGAAACTAGAAAATAATTATATTTTTCTCATTGGAGAAGTTAATGTTCTCAAATGAAGCTCTTCTATGTGTTTAGTTTCTGCACCAGAGTTTGTTTTTGAGCATGGCTATCAAACATACCTGCCCAGTGAGAGCACTGAGCCTCCAACTGCTGCTATCGTGTCTACTGCACCAAAACCACGCTCGAAAAAATCCACTTCCTCACTTACACAGAAGAAACTAAACTGCTGCTATCCAGGTAAGATGTGGACTACACCTTCTTCCTTTGCATTTTAAATTGGCAGTTTCCTATAGTGATACGCATGGTAGCTCCGTCTGTGTTGACACACGCAGAACCTGGAAGGCAACCCACTTACTGAGAGTGCGATGTACCATTGGTACCAGTGGTAGTTCTGCGATTGATTTGACATATGCGAGAAATATTATACGTGCCTTTTGCGTTATATGTTTTGTCTTCCATCAGTTAGCATTTTTATAAGGATGGATTGAACCGAAGTATTTGGGGACCTTAATGAGTAAAAACAATGCAATAGGCAGAAAATGTGTGCAGAGACAGCCTTGTAGATGAGTAGTCATCTTAATGGAAGCAGAAGTCACAGTCTCTTTTCTCAAGCTTGCCTTCATTTGAAAGGCACATTTCAAATGCTGAGCATTTAGTTTCTCTGCTCTAAAACTGTAGCACTTTCCTCGCGGACAGGATTCCTGAATGGTGAGCTGTTACCCAAGTTCCCAATTGCACTAACTTGAAGTCATCTGTGGAATTAATTAGTTTCCCCAGCATCCCCTGTGTATTGTAAAGAGCATCTCAAATCCTAGGCAGATTCCAGGGAATTTGTTTCAAAGCTTACATAAAACAGTGATGTAGAGAGTGAATTGCCTCCTGGGGAAGCATCAGAAAACTAAAGATCTTAGGTAAGACAGTCACTGTTTTAAGTAGATGTCAGTAAACAGGATGGGTAACTTGTTTTCTGTTAATACTGAATTTTAAAGAAAATGTTCTGGAAAATAAACGTAAAGCCAGAATACAGTAGTATATTTTTATTATTTTCTTAGATTCAATTGATTGATCTTAATCTTACTGTTTTCAGGTTGCCAGTTCAAAACTTCCTATGGTATGAAGGATATGGAACGTCATCTACGAACACACACAGGTCTATATAGTTTCTTCTTCTTTTGCTTGGTTTCCTTCTCTTGCCTATTCTCATACAAAATAATCTGTCTATAGATAAACTATTTGGAACGTACACGTATGTCTGTACGTTTTAGTATCGTAGTTCTCTGTACCTAGGGAATCGCTCTTTCTGGGTTAGCCATGTCCCACCATGGGCAGTACCACTCACAGCTATGGAACATGAACACTGTGCGTTGATTTAAGGCACAGTTAAATTACTAAGGTACAGGCCGTGTGTTTATCAAGGTGCAGTGTGGTGGTGATGCATAAACTAGTTTGCTCTTCAAATGCAACAATGATCCCAGCATCTCCCCTTAAACCTTGATTTCATAGTTGTAAAAGGAGAGAGTTCCAAAGGGTCTTCTGAATCTGTTGTACTAGTGCATGCAGCCTCTGGAACAAAGGAGAGTTCTTGGCTGATGTGACAGCTGCTGAAATCCAATGTCCAGCTTTTGAAAAGTAGCCCCATTTCTATTAAGTGTTTACTCTGTGCTTTTTTTTGCTTTTTTTTTTTTAATTGAAACAACATCCTTCTGGTGCAAAAATTCTCGGTGTGTTGGTGCTCTTCTGTTTGTTGCAGGAGACAAGCCCCATAAATGTGAAGTTTGTAACAAATGTTTTAGTCGTAAGGACAAGCTGAAGATGCACATGCGTTCCCACACCGGGGTGAAGCCTTACAAGTGCAAGCACTGTGACTACGCCGCTGCCGACAGCAGCAGCCTCAACAAGCACCAGCGCATTCACTCCAACGAGCGTCCTTTTAAATGCCAGATCTGTCCTTACGCAAGCCGCAACTCTAGCCAGCTAACCGTACATCTCAGATCTCACACAGGTAAGTTTGTACTAAAATTCAGATGCAGATTTGAAGGTCATAGGGGAGATTTTTCAAGGTGTACAGGTGTCAAGGTACCAGAAAGGGCCTATTTGAAATCCCAAAAGCACCCAGGTGTCCAGGTTCTGTGAATTTCTTGGGCATAGAGTCTAACAGGGCAGTACAGCTCTGCTGAAAATACCTGGAAGCAATCAGAGGCAGATCTGACTCTTGGTAGATTTTCTTCTAAATTGATTTTGAAACTGCCTATTAGATGTTCTCAAACCAGCAACGCTAAAGGATCTGGTGGATTGATTGATTGATTAAGAGCATCTAGGTTCTTATCTGCATCTCAGATCTGGTCCGCTATATTAGAAACACCGAAATTGCTTTATAATGGAACTAGTTATATCAGTGCAAAACTCAACTGCATAATTTAGTTTTTCTTGCATCAGTAAATTAGGAAGTAATTAGCAATTTAAGTTACATCTTTCTTTGACCTTTTTTTGTGGTATCTTCCTGGTGCAGACTGATGGGCATGAACACTCGTACGAGCAGCAGGAGCTATATTTTTGCTATCTAAATAGAAAGTTTTAGCCTCCAGGCTTATAAACATTGTCTCATTTGCATTATTTACCTATGTTTAATTTTAATCCGATTTCACTTTGATAGTTTGTTCCTAGAAGTGGTTTCCTGTAAAGATACCGCTGTCTTTGTACAGTTGTCTTCATATGTTGTCTTCCACCTAATCCAGGGTACTGGATTAGTTTCTGTGTTGAGTTTTATACATTTGATTAGTTCTGTGAGTTGTAGCTGCAAGGTGGTTATGGTTCAGTGGTTACTAGATTAGCTTTGGACCTATCCTACATCTAATTTTGAATTCAAGTACTAAACAATGTTAGATCAGATGTGTGCAAGATGGGATTTCTTTTGAGTAGATAAAAGAAATAAATCCCTTGTGCATTGTGAAGGAGGGGAGGGTTAAATCAATCTGTCTCTAACAGAAAAGAGTCTTTTATACTTCACAGATCTGCTGTGATGGAACAGGCAGGGCCATCAAGCAGTTGGTTTACAAGTTTCTCTCTTTATTGCTGTATAAGATGATGTGATGGTCGGTCAAAATAGTACGGGTTGTTGTGAGGAGTTATCTGTTAGTAAACAACACTAGTCAGAGAATATGGTATTGCATTTTCCTCATGTCATACAAGAGTCTGCATACTTGTGCAGTTATTCCTGTGGGCAGGAATGCTCTGAATTCAGCTGTGGAGAACCTATGAGTGATCATGATTCTCTTGTATTTCCAGTAGAGAGAGATTTTTGTGGCATTAAATACTGCAGTAGTTGGGAAGGGGTTTTAAGCTACTTTATCTCCTTTTGGCTGATCAGTCTATTGTATCTTATGCTAAAATGCAAGTCTTTGTTTTTGTTGTCTCTTCCATTTCTCCAAAATAAATCCTCTTTACTAAAGGACTTTTTTAATTTGCTGAAAGAAGGCACAAGAATTTTGAAAGTAATAATTTCATCCTTGTTAGGTTACAAAGCTGTTATGCATACAGCCAATTTTAGTGGAAAAGTAAGACTGGTATGTAGAATATATTGCGTACTGGAATTAAATTAGTCCTTCTCTAGAAGGTGAGTGTAATCTACATTGCTCAGAGTGAGATCATCTACCTAGCATTACTTGGTGAACTAGTCATCTAAAGATCAGTTTCCTGTTAATTTGAGTAAAACTGCTCTTACGATTAATAATTCCAGGACTAGACACTGTTTTTTAAAAGCTATATTCTGTCAGTGTCGATGATGTATGGACAGAAATGTAAAGAAATATAAGTAATAACCCACTGTCTAAATAAATGGAACCAACATAGTTTGCTATATTTAATGAATTACTAATTCTTTTTCATACATTGTGTTACCCTGTATGTGAAAATTAAGTCATTGAAACACGTCCTGTGCCTTCATCAGCAAAGCAGACAAAATTCAGTAGCTGAGTGTGCAGCTGAGACTGTAAAATGAACAAACAGCGCATCTCCATTAATAAAATCTGTTTAATATAGATAATACACCATGTATCTCAATTATTAAACAGATACTTGGATTAGCACAGTAGGCCACAGCTTGATTTGAAAAATATGCAGCTAAACCTATGACATATGTAGTTGGATAAGCAAATTATACAAAATTATACAGTTATCACAAACTCTGTAAAATATTAACTTATAAAATAAATCAGCCATTTGCAGTTTGATTATTAAAGAAGATAAATGCTTGCTAAGCTGAGTACACTCTCTTCCTTCCCCCACCAAGGGTGTCTTGGAACCTAATAACACAATTCTTCCACTTTTTCAAAGTAATACCTACCTAGAGACTTCACGCTCAGGTAGTTTAGAGAACCACTTATTTAGATTAAAGGAAAAAGTGAACGGTTATTTAGTTGGGTTGATAGGTTTGCTTTGGATTTTTTTTAATGATTTCAGAATGGAGTCATTGGTCTTTACCTTGGAATTGATTATGGGCTAAACAGAACTACACCTTAATTTGATCATGCGTGTTGTGACAAATAAAAAAAAGGCAAAATAGTCGTTTAGATCCAGATCAAGTGGTTATTTGTGTAGGCGGTCTGACAAAACCAGGCTTACAGAGATCTTGCAGATGAGCGTGTTCATTTTTTGTGCTATATCAGTTAAGAATGTGGCCTAACTTTCAACTACTATTGTAAGCTTTCTGAAACAGCATTACTCTCAAAAAACAAAACAACGACAAAAAAAACCAACCACCACTACTTATGAATATTTTATGTACCTGTTTGCATGAATGCAAACTGATAGTGCATGACTACAAGCTGATATTAGATTTTCTTGAAGTAATCTGTACAACATTATTAGGTGTGATACATGGTGCAAATATCTCTTTCTTGGTTGCTGTAATGCTGGAAAAACAAAAGCTTAGCGTTACTTGTCTGTGTAGGCGCATTTCCCCAGGGTCCCACACTTGCATGTTTCATTAGTCTCACATTTGTCTTTTCAAGTTGAGTTTGTGTAGCTGTGATCCCTCTTCTTTTTTTTCCAGCTGTAGTAATGCTGTTGCTGTGCAGCCACCTGCTGCTGACCCAGGTGTGGGCTTTTGTCCCTACATCTCCCTGTGTTCTGGACAAGAGTTTCCCCTGCCTTCCTGTGCCAGCAACAGTATTTGTGCTGCACCACATGAACCAGGCCAAAAAAAAGGAATCAGTTTTTCTGGTTGGCTAATCTAACTCAACTATATGGTCAAGCAGTAAAGCTGGTGCCTGTTAAGCATCCATTTCTGCAGTCGCCTGCCATTTACCTGGCTTAAAGTGAACCTACGAGCCTCTCTGTAAATCTGGTAGTATAAACATGGATGTGTTTATGTTGTTTTCTTAGTCTTCAAAAATACAGCAGCTGTGGAAGTTAGTGTTTATTAATTCTAAACACTAGTTGAGATGCACTGTTGCTAAAGAGGGACAAATGAAAAACTTTAGTAGCTTCTCTGGAGCACACTGAACAGTTTTACACATGAAATGAATTAAAAATGGAGAATATATAAGATTCAGACATGAAAAGCCAACAGATGCGGGCAGGCATGCGTGTGGAGAGTTTGTACACAAATATATCAGACCAGCTGATAAATACCATGCTATTAAAGTTCTCTACACCTTGAAAATATGTTGGGAGTTTCCAGGTATTTAGAACACGTCAGTTGTACGTAATTCATTATAACATTGGTCTCTCCAATAGATCTTAGTGTCTCATCTCTAATTTGAACCGCATTTTTTGTCAACAGGAGATGCTCCTTTCCAATGTCAGACGTGTCCTGCTAAATTTAAAATCAACTCGGACTTGAAGAGGCACATGCGTGTGCATTCTGGTGAGAAACCTTACAAGTGTGAGTTCTGTGAGGTCCGGTGTGCCATGAAAGGAAACTTGAAATCGCACATTCGTATCAAGCACAGCATGGAAAATACTCTCAAGTGTCCAGAGTGCGAATTTCAGTGTGGAAACAAAACGAGCCTTCGGCACCACATAAGAACTCATCAGCCCGAACAACCAGTGAAGTGCTCAGAGTGCAACTACTCCTGCTCCAACAAGGCAGCTCTGAAAGTGCACGAGCGAATTCACTGCAAAGATCGTCCTTTTAAATGTGAATTCTGCAGCTTCGATACCAAGCAGCGGAGCAACCTGACAACCCACGTGAGGAAAGCTCATGGTGACAAAGTCAAGACCAAGAAGCAAACGGCGGAGAAGGAAGGAGATAGGCCCAAGCAAGGTGGCTCCAGGCAAGTTGCCAAACTGGATGCCAAGAAAGCATTTAAGTGTGACCTCTGTGATGCCTCCTTTGTCCGAGAAGATTCTCTTAGGAGCCATAAGAAGCAGCACAGTATGTATAATGGCTCTAAAAATAACGAACTGGCTGTTCTGCAGCTCCAGATGGATCCCAGTCGGCAGGCCAGCGCCCCTATTACTGTCAGTCACCTCCAGGTCCCACTGCAGGCTGCTCAGGTTTCCCCATACAACGAGGGAAGGGTCAAGATCATCGTGGGTCACCAGGTCCCCCAGACTAACAGCATCGTTCAGGCTGCCTCAGTCAATGTCATGCCTCCTACACTCGTCACCCAGAATCAGGAAGATCTCTCAGCCAACAGCCGCTTGCAGCTGCTGGGCCAGGTCAGTTTGTTGGCACCACCTCCAGCTCCCCTGGCCCAGAGCGAAGCGGGGCCTGTGGCACAGCCAACAGTTCTTCTCACAACCCACGACCAGAGCGATGGAAGCGCTTTGCATCCGACTCTGATTCCTGCTGCTCCTGTCAGCAGCCATGAGGCTTCAGCAAACCCAGCTTTCATCACCAGCTCTGCAATCAGCTGCTCTGATTTAGAAGGCCTTAATGCTTTGATACAAGAAGGAGCAACAGAAGTGACTGTGGTTAGTGATGGAGGTCAGAGTATAACAGTGTCCACTTCAGCTCCCCCTCCTATATTTTCTTCATCCTCTCACACAGAAGCCCCTAAGCAGACCTATTCTATCATTCAAAATGGAGCCCATACAGCTTTGCTGTGTCCAGCAGACTCCATACCGGATTAGTCGCAAAGTACTATTGCTAAATAAATTTCGGTCTGGGAGGCGATACTGAGTTCAGCAGAAACGCACAGGACATACGTGAATGCAGGATTTGTCCTACAAAGCCAAATACCTTCCACTGACACATTTTACTTGTCTATACACGGAAACATGTATCTTGTATGTGAAAAAGAGGATGTGTATATTTATGTGCCTCTATTTAAATCAGAGGCTGCGTTCTTTGTAAAATCAGACCATTGAAGCAACTGTTGACAATTTCACCAGGCAATAAGCTTCCCAGAATATGATTCTTGTATTGTGCTGGCTAAAATAAGGAAGACTCACACAAAAAGGTAATAGTCCAGGCCATTCTGCAGTATATTTTGAAGTGCAGTCTGTGCTATGCATGCATTAACTGCACCTGGCTGATTGTTGATCTGTAAGAAATGTCTACTATGGGTCTAACGCAGACCTAGTAAAGTGTAAGGAGGTTGTTCCTTGATATCTGTAGAAATTTCCATCACCTGGCACTTAATCTGCAAGTGCTTATGCAGAAGACCAGGTGATCATTTTTAGAGAACAAAAGAATTTTGTTGATCAGGAATAACTAACTTTGTTAGCAAGAACACGATTGCAAATCATAGATATGGCACAGTGATCTCTGTCAAAGACACCTGTGTTTTAAAAAAACAACTGCAAATATATTTTTTACAAATGCTACTTACATTTTGTTTTTATTTTGATGCTGCCTGCTTGTAGTTTCATGGGTGTTAAAGTGTATTATGTTTTGTCTCTGTCCTTTTCAAGTTAAACAGGAAAAGGGAAGAGATTGAATTGATTCAATTTAAAACAAACAAACAAAGCAATTCTAATCCAAGGTCTGAAACTCTAATGTAAATTCAGATTGGATCACAAAGAGATAGAAATATGCATCATATAATGGTAAATTACTATGATGAATTAATTCTAGGCTGTATTTTGAACTATGCAATATTATAGTCTTATCTGGTAAGCATTCTTGTAGTGGTAGCTGATAATATCTTCACTACCAGACTCCCTAGTTAAAGAACAGTCTCAACTTGGGAAAACAGCTCCATAGGGGCCTGGGTCTGCAACAATTGGAGATGGTTTCACAGCCAGACAGCATCCCAAGGACAATTGTTAACGTACATGAAGACTGAAAAGCGACATCAAAACCACCTCTGAGAGAACCTCTTGGGGAAGAAAAGTCAAGTTAAATTTCACAGTATTTGCTAGTGGGAGGCAGTGAATGATTGCTTTATGTGCTAGAAATATGCTTGGAAAACTTGGATATAATAAGGGCTGCTTTCTGAATAGGGCTCGTGTTTGAAATTTTTAGCTGGTACAGATTGCATTTTGTGTATGTGAGGGGGCTCCTGCTCCTTCCCCCTGGGTGTACGTGCTCTATATGGTGTAAGGCTTCCTGCTTTACAACAACGAGTAGGAAAATGCAATCATAACTCAGAGTGATGCAGGTTGTTCTTGAAAACGCGACCTTTGTTTTTGTTGAATGCTCCAGTATCATTGTCTTCATTATTTACGGGAAATAGTGGTTTTGAAGTTCCATATCTCTTTTTCCTTCCTAATACTTTATTCTAAATTAATATTTTTTTAAAACAACCTTTCTAGATAATCTTGGGTTTAAAATCTGGGGTTTGATTTGAACTGTCTGGCAGCGTGTCTGACACTTGTAGATATCAGAAAACATCGCTCTCCAGTTAGAAGAAGAAACTTCATAAATGCTTAATTAAAAAGGCATTATTAAAGATTTATTTCCTAGCCCCATGCTGAATTGAAATATGAAGCAAAAGTTTGCAGTTCACTGACAGTTGTATTTCAGGGTTTATTTTTTCCTACACTTGTTCTCCAACTTTTCCAGTGATACAGGTTTGTCACCTGTTAATTGTCTCTACCCTATAGAAAGGTGATTTAAGGAGCTGACAAGACCCAGTTCCAAGTCACTGAGCACACCTTTTTATATATATATATACATTAGAAGTAGACGGGAGGTTTTTTTACATTAGATCACTGCAGAACATTCGTTGAGAACAATAAATTAAAGCCTAGATACTTTGAATTTTAACACTGGCCTTGCGGTTTCATGGCTTTCCAGTCGTGTTTCACTGTTGTACCTATAGCACAGACCCAACCTTTACATTTCAGCTGCATCGAGGCTGCTGGTGAAGCACTTGGAAAAGGCATCGCAGGTAAGTGTGTGAGGCCTTTGAACAGGAGCAACCAGCCCATTGGGGATCTCAGTTGTAATAGCAGTTGTTATATATTTTCCCTTTATTGTAAGACAAAAGAATCTGAAACAATTTGGCTTTGTCGCCAGTACATCTGTCTGTCTCTGCTTGCTCGCACACCGTGTTCCCAGGATTTCCTGCGGCTTGATTTTATGGAGCCTGGTGATCGCAAGGATAATTATGTTTGAATTTCTACAAGCCCCTGGAGTACAGAGTTTAAGTCGCCCAACTGAGGAGTTTGCATGTCAGGAGTCAATTAACGTTACGTTTCATATACTTGTTGGTATAAATGAACTCATGAGCGTGAAGTATTTTGTGTCCTCTGTAGATGGTGCTAGAGATCCAGATAACTTTACAGTGGGGCTGGTTCTGCTTGATGATGTTTCCTGTTTCATAGTTCCCTGCTTTTCTTTCCCAGATAAACACATTGCAAAAGCCACTTTCATAAGAAGTTACAGAATGCCTAACTGTGAAGATCTTATTTTAAGACAAAAAGCAACAAATAATAGAGAAAAATGATCAAAGTTTTCTACTGTTATCGAATTATCAGATTTATGGCCAGAACACAATGTCACAAGTGATGTTAAACTGATTGCTTTTCACTCTTTGTTAATTAATTTTAACCTATACTTGGTTTGCAGCTTCAGAATTGTAGTGAACTACACGGATGATACAAAATGAGAGGTTCTGACAAAGCTGATGGTTTGAATTGCAATTGATGTGTGTTTGCACTTGGCCAAGAGCTGCACCCAGGGGATGCGCCACCGCATCCAGGAATCTCATGTTCAATCTAATGTCACACTTAACGTTACACAGCTCTGTTATCTGCATTTCAGTTTCACAAAAAGGCGTGTTTACCTTCTAAAATAGGAAACCGGTAGATTTGTCGTATTGTAAAGACCAACCTTCCTTCTGGTCGTATGTGTGCCTCTAAGATAAACAGGAAAGATAACAAAATGGTGTGAATGAATAGACAAAGCTTAGTGCTGCTTCTTCAGCATTGTTTAGCTGATTGCATTATGTTAAGTGAACAATCTAGAGACTTCTTTCCTCTACCATAAAAAAAAAAGGCAGCTGATAACTAAAACTAACATGGGGGTGATTTTTTTTATGTATTTTTAATTTTTTTTCAATTTTCCATTCCAATATTTTATTTCTGTGTATGACAGTAATGCTCTTTGTGTTTTAGAACTGGCAGAAGCAGATTGTTTTAATCTCTGATACTCGTTTAATACATTCTTCATGTTATCAACAGACCTATCCCTTGAGAGTGCAGTAATTCATAACAAGTGTTTCTTGTAGAGCTTACTTGCTTTCGAGCACATGGTAAATAAATCGTATACCTTCCTAGAGCTCTGCCATAGCCTCAGAGCTCTATAGCAAGTTGTCCTTTTCCACGAGAAAACATTTGGCTGGATTTTGTTCCTCCCCGGGGATCTCCAAGCCCGAGAGGTGAGCACTGATTTCCCCAGAGCAAACCCGGCTGCCCGTGCTGCTGCTGGGGCCGCAGCCACTCCAGCTCCCTTCACTCCAAATGGGTGATGTTTGCACCACATTGCACTTAACTTGCTCTAGGAGGAAAGTGTAAAACTACATACTCCCCAGTTGGCTTCCTCCAGCACGCTCGCTGCAGGTTTTGCTCTCTGTACAGGCTCGTAATTTTTACACAATTTGCTTGTGGAGTCCCGTGTGCAAGTTAGAGTGCGTTACAGTCCTCCCTCCGGCGAATATGAATCTGTGACTGCTTAAAGAAATCAGGTTAAACAGAGCAGGAGCATTAGCCAAGACACTCAGCAAACAGTGATGCATGCCCTGTATGCATTTCACACAAAGCAACTCCCTGCTCTTGTGTCCTTCCCAACCTTTGGGTTTTGTTGTAGCTGCTCCATCACACTGCTGTTTAAAACCAGACCCAGGTGTCACATGAGAAGAGGCTTATTCTCTGCAAGACCTGCTGTAATGAGCTTTTCCCTCTTGCTTTTGGGAGGTAGAAACATGCAGCGGGAAAAATAAAAAGGAAGAGTCAAAAAAAAAATGTGTCTTCAACACCTTTGTGTTTTGGGGTGGCAGGTACCAGCGTGAGCTCCTGCACATGTCCCCAGCAAGACAGGCTTGAGTTTGAACAATAAACCAGCAGCACTCTGGATTAAGCCCTCTATCAGTGCTGCTGGTATCTTTTGTGTGGTTTTGATAAACACTTGAACTGTCATTTGCATCAAAATGGCAGATTCCTGCTCCAAACCAGCACGGATTTGTCCTGTGCACAGGGCGGTTCCCGCATGTGCAGATGCACGCAAAGGGCTCCTGGATCCAAGTGCGATCCTACCCTCCTGTGAGATGAGACCTAAAAGCAGCAGAACTTGGCCCAAAACAAGCTCCTCTGGGATGTGGGGGAAATCCAAACTTCAGTTGAATACACGTGGGGTTCACAATTAAAAATTACAATCAGAATATTTCACAATCATTTTGGCAGGGCTGTTTATTGCTATTGTGATCTGCCTGCGCTGGAAAGTACCTTCGGTTGTGGGGTTCTAAATTGTTCTTTGAAAAATGTTAGAAGCGTGCCAAGGCATTTTTCTCTAGGTTACAAACAACTGGGAAAAGGCTTCTTTTTTAGATAGATTTTGTGTTTCTGATTCTTCATTTATTTATTTGTGTTTACGGTCGAAATATAGTCAGTCATCCTTTTTGCTGTGTGGTGCTCCATAAAAATATTTGCTGTGTCCTCAATGGAAAGGTTTCTGTCCTATAATTTCAGGAATATTGACTGGATACTCTAATGGCCTTTTACATCTCTAGTTGGAAAATCTTTAGCCTTGTTATTTAAATTTTAAGAAGAGAAACCAATATTGTTAAGAGAAACTGATGTCTCCTGTCACTTATCCCCATGACCTTTCATAAGGTGATAAAGGTTTCTATAGTGACTTGAGGAAATAATGTCTCAGGTATCATTGTGAATTAAATGTCTGTCGCAGGAAAAGCTTTCTTTTCTCTCTCAGGTATCCATTTCTGCCTTTGTCTTTATTCCAGTTGCTAGACATGGAGAAGGACTCATAAAACACATAGTATTTGGTTACATGGCTGTCTTTCATCTTTTAGAGACTTCACCATGTTGTGGGGAAGTAAAGAAGTCCACGACAAAGAAAAGTTGGGCTTTTTTAATGCTATTACCATTAGAGTAACAACTAACATGTATGTTCAGAGTCTGCTGCTGTGATGCCACTGAATTCTGTGACCTGTGTTATCAGAGAATCCATTCCGTAAGTTTCAGGAGTTGGGTTTGTATCTATAAGAAACATGAATTATGTATTATTACAGATACAAGGTGTTGTGGGCATTGCTGTAAGCTCCCGGTTTCAGAGCTCGTGTAAACTTGCTTTTAATGTCTGAAGGCAAAAGCTGTCTTGGTTAAGTGATTGTGAGTGAGCGGATTGTGTAGGTAAAAGCTGAACATGATCTTTGAAATAATTATCTGGGAACCTGCAGGGTTTTTTGCTTTTTTAAGGATACAAGGATGCATTTTTGCCTTCTTGTCCTCCTAGAAACGACGTTATGCCATCAATATGTCAATTTATCAAGCCTGATGTGATACACACGTAAAAGAAAGCCTGGAGAAACCTCCAACTTGAGTTGCTGAGCATTGGTATTGCTCAAAATGCAGGAGAGCTGTTAAAATCTTGGTGCTATCTGCATAGGCAGCATTTGGAAATGAAGGTTGGCCCTACATAGCAGACTTGGTCAGAGTGGTTCAGACAAATTGCTAATACCTTTCTTTCCATCAGCAAATGGAAGCTGCTCAGGACTGGGCAGCCCTGGGCCCGGCCGGAGAAGGTGACGTGCAGATCAGAAGTAAATTGTGAGGATGAGGATAACTTGGATGCCTCAGTGATGAGCGGGATGCAAATACCTTGGTAGATACTGGAGATAGTAACACCTCCTGATGGACTAAAGGAAAATTTGAAAGAGCAGGAATGCATCAAGCTAAACTGCATCATGCATAGCAGTCATAATTAATAGATTACAGTTCTTTGTGAAACATGCTTTTTTATTTTAATAAAGCAAAGGGACTGGAAATGGTGACAGAGCTGTAGAAAAACAACAATGTAAAACGCCATGTTGAAGTTGTAAAGCTAAAGAAGTGATAAAAATGTACCTTGTTGTTTAAATTTTTACAAGACTGGCTTATTATTTTTACAATAAGGCTTATTATCTTAAATAGTAGCACTTTCCCTCATTCTCCGGGCATATTGGATCAGTCTGTTTCTGTAAGTACATACAGTTGTTGCCCATCCTTGGTGTCTTAGTCCCCGTTAAAAATTTCAGAATTTGCCTAAACAATGTTAAATTTTGCTTTTGTCGTAAAATGGTGTTAGATCAGCCATTGATATAATTTTAATTGGATAGGGATGTTCATGATTTTTTTCTTAAAAAAAAAAAAAAAAAAGCCTGCCAGCAAAATTGCTTTTTGGTGATGACTCTGCTTGAAAAGTGCTCTGCAGGGGCCCATTCTCAATTGATTATCTTTCACAGCTAATAGCTTCAAAGGCTATTTGGTGGACAGTCCAGTTTTACATTTAAATGTAAATCCTGATAGCCTTGACAGACTGATGATCAGAAAAAAAGGGAGATAAAAACAGTAAAATAAATGTACAGCTGGTATAACTTTCACCAGCTCCTCCAGGGGCAATTGTAGTACAATTTAAATGGTTACAGCTTGACAAAGCTCTTTAGAGTGGACGGTGAGTGAAAACTTTCCTGAAAAGATCCAGCATTAATAAGTTGCTAAATAGCGTGTCAGCCTTAAGAGTTCAGTACAGTGTCAATGGCTCCTGTTTGTGCTTCCTTTGGATTCAGGAGTAAAGTTCAAAGCGCTGAAGCCACCTGGGTAAAGCTGGACTTTTGGTGAAGCTGCAGCAGATGAGTTCTCTGGAAAACCAAGTTCACATTTGCAGCTAAATCCTCTTTTGCGGGTTGGGTGGCATCAGTGCGAGAAGACGCGTTGGTCGGACATGGGTTTCCCGTGATGCGGGAGAGGAGCCGCGGCTGTCGCTGGGACCAGCCAGTGCTGCCTCTCGGGCACAGGAGCTGCTGGGTCTCCTCGGGGAAGGTGCAGTCTGGGTTTTCACAGAGCTCATGAGGATCACCAAAGTGGCACAAAGATAAAGCTAATGAAGGTGGCAGAAGTTTGGTTCCCCAGCAACAACCCGGCTGCCCCATCGCTTTTGTGAGCTGGCTGGGATTTTGCCATGGGGAGGAGATACAGGCTTCAATTTATGGCTCATCTTGGAAACAGATGAGGCAACAAAAGGACATTGGGGACTGCGTATTCTGGGCTCATTCAGCAATGATGTGCTTGTCATCTCTGCCGTAGAATGAGTTGCAGCAGCCTGGAGGACCCAGTAGAGGTAGCCCATGTTCTTTCCCATTGCTGTTTTTCCGCTTTCGCCCTTTCGCTGAGCTTTATCCTTTCCTTAGGATAAGATCACAGTTAGTGTCTTTGTTGGCTTCATTGCCCGAACTGTTCAGGACTCTCCCAGTCACTGGCCATGATATGTTCACATACCAGCCACACCACATTGAGAGCAAAATCACTTGCTGAGAACAGAGCAAGAGGTTGATGCCGTCCTGTTGGCAGGAACCCTGGGGAAAAGCTCTTCACCACAGAAAACTACTGAAATAAAAGGTTGTCCAAAAGTAACTCAAGTTTCTTACTTTGTTAACATCTTATTTAATTTCTAACGACTCCTTACATAGCAAGAATCGAGTGTGGGTTTGAGCTGTTTGATTGTGTGAGTCCTTGACCAGCGGACCTGCTTGCGGGGTCGCAGATGCAACCGCTGCTCTGGCCGCATTAGCCAACCTCACCGTCTGCTCCCATGAAGTGCTTCGAAACCGTGCTCGTTCAGTAGCGCTACCTCTCTGTCTCATGCAAAATTTTGTGGCAGGGGAGCTGTAATCTCAGGGTGTGATCTCAAGCTGACCACTGCTAAGTGTCAATGGGAGAGCTGCTGGACCCCATGCTGTGCTTCCACAGCCTATGGGAGCAAAGGTGGACAAGGAATTCCTCATCTCCAAAACATCTCAACAACTACAGGTAGGTGGCTTTTTTTGGGTTTTTTTAGTTGCCATGGAAACTGAGCCACAGACACTGCTTGTTTGTCTCTGCGTAGTCCTTAAGTGTCCAAACACTCAAGAATACCAGTTAGCTACTCTCCAGCATTTTCCAGACTTTCAAAGGGAGGAAGAATAAGGGACAAAAAGGGAAAATGATCAGCATAGAAGCCATTGAGGGTCAGGAGACCAAGAAAGGAAAGTCTGTCTGTCTAAAAGGCAAATAGGAGGGTAAGGAATTAGGGACACCTGGTGATGAAGAGACAGTAGGAAAGGTGTCTGTGCTGAGCAAGGGCCACTGCAAGCGACTGGCACGCTCCAAAAACCGCCCCTTGTCCTCTGCTTGCTTTTTCATATCGGTTTCTGAAATCATCTACATAAGGTCTATGAACTCAAGGTGCTTTGCAGTAGTGCAGCCACAGGAACATCTGGCACAGCTCACCTGTGTGCAGCAGCAAAACCAACAGTCTGGTGGGAACTGGACCTTACTGGTGTCTCCAGCCTAATGATGGAGCTGCTTATCAGCCTCTGGGCACTGAGCTACAGCCAAAATGGTTTGGGTAGGGAAGGTGAGGGGGACAGACTTTGCACCTCCCTCACAATAGCCAGGCCTTTGCAGGAAGAGAATACTTGTGTTTAAATTAGGTTTAAATTCCATTCCAATGGCACAATATTCCTGTGTAATAGTGCAAAGGTCATCTAAGCCTGTCTTTTTCTTTTTTCTTTTTCTTTCTTTTCTTTTTTCTTCAAAAAAAAAAAAAAAAAGCACTAGGAAAACAAACATAACCAAAGCAGCAACAAAATTTCTACAGCTCTATAGATCCTCTGCAGTTAATCCCAAACTCCCTTAGGATTGCTGACTAGCACATTGACCATAATAAAATGGTATCAAACTGGAGCAAAAGCCCACCTGCCTTTTATTCATCCTTCAGTCCTACAGGGCAGGACTGTGAATTAGCAATGATGTGCCCCCCACCCTGTGAAATCATATCCTGCTTCCAATATAAAATTACAAAATGTGCATAAAACATGTTTAACAAAAACTGACTGACACATACCCCCCCTTCTGCTGTTTTTTATTTACTCAGGAGGTACAAAGCCAAAGGGCCAGCGGATCTAAAACCTCACCCGCTCAGCTACAGCACTGGAAAGGCCCGAATGAAAAGGTTTCTGGCATGAGACAACTGAAGCTGTGGGATTGTGCTGATCCTCAGCCCATCCAGACACTGTAATTGTCCCTGTTGTCCCTGTTGCAGACTGGCAGGACCGGGTAGCAGAGAGGAGCTGGAGATTCCTGGCACAGGGGCTGGGTGCATTTTTGGGGGGGAAACCCCTCTGTGCTGGGATACAAACCCAGCTGGCTCTTTGCAGAGTCCCTGAACCCCAGCTGGTACAGAGCAGTTGCAGCAAAGTATTTAAATCTGAATTGGAATTAATCCTCTTCTCCTCCCCATGTAGCTAAATCTTTAATAATATATCCGGCTATCAATCCAGTTGATATGAAAAGGTCTGATCTATAAAATCCATGCACAGAAATACAGAGTTCTGTCTATATTAAGCTCTGAATATATTATTCATATGGCCACTGAACTTTGTAGGAATCTTTCCATCGAGTTCACCAGCCTTTGTGTTAGATCCCCAGTTAAAATATGCTTGGTCATATGGCTGGCACAGGAACTAGCAGTAATACAAAAGGAAACAGAAAAAGAAGTTGGCTTTACATGTTCTACCTTTTTGACATGCTAGTTTCCTGCTCTGGGATAGGTTTTCAAATATTTGTTTCACAAACCGTTGACACATGCATGTGTAATTAGTCAGTTTGCATGTACAAATTTCTATTATTTGCTGTGCATCCCCACATTCCATTGTATGCATTTAATTTTTGCATTTGTTAACAGAAATACTTTGTATTTGAAGGAAAACTAGACCCACACACACAATTCTTCTATTTACTATGATAACACCAAGAGTTAAAACCAAAACACATTTACCATTAAAGCAGTATTAATTCATATGGAGAATCCAGTTCATCCAAGGGTTTTCCATTTTCTACCTATCCATGCTATAAAGATGTTAATTTATTTAAATCACAAAGACTAGCATTATTTTAGTTCATATTTAGACGTACAGACTCTATCACAAACTTAATTTTCCTCTCTTTCCTCTGCATTGTATTTAGTAGAAAACAATTACAAAGCACTATTTCTTTCAAGAGGACTTCCCAAAAACTTATTCTCTATTCCTTTTATTTTTAAAGATACTCTTTTTAAACATTGTGTATCATTTTCTGTATTCACGCTTGGTTAAAATCCAGGATGCTTATTAATTTTATGTGACCCATGTCCTGCTTCTTTGAGCCGGCTTGTCTGAAGGAAGAAAGTATGGCTATGGTAATTGAGAGCAGTTTGGCGGTAAGGTTAGCATCACTGATGAGTTATTCTATCAATACCAAACTGATTTCCAAGATAAATGCAACCCTGAGGCCGTAACAAAGCACAAGCTATGGCCAACTGTCTGCATATGTGAACATCTTACAGTGAGGATACAGCTTGGAATTGCTTTTATCACTAGTCTGGTGATGTATTTATTGCGGTTTTTGGAAAGAAAATGATTTAATTAAGAAGACAGTGAAGTGTTATCAGCTGAATTCTTTAGTACAGCTCCTAACCATTGAAGAAGTTGCTCAGTTGACATTGAATGAGTCAAAGAAAAATTGACATATAAATGATTCGTTAGAAAAGCAAATAATTTGGGTTACAGTTATAGAAAGAGAATGTGAGGCCCCTCAGTGACCACATCATCTTCTATGTACAAAGAGTTGATAATCTTATCAATGCAAAGTTGCCTCCGTGCTGCATTTAAAAGCAAGTTGCCTTTATTCCAGCTTCCACTCCATTGAAATCTGCTATAAATACCTACTTTATAACACTGACCCAATATATAAATTGCTCAGTTCAAAAGAAAAGCTTTTTTGGAGGAAGGGGGGGAATGGAGTAAACGCAGTGTGTTGTAAAAGCTAAGTGGTTTTATTGGCACTTTAAAATACCCTTTTATGCTGAACTCTATCAGCTCTGATTATATATAACAACAGTAGTTATGTATTAAAAATGTGTGTCAATAGTTCTACTAACACTGTGATTTGTCATTTGTGTGCCAGAGGTCCCAACAAGCTTGATTGACAAAACCTAGGCATGGCTTAAAGGGATCAGATACATCGTTTGTTTGGTATATTGATAAGAGTAACCATCTCAGTTCTTTTTATATAAGAGACTTCATATGTCAACCGCAAAAATGCTGCTGCATTCTGCACTCGCGTCTCAGGGATCTCCATCGGTGATGCCAGCGGAGAAGCTCAGACCGCTGCACCAAGTCACCAGCCTGCCTGGTGTGGAAGGTTCTCGTAGGAAGTTTTTCAATCATATAATGAATGAAACCTCTAGTAAAGGTTAAGGAACAAGTTTACTCCTATTTGCATAGGAAGGCTGATATTCTTCTGTACTCATTGGGGTAGAACATGCCCTCCTAACTGTGTAGCTAGATGTCAGTGATGTTACAGCCTATGAACTCTTGCTCCCAAAACAATGTCTCTGCTACAGGAGGTAAAGCTGTATCTCACTGAGAGGTATTAAACCTTAATTTTCCAAGGATGAGCCACTCACAAGCAGCATATATTTTTTAATGTGAAACTGTAGCCAGGAAGCAGCCACTCAGACAGCATGTACACCTAAACTTCTTAAATAAGCAGCATATAGAGCAAGCAGTATCGCAGTTGCTTGCAAAGAAATATCAGTCAAGCTTTTAAAAGGATGGTTTTATGACAGTACTGTATATAAAACAGTGGATAAAGTTTCATTGCTCTTGGTGCAAGGGAAGCTGCCCTCAGCAGGTGTTGAGCCTGTTTTGTCCAGTAAGAGAACCTCTTTTTTAACCCGCTTGTTCTGCTCATGTGTGAATTCACAGGCTGTGAAATGAAACATCCCCCAGGACAGCTCGCTCTTTCCATCCTCTTGCCTGTATCGCACATAAATGATGGCACTTGGAGACCGGAGGAAGTAATTTAACACTGGAATCCTCGAAAGGGTTTGTCTGCTTGTTTTGCTGAGATGTAGCTATGTTATACATTAAATATAAACAGTGACTTTTGAAGACCTCCTCTTCTTTGCAGTCATAACTATTCCCGCAGGAATTAGATCGGTGGCTTTATACTGATAATTGCACAGTACTCAGTACTTTGTTTTCTTTTCATACCATCCTCAGATGAAGGCCAAGCTGGGTGATGCCTGCAGGAGCAGCGAGCAAGATTCACCAACTGGCCATGGCTGGAAAACGTTCACCTTCCTTCTCTCTGTACATACCACCTCCCACCACCCTTGAAATTGTGTCTTTAGGT
The DNA here is from genome assembly GCF_964273445.1 of Streptopelia decaocto. Classification (NCBI taxonomy): domain Eukaryota; kingdom Metazoa; phylum Chordata; class Aves; order Columbiformes; family Columbidae; genus Streptopelia; species Streptopelia decaocto. The sequence goes on from NC_138669.1 coordinate 12,336,149, forward strand.
GCATCCTCTAGTCCCAGCTCTTCCTTACTGATCAGGACTGATGGGGGCAAGTTTTCTGCTCTGGAAACAGCAGCATCCAAGAGAGAGCAGGAGACAGCCGGGATGTTTGGAACTACCTAGATGAGCTTCTCACCTCTTCCCAAGGCCTGGGCTGGGGTGGCTTCAGGATGGAACGTCCTGCCAAATATTAGTTGTGGCTGATATCGGTGAGTCCTCGTGCAGATGGGAAGTTTGCAGAGTTATTGCATGAGGGTGACAAAAGCGGCCTTGTTCTATTTGTAAAGCACTTACTACTCTTTTAGTGGCTTACAAATAGAAGGTAAAAGAAATAATTGTTTCAGAACATTTCTGTTTTAAAGCTCCGTTTATAACTTTGCAATCTAGACTGGTGGGGATAGTCACAAAGGCTGGTCATCGCCTAATGAGGCTAATCACACCCTGCCTGCTCCCTATCAGTGGACGGAAACTGTTTTCTCCAGGGCTGTGTCAGAACAGTGTCAGCTTTGACTCACCCTCTGGAAGAGCTTATCTCTCTGCATTGATACCCAGTGAAATTAAACCCATGAGGCTGAAGTTGGGCTTTGAGATATTCCCGGTAAAGGTGAGGGATGTGTCAGAGACCCTTCCTTCATCCATACTTGCTTAGTTTAGAGGCACTTGGTTTTAGTTTTAAAAGTAGAAAGACGGTTAAATAAAAATGTACATTTTAAAAAGTTATTTTAAAATAAGTTGTAAGCTGCATATTTCAACATCTGTCCCTGGGTAGCCAGCATGTTCAGCAAGTGACGTCCAGCTGTTTCCAACTTCAGTACTCTATTGAGGAACAGCAATATACCGGTTCTTCTGTTGTATAATACAAAATGCATCCAATAAACTACTCAGCCAGTTCTGTTCGTAGCCTTAAGATGTCACTAACTGACTTGGCCTTGGCTTTTTCTGCTGGTTTGCAGCAGAGCTGGTGCTGGAGAAGCGGAAATAGGCTGTTATTTTTAACACATCTCCCCCCTCCTACAGTGAGTGACAGACAAGGTGCTGATGTCAATTGGCTAGTGTTACAGGCATTAATTAAGTCAACTAAAAGTCCTTTTAGTTTCCATTTCCTTCTGCAGGAACAGCTAACCTACACAACCGGGCAGCGGGAGAAGAGGAGGCGAGCGCTGCAGCGACCCGTGGCTGCTGTGCCGGGGTGTCTGAACTATATTGGGGTGTACGAGTTGCCTGAACTATTAATAGTACTGCTGTGAGGGGCCCAGCTGAAAGCTTGCTTTATTGTGAGGTTAAGTTCAGCATCTCAATGTTTTTCACTACTCTTTTTCTCAAGCCCCTCTGGTTTGGTTTGGTTTGGTTTTTTAATACAACTTGTTCCCTTTCTTCTGCAGGGCACCATGTATGTTTTGGGGGAACAGATGGCACAAGTTGAACTGTTCATCTTCTTTACTAACCTACTTCGGGCATTTACATTCCAGCTCCCCAAAGGAGTAAAGGAAATCAATCTGGACTATATTTTGGGTGCAATACTGCAGCCACATCCACATAAACCCTGTTCTATTCCACGTTAGTCTCCAAGTTAGTACAATGCAGAGGGACTTTGACCACTCATTAATTGCAGATATTTTAAAAACACCTATCACTATTTCAATTGTTTTCAAATATAGGCAGCTCAGCATAGCAAATTATTATAGTGTGCTTTTATTTAGGAGGTCTGACCTTATATAGTTGAACTTTTTGAAATTAAAATAAGTGTACTTGCCAAAGCTCATATAATCACAACTTAGGCATATGCAAGTATGCAATGTTACCAAAAAAAAAAAAAAAAAAAGGTATTTTTGACCCTCAGAGGATGTAGGATTTTAGAGGTATGCCAATATTTCTTCACATATTGCATATTAGAAGCTACATGATGACTCCTGATGCTCAACTCCAGACTTTCCACTTAAGCAACACCTGTTTTGAAGCACATTTTCCAAAAATAAAACTAGCTTTCCCTGCAAAACAGCTACCTAACCAGAAGCTTCCCATCCTACATTTATGCAGTAGATCACTGGCACATATGTGTAGAACCTGTATTTGTCCATACCAAACCATATCTTGTTTTGGTTTAGATAATCTGTTCAACATATCACAGTCTTTTTGAATTCTAATCTTGTCTGTGAATTAAACATCACTTGCCAATGGACAAATAAATAATTATTAAAGATGGAGAAAGCAAGTTTTCATGATGAATTACTCAAAAGGCTGATCCTCAATCACTGAGACACTGAGAATATTTTTCAAATCCTCAAAAGAGTTCGTCATTTCTAAAACTAATTTAGAACGTCAGAAGGATTCCGTGGAGCCAATTATCTGGTTACTCTGCTATGTAACGATGTAGTTACTCCTTGTTTTTTGCAGGCATCACATCATGGGATCAGCCTGTCTTTCTCCTGGAAGCAGCAAGTCGTTTGCCAAGTGGAGGAGCACTGGACTGACTGCCAGGCTGACCTTGGCACATGAGCAATCAAACCGACCACAAGTCTTACCTGGAAAATATGGAAATCTATAGGATGACACTGGTGTGGTACTAGAATCAGCACTATGAACTTGTTGGCTGCCTTGTGCTCTGAACCCTGTTAAATTGAGATATTTACGCTAAAAATGTCTAGAACTTTACTACCATCTTGTCTGGAATTAAGGACTGAGCAGCTTATTACACACTGTTCCTTCAGATTAATTTCTCTGATAAACACTGCTTTCTCCAAAACCACACCAGTCTTCTCTTTCTCTATGTTTCTTTCTGGACCTTTCAGGGTCCATCTTTCAGCAATTCCTCCAGTCAGATCAGCTGAAACATCTGCCACCTGTCCTGCCCACAGCTGGGCAGACACAGAAAAGGTTCCTACAAACAGCAAAAGTAAAGAAAACCCACCCTACCCCATATCCCCCAGTAGGCAAAAGAAAGCACGTACTATTTTATTTACAGAATACAACAGCTAAAGAATGCCATTCCCATTCCCTTTTTTGATGGGAAATTGCTCACAATTAATGTCATCCTATATAGAAACCACTCTAGTCTAGTACTGGTCATCTGTACCTTAGTATTTGTGCACTACATCATCTTTCATTATCTACTAACTGCGTTCTGTATGAATAAATAGCCCATCCCTCACAAAGCCACTGTTATTACTGCACAGTATATTCCCAGCAGCAAATGGGACAATCAGAAGTCACATACTAGCAGACCTGTGTTTTCTGTGGATTTCTTTCATTAAGGCAACCTCTCTACCCAAGGGCCAGGGGGGTGCAACCATTAGACTCAAACCCATCACTATAGGTAAGGGTGAAAAACAGCTTTTTTGGTAAACATCATGTCCTGTCGTGCTGGCTCAGCAGCCTGCTTGCTTGACCCCACTTGAACTTCTTGAGAGACACTAATGGAAATGGCCCAAATACAAAAAAAGAAAGTGGCCTTGACCCAGCCCAAAGAGCTTAGCCTACTAGCAGCTAAGGTGACTTGTATTGACAAAGCCTTCGTCCTGTGGCTCAAGTTTTGTCTGGTGTTGCCTGATGAGGATTCATAGCACACTTACCTTGGCACATATTTGCCAGGATGGGAAAAGCTGCTGTTGGGTTCCTCAGAGTTGTCTTCAATAGGGAAGAGAAAGATCATGGCCAACAGGGAGGAACTGGACACCTCCTTAGTAGTGCTTATTAATTAGAAAAATAAGTGAGTATTGTGTTGTGTACTGAAACTTTAAAGCACTAGTGTTAAATGTTTAGATCTTATAAACTCTATTGCTTTAAAGAAAAAAAAAGTAATGAATGGTAAACACGAGGCAATGTGCAAGAGCACAGTAAGAGAGGACATGCTGGCTCTGGGTTATAGTAGAGGTCTCTTATTCAGGGTTTACTGCTCTTCCATGGTTTCATGGACCTTTTTGTGACCCTAAGCAAGTTACTCCCATCTCACTATTCTTCCATTTCCTCTTTCTGTAAAATGATATTAATAGCACTTCAGCTGCAGAGCAGGTTTATTATACAAGGCTTAATGAATGTTTGTGTCCCTCTGATTGAGATTCTTTCCTGATGGAGGCAAGAATTTTAAGCAGGTTGATTAAATAGAAAAGGTTTCTAACTCTGAAACTGTTATTAAAAGCAGAAGGAATTATTTCTTAGGGGAATTTTAATTTGAATTGTTGAAAACATAGCAGCTTTAGTTAGTCTGTTATATATCAACTTTAGTTTTTTTTCCCCTAGAAATTCTGTTAGGAGGGTGCTCTGACTTTTGAAATGATCCAAGGCAATTAATGCCTAGACAGACAGTTCTAAAGTCTTATTGCCCTGAGGAACAGCAAATTACAGCAGTTAACACAGACAGAAAACTGTCACTGTATCAGCAATATGTACTGAGTTCTGAATTGATGGAAAAATGTATTTTTGGATGTTTGTTTAGATACAGTCCTCTTCCCCAAGGCTGTGATGCTAGTGTAACTCTCTAGCACGAGACTTCAAGTGCAGAGAGGTGCAAGACTCTTGCTGTTTGCGAGAAGAAAACTCAGCAACCTACAACAGAGTGGATGAAAAAGGCCGTACTGAGCATGGAGCACTAAATCAAGCCAGCAGGAAACACTGAAGACAACTTTAGGATGCGTCGAATGCCTTGGGGAGGCCGGCAGTGGTGTACCTGTGTTCACCTGTGACTGAAAGCCCAGAAACATCACAAATGTCGTGCTCTTTGAAAGAGGGTTCCCACTCTTCCTTCCAAAGACTGCTGCCAGAAGCTGCAGATGTGGCCTCCTCTGCTAAACTTCATTGCTAAGAGTCATTTACTGAGAAAATAGGTCGTGCCTCTACCTTCATCTGTCCTGAGGGGTTCAGATGCAGTTTCCCTCCCTGGCTGCAGCCAGTCCTGTATTACAGCCCCCCAAAAGTGACGCTTCAGCAGGACACAGCCCTCAGTGTTTGGGGTGCTGCTCACATTTGGGGTGCTGCTCATGTTTGGGCTGCTGCTCAGGGCGCTTTTGGCACAGCCTGTGGCACAGCTCATCAGCTGTTTCCTTTATCTCTTCTTCTGAAAGAGCAGCTTGGTTTCCCAGCCCTCATTCCCATCTGCAGAGTATCTCTGAAGATGACTAGTGAATTCACAAACATTAGAAATATTCATTATGCCAGGTTTTTATCTGGAATTGCTCCGTTTTCTTTCCCCACCGCTTGCTGTCATGTAGTTCAGATAGCTTCTGCCACCAAGAGCATTTGGTAAGTGACCAGTCCTGCTGAAAGAAAATTGTCAGGCATTAAGTGAGTGTGTTTTAAGCCTCAAAAGATTAAACAATATGAGACTCATCAAAAATCCAAATTAATTTGATGTACATTAGTCTTAGGGGTGATTTGCACTTCTGGGTGAGTAGGGACTCCAAGAACAAGGGTCACACACCACGGCAATGGTGTATGGCCATGTCATCAACCTTCTGTGCAACCCAGCAGCATGCTCAAAAATCAGTTGTGTCAACAGAAAGTTCCATGCATGCCCAAGGAACTTGCTATAGGAGCTGAACACTGAGCTCTAACACTTCTGAATCACACTTTATAGGTGTTATATACTGCTTAAGTATAACTCCTTAAAAACAAAACAATCTTATCACAGTAATAAAAGAGTAACTACAGTGTCCTCGTTTGCTTTTGTGTCACAACAGAAGGAATTTGTAAACACTCTCAAAACGTTCAGAAAAGCTTCAAGAAGTTCCCCAAAAGCTAAGCATTTAACAGGTTTTCATTCTTTTCTGGAATCAGTCCCCTTTGGTTATGAGATCAAACAATCCAAGCTAACATATATATGTATATATATATAGAGAGAGACTGTTTTCAGTTATATATAGTGCTATTCCCAGTGACTGGGTGGCAGCAAACCTGGGAAGGTTTTTGTAGGAAAGCCTTATAGGCAGATCTCTTTCACTACAGTTTGCGCAGGCTCTGAGCAATAGGTGACTGTACCTGTGACTGTAACACACGGAGGGAAGGAGGAAGATTTAACCATCTGCTCTGGATTCAGATATTTATTACAAAAATGCACCTATGTGCTTGAGTAAGTAGTTTTTACAAGTGGTTGTATCACCTGATGTTAGCAGTTATATGAATTTAATCTCTCTTCTGTGGATGTGATGAAAAGCTTGACAATAATTTAGACAGTGACCAAGGCAAGTATTACAGAGTGCTATTGTGGGTCAGGGATTATATAGCTACTGCTGCTAGCCAGAGACAAAAGATGTGATTTTTTTAAGAGTTAACCTCAAATAGAAACCACAGTGTTTCCATTATTATACAAACAGGGCTTAGAGTCCTTGTCTTTCTTCCTGCTGTGTTAAAACAAGTTGAACTGGTTAATAAAATTCAGGGACAAGTTTTGTTTTTCTCAGAAAATGGAGTGGATGGAGCCTCTTCAGAAAGCTGTATGATGTAATTTTACTAATATCTGCAACTTCTAGCTAAGACAGCTAGTTGTTACAACCAGAGTGGCCAACGGAGCCTTTATAAAACTGGCAAGGGGAGGAAAACACAGGGAAATGTATAAAGGAAGGTTTTACTATGGGACCAACGGCTTTAATATAGAACACACACGTGTCCAGCAAATCTTCCTTTTTTTTCCACTCTGCTTTGATTCAGTGACCTGACGTTCACTCCTAAACCTAATCTGCTTCTCTTGTTCTTGATATCAAGTACAGAATAAATAGATCAATGTCGGGAGGCAGCGTGATGACACAGGAGCAGCACTTAAAGCGCTGGGATTTATAGGTGGTCAGGGGAGGCAGATACACAACATGCGAGTGAGGACGTCGGCAGCTTTTGTACCAGTGGGCTGGGAACCAGTGACTGCGAGGTGCCTATGGACCCATCATAACGTAAGGAAGAACATTTTCTGTTCTCCTTCTGCACATACCCCGAGACACAAAACCGGCAGAAATTGCCGGAGTCATCTTGTTGATGATTTGTAAGTTGACAAACTTATAAAGTGATCAGCCTGGCGTGATAATCCTTGTACACATCTGGGAGGAGGCTGGTTTGGAGCTGTGCAAAATGATTGTCATCAAAACTAAACGGTGCCAGTTTTGTCAGAGTTTAGATTCTGAATAACAAATCAGGCTCCATTCAGTGAGAAAACTTTTGAGATACTAAATTAATTCATCATTTTCTTATGTTTCAGCATTACGAGTAATATGTTTTTTGTGTTTTGCAAAGACTCTTGTAGTCAAAATGTTTAGTGTCAGCTTAATCCTTCTGACATTTGAGAGTCATTCATTTATGAAATCCTCAGGTTATTCAAATCCTGCTCATGTAGAAGTTACTACAAAATCAGCATGAAATCTCCCAACAGAAATCCGAAGTTTCACGGAGCTTTTGCTATGAAAGAATGACAACAACAACAACCATTTCTTGAAACCTGTCCAGAATGTCATACTAAGTTCTGGGTGTGTTAAAAACTCAGAGAGACCATACCTGTCAATTGTGAGAGCCCCTCTGGTAATCTAATTCAGATCTTGTGTGTTTTTACCTCCATTGCATTTTGACATGGTCGGGAAATAAAACCATTAATCTTCCCCTTGTAAAAATGTATTTAATCAGCTGCAAAACTACATTCTGTTCTCTCTTCCCTGTTATGGGGATCTTTCAGCATCAATGCAGAATTGCACATACAGAAACGTAGACAAACGGAGGCTGCGGTGAAAATTAGATTTATGATCTTCTTTCACAAAGAATCCTGTTTTTTCAGCCTGTCTACAGGGTTGTCAGAAACCATTAAAAACAGAGGTCCTTGTTTACCATCCAGACCTTAATTTTTCAAAGGTGGGTAGAGTGGTTGTGCCTTCATAATAACAGTTGCGGGAGTTGTTAGGAGGGAAACGGAACGTTTCTGCAGACTCTTTAATGCAAGTTTTTATTCCAAGTTTATCAAAGACATATTTGAAAGCACACCTCTTAAGGAAAACCATTCGAATTTTAGTTTTCCATGTTAACAGTTTATTTATTTAGCTGCTGGTCTCTCTAACAATTGCATTCCCAATCACTTTTCTTCCATCAGAGGCAGCAATCAGAAAAAGCTGTCATTGCCCCTCAACGTTTCTTGTTGGCTAATTGGAGTTTCTGGCTCTTTATCCTGATGATTAAAAGAACAGCTGAGTGGAAGTCAGAATGCATTTACAGAGCTGACACACCCAGCTCTGCTCTTCGGTTTGCTCTGATTAATTTAGCAAATGAAACTCCTGTAAACTCACATAACTTTTTTGCTTATACAAAACTACCGTTGCTATATAGTTTTAAGTAAGCCCTGAGTAAACTATCCTGTAGATAACTAACTCAGTATAACAAAAGCCTTTAAAAAGCTTTTTGTTGAAAAGTGTTTTTCTCTAAAGTAACATTTTGTGCTGGGGCATATAGATTGTATGAAATGAAACGGCTCTTTTCAAAAAGCTGACTTTATTTTAGCATATGAGAAAAACAACTGTTACTGTTTACACTCCTTAATCAAGGTAAGTGTGTTTGTCTAAAGTATTACTACAGCTTGGCTTGCAAACACTTGAAGATTACTCACCATTTTTCTATATATATAGCCTACTTTGTGGAATTGTCTTTATCAAAACTTTTGGGAAAATCTTTAACAGAATCTGAGAAACCTGCCTAATTCATGCAGCCATCTCTTCTCCTTCTAATGATTCCCTCCATGATATATGTTTATCCCTGTCGTCTGTGAAAACCTAGAATTATAACTGAAGCATTTCTATTTTATGTCTGTAATTGCTGGTAGAAAATAGATGGGTTTTTATGGGTAAAAGCCATAATCTGTTTAGTGAGTTTTAAACAAATCGCCTTGTAAAACCAAGTACAAAAGTGTCCCAAGTTTACAAGATGGAAATTTCCAAACAGTAGAGCCTTACTCCACTGCATTTTTTAGAAACTACTTTTAAAGAACTAACTATTCCCACACCTTTTGTAAGGAAATAATACAAAGTGAACCCGCCAGCTCCCTGGATCTGAGAGTGTTGGGGACGGGGACCCCACATCAAAACTATTCTGGAGAGATCAACCATTGATGATTTAAATCTTCACTACTTTATCTCTTTGTTTGCTGCTTGGAATGCTATTGATACCTTCTTTGTCTTTGTAATTGTTTTAATTAGCCACCCAGCATGGGCCCCTGACAGTGCTTGTGATAGAGTATTATGGACAACCCAGCAGGACAGTGAGCCTGTTAACATGAAACACAGACATTATGGCAAGCTTAATTTCTTTTATTTGTGTCATTTTTTTTTCCTGTCGTCTTTGTTTGTGTGTGTGCGTGCGTTATTACTCGGGAGAATGGAAATAACTTCTCAAGTACTTTGCCGTTTAAAAAGGGAAAGAAGCGTGAAACGCCATAACAAACGTTTCTCGGGGATTGTACAATTAAAGCTGATATTACCACGTATTGTTTCTGGAGTCAGACAAAGAATGAAACATTGGCCGTATTGATTAGTCTTTTCATGCATCGTGTCTTCAGCAATTACACTGATATTTATGTCATTTACTGTACTCTCGACTCTGCAAATTTATTCTTAGTTATTATTTTTTGGCTCTGTAATGTTATTTGTTCTTGTTGACCACATCCTTCTTTTGTAAATGGAAATCTGGATGTTCAATTATGATGCAGATCTGCAACTCATTAGCAGTAAGCTTTGGTACTGTTGCCATTTGAAGACAATTCTGTCATTTAACTTGTGGGAACTTTTGGCAACGTGTATATTGCGGGGGGGGGGGGAAGGCAAAACCCAAAAGTTTGGTTTTTAGAGCTAAACAACTCAACAACGTCAAAACTTCAAATCCTTTCATAGCATAGTTTTTCTTTAAACACAAAATTGCTTGGAATAGAGGAATGTGAATAGAGAGAGCTGCTTCATGAAAGCACAAGTTTCCTTTGAGCTTGGCTTGTTGAAGTTAGCCCAAGGTCAGTCCCTGCCAATTATTGCCCCACTTCAGCTGCTCTCTGGACATTAATAAAAGCATCTGCTTTATTAACCAGGAATCCAGTTTTGCGCTCTCAAAGCAACGAGTTTGGGATTTTTTTCCCACTCACAATGTTGAATTTGTAGCTCATTACCATATTTGTTTCATTCTGTTGGCCTCCATGGAATATATTTGTGCTGAAGTATTAGTTGGTGACTTGATAGACCAGATTGAAATCATTCTCCACTTTGATAGAGTTGAATGTAAATCCTAAATACCTGGGAATTCTGATGATGTGTTAACCTAGAAGCACTGCTTATATTCAGTGTTGCCAACTCTTGCATTATTTTCCACATCCCTTAACCAGGAGGAAAAGATGTGTGGTGGGGGGAGGCTTGTTTTTTAAGATTTTACTCCTTACTGTTTTGAAGAGAAGCTGAAATCCAACCTGTGCTGTGGGAAACCTGGGGGGGGCAGAGGCTGCGATGCTGTGCTGGGTGCTGAGCTCCAGCACCATGGGAGCAGAATCATTGCACAGGGAGCTGAAATCTCAAAATCAAAGTGTAATGCAGAGGTTGCACAGGCAGCATATCTGCCCCTTTCACAGGCTGCAGCTCAGCAGCTGAAGGTAAATTCTCACCCTTTTCTATTTATGTTAATAGAGCAGTGAAGGCTCTGAGTCCTGGCTGGATGGGGCTCCAGCAGGAGCCTGTTCAGCTTCTATGGGGACAATAAATCAAAGACATATTAGCTGTAACTCCATAATTCAATATACTAGACAAAATGACGTAATTTAAATTTGGAGTATGAGAAATCTCTGTTGCTATTGAAATAGTGAAAGAAGGCTCTTTATTAGAACAATTAGACAAATATTGTTGCTTTATGTAGAGTGTGAGAGAGACGGGGTCTTCCAGGGAAGGAGGCAGTAAGGCATTCACTGGCCGTGTTTTTATCTTCAAGATGGTCTAAAATGTGGTCATATAAAGTTTCTCTGTGTGACAGTCCCATTTGCTTTGCTGGTGGATATGAGGGCAAAGAGATATCTGTAGTTTTCCTCAGCACAGTTCAGGTGTGTTAGCAGGGTTGGGGCATGGCAGAGATTAAGTTCTACCTTTTAAATGAAAATTAGCAAATCTCGAGAGAAGTCATGCAACATATTATCTTGGTCACAGATTTCTTGTTTGACCTCGGGCAACTTGCACAGACCATCGTGTGCTTCAGCCGCCTCCACCTATGAATCAAGTGCAGATCCTTTTGCTTTTCTAGAACATTATAGGGCCAAAAAGCCATTAAAGATTGCAAAGAGCTCAGGGATTGCTGTGAAGAGTGCTGAATGGAAAAGAACTGATCAGTATCTCTGATCCCAGCACTTAGCCATCCTTTACAGAAGAATAAATAATCTTATTTATGTCTGGTTATGTCTATTTGTTTCTCATCTCCAAACAGAAACATAATTCTCTGCTAGCACTCAGACTGAATAGCTGTGGTACACCATGTTTGCCAAATTGATACTTGTAGTTATATGTGATATTTTCATGTTTTAATAGAAAATAATTGTGCTAACATTGCAAATGTCTCTGCATCATGAAATCGTGCACTTGCAAACTTTGATTTTTTTTTTAATTTCTGAAGTCTCCATTCTGGTTACTTTGCATTTGAATGTGCGTTTACTTGCAAGTAGCAGTGGTGGCACTGCTAATTAGGTTTTGATTTACTTATTTCTATATGTATTCATGGAAAAGGTGTGTACAAGTTAAAGATACAATTTGGTTTTTGGTGCTTATTATATCCCTAATAATGCATCTACTCTTTTCGATAAACCTGATTGGGAATAATCAGGTGTCCTTAGGGAGAGTGATTGAGCACCTGAATTAGATGCTTATACACCTGAATTCAATACTTACCTTGTAAAGGTGTAAGCAAAATCAGAACAAACTAAACCCAGAAAGAAACCTTTGCACTCAAAGTTTGTGAGAAGAGACAGAATTCCTCCTGTTTTGGGGAAGTCTGATATGTTATTAAGAGATTAATATACTCTCTGTAATTACAATGGAGCCATTGGTCTGGAGTAGTTTTTTCTTTTCAGATCAACAAACCTTGTTCACTGCTTATTTATTAGATGATTACGGCTCTTCTAAAGCAACAGTAGAGAGTTTTTTGTGGTCCTCAATCTGACTCACAATTTAGAAATAATAGCTGTGTTTACAAATCAAGCATGAGCAAAACTCTCCTGGGTGAGGCAGTGTCTAAATAGAGACAGTTTAATTACTTCTTACTCAATATTTGGTAGGCAACAAAGGCCCATCCCAATGCCAGTGGAAATCGGTGGCTGTCTTTATGGGATGCTGGATGAATTATCTGATTTGACCATTTTGGACAAGGAATTTTATTTTTACGTTGGAAAACTTGCGTGGGAAAGCTTTGTAAGTTATCTGTAAACTCTGGACATTGGCACGCAGTAATGTAGCCGGAATCATGTGGGTCTCTCCTCTCCCCAGGCAAAATTAAGCATTGTAGAGTTTAAAAAGAAAAATAGTATCTTCTGCATCTTGGCTTGAAGTTCTCACTGTCGAAGACTACTAGAGTGTATTTAATCTTAAATTCATGGTTTCGTAGTGGCTAATGTTCAGGCCGGTTATTAATGACCCTATTGCACAGACTGCGGGTGGCCAACCCCACACTGCGGGGGTGGAGATGCCCTTTGGGGGTGTGTGTGGGGACCTGCTCTCTGGTGTGGGCATGGAAGGGTGTGTATGTCTTGGAGACACCAACAATTTACACCCATCCCGATGGAGATGCCATGACAGGGACGGTGTTTCTTGTACCTCAAGCACTGGGGAAGGCCATTGTAAACTTACTGGGGAGAATGGATTCATGTCTGAAATAGGACAAATACATGACCTAGCTAAAGCCATTAATTTCTTACACAAGAATTCTTGTAGTAACGCATTTACCGAAAGGCAGCTTGAGTGTAAACAACTAGTTGTAAAGGTCGAGTGATTATTTTCTAGTTTTCATTTTGAACTAGATGATGAAATGTTTACATCGCCTATTGATATGATTGATGTGGAGAGCAAACAAGAAAAAAAAATCCTTTACTGGGTCAACAGGTTGCTTAGAAATGTGTGGAAAGGTTAATCCGAAAGCTTCTGTCCTTCTTAAGTGACCATTGTTATTTATGTATTCATAACCCTGGAAAAATCATAAAGACCTTTCCCCCCACTCCAGGAAGTTATACTCATGCATTTACCTGTTACAAATGGCTAACTAAAGTAATCCACAATTTTTATGACCCCTCACTGCACTTTCAAATGAGGTTGTTTTTTTTACTCTGTGAGAGCTTGGTGAGGTATTACTTTCTGCTCAGGTGTAACTGAAATCCTGGCTCATGTATTCAAGAATGTTGTTGCCTGCAAGATATTAATTGCTTCTCAAACCTTAGAACTACTCCAACTTCCAAAGGTTAATGGAGCAGATAGATTTAGGACATGTTCCTAACCACACAGGTTATCCTCCCTTCCAGAAATATGACACTCGTTGGGGATGGGTCATTCATTTTTATTGTTTAAAATGTAACGAAGCATGGCATTTATAATCCGCTGGCTGGGAACATCTTACTTGTGAAAAAACAGGCTACGATACGTGCTGCTTTTATGGGTTTTAGCACATGCATCTTTGTTCTCGTTCTCTGAAAATGATCACAGAGGCACGTATTTTAGTTAAAGCATCTGGTTACCCTGAGAGGACAAGCCCAGTGTGCCCAGCTGGACACTGGTGCCCACAGCCCTCCCAGGGCGGGAGCTTTGCAAAGAGCTGCAGAAATTGGACTGATGTGAGGAGCCCAAAACGGTACGGTAAGAAAACATGCCCCCCCTAGTTAGCACCAGTGAGAAGGAGCTGGTTCAGCTTTGCAGGTTGCAAATGTGGTGGGTCACGTGCATCGCTTATGAGTGAAGTCCTCCAACATCCATATTTCAGAAGTTCCTGAGCTTCCTCGGAACGGCCTCACAGCGGACAGGAGCGTGCTCTGGGTTACATTACACTTGGTTGACACAAGCTTGCTTTTCTGTGGTGTAAAATATACTCAGCTGAAATTTGGAGTGAAATGTTGGTTTCTTTAAATATTAGTAGGCCAGGACCCTTGAACTCTGTGCCAGATGACACTCTCGAACAGCAACAACAAATTCCTCATGTGAACTTCATTATCCACTCCTAATTTTCAGAAGTTATCTAAATTCTATCTATCATAAACCCTTGGCAAAACAACTGCTAAGTTTTGATAAATATTTGATAAGCCTCAGGATTTACTAGGAAGATTCATGAGGGTCCCCTGGTCCCTCCCACACACACTATGGGCTCTGGAATTTCAAAAATATTTGCACAGGTTGTGTGTGAGCAGCGTGTGTGGACACATGGCTGCCCACAGCATGGGGAACCTCCAGCTTCTCCTCTTCATCTTACACAAACCTATACAGCAGTTTGGTTTGCCAGGTTCTCCAACCCACTAGGTACTGAAAATAAGATTGAGAAGGCCTAACTCTGGTTTGTATTAGTTAAGAACCATGTTTCTCTACCCCAGTTAAAGTTTGGACTAATAAATATAATCAATGCTCTGTCAAAAGGAGATAAATACTTCTTCTGGGTTTCTGGTGTATGTCAGTCAAGTTAGATATTTTAATAGGTTGAAAGCGTGATCTAAAAATGTCATAGCCATTGTTGTTATAACAGGCTGTATTAAAACAATGGTGAAAGATATTTTCAGAATTTTAGGGAAAACAAAAGAGAACTTTGAGCTTGGTTTGGGAGATATCCATGCAAGCATTAGGCTTCAGTTGCCATTCCAAGGAAATGAGTCAAACTGTCTGTAAAGGCAGGTGTCATCCAGACTTTTTTCTCTCATTTAAAGATACAAGCCCAAATAAATACTGCCCTCAAATCTGTCAGGGATTTTTTTTTTTCTGTGTCCCCTTGGTAGATAGTGACAAATTTTATACTCTAAGTTTTGATTTTGTGGAAGAGTCTGTCCAGCATTTCTGGCTGCAGCTTCATTTCACTCCAGACTGCTTTACATTAGTACTGGGCTTTAACTATCTTGAGATAGTGGCAGGAGTTTTTCCTGTGTTACTGAGTAAAACTGAAGAATATTCAGTAAATTTAATTTGAAAACTTTTGCGTTATTTTTGTTTAATTCCTTTAAATTTCTGACTTCTGAGTGTATTTACCTTTTCCTCTCCAAAACAGGAGGCTTGTATTTCTTTCCTCCAGTTTCTCAGTAGGGCTCTTATGAATCACAGCAGTAGCTCCTCAAGTTGTCAGTCAAATATGCATGCGCATTGCCCACCGCTTCAATGATAAACTATGGGCTGGAGACTACAGTGTCTGGTTTTAAACCTTGTAGCAGTTTACCTTCTGCACTCCTGCCAAGCATCTTAAAAGGCTCAGGATCGCTTTAAGACTCTGTTGTAAGAAATACAGCATTTAGAGGAAAACTCCTAAGGACCTGGGATTAGCATGGCAATTTCAATACAGATCTACTAGAAGAGCCTGTAGAATTTCTGCTGGGGGGGTTATTTGCCCTGCACACACCCACATCCAAGGACACTATGAGTGGTAAGGACACAGTGACCTCAGTTGCCCACAGAGAGGGATAGTAAATTATATGATGCTCCTTATAGTCTTCTGCTGTGGAAACTTAACTTTATAGACTACAGAGTACCACTCTGCAAAATATGAAGGAGGAAATTTTACATCTTCATCACAGAGTGATATTGAGGATGAAATGATTTCAATACCTAGGACAAATAGTAAGCAGGAGGTCAGTAGATAAAAGAGATTAAGAGCACCCAAAAGGTCAGCACGTCTTGCTGTGGAGCCAGGCAGAAGGCAGATGAAAGGGAGAGACGTGCCAAAGAGCAAGAGGTTTGGCTCCCCATACAGTACGGGCTGCCCCTCCAGCTGCTTAAAACGCACTCCCGTTGGGCTGCTGGAGGAATATATACATCACAAGAAGGGAACAGTTGTTTAACAGAATTTCTTCACCACTGCATTTGGATTAATTGAATCCTGCGCGAGGCCTTATCAGGAAGAGCTGTCAGCAAAGAATTCCAATAATCCAATCAGGAGGTCACGAGTGCAAGAATAAGTATCTACAAATCGGATTGAGAGAGCCAAACCTGAAGCCAAGCAATATTCCAGAGATGACAGAATAGATGATTTCACCATGTTGCTGATATAATTAATGGAGATTGATAAATTCATCACAACACCCACGTTTTGTTTGTTGTACTGGAAAGGTGATAATCTAAAAGCCTGATTAAAAAGGCAACAGAACAAAACAAGAAGTGTAAATCAAATGATAGTAGTAGCTAAACAATCATGTCTCTCATGTTAGAGTTTGTGCAATATTATTAATATCAAGTATTTTTACACAGGTGTCCAGTGTTATCCACCAAGTACAAAGCCAGTTGATAACTGAGTAACAGATCAATTTGAGGAAAAAAAACAATCATTGGTCACAGGACTGTTTGTGTCAGTCACCTAAAAACAACTATTCTGCACTTTAGATATTCAGGAACATCATCTGTGTCAAACTGTTCTTGGGAAGAAATATTTCAAGTGGATGACTCAGACCTTAGTCACTTCTTGTTGTGTTTTTCCCATTGTATTTAGCAGAGAAGTCTCATAACCTGAGTTGTCTTATATAAAAATAAAGCTGTCCATAACTGCATGAAAGACAATAAGTCCATCTTTCATGCAGTTTCACATGTCAGTCTATTGATCAAAGTTTTTGTTTGATGGTGGTGGTGTTGGTTGGTTGTTTTGTGGGGATTTTTTTGTGGGTTTATTTTTTGGAGGGGGTGGTGATGAGGGGTTTGTCTGGGTTTTTTTGTTTTGCTGGTAGCAAAGGATAGTCTCAAAAAGAGAACTGCAATGTGTGCTTATGACTAGGCCTTGACTAGGACAAGCACTGTAAATGTGTATATCATTTTGAGCACATACCTTGTCCCAGTTGAAAGCTGGTATTCCACCAGGACAGACCCAGGGACTTCTCATTCAGGGCAATTGTAGTAATTAGTAATGTGAAACAAAATGCCATGATTTGTGCTGTGAATAGGTCTCCCCCCACTCTTGTTGAAGAACTATAAAGTACCGTTCTGCAATTTTCTGACTAGAGTTGCAGAGACAATATGTCTACATATCTATATATTATTTGTTTTATTTATCTTTCAGTGTTATGAGATAGTAAAATCTGCATATGTCAATAAAACAAAATTAACCAAAAATGAGAACAAGTGAAATACATCAAGTTCAACTTCCCTTACATGGGAATGACTGAGAGTAAGCTTGTGATTTAACCCAGTATGACTGGGAGTTGATCTGGTCTACTGCTGAGTGCAGAAAGGCTTTTCTGATCCAAGAGACGCCTCTGTGTTGTAAACCCTTGTATTTCTAACCTTTAACATCTTACCAAGGGCACTGTCTGTTGCTTTCACATCATTTTCTGAGTTTAAATACCTCTCATCTGAGCTTGTTCTTCCTTAATCTTTAAACCTTGCTTAGTGCTACCTTCATACTTAATCATTCTCCTGCTTTGCAAAGCACTTGGGGATCATTCCGATGACAAATTTCAGCTTCATTGGCTGCTGACCCACATATGCTCTGCAGCCAGACTGCAACTGCCTGTCCCAATAGGTCCTGGGGTAACATTATAATTAAAGAGCAGCTGCTGGCGCATACAGGCTCCATGGACACTCTCATCAAAGGGCAACCAATGTCCCACATTTACTGAATGGATCTTTAAGGAATTTCAGTGATGGAAATCAACTTTCCTCCCCAGGAGTAATTACAGCACATCTGCCTTGTCCCATTCAAACACTGCACTTGTCCTGACGGTTGTGTCCGACTCAGTGCTACATTTGTGTCTACAGTTATGGCAACTGAGGTGCTGACAGTACGCTGGGACCTCCATCCATCTTGCTAGGGTTCTCCATGAGTACCAGAGATGCTTCTGTGCATGTCACACAATGAATTTGTGTGATTAATTGCACCTGTTTACCTCTCTTATGATTAAAGAAAAATGGGAGTGAAATTTAAAATATCCTTTTATATTACAACAAAAAAGGATAAAAGAAAATAAACTCATGTTTAGTGTATGATTAACCTGTGGAATTTACTGCAGTAGGATATTACTGAGGCAAATAGTTTAGTAGGATTTAGGGATTAGACACATGAATAAGAACTGCATTTGCTACTTACCTTCTCTAGATTTAAGAAAGGTAATTTCTTCCCAGTGCAATTCGATACATAAGGTCAGCAAATGATCACTGGCATAGGACTGGCAATGTCTTCTCCAGCCTGTGGCTCCCAGCAGGTCTCCAAGACAAGGTTCTTCCTTCCTGGAGAAGGATAAGGTATCGACATGCTTGTCAATCAGGGCAAATTACTGTACCAAGCGCACGACTGCTCTCTTCTGTTGAGAGATTATTTTGTCCCTGCGGGTCAGGTCAGGACTATTTCACACCCTCAGCAGTTTGAGGTTTTGCCCTCCCACCTTTTTATTCCTTTCTTAATTTCAGAAAGCCTGACAGTGTGGCCAATGCCTTTCCGCAACAATCATTACAACTAATGGACAAGCCTATTTATTATAAAGTCCACCAAAGAGTAGTTAACAAGCCCTGATTTCTATTTAACTGCCACTCTGTAACCTGCTTGAGAGCAGATCTGCACTCTAAATATAATCACCTCTTAATGCTTCCTATTTATTTATTTAGAGGCAGTATAAACCTGATAGGGCAGAACCTCTGCTGATACATCGCTGTGCCCCCAGCAACCAGGATCTGTTGAAATCAATGGGGCTTTACTGATTTACATCCCCTGAGAATCTCCACATAAAATAAATTCCAGCCGGGAGGTAGGAGATATATGTATATGCAGAAGTCAGATAAATTGGTGTGTTTGTATGACGCACAGACACTTCAGGGTCAACAGTATGTACAGAAATCAGAGTTGCTTTAAAAGAAAACGACTAATCCAACTTATTAAACCTGATTTATGTTTGTTAAAAAGCAGTCAGGTGACAACTAACTGATGCATATCTTTATTTGCTTTGGTGTAATCCTGCATTTTTGTTTTGCACTCGTAGATATGATGTTTCACTGTTGTAAGGTCAGAGTCCAATTTCAGATGTCACAAGCAAGGTAATGTACAAAGCAGCACACGGCTGCTTTGTGTGCATGCAAAGCAAAAAACCAGATATTTTGCAACACTGCACTCCTCCACAGTCACAGTAGCTATAAACTGCCCTATCAACCTTAAAAACAACAAAATGCCTTTAAATCAAGAAGTTGCAAAACACTTCTCAAACTGTCATCCCAAACAGCCAAGCTTTTAATAAGTTGCAATAGTCCTAACGTTTTTCCCCTTGTTGAGGTTAGTCTTCAGAAAACTATACGCAGCTTTTGCTCCAAGTGAAATGAATACGCATCCAGTTTTCTGAGGCCGCAGTCCAGGGCATGTGCAGAACTGGAAGTTTGATTAAGCTGAAATAGGTAGATTTCTACCAAGGAATGTTAGTATTGTATATGTTAAGTACATAATCTTAACTGACTAATCTGCCACTTTCCCCCTCCCCCAGGAGGAAAGAACAAAGTAAAACTTTTGACACAGTTATTTTTGTGGTTTTAAGGGATATAGCCTTGTCCCTTAAGACATGGCTACTGTACTATGACTTATTATAATGCTGTGCCATGAAACACCTCATAACAATAACGTTATTTCCTCTACTTTCTACTGACCTTTTACAAGAAAATTGCTTTCAGACTGCTTAAATCCTGTTACTTTTCATAACAACCTCTTATAAATAACAGTGGCATAGTTAGCTAGGTTGATGTGAACAAACCAGAAAAATAAGGCAGATGTTGAATTTTTTCCTCTTGTTTTGTTTATTGCTTTGTCACTTACCAAAAGTTGGAAGAAGGAAAAAAAAAGTAATTGGGCGTTTTATAATTTGTGACCATTTAAAAGAATAAATGACCTGAATCAAAGGTCAAAGCCTTTGTGCTTTCTGCAGTAGAGAGGTTTTTTGTTTTGTGTCCCCCTGAATCTTTTTATACTGGAAAAAAAGTGAGGAGGGGGAAAAAAAAAAAGGCAAACTAAAATAAAAATCTTGCCTGTGCATATTAATGCACAAAGTGATTCCGAAGGGATCTTTACAGCTTTAGATTTAAATGCCTTTTTCCTTAAAGCTTGCAAATATCAACAACATTCCTGCACACTGTAATCAAATACTTTCCCAAAAAGCCATGGAATGTGCTATAATTTGTCAAAGATCCTCACTGACAAGTTTTTAGTAAAGTCCACTACAGCAAACCCTCCTCGGCCCCCTTGACCCACGTAGCAAGAGACCTTTGACCCTATTTGGGCCTCTTTTATGAGCTTCTTTCACTCTGACCAGATGGCTAAACTATCAAAGGTTTTTATGAGTAAAAACTGCTTTTCAAACTCACGAGTTGTATATTTCTCTCCATGTTAATGTGAACTATCAACCCAAAGGCTTTAAATTGAAAACACAAAAGGTGCTCTGCAGCTGCCGGCTCTGCAGCGGCACCTCGCATTGTGCTGGCTGGGTGGGGATGTTTGCAGAGTAAACAGCTGATGTCCAGATGAAGACAGTTTAAGGCCAAATTGTTTAAAAATAAAAAACAAAGCACCTATCAAAACCCTAATAAATTATTTTTCCCCAGTATATTGTTTGGAGCCTCTAATGTGGGGCTTGCATATTCATTCACAGCTACCACCAGCCCACCCTCTCTCTTCCACATGGACACCACTACCCAGAGTGGCAAATTAGGACTAATTAGACCAAATTGTGTCAGAAACAAAAATAGAGAGATTACAGACTTCTCAACCAGTTTGAATTTCAATGCAAACACCTCTGAACGACTGGACATGACTTTCTTAATGCCGATTGAACTGTACTGTCCCTTGCTGTCCCTGTAGTAGCACTGAGGAGGATTTTGTTATGCAAGATCATTAGTGGATATTTCTTGTTACTGTACAGTTCATCTCTCCCATAGCTTTACCTAAAATTTCAGTAGTTCTTCTTTTTTTAATGTATTGAACCCTTCTCTATCTTTTATATAAGCTGTTAATATACTACATGTATTCCACAGCGTTTGCTCTTCCTTTTTTAAACAGGAATTTAAACAAATTTTCAAATCGAGATACTATAAATCACAGAGAGATTAATAAAGAAAAATCACACCCTCCTAGGCTTTCCCAAGGAAGCTGGGGAATATAATCTGCTCTTCCTCTTTCTCACAGGTTTCTGAGAGCTCTTTTTTTAACCCTTCACATTCTGGCATGCCATTCTTACCATGATGTACTTATTTCGTTAATGGAAAATCATATATTGTCCAAGTTGCAGAACTGCACATTTGGGAGAAACTTCAGTTTAACTTTCTTAATCAAATTAGTTTCATGCGAGGTATTTCTTTAATTCAGTTCGAAATGAGGGTCTTAGTTGGCTATGTATCTTTTTAAGTCAAAAATCCTCTTCTCTTACTTAAAATCACAAAAGAGTTTTGTTTGGAGGAAAACAATTGTGTCCGAGAACGATAAAAGACAAATATTGGCAAGAAGTGTCTACTTCAGTGAAACCAGGATGTCTGTTAACATCAGGCTCACAGATCATACAGTCAGCCCTGCATTCTGAAATACCATAGGCCAGGGCTGTGTCTTCTCTTCAACAGTTGTTCAGACCTACTGTACTTATAGCTGTCAGTCATGCCAGCACATGTTACAAGTGAAGATAATGTACAGAAAAATAGATGTAAAAACATATCTATTTTTCTCTTACCTCAGAAAAAAAAATACAGCTTATCCTTTCCTTCTGTCTAAAGCTTTTCACTTTCTCAGATTTCTTTACATGTGACTTGTTAATCCATCAGTCTTGTTTATCCAACCAGGTTTATTAATGACAAATGTTGCTGGTCTTGCTGAGTTATGACTGTAAACTGAAAGAATATGAGGGCCAAGGTGAAAAGGTGATTTCTTTATAACAGCTGTAATTTATCCTGGGCTTTGGCCAGGCCTTTGATTTTGGACTGGCCCTGGATATAGTATTCCTACTGATTGCATTAGAATAGCCCTCAGGGGTCATGCTGAATTCCAGGGTCCTGGAACCAGTTAGAAGAATGGAAGATGACCATATGTGCAGGGTTAGAGAATGATAATAAGGTGCAGCACAATACAAGCCCGGGTGTTGTGGAAATCCTCTGCTTTGCCTTCTGCATGCTGTCATTCATGTACGCATTGCATAAGAAATGCATCCCAGCTTGGTCAGGAGAAAGAGAAAAGCAAGCAGCAAAAAAGAAATTAAGTCTCTTAGTTAGTCTTTGGGTTCATCAAAAGTCTCCTGCAAAGAGAGGGTTTGAGTGTATCATGTTACTTCTGTTTAGGTTTTGAAAGGGTAGGAGAGTCCAGTGCCATCTAAGACAGTTTCAGCAATTGTTGTTTCCGAGTATCACCTCTTGTGCAAAAGCCATCCAGTCCTTGTCCCACAGAGAAGGACGAGATGGAAAACATGAGGTCCTCGTCTCTGGTTTTCTCTTAGTTTAGTAGTCCTGAAGTCAGATCATGCAGATAGGCCGTGTCCTGTTCTATTGCCAGCTCTCATTTCAGAGACAGGCTCTGGGGCTGTCCAGAGGTGACCGTCCCCTCCTGCCCAGCTGTGGCCTCTGCGGTTGCAATGGTCGCCCACGTGCAAGGAGACCTCTCATCTGCTCCTTTTTCAGCCTGGGCGAATAGCATGTCTTAATCAGGAGCGAGTTGTCGGCCTTTCCTGTTGAAACGGTTTAACTTTTCATGGTATAATTAGAGTTTAAAATTAAGCTGTAAGGAGCGAACAAGAATACATAAAATTTAGCTAACCAGGGTTAGGGCACTGTCTTGGCAGAGATTAACAAGTATGGGGCTCTGTTCTAGCAAACAGTTGCATTATTTTTGTTAAGCAGTCACAGATAAGTTACCACAGGAACTTTCCTTATCTTTTAATGTTCCATTCTGAATCATAAAATCCTAAGAAACTACAGGAAACAGGAGGTCTGGGCTCACCTGCCCTCAAGTCAGCTGGATTGCAAACTTTGAGGTGCAAACAGATGATTATACTGTAATAACAATTGTACAACTCAGTGATACACACTGCTATAGACAAGTTTTCACAGGTGTAAGATTGCCTTTGAAAAGAGATCAATCCAACCTCTTAAAGTAGTTTTATTAAGTGTTGACAATTCCCATTATTTTTCAGGCATGGCTGATTACACTGTCACTTTTGGCAAATGCTAAAATAGCTCGTGGTCTCTGCCGACTTCAAAAGCTTTGGAGCAGGGCAGCACTGTACCTGAATTCTACAAAATACATCTGGTATCTCAATAAGGGCAAAACTGTTAGTTGTGGGAATAGAGGTCTGACTGTCTGGCTGCACATAAAATTGTACATACTACTACTAATCCTTCTACCTGCCAGCCTGTCATTAAGTGCTGAAACTGTGATTTGCAGCCAGACATGCTGACCATGACTCAAGTGACCACTTTCACATGAGATCAGGACTATAGTCAGTCTGTATTAACACAGGACACAGCTTTAGCTCTTCCTTGTACGTGTGCCTTTTGGCCTCTGCAGTGTCTTATCACTATTATCACACATTAACTTATGAGTGATGTAGATTTTACCTAATGTCAATGTGAATCTACTCTTGGCAAGTTCTCACGTTGTTCGCCTTGTCAGGCCGCATCTGAGCATCTTCCAGAAGTGCGATATGTCTAATCAATGTAGTGTTCGTCCTCCTCCTGCAAAGGAAAAACAGGTGCTGGAATAGCTTGATTTCAGCAGCAAGAGACTGGGATTTTTTGAGAGGTGGGATGGAGAAGGTGAACATTCACTGCAATAATTTAACAGACAAAGACATTCAGGCCTCTGGACAGTTCCTAAAAGAAATATAAAAGCAAGCTACTGCCCACAGACCACTCCAGCTGCTGTTCTGGTCCTGTGATAGGTACCAGTAAATGACAAGACAGAGAGATGAGTGGGAGAGCCCTGCTCGGAGAGGCATGTGATTGCATGGGCAATTGCGTACTTCATTTGCTCAGGATGACTTTTTCAGCTCCTGGCTAAACAATTGCTCTTGCAATGTGCCAGTGCAGCAATAAATAGCTGAGAGAATTGTTTGGGCCAAATGCTGGTGATTCTGTGTTCTTCATGACCAGTATTTCAGAAAATACAGCTTTAAATTCCTTCATGTTCAGATGGCAAAATTAACAGTGAAGCATCAGTCTTCACTGGCAGAAGTACTGCAACTTATTTCAAGTTTCATTACTAAGTATATAGAGGATATTGTTTTTCATCTCAAAAAACACTTTTAATTTCTAACAAAGGATACTAGAAAAAAAAAAAAGCCTTTATTACACATCCTTGTTTCTGTTCTCTCTTTCATATCATTGTCTGCAGTGTTGGTAGCCTAAAGGCAAAGGTATAAGGTACACCTGAGTGTTCAAGGAGTGGGCACAGAATGGTCCTGCTAGAAATTCTAGGCAGGAAACAGGTATAGCTCATCTGTGCCCTACTAATTCAGAAGCATTAAAATCTCAAGTCAGGCATCATTTTAAATAATGGGATTTTTAAAAATTACTCAATACTCATTTTTTAGTTTCTTTTATTCATTGTTGAGCCCTTAGATTATATGTATCAGAGTTTTTCTTTGCATCAGGCTTGGTAAAACAAAAAATAGTCTTTTTTTCCTTAATGAAAAATAATTTTTTTAAGTCGTTTTTGCACCAACTCTTAACATAATGAGAGCTAGCAGTGCTTTGGTATAATGCAGCTATATTCCTAAACCATTGCACCACTATGGTGTAAACAAAAGTACCTGAAGACGGGCTGGCCAGAACGGGGATCTCGGAGCTGCAGAATGTCAGGACAAAGAGTGTTGACTGACAGATTCTTGCAGGTCTGGCTGGTGCAGTTCGAGAAGTTCCTGCCTGCCACTGTTTCTTACTGACGGCCGGTCGGTGATAACTAGTTGAGAGGTGGGAGCAAACAAACAAGGGTGGTAACTTCTTAAATTGTTCCAGGTAGATCCATTTACAAAGTGTCAGCCTGTATCCTGATGCGTGCTCGGTCTGTTGAGACTGCCTCTTGTTTGGCTAAAATTTTGGCGCTACTGATTTAAAGACAAACATTAAAAAGAGCAAAAATAAAGTTGCATTTCTCAGTTTGAGTCTTAGGGGGGTTGGGCAGAGCACTGAAATGAATGAAATGAAATGAAATGAAACCCCTTCACAGGTAACTGCACCTTGAGCTTGCATAATGCAAAGCTGTTGTTTTATCTTCACATCTGACATGCCACTGGCCTTATTTGCAGAAAGCTGACCTTGTGTCAAACAAGATGATCTGACTGACATTTTCTATTTCTGGAAATGATTAATCTGTTTATAAAGAAAAGCCTTGAAGTTTCCTTTTACATTTTCATTGATTTCTTAAAGATTGGGTTACATTTTCCATTTGTTAGAAGACATAGAACTTGCTATTCAAAGAAAGGCTGATCCCAGTGCTCTGGCACGTAGGACTGGACCGTTGCTCTCTTGGGGGTTACTTACCCTGAGCAGCCAGCTTGTGCCAGCACCGTGATGCACCTTTACAAAACCAACAGAAGTTTCTGGGTTCTAAATGTGTTTGAAAATTCACTAGTGAAATACTAACGCAGTGTATTCCTGTCCCCCAGGCTTGTCGATGCCCTATGTAGGAGTTTCATTTGTGTAAGCCTCTAGACTACGCTGAAATGTTCACAGACACAGCTACTTCTGGACCACATCCTCTACAGAGTCTCATCTCTTATCTGAAGCTTACGGCCTTGTGTAAGGAACAGAGCTCTTGCAGCTTGTGTGAGTGACTCCAACTGCATTTTTACCTTCACATAGAGTCTAGATAATAATCACATCTCCTCAAAAGCCATGCGATGCCTTCTTTGCCCCACAGAATGGCAGTATGAGTTCTCTTCAAATTTGTGTTTCATTTTTCTTGTCAATCTGTTCTGAGCTATAAATACTTTCAGGATCCATTAGGCTCATCAGATACATTCATATTTCCCTTTCTTTTGGCATTCCAGTTCCCAGCTGAATCTGATAAGCAAATCAGTCACTGCTATGTCAGCAAAGAGCAATGTTGTACCTTTATATTTGTCATCATTACCCTACACACCCATGCAGAGCAAGCTGTGAGGAATGCAGGTTTTCATGCTTTATCAGCTGTAACTAAACATCTGGTTACAAAAAAAAAAAAATGAATCACTCAAAGTTAATGAAGGTTATAATTTCGTATAATCCTTTTCAAGCAAAACAAATTCCATTGGAAGAATATAATAGATTAACTGTGGAACTGAATCAATTGAGGTTTTAACATCACTGTTATTTACAACCCATCCATTTTCCATTCTAAGCTGAAACTTTGTTTTGTCATTGCCGGCAGGGCTTTTGCATTTCTTTTTAAATGCATTCTAAAATGCCTTCATTTTGTAGTTTCCTAGAAACATAACCACCAGTCTAGCTGTGAGTTCAAACAAATTAATTCAGTTTGTATTACTGAAACGCTGATTTAACAAATGGAAAAAAACACATGTATTCTTTAAATTCAGGTATCATATGCATTCTTTGACGTAGGGTCCAGCTGCAGAGGAGGGGCCACGTGGCCTTGTATAGCCTTTCTCATCAATATCTCACAAACGGTAGGAAGATCTTAGCAATGCTCTGCCAGGAGGAGGAAGGAAGTCTTAATTTCCCTCTGCGGATGGGAGGAACTGGGGCTCATGCTGCCAGTGCTGCTGGGGGTGAGGAGCGCTGGAGTGGGCAGCACCGTGCTAGGCAGGAGGACATCATCCTGGACACGCCATTCCTGAGCGAAATGCCACCGCGCTGCTTGGCAGGGCACTCGGGCATCGCCACAGCCGTGCCTGCTTTACTCCACATGGTTCCTTGCCCTCTGCAGCTTGGCCTGATTTCCTAAGGAAATTAGGTTTATGAGATTGTACTCCCTGTGCCCTTGTGTGTGTATATCCATGTACCCGTCTCTCCCATTTTCCTCCCCACCATGAGTAATTATCCGATTACAACTAACTTTGAGAGACAAGTAGAAGTCCCAATGAAAGATCAATTTCCCAAGTTTTCTGTGTGCAAAGTGGTAGGAAGGAGGTAACTTTTTACTGTGCTGATGGAGACAGGAACAGTTGCCTGGGTTTTCCTTGGTAGAAATAGGAGAATCCACACATGTAAAAAACAATGAAAAACCGTCTGTATTCCCTGTTTGATTTGTGGCATGATAATATTTTAGGTGCTGGAGGAGGGAGGTTCTGTCACTATTAATTTTTTTCTGCCCAGGTGACAATTCACCAAACCCATCCTCCAACTTCACCCTTTAATACCACCCAAGACATCGATTCCCAGTCCAGGAGGAGCTGGGAACAGGCAAATATGTCCAGACATCCATCCTTGCTTTAATTGAGTAAAAGGAGATTGTTGTGAGATGGAGGCAGGTGACTGTGGAAAAGCATGGTAGAGTGTCAAGGAAAAAGCTCCTATGAATGCGCACACACTGCTGGGAAGCCAGGGGCACCCTGGAATTACAGGTTTCTTCAAGCTGTCAGCAGAAATAGTGGTGCATAGACTAGTAAATGATGGAGCTTCTCTTTGCTATCCATCATCAAAAATGGGCAAAAGAAGGAGATACTTCATGCTGGTGCTCTCTAGGAGATGGCTGGAATTGGTGAAAGAGCAGAAGAGAGGACAGCACTGCCCTGGCCTGGGCAAAACCAGCAAAGCATAGCAGAGCAAAATAACAGAGCAGTAGTCTCTTGAATTGAAAAGGGATGCACAATTGCTTTAAAATCACTGAACAATTTTTCCTAGCACATGGGTGACAAAGAATTTTAGGAGGCATAGAAGCAGATAAGTGCTTTAACAAAACGTCTGACTTTTAGTCATTATCAAACTAATATTTCCCTAAACGTAACTTACATTATTAATTTCATTTTTTAAAAAAAGCAAAACTAAATAAAACTGCCAGTTTTTTAAGACTGCTGCTCTCCGTACCCCTGAGTCTGGGATTTAGCAGACTAATGGGATCAGTCATCCCCTACTTAAATACATCCTGGACAGCATTCACAGGAATGTCGTTGTTTGTGTCCAGAATGCACTGTCATCCTCTTTTCAGCATCTCTGAAAATAAGTGAAGATCATGGCAACTGCAGATGGTGCCAGGTCTTGCTTGGCAGGCTGTGCCACCCTGGTGTGCCAGCAGGAACATCTCTCCCATCACACTGCCCCATGTCCCAGGAGGATCTGCTCTCCTTGACTTATCCCCCTAGCTCCTTCTAGGCTTGGGATTTAGTGACCCATGTTCAATGCACCCAAACTCTTCCCTGCACATTGCTGGTGACGTGGTCTGTGGAATCAGCCCTGCACGGTGCTGGTCCCAGTGCTCTTGTCACACGCGGGGTTGTGCCAGATCTGCTGCCACCATCACATTGGAGTGGTCGAGTGAGTCATGAGCGCCTGGGTTAGGGGGTGGGCAGTAGGCAGGGCCTCCCTGGATAGCAGTGGGAGCGATGCGTTGCCACCCAGCCTGTTACAGAAAACTCTTCTTGAGTCTCTACAAACTCAACTTAGCCGAAATGACAGATAATTTATATTTTTAAAAAGTTTGTGTTGAATACACAGCAATCCAGCTTCTGACCCCCAGTAGTAAACTGAAACTCCAAAGTGGAGAAATCCCACTGGGCTCAGCTCTGTCCTCGTGTGCTGCGGTATAAATCCAGGATAGTTTGCTTTAATGAATCTGAGGACAGAATGAAGCCATTGAGCATTAACTGAAACTGTTTAGTGGGGAAGTACAAAAACAAATGAATTCAGGATCTTCCTGGAAGCAGGCATGCTTTGACAGCCCTCTTTTTGCTGGATAAAGTTTCACATCCTTCAAAATGACACCCAGTTGTCTTCTCTGGGTAGCAAAGATCTCCCACTTCTTTTACAAAGCTTCTACAACTTATCTATTTTCATGGTGGTTTTTTTTTTTTCCCAGCTGCTGTTGTAAAATCTGTTATCTTTAATGTATTACCCTGAAAAACAACACACCTTTGAGAAGGCCAGTGGACTGTGACATAATTAGATGCAAAATGCACATCTAAAAGCTGTTTACTTCCTGTAACACTAGGATAACTACTAATGAATCACCGACTCTGGGGATTCTCAGTTTGTAACTGGATACTCCACAAACTTCTTATCAGATCAACAATGATTTCTGTCAAAAAAGGGAAAAGAAAAAGTGGGGGTGGGCAGTTTTTTTTTCCCCTGAAACCAGAGTTTAGCCTATATGCACCAATTCTAAAGCATTTTTAGCGTGTCAGGCAGAGTAGTCATGGTGAGTTTGAAGGGATAAGGGAAGATAAAGTGTATCAAAGCAGGATCTGACACTCGTGATGCTATGCAGACCTTTCTTTCTGAGAGCATCTCGCAGGCTGGACTGACAGCAGGGATTAATCCATGCAATGGCAATAAACAATAGTTGAAGTGGGGTTGAGGCCTAACACCTGGATGTTATGTTACCATCAGTAAAGAAGTCTGTTTCATGCTGGGGATGAATATATA
The DNA here is from genome assembly GCF_964273445.1 of Streptopelia decaocto. Classification (NCBI taxonomy): domain Eukaryota; kingdom Metazoa; phylum Chordata; class Aves; order Columbiformes; family Columbidae; genus Streptopelia; species Streptopelia decaocto. The sequence goes on from NC_138669.1 coordinate 12,365,788, forward strand.
TGATTCTGACACTATTGCTTTCTCAGTGACAGGTAAGACTTCTCAGACCTCTTTGGTGAAAGGAATTTATTTTCTTTTTTTCTTTTTATACGTGAGAAAGCTGCGGGCTATCCGATTCCAATGAAATACTTTAGTGTGTTTTGCACATGATCCTTGTTGCCAGGTATGAGTGGCTTACATGCACGGACTGACATTTTATGTTTATCTATAGGTGCTTTTTTTTTCTTTTTAAATCAGCCCTGCTAAATCACAGGATCAAGCTCTTGCTTGCTGGGCATTGACATCTCTAAGTTGCTGAGGTGGTCCCAAGGGGTACAGCTCAGTTTCCCCTCACAGGACAGTGGGTCCATCCTCTCAGTGGTGCCAAAAGAGCGGTGAGTCCTGTGCCAGGAGCCACCAGGGCCATCCCATTGCATTGTCCTCAGCAGAAGCGAGTTTGTCACATCCACTCAAGCGTGCCGGCACTGCGGAAGAGTGAAGGAAGGAGAGCATGAGGAAATCTTGCTTTATCAGCCTCACCCCAGGGCTACCCTTCTTGGCAATAAACTTTGCCAAAAGCTTATGTAAAGAATCTGAAAGGCTTTTAAAGGACACAGAGAGGTTGAAACGTAACCATGTACCAAGTGGTTCTCAGGAAGTCGTGGTGCAGCTAAACCTTGCTAGGAAGTTCACTGTGTGGGGGCTTTTCTCCATTTTTGACCTCATTTACTCTTGTGTTATTATCTCTGACTCCTCAGGGTCAGCCTATGTAGGTCAGGGATTCATTGACATAGATGTTCATCCCTCTACTTTACAAGAAAAAGAAAAGCGGCAGGAGAAAAGAGAAAGCGGGGCGGACAGGCTGGTAGGAGGCCCCAACAAACGTGCAGAAAGTGATCTGGTGAGAGGCCACCAGTGTGGGTGTGAGAGGGGGCAAGAAGGAAAATGCTTCAAGGGACCCTTTGCGCCAAGCAATGACGAAGAGTACGTGTGGGGGCTATCTTACAGATTTAGATGACCTTCACCTTGGTCTTCCTGATACAGACCTGGTCTTACCAGTCTGAGAGCAGAGAACTGGAGACAAGGCATGCAAAGAGCTCCAGCTCTCTCCTCCTCTTCGCTTGGCAGAATCGCAATTGCTTTATAAGAAAGACTTTATTGGCTAGAAAACTTCCAGGCAGAAGTTTCTGTGGAGAAGCACAAATGTCATTAAGGTTTCCCAGTGAAATGTTGCCTCCTCTTGGATCCAGATCTGTATTCTGAACTCTGAGTGTTTTGACTCAGACCTGAGACATGTATCTGAAGGGACCATAGGGTTTGAAATCTCAAAAGCAGGCACAGAAATAGCATTAAAAGGACTTGTCTTTTTACAATGTGTTTTCCGGGCAGCAGAAAGGAAGCCCATCTCCTACAACACGCTTGATGAGGTTACTCAAATGATGGACTCTGGTCCATATCCAGACTGTACCAAATTCTAAATTTCTTGTGTAGTTCATTTCCCAGTCTGTCGGCAATGAGCTGCCACTAATCCTGGCCATGGAGGTGGCACTCACTGTCTGGCCAAGCAAACCTGGGGCTAGAGTTCTTCCAGATAGCGGATTTCAGTAAAATCACTTGGAGAATTTAATTATCCTAGCCATGTACTAGGATATCCCCTGAGAAAATAAAGGTAAACACAATGTATTTGCCAAGTTGTGCTTTGTTGCAAGCATGTTTTGCATTCACACTGTGTATTGAAGGTCCAATTGCTACATCACTTGGCCAAGATCAAGAAAGATTTTCCTTAGGAAAGCAAAGGCTTAAATTCAGATTGCCCAAAGCCATATGCTAACTCCATCCTGCCAGTCTGGACTCATCCGCACTAAATATAAATCAACATTTAACAAGGGACAAGATCACTTTTGGTCATAGTTATCAAGAAGTACAAATGACTATTCCACTTTCACCTACCTCGTCTAGCTCCTTATAACTATGCAGTCCTTCATCAAAAATAGCGTAAGGAAATATCAAATGTGATTCCTTTGTGAACTAACTGTTCTGTCCGTGTCAGATTCTACAGTCATTCATTTAAATAAGTAGCTATGATTATTTTTTTTCTTCTATCCCTTTCTTTTCCTAGACAGAGAGACTTAACACAATTTTGTCTCCTTCCTCTGCCAGTTGACTGGTGTATTTAGATGTTACAGAAGAGATTTCGTATACCTTAAATGCTTGTAAGTCTGAGGCTGGTAACCAGTGAGGTATCTGGAATACAGAAGTCAGTCCGTCTAATTCAGTCCCACTCATGTGTTACTGGAAGCCTTTCTGCTAAATTCAGGCTTAGGATCAGCCTGTTAATGTTTACAATGTGGCTCTTTTGGAATAGATGGGAAGGATTTGCAAAGTGAATGTGCCTATAAAATCTCTTATTTACATGCATCATTTGAGTGATTGTGTGTGCAGAAGGACAATGACGTGAGTTGTTTCCTATGCAGTGTATTCAGCAGTCTTTTTCATGCAGCAGCATGGGCACAATGGGTTTTTAGGGGCATTCATCAGTGCCCTTCTCTGTAACCTGCCTCACAGAGTTTACAGCAACTTGATTTCAGAGAGTTACATTTCCAGAGGAAAAAGAATGTGCCAAGAAAGCCTTGGAAATCTGGCCAGGTAGGAGACTGCTGTAGCACCTGGGCAGCTGCTCAGCCTGCCAAAGAGTCTTTGGAGCGGCAAGGAGTCCCATCCACCACCATCTCTCTGATGTTTCTTCTGGGTCTTGAAGTATTTTTTTGCCCAGGTCCTTTAGGCATTTAGAAACCTGTTTCCAGAGACAAAGGCCATGCTTGGGAAGGAATGTCCTTTCTATGGTTGCGAACAGGGAAGTACCTGCTGGATGAAAGCTGTGTTCAGCTACAATTAAGTAGGAACCACATAGTGAAAATCTAACAGTGAAGCAGAAGAAGCCCATTGATGTGGTTTTTATCCTCGGCTGTTTACCTAAACACATTGTAGCTTAGGTACCGACTTGTGCCTCTCCCAGCCTTTGCCTGTCTTGTCCTTTCATGAGGACATGAGGTTGGTGGTGGCTTTTTCTCATTTATGTGGGCTGAACAGAGGGTGATCTGAAAACTCAGGAAGCTCCTGCAATACAGATAATGTTTTCACAATATTGGCTGAATGTATCATATAATAAAGCCTTTATGCTAAACAACAGCAGCAGAAACATGCAGATCTTACAGAATTTTATATATTACTTATTTATCAATCCAATAATAACATTGCTTCACAAGTGTGCATCCTTTTTTCACAGCAGCACTGCATGGTATATAACTACCTTGTTCACTTACGTTCATTGAACTACTATATTACAGAAAAAAGGCAAATGAAATCTGCATTCAGTTTTACTTGGTGATGAAACCTGCTTGTCGCTGTAAGAGAAATTAACCTTTTGTCAACAGCTGTTAACAGGAGGGTTGCAAAGACCCTGACTTCCTAAACTGTGGAAATTACTAAGAAGCAGCCGTACTCTGACATCTGAATTTTAATACACTGACCCCCTTAGGAAGCTTATCAGAAGGGTAGGGGGAAGTATTTGAGCAAAATGCTTTTATTTGACTGTTTTCCCTCCATTCAGGAAGAGTAGTTGCCCTAACAATGGCATGAATCTAGTGTATCGGTGAGTTGTATCCCTTGAACTCCAACTTACAGAACAAAAGACTTCTAAGAAGCATCCATGCAGCAGATGTTTAGTTATCTGAAGTGTCAGAATGCCAATTAGATATTGAACATGGCAGGAGGAGGGTGGAGTTTCCAAAACAAATGAATGATGAATAGGAACAGTTCCCGAGTTTGGTCTAAAGTCCTGCTGTTCTTTTGTAAAATGATTTGTGGCAAATTTGTTTTGTCACTGAGGCATAGTTCCCCTGCAGGATTTAAGCGATTTTTATAATCACCCCAAGGAAACTTAAAAAAAAAAAATAGAAGAAAGAAAAAAAAAAAAAAAAAAAACAGAAAGAATATGAGGATAAAATGCCCTATTTGTTATGAAGAACAGGCTCTAAAATGCACGTGATTTAAAGTGTAACCAAATAATCCTGTGGTTCATACATAGGGGCTACTCTGCCCCAGTGAAATCCTAGCCTTGCATTGAAATAGAAAGGGGATTATTTTTCAGGGGGGAGTGGGAGTCAAAACATGAATGAATTTAGTGAGAATTTTTTCAGATATTAACTTTTAAATGTTGTTGTTACTCAGTGCCGGGATGATCTTGTACATGGCAGCACGCAGGGGGTTAAAAACAATCAGCTAGGTTACAAAATGCCTCCATAGCTGACTTGCATTTTTATTGTTATTGACCTCAGTAAATCATTGTTAGAAATTAATATAACGTGGGCATTTTTGGTTCAGCATTTTACGTGGCGTTGTGTTTTAAATAGTCATCTTTGACTTCCAAAATGCTCTAGATTATTCTTGCTTAATAGTCACACACAACTTGTAAATACACTTAGGACAACTGTGTGTGTCTCTGCCAAATAAGAGTAATACTGGACAGTATAAAATACCAGGCAAAACAGCAGAGAGGAAATTGGACTTGCATTGACTTAAATAAGCAAGTGCTGTGACAAAATTGTTTAGTTCTCTTTTGACCTTTTGGGGTCACGTTTGACTATTTATGCTATCTCCTAATGCTCTACTTCTCCCTGCCTGGTAACAATTATGTGTTTATGCTGTTCTTTGCCTTCCCAGTTGGTATATTAAACAGTCACTAATTACTGCATAAAAATATACATTCCTATTTTGGAGCTTCCTGTAAACACCCGTCTACTTCCAAATGTTCTCTTTAAACAGCTGAATGAAAATCTGCATGGTTTAGCCATGTTGGCTGATTTGTTTAAAACAAAGGCATAGACACCAAAATATTAAAAATTGGCATCAGTTGTATTTTCCATCCAGATACGGGACATATAGACTGAATAACAAAAACTGTTTGGGGTAGAAGGGAGTTGAATGATGTATCTAAATTGAGATTTTGTTTACAGTAATGTTAACAGAGGAAAATTTCAGCTGAACACAGGATTAATAGATGTTTTGGGATTATCTTTAAGTGTAGTATTTGGCCCCTTTTTCTTAGGTGGCGTATTGCTGAGAAAACTGAGTATAAGACCTCTCTTACTGTTCTATGTATGGCAATTCTTGTCAAATTCAGTGGGAAAGGCAGTAAGAATTAAGGATCTCAGGGCTGTCTTTAAGAACTTTATGTTATAAAGTACTGAGTGAGTTCTGCTGGTTTCAGAGCTTTCCTCATCCCCACTGAGTTCTACAGATGTTACTTAATTCAAAAGGCCACCAAGCCAGTGTTGCTAATTTAAAGTTGGATCCTGATGCTCATATTTAAGTGCTTGAGTGAAATAGGTTTGATATTTAAGGTATTTGGAGATCCATCTTCTACTAACCAGCAATCACAAAATACTTTCAGAAAATATTGATTATAAGCTTTCATGCAAAGTATCTAGCCACTGTAAAACCTGTTTATAGTTTGGTTTGGTTTTGGTGAGTTTTTTTAGTATTATTATTTATTTTAATTGTATGTTCAGTACTGCAACTTGAAAGTAATTCAGGCAGTTTATTGTTGCTCCCATTGAGAGTCAGATTGAGCAATTCCACCCAACTCAGTATTTCGATGAGTTTCAGTCTGGCTGTTAAGCACCAAACAGGTCATGCACTTTGCCCACCTGGTTCTTTGTTGTAGTGCTTAAAAGCATGGAAGTCTTACCAAAAATTGTTTATGAAATACGTTTTATTTTCTTTCACTCTTAGTTTATGAACTCCACTTCCCAACTGAATATTCCTTTAGAGAAATGAGTTTGTGAAAGTGAAAATGCTAGATGAATCGTCTGCTTCCTGGGAAGACTTGATCTTTCTGCTTTTACTTTTAAAAATGTACGCAAGGGCAAGTGGTTCAAAGTGGGTGTTAATTGTGTCTAACTAGCTCAAACATGTCTAGTTTTCCAGTTAACCACATAAACAAATCGCTGTTGAAATCTGAACATGTCTCTTGCTGTCTTGTACCGAAATTAAGTCAACACCGTGTGCTTTAACAGATCCTCTTGATATTCCAGAAGCAGAGAACAAAGCCTTACGACATGCACACTCTGTATTAAGGACACCAACATAAACTGACAGAATCTCTGCACTCGATGACGTTACAGTACGTAAAGCAGTGAAACGGGACAGGAAAGCCATTTCCCATGCTATTTCCTGATTTCCTGCTCTCTGCATTCCTGCACATAAACCTTTAATTCATTTCAGAATGCAGAGGTCATGACAAAAAGTCAGAGGATAAATATACCCTTTTGACAAACAGAAGGTTGACAGCAATTTTTACCCAAATGTTTCTGAGGCCAGGTGTTTCCCATATACTGTATTGAAATGTGTACCTCTACATGTTTTGTTAGTATTTGAACTGTAAACACTCTTAAGCATTATGCTCAAAAAATAATTTCTCAGCGGCAAGGCAATAACGTTCCCATCTGTATTTGTGCAAGACCAATCGTCTGTCTAACCAAAGAGATTTGAGGTTCCAGCGACCATCATGTAAAACAAATGTCCCATTTGAATTCAGTGAATGGCAACTCATGTAGAAATTACATACTTGATATCTCATCAGTGCTCCAGATAACTGGTCATTATGAGATTGCATTTGTCTCCTCAGGAAAACATGGCAAGGTGAGAAAACATTCATTTTGTCAAGCTCGAAGGTGTGTATGGGATGCACATGTTTGCAGGTGTCAGTGGAGACCTGTTAAAATGTTTCATCTTCTTTGCTGGAAGCAAACCAAACCCTGCCTGTACATTCTCGGTTCATTCTGAATGGACCTTTAGAAATGTCTTTGAAACATAGACATGACCGATTTGTATGTGCAGGAGTGGCCAGAAAGCAAGTGTGATTTCATCTGTGTGTAGCCAGCTTTTCTGTGGAAAAATTCCCAGCTCTTCAGCCGTTTTTCTGTTTGTAGAATGTCCATGGATTTAATTATACTTAAATTAGTTATTTGTAGCTAATTCCTAGAACTGGAATCAGTGTGTTTACTGGAAATATTTTCTTTCCATGATACCCATATTGAATTCCACTAATAGCGACTGCAAGACGTGCTCTCCTCAATCTTTATTTTTCTGCTTGTTTACAAGTTCTGTCTCTGTCTACGCCTGCAAGGTGTGAATGAAAAATGGGATAAAATAATACCAAATCCAAATGAAGGAGAGGGAGCAGGTAGCAGTCTGCTGAGGTTGCCTCACATAGCAAAGAGCTCCCATACTCTTCTAGAACATTGATCTACTGAGTTTCAGCATAGTGAAACAGATTTGAGGGATATAATATGGGACCCTAGAATCATTATATTGCAATTATTTTTTGTTGTTTCTTATGAGAACAGACTTGTTCTCATAGTCAACGGGAGAATCCATAGGTGCACCAGCACGGTCTCTCTCAGTAGTGTTGCCCCTATTGTGAAACACCTGAACAGCCACACGTGATGTCTCCTCCTTCCCCACCATCCCCTACCTGCCCGAGCTCCACGTGTCTCATACACAGGCCCACTCTTATATAAATACATGAACAATTAAATTCTACGGATGATCCATGGTGCTGCGAAATAAAAAGAACAGATGACTCCTTCAGAGCCTTGTGAATCACAAGATAAGATGAGCACTGGCAAGCATCTACCACTAAAATATAAGTAATACTTGCTGTTATGAATTTATCAGCCATGCTGCAGGACAGGCACCTGTACCCGGTGCCTGTGAGGTTTGGAAAACAAATGAGGAAAATGAGCTGAGCTTCTGCCTTCTCTAAGATGGCATGGCCAAAACTGGTGATTCGATTATTGGTTGCATGAAGTTGGAAGAAATTGAGTGAGGGGAGAGGAGTTTTGCCACCTGTTATACAAAAGGAAATAGAAGGTTCTTAAATTAAGGTAGGAAATCTAATGGCTGGAAGCTGGCCAGTTGAGCCACTCACTGATGGCAATTCATTGCCCAGATAATCTGCCAGGGCTAAATACTCCATTGTTCCTTACAAATATCTTAAAAATAAAGATCTGAACTGTTTAAATGACGAAACAGAAGCGTGATGTGTACTGTGGCGTGCTGGGAGTCACTCAGTAAACCTCCCAGGATGCAATGGAGAGTGGCAGTGAGAATTCTACAGTGAAAATGCAGAATACACACGCTTTAGTAACCACCTGGGTGGATTGCACCCCTAGGTAATAAATGCTGCATTCCCCAAGGGCACGGTGGCGGTCCACGAGTCCTCGCTCAGACTGGTGGTTACACACCACAGTCCAAGTCAATAAAGTGCTCGAGTTTTGTTTAGCTAAAAAATCTTCAGGATTAGATGGCTCAACTTCAAATGATCCCCTGATAACCAGAGAGAAAACACACACCATCAATTTGCTATTATATTGAAAAGAGGAGCCTAAAGAGAAGAGGGATAACTGTGACTGGGAGCAGTTGAGGTTTAGTGGTATTACAGATGGTCCTTATAACTGTAACAGCCTACAGGGCTTCCCTGCTGGCATACTATGGCTTAAAAGATGTAAAAGATATCTCAGTACCTTTACCTTTTGTTTTTTTCCCTAGAGGAAGAGGACAATTTGATCATTGAAATAAAAAATAGAATAGGACCTGCCTTTAAATAAGTCATAAAAATATGAGGATAGAAAGAAGTTCAGCCTCCCTTCTGCAAGTGCAAGATTTTGTGTTGTGTTTTTGCTTGCATGAGGTGTGGGACTTGGCAATGGTCTGTTGAACTAAAACATTTCTGGACTGCTAAGAGGAGAGCAAAAAAAGTGGAGAGAAAACGGAGGGGAAAAGGAAAATCAGTTTATCTTTTTCTGCTCTGTTGAGCTCCCTTTTCAGCCTTCTCAGGAGTGCCTGCGGGTAATGCCATCCTCATGCTCAGAATTTACAGTCATACACAGCACACGACTGAGAAGTACATGGAAAGGGAGGGGTGGATGGCACTGAGGAGCTGTTATTGCCCAGATCAATGCTTCCTGCAATCCACTGTACTTTTCTTGAAGTGGATTGATTGTGGTTGTCCTGATGTCATTGGCTCCCTGGCATTAACCCTCTTACTATCTTCCAAAGTGACTACTCCCCTGAAAAATTAAAGACTATTATGTACTTAGTCTCATACATTAGGTCTCCCAAGGGACATCTGTGAATTACTGTGCCTTATTTTGACAAAGGTGCTTGTAACAGCTGACCTATGTAAATGCCCTCTGCAGAAGGTAAATCCTATGTATTACTGCAGCCTGTTTCAAAAATTGTTTGCTAAAACCTGAAAAATTCTACTGGAAAAACAAAACTCTTCTCTTTGCACATAACAATTATTATTTGCTCTAGAAGTCAACTTGGTTTCATTAGATACCAAAGTTTGAAAGCAACCTTCAAAGACAACGTTCCTTCCCCCTTCTTCCCCCAAATAAAATGTGAAGGAGACAAATAGATTAGGGTCCTGTTTGCATATTGATAAGAAAAAGTACATTACATCAATGTAACCAAGTATCTTATCACAGCCATTACAGACTTCAAGGTCTCAATTAATATGAGGGCAAGGAAAAACTTTAGTGGTGAAATCAGTTAATTTACCAGGGTGCTTTTGGTCCCCTTTAGTTTTGATGATGTGATATGAACCACCATGTAGCATAGATTTAATGAAGTCATTGTATCCTCTCAGATTATTCAGATGACCTGAGGCTCCTGAAATTCCTTGTGTGTTTTAAAATGACTCACATACAGAAATGTTTCCACCGAGTTGTACAATAGCAAGCGCACTTTGTTCTCTGTGAGACTGGACCTGGTGTCCTGTCTCTGCTGTAAGGAGACCTCACAGTGTATTCCCACAGCCGTGGGGTTTGGTTTTTAAAATATATTCAACCACTAGGTGACCAGAGATATATGGAGGAAACATATATGATAAAATCCACAGGATAATGAGGAGCCATATGGAGTTCTTGCATGTTTCTGGCAATTTTTAATGGACTTGACTGTACAACCAGGATAAGTAGTGTTATTTTGGTTTTGTTTCCTTTCTTGTCTTATGGTTTAAATCCAGAACGCTAAATCATTATGTGATGGCTTGAAATGCATATTTCAAGTATTATGTCAACTTCCATGGAACTAGGGAAACAGAGAGGGAGAAGACTTACTATATTAAGAATTTCTCTTTCCTTCCAATACCAGCTCCAGTGACCTGGCTAAAGAGGTTTGAGGGGATGCAAGGAAGGGGACTCCTCTAGGCAATATTCTGAAACCTACCTGGTGACAGGGTCGTTCTGAAGGCTCAGAAATGCTTTGTTTTCTTCAGAACATCTTCCCAACTACTTAGACCCAAGTCCTCCAGGTTGTTCAGACTCACCAAGCCCCTCCTGCGATGGCCTGGCCAACAGTGGAGACGTTACCTGGAGGTTGCCCCTGAGCTGCTCACATGATGCAAAGCTGATGGGAGATGGTTTTTCACAGGGTCTGCAGAAACCAGCACACTGAGCAGAGATGTGTAAGTTAGACACTAAGAAAAGCTACCTTCCTACAGGGACCGCGTGCTTCTCTAAGCAGTGTTTGTGTCTTGTAAAATGAAGAAATCACTGTAACCTCTTTCCTAAAACATGATATTTACAGAGGAATAACTCCAGAAGGGAACTTCCTGATATTATGAGGTCTCTACTGTGAATTTGCTCTGAGCATGTGGTACTCCCTGACAGCCATTCTCATTTGCTTAGTGTTTAACAGTCTAGTCTAATACATTGGTAGTCTCACTCTAACTACCAGGTACTGTAGTTTTAGTATTGTTATTGTTGGTATTGGCAATGTTTTTGAGGAGTTTCTGGAGTATTAAACAGCTTTCTTCCCAATGAGGACGTCCCTGGGACAGGACTAGTCAGGCTGACCCTTGCTATTTCTAGGTACATAGTGCACGTTCCATCTTTAAGCCGCCAGCTTAGCATCTTTCATCACCATCAGTTACCAGCCTCTTTTTTTTCTTGTTTTCTTTTTTTCTTTTTTTTTTTTTTGTTCAGAATGTCTATAATACAAAATGCTGTTACTATCTGACCCCAAACACCTCTGGAATAATACATAATTCAAAGATAGTTACAGGCTGTGAGTCAGGTCTGTTGGTACACACTGCAATAAGAACAACTAACGCTGGGAATGCAAGTCTGAGATTTTTTTAGGTACTACCTGTAAAACTGGCATGACAAGGTGGTGGTTTTCATTACTGGAATTTGATGACTTAAACATACCAGTACAATAGCACTGTGGTGAAAATTGTGCCAAGAGCCCGCTTGCTGCAGAGCATTTGTTCATCTCCCAAACTGGCTGTAACTATGAATAAATCCTAATGTTTGCCCCTGGCAAACAGTAATTTATGCCCTTGACATAAACCTGCTACAGAGAAAGGCAAAATAGGTTTTCTTCCCTCCTTCTGTGAACTGAATTTGGGGATCTGCTTTCTTCTCTGTCTAGTCTTCAAAACAGAGGTGTTGGCCCAGTTGCTGTAAATTCATAAACTATTCTAATGCTGACGAATGTTTTTCTTCACACATCCCGCAAAGCCAAAAAAAGTAAAATTGTGTCTTAACCTCTGGAGTAATCAGGTAGGACTTTAAACATGTTCCAAAAGATGGATCTTGTCCTGGACCACCATTTATCAGGAATAATTGTGCTGCCAACCATGGAAACTCACTGAAATGGGAACAACACTTGTATGTCTGAATTGGGCCTGGGAAGCAGAATTGCATGGCAAAAAATACCTTTTGCATGGTCACTTCTCAGAGTAGAAACCAAATAAAACAAATTCGTGTGTAATTTTTGCAATGCTACAAAGTAATGCCTGATACTGGGTAAGTTCCCAATCCGGTAATTTAATTTCAAATTGCATTTGGTTTATTTCTCTGTAGGAAAAATATAGGCTGTGCACAGCTCTGATAACACTGCCACCAGGGCTAAGTGCAACAAATTAGCTTCTGAATGAAAGAAGTTAAGTTTGCTTTATGTATTAGTGTATTTCAGAAGATTATTATTACGTCAATGAAAATTCATTCTGCTGCACAACTTGTGTTGCTTCTGTTGGCTCAAAAAAAGTCTTTGGGGCACTGTCTCCTTCACAAACTCTTTAAAGGAAATACTATGTAATTCAAAAACAAAAATGCCTGGGAACTAGCAATATATGAGTCTTCACAAGCTCAGGGCTTGTATTCACTGTAGATAAGCGTGTTTCTTCCAAATCTCTCAACCTCCCGAGTCAGCAGAATCCTGATAGAAAATCTCATTTGAAAACAAAAACTCACAATGATTGTTTTTGTTGTTTTATTTCAGTTTAATAACATGCTTTAGATCCAGACCAAGTAGCTTTTTCTCATCAAGCTTCAGAGCGTGCATAAATGTGTAAGCAGCTTGTACATGGGCTAAACCAGAGCTCACTGGAATTGTGAAAGCATGACAGCAAAGACAGATTGTCCTCAGAGGGCTTTGGGATGGGGCTCTGAATTTTCAGACCTTCAGGGCAGGTTGGCAGTTTCACTCCCAAACCACGTAGATATTTACCAGACCCGTAAATGGGGAGGGAAAAAGAGGAGCACGAAATGTTCTAGTTCAAACTTAGAGAAAACCAAAAAGGGGACAAGGAGAGAAACGTCCAGTTCATTTCTACTTTCCTTGCCCTGCTGTGATCAGTATTATTTTTGGACAACTACTCTGTGAGTCTTGGCGTCGAACGTCTGTAGCTTCTGGACAGAGCTACAAGGCAGGCTGGACCAGGACCAGGACAGCCCCGGCTCCCGGCTCCTTCCCACCCGGCGTGAGCAAAGATGCCCAGTCTCCAAATCTCTTTTCCCCATCCTAGAAAACAGGGCTATCATTTCCACCTGGAAACTGGCCAGCAAAGCAGCATCTCTCTTGTTCAGCAGCTACTGGGGAGTAAGGGGGGTGTATTTATACTTTTTTTTTTTGAGGCTGAGGGGAATTAAATAGCTTTGGGAAAGGAATTTCTCAATGCAGGATGTCAGTGTTGCAAGGAGGAAGTTGTGAGTTTTGTTCAGGTCTCCATCTGACTTGGTTTTCCTGTCCGGTCACCTCAAAGGCTTCTGGTTTTATTATTTTCTCTGGCCAGTAGCAGATTTTGGTGTCCTTTTTGTGTGTTACCTCAGCTCCACTGGTGCACACTGAGTGCAGCATTTTCATGCAGATACTGTTTTGTAATGTCAGCGATGATTTCTTTTAGCGTTGATTGTCATCCCAGCCACTGGGATCTGAACAATGGCAGGTTTTGTGGTGTGATACTCAACACACAGCCTGTAAAGAAACTGCTATCTAAGAAATGGGCAGGCAGAAAATTATGGTTTGTGACCTTTCTTCCTCTTCTTGGGTAACACAGTTAAATTCAACTTGGAGTTTGCACTTTATCCATTTGTGATGGGTTTTCAATTTCCAAATTTCCCCTGAAAAATACTAAAGACAGTGTAGGAGTGTTACGGGATGTGACACAAAGAAAACCTGGAAAAATTACATACAGAAAAATAGGGAAAAGCAAAACTTGTCTATATTTAACAAAGATCTGGCTGAATCTGTAGAGAACTGAAAAAACAAGCTCCGTGTACCAACTGCAAGGCACTGTCAGCATGTTCTTCCCAAAATACATACAAGGGAGGAGATGTCCTGGGGAACAGCAAAGCAATGTTTTCAAAGTTTCTTTTTTCTTTCCCCCCACTCAGAAAATCCGGGACTCCAACCTGAATGATTGTTTCATGCTAAATAATATTAGCATTTAAATGGGCCAGCATTGTAGTTAACAACTGGGTGAGAGTAATGGGAGGATGGCGGTGCTGGGTTCACACCTCTGGCCCTGGCTGGGACCGCTGCCTCCTGCCCTCACGGTGTTAAGAGCAGGGAACCCTTCTCCCTGCTTTGTTTAAGATCTTTGCAGGGATAATGAAGATCTAGCAGCAGCTATAAAAAGCTAAAATCCTAGGCCTGTCTTTTAGGTTCTGCCTACAACTGCGCGTAAGCCCACATCTTCTGCTTGAAATATTACCCTGATCGAGTAACTCTCAACAAACTGCTTGAAACACATTTAAAACTTCTCTTTTTGTTCCATTTCTTAAGCTTGACATGCTTTTGCCTATAAGGAGACTGCACAGAGTATGTGTATACTCAGGTGGCCTTATTGTCACAGTTGATATGTTGCCATGGAGGAAGGCTATTAATGAGAGGAAATTAAATTAGATCACCTCTGTGCACATTTATCTGCACACAGCACAGCTTCAGTCTTAAGGAGAGGGAGTTTTTGTGGGAAAGCAATTAATAGATGCAGGTGCACAGAAAAAAAAATGCATTTCTTACAGATCTCTGAAAGATGCAGATGGTATTCAAGCAAATATCACTCTTCGGTATGCTAGTCACTAAATTTCACAGATACGAGGTGATTTATTTCACACAAATTTCATAATTAGCAAAATTTATTGTTTCTCCAGAGTTGTCCGCAAAAGATAAGAGAGATGCGGTTGTTTAAGGTAGAGGATGTAAATCATTTGCAGCTTATGTAGAAACCTGTTAAAGATACCATCGTCTGGTCTGATGCCGTGCACCAGAGCAGTTCGTTGGACAAAGACGTGTCCCTATGCCACAAAATCCTGGGGTCTGGCCACAGCTAAGAGCAGTGAGAGGCAACCTGGGTGAGATGAATGTGTGTGATTAGCAGGGAGGCAAAAGACTGAATTTAAAAGAAAATGGATCTTTTGAAAGAAGAACAGGAGGCCATGAGAAGAAGGACCTGTGTGTCTACAGGAACTCTCTGCCCTGGTCTGTGGAAATGAAGATGAGACATGGATAAAACCTAAACCAGATCCTCAGTTCTGATAGATTTGTTCGTAGCTGTTTTGTTTGTGGTTTTTTTTTTTCCTTCTGTCATATATTTAGCAGCATCTCAGCACGTAATTCATAAGCATAAAGCACTGGAAGAATGAATCCTGTAGATGTACCAGTTAATGGCCTAAAGAAGAAGACTGTCCTGGTGCCTGAGCCTGTGAGGGCCAGCTGGGAACAGACATCACGGCCACCCCTGGGCAAGAAGTGTGGGACAGTAACTGAGGACAGAGCTGTGCATTCCAGTTTTTTAGGCAGCCTGGGTAACAATAATCACTGACATAGAGATTAAAATATCAAGGATTACGGCAGTCAGTTATTTAATTATGTATTTTTAGTTCCTGGGCCCTGATTAGAGCCCAGTTTCAGGTGACAGCCGGGCTGGCCAGACACTGGTGACCATGGGAAGCAGCTGAAGTGCAACTGCAAGGAGGTGCCTGTGGGACCAGTCCGGGCGGGCGGTGTTGGGATAACCAGCACCGCATCACCCTCCCCAGCTTTGGGAGGAGGGAGCTGTGGGCTGTCCAGACTTATAAACCAGACTGGGAATTGGCCCAAGTAAAACTAACCTGGCATTAATAAGAGCTTAAATTTTGTTTTGCTCTCAAACCGTAATTGTGGGTCCCAAGGTCTGGGGGCTCTGCTGCACAGAATTGCTGATGAGGTTTCTGCATTGTCCCCCATGTAAAAACATGGGGCTGGATTTTATGCCAAGTTGAAGGAGTTAAATTTGCCATCCCCAGCGAGCGGGACCCCCCTCCCGCAGCCCCTCACAAGTACAACTATGGATTTCCCTCGGTTTGATTCAGTTAACGAGGAAGGGGGACTAATTATTAGCCTTTTGAATCTCTGGCCAATCAATTCACACTCCGTGACAATACTTAGTACTTATTTGGCTTCACAGGGTGACAGGTGAAATATTTTATAACTGTAGGTAATTTTCCTCAGTTTAAAAACAAGAAAATTGAGCCCCAGGGTCACCACAACTACTAAGCCACATACAACACAAGGTATTATCTATATGTGGTAAAAATCTGCATTAAGAACTGAGAGGTCTGTAGGAAAAGGGACAAACAGTTTATTCTGGAAGTAAACTTGGTAGATTATGACAAAACTGTAATTAATATCAAATACATAAATAATGTTTAACAATAAGCAGAAATAATGTGTTTAACTGCTTTAGGTACCTATGTCAGCCTAAAAACTGATGAGATTTTAAAAATTGATCTTGGACTTTTAAATTTGAGAGTTGTATTCAAATTAACTTAGTTAAAAAAAATGTACAGTGTATTTTCTGAGGTTTTATCACAACGAATTAATCAATGGCAACTTTTCTTCTTCTTCTCTGCTCAGCCACAATCCAGACAAAATCTGTCCAATAAATTTTGCTTCTGGGCTGAAATCCTGTATGACAGGTTGCAGCCCAGAGTGAAATTTCAGAGATGAGCCACGTAAGCCCTGAAAATAGGAGCTGATAATGATAACAATCACTGGCAAACCTTTAACTATGCCTGTGCTAGTGTGTGTCACTATAATACAATTTTGTATGTTAAACAACAGATGTCAAACAGAAGAAAGGAAAGAGGCCTTTGCTTTTCTTCTGTTGTGGACCTTGTTCTTCCAAAGCAGCCATTTTTGCAGTTGCCATGACAGTGTTAATAGGAGTTTATCATTTTCCCATGCCTGCTGCATACTAATGAGGGATCAATTCATGAATGTTATCTGTAAGGCTAAGAAGGGTCCAGCACCACAATCTCTGGCGTATTCAGCACTCGGAGCGGCACCTCCGTCCGCAGCCCCGCGGTTGCAGCGCGGTTTTGTAGGGAGCGGAGTTTCTGCCGTCCACCTTTTATTCCCCCTGCATGGGGATATGCAGCAGACAGAGCTAATGGCTGAACGGAGCAACAAAAAAAGTTTGACTTGCTATTTCCTGATTTGTCCCGGGGAAAAGTGGCTGTGAAATATTCGCAGAGATAAGAGAATTGCTTCAGCTGCGTGCCATGGGGAAAGCAGAGATTTCTGTGAATGTGGCTTCACTTTGGGACCTGGAAACTTTATTTGGAGCATTTTGGTTTAGGCAGTCAGTGAAAAGGCAAATCACACCTTACGCAGAAAAGCACTGGGGCCTTGGATCGCACACTTCAGCAGCGTATTGTGTGCAGTGAGGTTGATCCTGCCCCCGCCAACCATTTTCCTCAACTTCCAGTGGTGAAAATAGATGAAGAAACTGAAATTAGGAACTGATTGGAGAACAGATGGAGGCATGATTAAAGTGATGCTAAACAGGTTTACTCTAAAAGTTACAGAAAATACTGCACAGCATCATGTACTGGAAGAACTCGGTCCAGATACAGAGGTTTTTCCTCCTCATCAGCTTACCAGCTACACTGGGAAATATGGTTTTCAATCAGTGATTATTCGTACTTATGTTTTGATTTATTATATGTGGCAAATTGAGAGCAAAACATGGTCTTATTTGAGCTATATAAGACTTTTCAAATACATCATAGATCATCACACTTATAATACCTTCCATTCCTATATGTAAACCTTTCAGCTGCTTTCTTTAATCTGTTTTTTGGGTTGGTTTGTTTGTTTAGATACAACAACAGGCCAAAGAATTGAGGAGAGAGAGTTTTCCCTTTTTCTCCTCACTGATAATTTTTTTAAAGAAATTTGAAGGTATTTGCGGCTTTTTTTTTGGTTATTTGCAGTTGTTCTTTTATCATTATCTTCAGGAAGCAGCATTACCATGTTGCAGATAAGAGGCACATCCAGATGTGCATATCAAAGGATGAACAACTACTTATTAAGAAAAACTTCTTTTACGCCAAGCAAGGTTCAAAGGAATAGTAAAGTCTATGGCATAAGCGACAAAACTGTCTGGCAATTCTGTGCATTGTCAGCCTAATGCGCAGAACTGGGGGAGAAAACACTTTAATCAAAAAGAACTGGTGACAAAATGCATGTAGAAAAATGAAAAGTTGAAAAGGCATTCGGCTTAAATGGCAAACACCCTTCTAAGCAGTGACAATAGCAACTATTCTCTAATTCTTGTCCAATAAAAATACATTTTTTTTTAAAGTTGTTGAAATACGCCTTTTTTTTTTTGTAACCTATTTTTAAGAAAAAGTTCCCAAAGTATTTGAATTTTGTTGTAGATATATCAAAAGATTTGTGTTGCACCCACATTGGCTCTTTAGAATATGTATTTATTTGGGCAGACTCATGTGTTCAGATTTGTATAACGCTGGGAAATATATGAGCTTGCAATTAATGTATAACAAAATGTTTATGTATCACTTGTCATCTTCATAACAAATCCTGCTTTCTCTTTAAAATTGGAGGAAAAGTTCGGTTGGCTGTATAACTGTGCCGTTCTGTAATCATGGCATTATTCAGAGTCTGGATCTGGACTTGGGAGTGATCTTAAGCAGGGTGATTCCTTCTTTAGCTCTGGGTGTGAGCAATGCCTCAGCCATCCCCAGCTCTGTCTTGCTAAGCAAGTCTAACAAAAAGACAAGCTCATGTTAAACGGTTTTACTGGTAAAATGGCTACAAATACATTTTGTCCCTTTTCTGCCCTCTTGTATAAAGCCACAGACAGCGCACCCTCCTTTCTTTGTGGATGTCTATCATAGAATGTCGGGGGGCCAGGAGAAAATTTAATGCAGTAAGTTCTGTTCCTTCCTTTTCAGTTCCAGGATTTGACCGGTGACACGGTGCTTTATTTAGCACACTCTGAGCTAACCTGGAGCAAAAGTACCAAATTCCTCCCCATTGCATGTTTGGTGGTAAAGCCGTGGGTTTAGATCTGCTGAAGTGGGTGAAAATCAGCTTTTTTTCCTCTCTTTCACTGTACGATGCCACCAGAGGTTGGGAAGATGTCTGCAAGGGGGGGTTGTATTCTTTTGGATGGAATCACTGCTTTCTGATAGTCCTATGTCGGTGGAATAGCTGGACTCTGACTGTCTGAAATGATATATAATATCTAGGATTCGATGCATATAAAAATGCTGCTGAGGTTCAGAATTCCAAGATTCACTTTTGTGGAAATGCAGTTGGGGTGCACAGGGTGTATTTGGGACTCATCTTGCAAAGCGTTGGGTGAAATTCAGTTGCAAGCAGCAACTTTTTTCATAGTTATTTGAAAGGCCTTTTGATAGCTGGATTGTTCACAATCAGTCTTTCGCTCTGAGCAAACTGAAATAAAATCATATTCAGGTTCACATCCTGGCAACAACACAAACTATGATAGTTTAGAAGCTGGATCATGCTGAGTGTCCAAGTTTTTTTCATTTTTAGCTCTGTTGAAAATATGAGATTGCATAATGCTCTACAGTTTATATAACAGCCTCACATGGCTTTACGTTATAATTTCACATCAGTTTTACCTCAGAGTTTCTAACAGGTCAAGTAACCTTCTGATTTCATTTAAAGTTTCCATTATTCTCTCCTGAAAGGGAAAATCTAGCTCTTGTTTGGACAGCTTTGGTAACTCCAAAGGAAAAATTGGGCATTATAGCGAATACAAAAGATTCACTTTCCATGCATTAGGCTTTTCAATTGCTTTCTTAATGCAAAGTTGGACAGGAGAGTATAGGCAAGAAAAAAAGATCATTTTGCGTCCATGGTCAGATGTCAATATTGACAAAAATAAATGGAATGTAACAATAGATCCTTGCAAAGATGAAGGTCATATGACTAAAATGTCTAACTAGACCTTGCTCTATAGCTGTAGCTTATTGCTGTTTCTGATAAATTGTTGAGTTTTTTTCTCCTAGTTTAAAATGGGCAAAAAGAGAGCAAATCTGGAATTTTAAAACTAGCCCATTTTAGGCAATAATCTTGAAGGGGAATGAGAAGTGAAGCACTTAGAGAATTAAAACCCAAAAAAAGGGGGGGGGGGGAGGGAGAAGAGAAAAAGGGGGGGTGGCGCAAGAAAAAAGCCTGAGGAGGTGTCAGGAGTGTTGGTCTCACTGAGGTCTGTGTGCACCGCTCCCTACTGTATTTTTCAATATATCTTTCTTCAAAACCTAGATGATGCAAACTGCTCCCTCTGCCCAGGGCACTGGCCTGAATTCCTGTTTGTAAATTGGGTTAATTAGTGATAGTCTGTAAACTCATTGTGTCTTAAACTGAGAGTTTTCTTCACTTGGGATTTTCTTGCCCAAGTCAATCCTTTTATGAAAATAGCCTTTGAGATTCGTCTGTTGTTTCTTAGTTCACATCATTGTTTTAAATGTAAAAAGGAAAGAAATAATTTTGATGCATTTAAGCTTTTTCCCCTAGAGATGTTTCCCAATTTGTGGCAGCAAAACACAGCCCTGCACAGCACCATCGAGCTGCCTCACACGCGTGTCTGTGCAGATAACTCCTGACCACATCAGTTATATCACCGAGTGACCAAACACTAAATGTCGAGCAAAACCTGCTTGGGTTCACAGAAGAACTACAAAACTTCATTTGTATTGGAGACCTTTGGCTCACAAACTTGAGAATTTTGAAGTGCCATCATTTAAATAGTCTCCAATCATGGCTTCTTTGCTTCTTGCAGCATCTCAGATCACTGATATTTCTACCTTTTTCTGTCTTATTATATGAAGGTCTGTAATACAGGCATTACTGGTTAACTCAATGCCTGGATATCTTTTGTGAGATTAAAAATAAACTCTTAGATAAACTCATTGTTCCCTGTTCAGAGATACAGACAGTTGCCCACTGTAAGATAATTCGGAAAAAAAAACAAAACCAAACCTCAAGTAATAATACTTTAATTTGCAGCTGATTTATCGACATGATTAAAGCTGTTTTCTGGACATAAAATATTTTTTTAAGCAAATGAGTCTTTTTTTTTTTTTTTATTACCACTACAGTCTGAAAAGTTCCTTGTGTCTTGTCTTGTATGTGGAAAAATTGACCGTTAACTCCAGAAAACAGAGCAGTAGACAAAGGTTTCCTAACCACGGCATTGTCTTTCCACAGTGCTGAACAGCCTCTCCAAGTTTGTTTCAATTACGCTGCCATTTCCTAACTGAATCCAAAATATTTCTTCAAAAGGCTCATCTGGTTTAGGGTCATGATCATAGGTGGAAGGTCAGTTAGTCATTTGCTGAGACATTCACTTCTCACTCAAATAATCTTTCATAAATCTTAAAGGAATGCAACAGTTTATGCCAGAAGAAGCAGGGGAAGTAGATGGCAGGAGAGGGTAAAAAATATTTGTACAAAATGCATTTCTTCAAATACAATGTACGTATTCATTATTCTTCTTTGTACCTGTGAAAAGCGAGGTTGTTTTTCCTACTCCAAATTAAAGGAGCTACATTGCCCCCAAGCACAAGAGGCTTCTAACCAACCTTGGTGCAGGGTCTGCCAGGAGACTTAAGTCAACGTGCTCACATTTGTGGGCTGGTGCCACGTGATAACACTGGTGCCACGTTATAACGCTGGTTTTAGCCACTCTTGCTTCTCTATATGGCCACACTGCTGTTGTGGGGACATGTAGAAAAAAAAGGACTTGAAATTTCAACAAAATGCCCTACAAGGGGATGCCCCAAACTGCCATCTCCTCTTCCACCAGCAACTGGACCCCAGATGCTACTTTTGCAGTGCTGCAAATAACTCAAATAACCCAATACTGGCTAGAACAGGCTGCCTTGTCTCATCCCTGATGGGAAACTTCCAAGTACAGCCAGATTTAGTGCAATGCCAACAGGTTTCTGTAGAGATTAGACAGATTCATTTCTCTGATCCTGAATATGAATAGCAACACTATGGGAAATTCCTATTCTAAATGCGATCAGTCTGGCTCCTAGACTGCATTAAGTGAGCCTGGGGCTTATCTGATTCTGGTGTAAATACAATGTGCCTGTCCCAGAAAGCCATCAGTGCTGCCACTGAATGGCAAAAGAAAAGTACATTAGGAAGATAGTAAAATAAACTATTTATCAGATGCAAAGAGTAGAATTCCCAGTGTACTGTAAGTTGTGCTCAAAAATGTACAGAAATCTTCTCAGTGCTTCAGTTTTCTCATGTATTTAAGTTTAATTATACTCGTTCCACAAGAGTGTTTCTCCTCACAATAGTTTGTTGTGTTAGATGAAAACTGTTAGAACAGATGTCAAATATTAGTACTTATATATTAGTATTGGTGTTGTTTCTTTAAAAAGTTACTGACTTCCTAAGTCTATACTATAGATTTACCCAGTGAACTCAGAAATTTTAGTGCCTCTAATAAAAAATATATGGGCTGATTCTCCCCTCGTGATTATTGGTAGAGCATAACAAAAGAGTTCTCCCCGGTGTTTCTGAACATGGGTTTGATGATGAGGTGTGAAATGTTTCAGTGATTTGTTTTGTGTTTGTTCCTTTCATTTCTGGATCACTCATGACAAACTGCAATGTATCAGCAGGATGAGACAATTTACCACTGCATGAGCTAAAAGGTGAAAAAAGTTCCATACATTTTATATCCCTTTTGTAGTCACTATACTGCACTAAAGATGACCGTGGGTCACGGTGCTTGTACTCAGCATAGTTCATGTGTTAATAACTTCTTTGGATGATCTCACCCTATTTATTTTAGGGTCCTTAGATAAAGATGACTGTTGCCTGGGCTTTCTTCCATAACAACCCCTTTCCTCACACAAATCAAATAATTACTTTCTTATTAAAAAAAAAAAAAAAAAAAAACAAAACAAAAAACCCCTCAGCTGAAGCTTATCCCCCTTCTCAACTGAATGGATTTTTCCTTTGTTTGTACATGACAATTCGGAGGGGGAGAATTTTGTGCTTAAACTACTCATGTGACTGAGTCACATGCATGTCAGCTACAAAAGGAGCTTTGGCATATTATGTATAAATTCCATTAAGAGAGAAAATAGGAAAGTTTTACGTGACTGGTATCTCATTCACAATAATTAACTCATTAGCCATCTCAAACTAGTTGTACAATCAAGGTCAAAACAACCAGGCAAAAGAAACATTTTGGTCACGTTGTGGTACCTAAAGGAATAGTCAGTATTAGCATTCTCAGTCTCTGGTTCTCATGCTATAAAGTAAGCTTTTATAAATTTAAAGCCTTTTGTCCTGATTTATGCAGGAAAGGAGACCCATGTGATAACGCGATGTCTGTCTCATTCTGTAGACATTTCTCCTCAAGCTTGTCTCAGATTTCTCGCCTGGTCTGACCTAAACTTGATAGGGAGGCAGAGCCGCAAAGATTATGATGCATGAAAACAACTGGATATCAGAGAACAACATCTATATTTCCAGACCGCGGAAAGGGCTGTAGCGTGTTCAGTCTTTATTGGACTGTGGAGTATCCAACTGCGTGATATGCAGGAAACCTTCATTAATTTAATTGCTTATGTAACAGAAAAGACTGGAAAGAGAAAAAGTTGAATGGAATGTCCTGTTCCAGTTTTGGGGTTACTAATGAGGCTCATGGAGCTCCCTGCTAATCCTACTTTGTGCAGTGCTCACCTAGCTGCGAGTACTGACACAACGTCACGCTGCTTCTTCATAAGAGTGAGAAGGATTCTTCATACACAGAGAACTTGTGCAAATCACCCCAGCGATGAGCGTGACCGAGGACAGCATGGGTGCTTGGTGCCTGCAGAGCAGCACGGACACACGGACATGGCCCCGCAGCAGCACCCCGGCCTTTTTAATTCTGGAACTGCAGGGCCAGTTGGATTTTAACCTATTAGTTGACAAATCCAGCCCTTAGCGTACCTTTAGTTAGGGGTTCACTCGCAGGCAGAAAGGCCCTGGTGCTGCGTCTTTCTTGACATCATTTTATTTTCCTTGGGTAACGGGCAGCAGGAGCTGCGCTGCGGTGGAACCCGGAGGAGACAGCACTGCTTTAGCACCTCCTCGCCGCAAATACCAAAGCGCCTTCTCTCCACTTAGATATCTCACTGTAAAATCCCCACCATGTGCTCATGGGCCGGTTGTAAAAAAACACCTTTGTGTCGGTGAAGACAAAGCCTCAAAGGTTCTGGTTCAGAAAGGCTTTGAAACATGCACAGGTCCAGAGATGTGTAAGTCTCCTGATGTCAGAGATTAATGTTCTTATCAAAATAGACCATAATCATGTTTCCAATGTAAATTATAAAAGTTGCTTTCCCTAAACATTCTCTTTGATATCAACAGTTGCTCTTTCTGTAAGATTTCTGCCAGCAATCTCTTACAGGGGGCAAAAACATGAGGACAAAAGGACAAGCAAGTGAAATTACTATGATACTTGTTCTTGTTCTTAGTTTGAATCAAATATTGAGATTTGTTCGCAGCCCTATGTCTGCCAAAGATACACAAGCCCTTTAATGTCCTGCCACATAAAACCAAAAAGCAGCAAGTTACTGGAACAACCTGGCAATCCTTGTTTCATCCATTGGCATTTTACATTAGTTTTGAGTTAAAAAGCTGCTCCATGCTCTGAGAGAGCACACCCACCTTCCTGGCAGCATACAGGTAACCCCTTTTTGGTAACCCAGTAACTCTGCTGTATGACATTGATTACTAGGGTAAGATTCCTGCTTTAATATAGGAACTCTCTGAAATTGTCTGTACTCAGTCAGGGCTGAAATAGTGCTCTGGCATTTTAGATTTATCAGGTTCACTCTGTTTCAGCCAAGCATTTGCACCTGCCTGTGCTTGTGTTTGGAGGAGGTGGAGAGAGGTCTGAGAGATGCTACTCTTGCGGATGAAGAGAGAAGAAGGATGGTCTCAGCCAGGTACCCCAATTTGTTTTCCTTCCCCTTTGCAGCAGAGATGCTGGAGCGAAGCGGTTGTTGTCATTAAGCTGTAAAAGCAGGAGTCTGCGTGAGAAGGAAATGGGCACATAAAGCCATCCCCTACAAAAGGCAACATCCCTGAGATTATTCTGGTTTTAAGAGGCTTTTTAATTTGTCAATTGCTGAAAGGAAACGTGGCTTTTGTGCAAAGGTTCTGATAAATCTTTTTATGACAAGCGGCGCTGAACATGTGGTGGGGGCAGGTTCTCTGCAGGTGTGAAAAGGGTCTGCGGCCAAGGGAGCCGTGCTGAGCTGTCAGCTGAGGATGCGATCTCCACCGGAGAGATGAGCAAAGCGCAGCTTGGCCTCCAAATAGCTTGGACAAAACAAGGGTTTTTTTTTTTCAATATCATGGACTGAGAGATAAGCTTATTTTTTCATTACCTGTTTATAATGATGGAGCAAGGTGGAATCAGGAAGTGAAAGTGAAAAATAACAAGTAGGTGTTATCCCAAGAAGCCTGTGTCAGTGTCTGTACAATTTCCACTTGCGATGAGTTTGCTCCAATGCTTACAGCTGTAATTCATTGCCAACGGTATGACACAGGCTGGTCGCGCATCATCCCCGGTGGGAACTGTAGGATACAGCACACCCTTTGGGAACTGTAGTGCTTCCTAAAAGCCTGGGGTACCATGTTCACCCTTCTAGTCTTTGAAAGTGGAGCTAAAGCATGCTGGTTTTGGGAGGAACAGAATCTAACAGGACAGTACAGGCTGTGCGTAACCCCCCCTTTCTGCATTCCTACACATTGCCAAGCACCAGTGAGCCTTGAATTTACAAGATCAGCCTGAGTTGCAAATTGATCTAGACCTGCTTATGCATCTTTTGAATCTTAAGTCATCACAATTTTGGTCCTTAGGCTTCATTGCATGGAATCCTTTCTTTTGGGTACAGTAGGAAACTCTGGTTTGCATTTAGTGCATCAGCAAGAAGCAGCTTGACTTTGTGTTCTGTGCAGTTTATAAAGGAAGTCTCAGTGAAATTGTTGTTTATAGCCATAATTGAAAGGCACTTCCTTTCATGCCTCATTTTAAATGCAGCTCTGATGCTTGCTAATCATAATATACAAACCGGTCTCTGCGGTTGAAAAAGCTAGTAATGCACATAAGCGATTCTCGGATTTTCTTGTTTCCATTAAAAATGCCCAATGTCCTGTATTTGTATGGTTGCTAACATGATTTAAGTCTGGCCTGCTAAGCTCTTTTCAGCGTACTGTAGATCTAATTATACGATTTTTCCAAAGAAGAACATGGGTTTTTTCCCTTTCTATGGCACAGAAATGCTCCTGCTGTGAACGTGCAGCGGGGCTCAGTATCCCAGCGGGGCACAGGGGGCACTTCCAGCCCCATTTCCTTCCCCAGGCAGGGTGCGGGGGTCCCGGGGTTCCCCGCTCCCCCCGGGCGCTGCCTCTCCGGCGTTTGCCAGCTTGCAGCCACACCTGCTCAAGGCCACTAAACTCTTTTATGAGAAAAACCTCTTAACACCTTCCAGTAAAAATCATGGCCGAGGTTCCCACCCCCTGCGCCTCCCTTTCCGTTCCCCTCTGCGTCGCTGCTCCAAACCCAATTCTCCGCTAGCATGAGCAATCCCATCTCTGCCTTTTATACATTTGGTATAAACATTTCCTGAAGCCCATAAACACCTTCGTCATTTATCAGTGCAGTGAAAGATGTTTATTGCCTAAATACGAAAACTATGATGGGATTAGTGCTTCGGGA
The DNA here is from genome assembly GCF_964273445.1 of Streptopelia decaocto. NCBI lineage: Eukaryota > Metazoa > Chordata > Aves > Columbiformes > Columbidae > Streptopelia > Streptopelia decaocto. The sequence continues at coordinate 12,392,183 of NC_138669.1, forward strand.
GGAGCGCTGCCTGATCCCATGTAGTGACGTTGCCCAAAGGAGGGCCAAATCTGGGGCCAGGTTTTCATTTTGGATACAGCGGCCCCCGCTTTTTAATTACTCATAGTGATGATTGCAACTTCCAGCATTAAACGGGGAGCACTGTCTGACCAAAGCTCGTTTTACAGCAGCTCTGGTATGTACCAAATTGAAGGAGGTAAAAGAAAAGGGTCGGGGCGGTGGGGGAGGAAGAGGAGATCTATAACTGGCATGTTAATAAAACTCCAGTTTGTCACTTCAGCAGCACACCCTGAGTGTAATAACTAAGCTTCCTTTCTATACCCCCTATGAGTTCCTTTGTATTGACAGATGCCATTTGTTCATTTACGACGTGATAATAAAAACCTTCAGTTTTACTGAATGTTGTTCTTTTCCTCCCCTGACACTGGGGCACCAAATGGTTTGTACTGCACTCAGCAGGCACTTTTCATTAAAGATCATGGCATGAAAATGAACTGTATTTGAAAACCATTTAGTAGCAAAAGTTCTAGTGTTGAATAGGCTGTATATAAACCTTCCCTAGGTAGGAACTGGCTTCCCGGGTGCCTCCACACACCCCAGCACACATTTACACATTTACACGTGCCTGCGGGAATAAGGGGTGTCTTTATGTTCATTTGAAAGTCCAAGCGCTCCAGTTTCTGTAGCAATGATTGTATGTTGGTATCAGTTTTCTGTGTTTTTTTGGTTTTAATCTCTACTCAGCTTTAAATAGCTCAAAAAACGTTCTTTTGGCTTATCTGTACTTCTTTAAACTGGCGATTTAAAATGTTTCCAGAAGTTTTCACACACACGCAAATTAAGCCAGGACTGTAAATTTGGATATCTGAAAACTAGTATTTGAATTGATAATTAAGCCGTTATTCAGGAATGCTTGTAAACATCAGCGCAAACTGTATTTTTAAGTACTAGTCAAAATTCAGGCTTACAGCACTTAAAAATGTTGCACAGACACTGAATGCTTAGAATTCCCATTGACCTGATAAAAATATAAATGCATAGCTTTGGGTTAGGCTCACCTTTGAAAATTATGCCCGTGAGTTTGCAATGCTTTTCCCAAAGCTTAACGCTATAAAATGAGTGAAAAAACAGATAAGCAAAGGAACGAACGTAATTTGTTCAACACATTTTATTTATTTATTTTTACCCTGGGGGGATAAATAGTATTTAGTTCCCTCACTCTGTAGAGGAGGCAGTGATAAGTTTATAAGCTACCTGTATGTTTTGCTGTATTAAAATTAAGTTTATGATAACTAGTAATACATAGCAATAATATGTATTAATTATGAATAATTATGCCAAAAAAAGTTACTATTAAAGCAAAAATAATTTGGCCAAACTGGAAACAGCCACACACCAACAATCTGCAATCTTCCTAAGGCCAAACTCTAGAAGTGCATTGCAAGCTTCTACAATATGACAATGTTAGTCTCCTTTTAATTATTATTTATTTTAATCCTTCATATTTAATTGTATTTGGCAAAATATCTGTAGAATAAGTGTTTACTCCCCTCAAAAAAAAGGTAATAATAATTGTTATCGTCCAGGAGAGACTTTTATCACTAACATTATCGCTTGTTGCCAAACAAGTAGAGAGATGTTAGCCTGGAGGATGAAATAGTTTAATCATGGGGAAACAATTTGCAGTGCACAGATCTCAGCTGGTTCCCCTTTCATCTGCTCGCAGTTACTAAGTGACTTCTGAAAATCTGGTTTGTAGCTGTAATAAAATTCATTCTATGGTCTCGCATGCACGCACCAAATGGTTTGCCTAATTCAGAAGTGTTACAGTCATCTGGAAAAAAGAGAGAATCCATGAGTTTTGAGGAGGGGGTATTTTGTTTTTTTTTTAAATCACAGAAACATAATATTTATCCTCTAAAAATTAAAAAACAGGCGGTGCTTCTTGCTTCTGATTCCTCCTGGGAAAATAAAACAAAGCAGCAACAAAACCCCACCACACCATGGTCAAGTTGGACAAATTGGTGCAGAGAGAAACCAACTTCACATTTAAAGTGGCATTAAAATCTCAACATTCAAAACTCATAAACTGTCATAGCAAACCAACATTTTTAAGTGTGTATCCACACATGCCTCCTGGAGTGTATTCTCCATATAAAATAAATACAATTTTTAATCTACAGAAGTTTTGAATAGTCACGTTCCTAGAGCTCCAGGAAGAGAGGGAATTTCTAGTATCGCCACAGGTAAAAGCCTCTGAAATAACTTCCCAACCTGAAGTCACATATTTCTTCACAATTATTTTGAGTCTGTATTTTTGTCCTTGTGCTCTTGGAGCAAATCCAGTGCCAAGACGTCTTCTGTTTCACAGGGACAATATATCCTATTATAACTTCGGACTTTGTTCTTTCTTTGAAGCATGTAAGTAACTTATTTGCTTAAGGACCCTTCTGAATTACTAATAACCCAAGAACATTACGCTGATTTCAAATGACCAGAAACTGCTTCTGTTGCATTGGAAATGAAGCTTCCCTTGGACTTCATGTGTTTGCTACCCTGAAGTAAACACAGTTATATCCACTTAACATGCAGCATTGAACTGTATTTCCCTGACTTAGGTGATATTGAGAGAAAAAATACCACAAAATTATCTTTTTATTAATTTTTTCTTCTATGTTATGTTAATTTTTCTTCTATGTTATGCATCATTCAGCTTGAAACCTGACAGCCTGTAGGTGAACTTCAGGCCTGGTATATAGCTTGCAATCCATGGAGCTTTGTTAAATGCACTGGAAGTGTATGCAAAAGTGTAGATAAAATGCGGGAATTGAGGACATGCTCATGGGCTGAGTATCAACAGGTACATTTGGATTTAGTTTCATTTTTCTCAATGGTCTTTACTGAAAGCCATGAGCCCTCATTAGCTGCACTGAAGCGGCCGCATGGTGGGTTCCGATACCCTTACATCAAACACAACTTGATGTCAGAAGCAACCCTGTTGAATTAAAAGCCTTTTTTGTTTGTTTATTTACAGTGAGAGTAAATTGGGGTGACTTTTCTTTTTTTAGAAAAGCGTATGAAACCCGTGTTTGGGTGGTTACCATCAGCTTCCAGACTTAATTCAGGAGATTACAGATGCAGGGTCCAGACTTATTTCTAGATTTACAAAAAACATGTGATCATATAATCCATTTACATTTGTTTTTCTCTGTCTAGTTATGGTTTTGACTATTAGAAGATGACAGGTGTATTTATTCAAAAGCTTTTTTTTTGTAGTATGTCCACAAAAAACACTTATCAGCATGTTTTTGCTAGAATATAAATCATTTCAACTTAGTTGAAAGCATCTACAACTTCTAATTTGTTGCATGAGCATGCCTGTTTCTTAGAACTTGATTAGACTAGCAACATATAAAAACGTCTTTCGTAACACATCTCAAGAAAGTGTTCTATAATGCTCTTGAAACCCCAGTGCATCCAAATATAAGAAATGGAAATAAATGTCTAATGTTTTTCATATCATCTTATCTCTTCCTCTTGCACAAAAATGACTTTTGCTGAGTGACAGATAACATCTCTGTCGAAGCACAAAGCGCTGGGCTTAATTCAAAGCGCTCCTCATTCTTCTCAGGCTCAACTGCTCCTCAGTGTAACGTGGGCCGTTATTGTGGTCATGCAATAACCAAAAAGAGAAAGTGCTTGGTTCACCCTGAAAAAGGAACTAGTAGAAGCCTATCTACAACAAATCACAGATACAGCAATGCAGGTAGGGCTGATGTACAAGAGCAAGCAAAGGGAACCTTTCAATTCTTGAGAGCAAAATCAAGGAAGTTCAGTTAGGTTTGGATGTCTCTCCATCATCAGCATGTCAGCTTGTGTCTGTGAGTTACATCAGTCCCTGAGGGATTTGTTGTTTCCTTCTCAACAAAGGAGACACATAAGATTCAAATGCTCCACTTCCATCCTGTGAGCATATAGAAGTCGGTCCCGATGCATGGAGCGAGCTAAGCCAGGACAGAAGGTAAGAGGTTGGACTGGTGACCATCAATAGCTGGTTGCTTTCTAAGAGCATTGTTTTCACAGAATCACAGAATGTCAGGGATTGGAAGGGACCTTGAAAGATCGTTTGGTCCAATCCCCCTGCCGGAGCGGGAACACCCAGATGAGGTCCAGGTGGGTTTTGAATGTCTCCAGAGTAGGAGACTCCACAACCTCCCTGGGCAGCCTGTTCCAGTGTTCTGTCACCCTTACTGAGAAGAAGTTTCTTCTCAAATTTAAGTGGAACCTTTTGTGTTCCAGTTTGAACCCACTACCCCTTGTCCTATCATTGGTTCTATCAGCTAAAGCAGTACAGCTGCCTTTAGCCTCCACCCCATGGCTCTAGTCTCTTTACTCACTCTACTTACACTCCTGTGTAAATGTTCCTGCCACTCTGAACATTCTGGTGTGGTGACCTGGACAGTTTACAGTGCGACACGGGGCATCTCCAGTCCATGATTGCAGCTGGATTAAACGCAAACAGCTGAGCACTGACAGCTGAGCAGGAAGGGAGAGTCCAGCTACCAGCCCACGTGAGCTGCTGTTAAAATCCACGATTCCCCGTGGCATGGGAGCAGTCGGCACAGGTTCTGCATGAGGCACACATGGGGTGTGAAAGGCACGATGGGGGCCTCTTACAGACTTCTGCCAGAAATCTGCACACCAGATATAACATTTCCATGTAGTTTACACAGCCCATTAGACACCATTGTTAATGAAAATCTCACAAAAACTGATTTAGGCAGGCAGAGCTGCACAGAGGGTGCGTTGCTGAGGACTCTGCAGCCCATATTCAGGTCCCCCCTCGACTGTAAACTTCCTGAGCAACCTTGAGCAACGCAGCTGCTCTTGCTTGCATCCGTTTCACCCTTTATACAGGGAAATGTGCAGATTAAAATGTTTCCCAATGTCAGCATGATGTTGTGACATATCATATTCGGATACTTTGTAATAGGGACCATATAAATTCCATAGCTACTTTATCTGATCCAGCAGTCATGAGTCTGCCTGTCTGAAAGTTGCTGCTCTTGATAAGAAAACATTCCTGCTCTTGAAATTCCTTTTTGAGAAAAGAGTGAGGAAGGTCTCCGACATGTTCTGGTGAGCAGGTGCCTGGGCTGTAGCAGATTGATGGTCGCACTCCATGTCCTGGCCCGGTGCTGGCACTTGTTTGGGTGAGAGCGTCTGTAACTGTGCATCACGGACCCCTGCGAGGGGGCAGTGGTTGTGCAGGCACCTTCTGCCCTCCCTGCAATGCTGAGCTGGCCCTGCAGCCCAGACCCTCCTGGCTTCTGTTTGCAACAAACTAGGCAGGAATTTTAAGTTACTGTTCTCGTGGGTTTTGTTTGTTGTATTGTTTTTAAATGGCAGATTAATGGAAATTTAACTATTATCATCCCATTTGAAAACTAAATTTTTAAAGCATTTAAATATGCATAAAAGTTCTTGATTTTACCTGTTTATGAATGAAGCCAGTGTAATTACATTTTATCTGTCTGTAGCAGTTTTGTACCAAGTTTTACCCTATCACAATACCCTCTGAATATCTTTCTTTGTTATGAAGTGACAGCTGACTCTTAATTCTCATATGGGGCTCTATTATTTATCTTCTGGTGTCAAACCAGCCAAAAGAACTCCAGAACACACACATATATTACCCCACGTGCAAACAAAAAGAGGTTTCCAGGTTACAGATACCAATGGCAACATGGGAAGCGTCTCAACCAGGCAGACATCATGACAGTGTCCATGCAAATCCCTGGAGAAATGCCATTAGTGCTACTTCTGTGAGCTCAAAGACTCAGCAGCTCTAATGCTGTCTGTACATGTGAGCTTCTGATCCCATGGCAGCAAAGACAAGGACTTGTAATTTGGGTGTGTTTGTTACCAAAATCTCACTTTTCCTTGCTACCTTCTCATTTCATTTGATCCTCATACAGTCAGTCCTACGGGGTTAATTTAAATAATGCATTTATTACTTCAGCAGTTCACAAGAAACATGACTTGTCTAGTTCTGTTTATAGAGCATGTAATCATTAGAATAAAATAACAACAAAGATGAAAACAGTTAAATCACCATCTGTATTTAAAACTGACCTCAAGTCTTTCCTGTAACAGAAATACTACTGTGAACACTTCTGAAGCTTTTGGGACCTAAACGACAGTATTTTCCACTTTTAACAGTATACATCATTATCTTTTATGGTGGTTTTAGCTGTGTACATTTATTTATATTTTGTTGCTATGGTAGTTGCTTCTGGTTTTGAAAGGTAGGGATGTATTATCAGTCAACTGAAATCAGATTAATTGAGCTCCTCGTGATATAAAAATCTCAAATCAATAGTGTTCACCTTGTAAAATGCACATTTTTTTGTTTTTCTTCATGCCTCCTGAGATCAGATGCATTAAAATCCACATGGAACTAACTTTTCTTTCTCTTCTCACCCCCACACTTCCCCATATGTGGTTCTGATTTTCCCCTCAGGGTACCTATGGGAGGTCTGGAAAACCCTTGGGAGCTTTCAAAGAATGTTAATATGTATAACGCTGCATTTTTAGTTTTAAATAAAGCATGTAAAGATTTTTTTTCTTTTTGAGGATAAACAAGTAAAGCTGCTAGTTAAAAACTATTTGCAAGAAAAAGTTCCTTCTTTCCATAAAAAAGCTTAATAACATTTAATTGTATTTCATACTGTTTGGCACCCATAGTATTAAGCATTTACAGTCCCTTGTAAAACGTCTGGGCAACACTGACTTTTAATTCTCCTGAGTTGTTTTGCTGGGGTTTTCTTCCCTCTTGATAAGAAATTTCTACCTAATTGTCCAGTACAGCATTTGCTATTCAATCCTTAAGCATTTTGTTTGCCTAAGAGCCGAATCTGGTCCCTGGTATCTCTGCTGATCTTTACAAACCTCGTCTCTCTGCTGTGATCCTCACTGTGAGTCCTGGGATTGCAAACACGACTGGGAGCAGAGCTTTCTGCTATAAGTAATTCTACAGATAACAAGAATAAGCATTTATAAGATCAAACTCTCCAGCTCAAGCGCACATAACCAGCACAAACACAAGCGCCTTTGGATAGATGGCAATTTTGTGGCAGCGCTCAACACGCATTAAGTCATTGGTTATAGTCGCACTCCTTCATTTTAACCTCACTTGAAAACTTAGCTAGTCAGTGCTTCAGATAAAGACTGTGAAATTTGATCACTGGAACTAAAATGGATGGCTTAGCTGCCTAATCTCCTCCATCCCGTTATCATCAGCTCCCAATCCCCTCCCCGTACCATCTTCAAAATTGGGAAATAGCTCCAGATTTATGGGAATATTCTGCTGAGTTAAAGTAAACAATTCTGTGAGACTGTGGGCTCAACCAGCAGCCACAGGTGGACCTGGTGATGAGACCCAAACGGGGAAAATTAACTTTTGGAGAGATTATAGCACATTTGTCAGTCTGATCAGCTTGTTAAAGTTGATAACTGATTGTGTTGATAGTAATAGTATCTGAAAATATCTGATAATATATTACTAACTTGTATAAGCTCTCTTTATTCCAGCAAATTACCTCTGAACACTAAATCCTCACAGACAAGTTATGCCATTTAGAGTACCGAGCTTAGCACGTGCCAGGGGATCAGATCTCTCTCATAGACACGGGGTAAGAAGATGGGTTTAAAGCAGCATTTTGAATGAACTCCTGCAAAGGAGATCAGTTCTGTTTAGTTTAGTTTTGTTTTTCCCAAAAAGAGACTATTTTTCCATCAGTGCAAATTATGTTCATTTTCCTGCACTGTGTCGCAGGATTGGTTACTGCTCGTTTCCCTGCGGATACACAGAGAAGCCAGAATTGAGGTGAGGAAACAATCCCAGCCGTGTTTCCTTTGTGCTGGTTTTCTGAACTTCCCTGGGAGGGATCGTGTGCTGGTTCCCATTACCTGGTACGCTTGTGTTTTTTCCAAAGCAAACTCTTCACAGCTTTGCTGAGTGCACATGGGCCTGTTGTCTTGTCAGTGCACATGTTTCGTTAATGGAAGTTCCTTTACCCGAATCACTTAACGAGAAGAAAAAATAATAAGATTACTACTGACATCACACATCCCTTTTACATCCATAGACTTTACTGAGTTTTACAAAGGGGAAAAAGAGTTACTTCCGTTGTCTTGATAGCAATAGTAAAGTACAACTAAAATCCTAGTTTAGTATGAGGTGTTTATTCCATACTGTAGAAGCACATAGACACTCGCATAACATCACAGATTTCAACTGTATTAGGTGCTGGAAATAATTCTAGCAAAAATATGCTTCCTTTTCCAAATTGCCACAATCTCTATGTGAGAAAAGATAACAAAGTGAGACAGAAAGCAAATGGATTGGGTTAATAGTCTGAAAGTTTCAGCAATATATGTTTATTATTAGGTTTTAACTGAACACCTTCTTGGGCATGTTGATAAAGTATCTACGGTCTATACTAATGCATTTCCAAAAGATAGGAGCTGCTGCTAATTAGGTCAGTTGTGATTATCTGAAGTGTTTTACAGGAATGTCAGTTTTGCCACTTTGCCACCGGTCTGTCGGATGTGGGATCCCATTTCTGGCTGGGATCAATGTCTGTGCTCTGGGCAACAGTGAAAATCTCCCAGGTAAATGTGTAATGTTGTACGCGGGACTGTGGACTTGGCTTTAGTCTTCAGCATAGGGCATAAGGATTGCTATGAGAGTAAGTAAACGATGGTCTATTTTAATCTATTCTTATTTTACATTATGTATTTGTTCTATTTAATTTAAAATCAAGTATCTTCTATCCAAAAAGAGAGGCATTTCTGACCCTGCACTCCCCATCCCCCTTACACAACCAAGGACATATTTAAAACTTAAGGGCAAATGTTCCATAAAACACTGCCCAACCCTTTGCAAATTCCCTGCATAACTCTCACATGCATCCCCTAACTTTAGTCCATCCCTACTCCAAAGTTGTAATTTGCCCTCCAGTCCTTTTTTTCTCTTCTCTCTTTTTTTACAATCTTTGAGATGGCAATTAGCTCAAGAGATGCACTCAGAGCTTTGCTTCAATTACAGATCCCTCCATCTCAAGGTATATGCTCTGCTGTTTTATGCTAATCTCAATGTCCTTTTGCATGAAACATCACTCTGAATTCTCTAATTGTTCCCTCCTTATCTGAGGTTTGTCTCATGCTTCCCACCCCTGGGTGTGGTGATCTACATCCCCCATAGTCCCAAAGGCTAAATCTTTTGCCTGGGCCCAGGTTTTGTTAAAGAAAATCCCTTAAGGCAGAATCACTAAAGATAAAGAAAAAATGGCAGTATTAGTACTGACCATTAATACAGTATTTTTCGTTCTGTAGATCTCACAAAGCTTCACAAAGAGGAGGAGTAAACGTTGTCATCTGCATTTTACAGGTACATAAACTGAGGCAAACAGCAGAAAGTTACATCTGATAGACCTGGACAAAGACAGATCTGAAATGGAGTCATAGAGGTTTGAAGTGTTTGATAGTTTTGAGGATATCATGCTCCATTTTCCCTTAAATTATGATATGAAAGGATGATATAACTGAACAAGAGTTATAATGATTTTCCTTTCTCCTGCATGTCCTTCAGTTTTGTGGAGTTTGTCTTAAATCTACGCAAGTGATAATTTCAAGTAAATGTTCTCCTGCTGTGAACCTGAACGCTTCTGTCTTCAGTTTAACTCTATCAATGCTTCCCTTCCATGCCTCCAAAGCTATTCCTTCCTTCTTTCCATGAAAATACATTGGTGCAGAACACATTTAAGTGTATTGGGAGCAAAATATTAGCTTGAGGTACCAGATATCGGGGTATGAAATGCCCTGAAGCAGTCACTGGAAGAAGCGACACAAGATGCCCTTGAGAATTTCAAGGAAGCGAAGTCTGTTTTCGTGCCAGCAGCCCTGGCTGAAAAATGACTCTGGGCTTAATCGCTGCAAAGACACAAAATTGTATATGATACTTTCATTCTTGGTCCTACTCCTCACCCCCCAAATTTCTGCTGCTCTATATTAAGCATCCCCCTTGTGAAGTTAAAGCAGCTCATAAAAGCGTTAAGTAAAAAGTCAAAACTTACATGGGAACTGTTACATTTTCTCTGTGTGGCCATAATGAGGTTATTTATGGTACATGTAGGAAAGATTAAAGGTTTTCATAATAAAGGAAAGCAAGAGCTCAAGAATTGGGTGCCTCCTAACAGCACTGACTCTCAAGATGGGATAAATCACCCAAGCAACCATTAAAACTTCAAGAAGATTGCTTGTAAACCTCCGAGCAATGCCAATAAAGCATATTCCTTGCCATATAGCAGTCCATATGGTGGAGCTCAGCAGTTTTTCAAAACCAAGGGCTACTCACAATTTAACCCTACTGTCTTTTTCCTTAGAGGGCAGAGCGCCAATGCACCACTATCAAATCAATGCAATCTTTAGATGTGGGAGGGCAGGCAACATGGAGAGCAGACTCAGGAGAAGTTAACTTGCCAGACAGCGAGGTTCTCAAGAGCACAGAGATGGGCTGGATTCCTGCACCATTTTTCATTACGCTGCTTCTTGGGGGTCTCCCGTCATAACACAATGTTAAAGACACATTTTTATGGGCTCTCAGGAAGTTAGGAAAATATTCCAAGGCCCCTCAAGGTTCTGGTTCATTTGCATTTTAAAAAGTCAAGTCTTCCACTCTAAAAGGCCAAGGTAGTGAAAACTGCAATAAATCACAATGTAAGCTCGCGTGTGGCATAACATCAGCAACTGTAGGGGACAAAGCCAGAAATCCCTCCTTGAGTTTTACACCAGAGAAAAGCCCCAAATCAATGATATTGTTTCTTTCTTTGTTTGTTTGGGGGTTTTGTGTGTGTTTCTTTGTTTGGGGTGGCGTGGGTTGGTTGGTTGGTTCTTGGTTTGATGGGTTTTTTACCTCCCAGTTGTTTTTCAGGAAAATCAAACCTAGACATAGAGATGTGACTCTCCTGGCTCAGGTAAGCACTGAGGAAAGGGATGTGGGAGTAAACATGGTCCAGTGCTGGCCCAAGAGTAATTCCCAGAGATGGGTCCTCTCTGGGCCAAGTTCCGCAGCCTTACCCAGTGGATTTCTCTTTTGTTTCATTTATTTTTCAAGCCTTATGCAAGATAAGTCACCAACTCTGATCTTCATGTTGATTCTTAAGCTTGATTTAAGGGAGTCAAACAAATTCATGAAGCGTCCTAATTCTGCAGATTGCGGGCTCCCCATGGCAGCATTCAGTGAGCTGCTGGGGAATTCTGGTAATGGAATCATTTCCCACAATGACAGCTTGAGTCTCACTGGGGGATTTCTAGTGTTATTACATAATAAATAACAATGATTATCATAAAGATGAGGAAAACCTACCAGTATTCAAATAATTCAGATTTAACCAAATGTTCACCTTTCAGAAAATATTTTTTTTCCAACCAATACTAAAAGAAAATATTTCTGTGAGGGAAAGGAAGTAAATCTAAATCTCCTATAAATACATTAACATTGGTCACTTGTGCAAATCAATTGTACTGGTACATCAACTGAGATAAATTGTCATACTATTAGTTTTCATAGAGTTATTCTAAAGCTGTGCTGGAGTAAAAGTCTTACTCGGTTGAAATCAGTGGCCATCTTTGTCCAATGACTTTGGTGCATATGTGGAATGGGATTTAACAATAGAGGTAAATAGGTCCAAAGTTTCTGTATGTATAAACTAAACTATCACAGTCTTCAATGCAATCTTCAGATATTTTAGTGATTGTTACCACAGACTACCTGCAGACCTATCTTTAAAAAGTGATGAGTGTTCAGGTCTCCTGGTAAAACCAAGGAAACCTTTAGATGTTTAACACCTCTAAAAATTAGGTGATGGCATCATAGGTTGATCAAGCTGGAATCCTGCATCTTCCTGGGGAAGAAAAAAAGAAATATCAGTGCTAAAACTCTTAGCCCTCGGCACGTGTTTCTCTCACAGGTAACCTGGGTAGCAGCACCGACAGGCAGACACGAGTGTTGGGGTGTGTGCAGGCTGGTGGTGTCAAGGACTATGGCAGGGTACCTGGGAACAGGCCTCCCATGCAATGGCAGTCAAGCAGGACCACAGGGGTGATGAGGTGGGAGGGAGCAAAAGCCGTGAAACTCCAGTCAATGCTCAGACGTGGTGCTCCTGCCATTGCTCGCACTCGTCTAGGAAATTCTAGTCCAACACTTAGCATACAAATGGGGAGAGAGTTTCCTGTCTGGGGACACCAAATTGTGTTTTATGCATAGCCAAAGTGTATTTTCTTTGTCTGTGGGAAGGTCAAAAGCACTGAAGAGTCAGATCTAGTCAGACCAAAGCAGGGAAAGTTGAAGTGGGAACTACTATTAAAAATTGTGGCAAATGTGACACAAGTCCACTAAAATCTCGTTCCTACTTATTTCTGCTCCCTTACTCCTCAGAAATCTGTCTGTTGCCAGCACAGTGTCTATATCTGATTTTTCTTAAGTTCCTTTCAGAACAAACTGTCATATTTACAGAGCAGAATCACTCAGCAATCCACCCAGAAATGCCCATGAGATTTGAAGTTAGCCTGGATATCTTTCAAAGGACACCAAAGATAACTGCACTGGGTCTTCTATTGCATTTCCATTTTATGGCATCTTTTTATATTCTGTAGTAGGCTTTTCTGAATAAAAATGAGACAGCCTCTTAAGAGGCCTTTTTATTATTTGCATTTGGCAAAAACAGCCTTAATGAGCTGTTAAGAGTCATTCCCCAGTCCTATTGTTGGCGATGCATGGGAGCCTGTAAAGTGTTGAAAAGCCAAAAGACAATTTATGATCCCTGATGCTATCCCTTCCTGAGACAATTCTTCCGAAAGGAAGATATCTGAGGAGTAGGAAGTCCCATTATTTAAATGCCTGAGTAACTTTTACTGAAGTCATAACTGTGGAATTTGCTATTTTCATTTCAGAACTGTTTACACTCTCTGTGTTCCCCTTAAAAGCAGCAATGTCACGTCTGTGCTACATGCTCATTCCCATCTGCAGCACTAGAGAATAGGAAGATGACTCAAGGAAAATTCCCCATTCATTCCCGAGCTTGAACAAATAGCACCAAATTCCAAGCAGGCACTGACCAACTTACAAAACTCTTTATGTTTTTCTTTCCAAGCAGCGCTCATGCTTAATATCTAGGGGCAGTGGTCTCTTTGTCAGCACCAGTCGCATCAGCCTGGCCCACGCTGATCTGGAAAGTGCAAAGGAACTCAGATTTACTGACACAGGCAACAAGAGGGTTATTCAGCACAGTGGGGAAAAATGAAACAAAGAGTTTCACAAGTTTCTGCAGCAGAGGGATGTGTGGTTGGTTCTTGGCATTGTTTTCCCTTGGAAAATGGGAGGCAGACAGTAAATGTCGGAGGTGTTTGTTAGTGACTGAGGGTGCTGAAGAGACAATCAAATATTTGTGACAAAGGCCAAGAACTTGGATGTTATCATTGACACCCAGACATCTCGAGAAAAGAGCAAATATTGCATTAATTGTATTGTCTCTTACTGTAAATGATGAAATGACATCTTTTACCAAGCTCATGTGTATTAATCAGCTTCAGCCCTTACAAAGTTAAATACTGTAAATGGATGAGGGATAGCTTTGTCTGTTTGACAGTAATTAAGTGATACTCTCGGTCTGAACAAAGGGATGACCCAATGAGGCCTCACACTAGTGTGATTTTTCCTCTTTGGAGAAAGCTATAATCACTTCTATTAATGAAAACAAGGAAGGCATTAAAATAGTGAAAGACTAAAAATTCTCTTTAAGAAGTCAGGTTTTATTTGGGAGGTATTCTCTTTTAATAAATCCAAACCATATTCTTCGTTGTGGTATTTCCATTGCATTACTTGCTGTATAATCTCAGCACAAACCAGGTGTACAATGAGCATCCCATACAGTCACCCAACACCTGGAATTGAAGCGTGATATTGAAGGGGAGGGAAAATTCATTTAAATGGTTAATTAAAGCACCTGGGGAAGCTTGATATAGTGACTGGCCAAAAAAAAACCACAACCCACTACAACCCAATGAACAAATGACTCCAAATGTTGTTGTGCCTCTGATAAGAAAATCTCTGCTACAATCCATCATTCCAGGATACTTGCATGTCACCCCAAAGATGCTGAGTGCGCACCAGTTAAAAAGAGAGCAGAATAAACCCAAAGCTCCAACAAAAGGGGATTTGTAGCCAACTCAAATCCCCCCCAGTCCGAACAGGCAGTGGGGGGCAAATTCTGATTTGGGGTACCACCAAATTAAGGCACAAATAGACCCGGGCAGTGAGGATTCAGGCCACAGTTATATTTGGCTTTTCATCTGGTTTCAAAGGGCACGGCATGGGCTTTATTTGGATTTAGATGGATAATTTCAAAGCTAATTTTTTAATAAATAATCAAACATGTGATTTGATTGCCTTCCTTTTATTGGTACATGTAATAGTCACTTAAGTTCTACTAGAACAGAATAAAGTGTCCAAAAATAAAGCAGCTTGTTCTTACTAAAAATGCCAGTGTGGGTGCTACTTTTTAGCCCTGTCTCCTAGGAAGCATCCTAAAGTATCAGATCCTGCAGTGATTTTTTCAGATCAAATTCCCATCGATTCTATCCTATGCCTGATATCTTTTTTCAGACACAACCTTATTTTTCTGTTTGAGTTTGATTTTTTTAAAATCCCCTGAAAGCCCAGGGTCTGATTCTGCCCTTGCATCCTGAAACGAGTAGAGTGACTTTTAAGACTTACTCCGTCTTACATTACTAGCAGTATAACTGCTGTATGATTGTGTCTTCCGTCGGGGAAATATTGCCTTGCTGTTTTGTTCAAGCCTGAGTCCTTTGTCTGAAATGCAATCATCAGCAATTACCCATGTGCGGAGCATTTTGTCACAGTTACTTACTGCTCACAAGCCAGCCCTACATAGTAAACAGTCAGATGTGGGGCCAACCTCTCGGCTGTGAGGAGTGTGACAATAAAGCGATGCAAATCCACAACAGCTGGATTCTTGGCTCCTCACTTGGCTTCTGATTATTGAAAAATGTTCTTTCCTTCTGTAATTTTATTTGCATAAAAACATGACACAATAATTTGACGGCTGCTCACCCCCATGCTGTGCGCAAAGGCAAAACAGCTTAATACTGAACTGAGCAATCTTTATTTATGTTTTTCTGAAATCACTCATCTTTCACTTTCTATCCTGCGCTGTGACTTAAAAAAGTGACTTACAGTGCAGCTGGGTTATGCAGTAAAATGAGTAATTCGTAGCTGTTAAAAGGATTATTCTTCTGTTAACTCATGGAACAAAGCTTCCCAATAAATGTTGTATTCTGCTATGCACTGAGTGCTTTTGTCCACTTCATAGCACAAATCATACTGTTCCCGAGTGCTCATCCACAGCAGTATTCTTTAATGCTTAACTCAGTGACCTCACAAAAATAATTGGTGTGAAGCAAATTTACTTAGCCCTCCGCCTTTATTTGCAGACTGAATGGCTCAGAGAATTGTGCATATTGTTTATGGAAATGAAGAGGGAGAAAAGAAAACAGAACGTTACCCTCCAGATAAAGATGGGCCTATGCACAGGAGAAACATAGGGGCTTAGCATGATGTCCCTGCTTGCATTATAGACACCTAATGAGAGATGCTGATCGACTAATACAACTGCAAATCAGCTCAGCGACTGTGAAAATCCATTCCAGCTGCTGCGATTTAAAACAGTTAACATTTTTCACCTTATTCTTAAGTTAAAATTTCAGGTTTAGCTGTGAGCTTTGCCTAATAATTATCCCCCAGATGCAAATAGCAATGATTTATGACCAGATTTCTGTGGATTTACAAGGGAAAGAATAAGCCTGATTCTCATTTCTCTGCATAAATTTGGATTTTAAAAGTCCTATTTGAAACTTTGGGGATTTTCAGCATAATCTGGGTTCCAAACCCAGGGCCTGGTTTCCAAGTCTGTCGCTGATACCGTCAGCAACCCCAGTTCTGGCAGCTCCTTTCATACTGGGACGAAGGGGGATGGGAAGGGCGCCGTGAACAGATCCAAACACTGCTTATTTGTCTGCGTATATATTTATATGTATATGTATGTAAATCTACCCTCTACGGAAAAAAAATCCACAATCCAAGTCTCAAACAGGGTGATAGACATAACAGAATAGTTTTGCTTGATGTGCATGTGATATAACCATGCCACAAAAGCAGCTTACCAAACAGCTTGCACAGATTAGCTAACAAGAACTGAGCTATTCTTTTCAGGAGGTGTTATTAGCATATTTTTCATCAATACTATACTTAACAGCTACTACATAGCAGGAAGTGGTATTTAACCTCTTGTTACAATGTAACAAGATTACTTTGTATGGTTATGTTACATTCCATTCATAAAGGCCCTCCTGTGTCCAGTTAATTAGATTCACTGTTTGGCAGCATTAACGGGAAGAAAATGCAACAAAATGTATTTGGAATATTGAAATGTTAAGCTTGGTTTGGTTTGTCTTTAAGGCCATATTGAGAGCTATATAAATCTTGATGTTGAGAGATAAATGGCGTCTATTAGAATATTCTGCCAGGTTCTGATGGACAGAGGATTTTAACCACTTAAATCCTCGAAGTTTGAAGGAAGGTTAATTCTCAAAGTTATAGTTATCTAAAATATAATAGATGAACAGCACCTGATTTTCTGAGTCAAAACCGGATTAAACTATTTTTCCTTCATTTGACTGTAAAACCCTGAGCTACATGGGACTCTCTTACCCATAAGACTTTTCAGTGAATTCGGGCTTGGTTTGGAAAAGGACAGGAGCAATTTGAAGAAATTATACTGAATTTAGAGTTTGGAATAAAACTATACAGCAGCCGAGTCTTGTGCAATGTTGTAGTTTTGTTTTGAATGACTTTTGTGGTCTTAATAATTTGTTGTTTTGTTTTGTTCTCCCTAAAGATTTTCTGGGTTGCAAGATGGGTGCCAGGAGTGCTATTTATTATTTGAAAGAACCAAAGTTAATTAATGAAACATAATATAAAACAAAAAATAAGCTCGGAACAGCCGCATATAGTTTGGAAGACAGTTACAGCAGAAGCCGCTCTGGGTTTCTACAAAACATCTTGAAAAACAGTTAAATGAGCCTGGTTTTTTATCTTCTATAATAACATGGGTTTACCTCTGTGTAAAGAAAAAAAGGAAAAATAAACTAATGAAAATCAGTAATGAAGTTTAGCAATGCTACTGTTTTTCTGTAGGGCTGTCACATTACAGGCAGCAGTTTCTGTGCAGCAGCACAAAAGACACATCAGAATCAGATATTTTTTGCCTTCCACCCACCTTTCTAAGACTCATCAACACAGCCCTTATCATCTGGGGTGGGGGGGTTAAGTCAAAGGAAATATCTAGAAGTGAACAGGGAAAATGTGTTTTCATGTGCAAGATGAAAATTGACAAAGAAATTAGGAAAAATTGGTGCTGGGTTTTTTTCCTGCATGACAACGTTAAAAATGGATCTAAGTTATATTGAACTACCATTTAAAAATATTCTGAAAGTGCCGAGGTGCTGTCATAGATTTTATAGGGCGCTTTGTTGGTGGAGGAGTTAAATGGGCTAAAATCCTGAGGACAGCCAGAGAACAAAGTGTGATTTACGTTTTAGGAGCATGTCGGTGTGGATTAAATCCACAAGGGCAATCATACACTCAGAAAGGAGCGGGGTGAGCAGTGATCTGGCTGCGCCTCAGGTCTTCCCTGCCTTGGGCTGGGCTTTGCTGCAGGGGTCCCGGGGGCTTCGCCCACCTCCTGCCCTCACCTCCTCCTGGACAAGCTCCTTATCCCCACGTGTCACAGCAAAGCAGCGACCACGCAGCTCCCCAGCCAGGGATGCAGGTGGGGGCACCTGGGGCGGCCCCTTCCCACCCGCTGGGTGCACCGAGCCCTCCAGATTTCACCCTCCAGAGCTCGGCCCAGACAAGCGGTGCAGCAGCCCCGGCCTTGTTGCTGCTTCTTGCTCAGATCAATTCTTTAAAATGTTTTGTTTGTGTGTTTTGAGGCTGCAAAGTTAATTTCAAGGGACACTGTCAAGGTGAGCAAGCTCAGAATTTGATTTGACTCACCGTGCGTGTTTCCTAATAACTGTTTGAAGAGTTTGCATAGATCTATTTTTTTTTTCTTTTCTTGAGACAAATATATTTCTCTAGGGAAAATATATCAAAGCTGCACATTTGACTTCACGGGCCACCTTGCTAAATGTGCCCAGTGTTCATACATAATAGAGGAGAGGCAAATTAGAATGAAAACAAGCTTCCTTTTCAAGCTTTCCAAAGGAATGAGTTTATTAAAAAAAAAAATAGAACTTGAAGCAAGAGGAGGATTTTAAAAATGCTGTACAACTCTTTAAGCAAAAGCCTTTGAAATTTAAAAACCAAACAAACAGAGCAAGTATTTGTCAGTGGATTATGGGGCACTTATTGACTCCTGCAGTGGTTCCCACACTTCCCAGGGTCACATTTAACTAGTGCCCCCTCACATCTGCCCCAGCCTCTCCAGATACAGCTGACAAATCCCGACATCCAGACTTGGCTGAAATTACTGTGTGCTGGACTTATCAATTACTTGATCAATAACCTCTAAGATGTGTATGTATCCTCCTATATTTGCTGGATCTTCCTTTTTCCCCAGTTACTGAGACCTTGCTCAATGAAACAGAACCTGGTGAAGCTTCTGGGTTCTTTGCAATGGGGACACTTGCCCATGTTTCAAGGGCAGCTAAGCCTCTTCCTTGCCCACATTCTGAAGTTGTAGAGAGAAACCATTTAAATATAATATGAACCCTGAAACTCACTCCTGATTTCAAGACTGTGCTTATTTTTTGCAGATATTCCCAGGAAAACAAAGGAAGCTGAAATACTATTTGAAATCTTTGCAATGCTAGGGTCACCATCAACAGATAAATGAATAACTGAGGTGCTTGGAGTCTTTAGCACATGAACATCAAACTTACATAGTTCCTCTGCAAAACACTGTGAATGAAAACTGTGAAATTAATTTAAAAGCTCCATTTCAATTAATTTGTGTTTTTTCCACTTATGTGGATAAGCAAACTAGATTTGTTGCAGTTTTTCCCTTTCTTTTGTGTCCATCTTTGGGGTTTGGTTTGGTTTTTGTTGGTGGTGGTTTTAGTTTTGCGTTGTGTTTGGGGATTTTGTGTGTGTTTTGTTTTGTTTTCTCCATCCCCCCTTCTACTGCCACAAAAGGGAATGAGAGAAAACACCCTAAAATAAATAAACACACTTTTTCTTTAAAGAACGATTATTATTCAAATAACTTCTGGCAGTCAGCTTCAAATTGAATTTCTTCATTTTGCTTTTGAGATATCACATATCCATTTATTAACTTAGAATTACAGCCAAATCCCATGGCATTATTTCTGCGAATTAAAGCAGGCGGTGCACCCTCTCTGAATTTCCCGCATGTTTCTTACAGCTGCTGCTGGACCTTTATCTGGAACTCTGCTGCCTGGAGATGCGAGCTCACTTCAGCAGAACTCACCACGCTGCTTCTCCTTGTGTACGTGTGCAGGTGAGCTCCGGGCACCGCCCCCCGGTCCCATCCCGGGTTCCGTCCCAGTCCCGCCCCTGGTCCCATCTCCAGTCCCGTCCCGGTCACATCCTGGTCCCATCCCCGGTCCCATCTCCAGTCCCGATCCGGTCCCGTCCCGGTCCCATCCTGGTCTCACCCCCGGTCCCATCCCGGTCCCGTCCCATCCCCGGTCCCTGTCCCGGGAGCTGTCCAGCAGGGGCCGAGGCAGCGGCCGCGGGGCTGCGCGGTGCCTCCCGGCACGGAGCGGCTCCTCCAGCAGCAGGGGCAGGACAGCCAGGGGTGCCCTGGAAACCAGCGAAACGCCGCTTGGCTGGTTTACACCAGGCGAAAATCCCGGGGCTGTTCGTTTGCATCTCCTGTAGATTTGAGAGAGTTGCATCAGCCTCCCAAAGCAAGGAGGGAAATGTGTGATGAGTCACTCTCTGCTATATGAGCATAAATACACATGCAGACATGTACATTTACAGCCTCGGTGTTTGTGCTGAACAAACGCCCTGCAGCCCAGACACCCCTGCTTCAGCTGCAGAGTGGGTGCCTCCCGCACCTTAAATCACTTCCAAAGAGTCCACCTGCACAGGCCACCAAGGGAAATACGTTTCTGTTCACCTTTCTGTAAACCTCCGTGTAACAATATTATAGGTTTTCAAAGGCTTCATTGTATCCCACACGTTAAACTACTATCTGAAGAAACTATTCCAATCTCTTTCAGCAGGTTTTTCTCAAGTATCTTTTTTCCTGCAGAAGCTGCCCCAGGTGTTAGGACCCCTTCTATCTCACCTCCCGCTGGTAAGCCCTTAAGTTTAAAACCAAAACGTGACACATCTACGGCTCTTATTGTGTGAAAAGATAAGGGATAACTATATATGAGGGATCAGTTATTTGGCTGTAGTTCAGGAAAATACAGAGTCAGGGACCAAATTGCAAACGTGTGTGTTCTCCTGGGATTACTTATATGCTTAATGTTGGGCACATGCATAAACAATTTGTTGAATCAGGGCCTAAAATGGCATGCTATTGCTCAGTATAAATTATACTTCGAAACTCATTCTAGAGCACCATGGTAAAATAAATCTTTATCTTAGCTACTTAGTACTAATGAAAAACAATATTATCGGTACTTTTCCTATAGCAATTCACTTAAAGAGAAATGTTGTACAATTACAGAGAATGGCTAACTATGCTTCTTGATCAACCTGATAATTAATAGGAATAGAGAAAAAGCCCTGTATTTCTGAGTGCTGATCAGGCAGCAAAGGCACTCCAAACATCTAAAGAAAAAACAGTTTGTTAATTGCTGTCTAGACAGTTTATTGCTGCAATAAGATCAAAACACAGAATACCGAGGTTTGTGGTATGAATCATGCAGACTAAACAATTGTTTTATTGCATTTACAGAGCACTAGATTTACAACACAGTCAGCTTGGTAATAAAATTCCTCCATTGTATATCTTGAATAATTTCACCTCTTTTCACATCTCTCTGTTTTAATTCTATATCAAGATGTTTTTAAAATGTTTGGATGGAGTGGGGATTACTGTCATGTATATATGAAGTTGCTTATCTTGGGTCTCGGTCATATCATCACTAAGCATCCAGTGTTCAGCTGAGCCTTGATCAGCGCATGGTATTGTGGATACACTGAGGAACAGATTTATTGGGCCACAGTCAACAGTGAGTGCACCAAAGGAAAAGTAAGAGTGTCTCATTGCGAGAAGTTTCACCCTACTTCACATTCAGCCGAAAGGGATTAATCGGGCAAGTGACTTTAAAAAAAACCAAACACTTTATTACTCTACAAAACTTGTTTTGTTTTCACGGAGAAGAAAGACACATCTGTCCATTTCTGTGGGTATCTCTGAGGTTTATGAGGAGTTTTTCTGGGAAGAAACAGATTTTTGGGATGAGGGAAATTCTGTTGTCTTTACTGAGGGCTGAGCTGGGCTAAGGGAATAGTTGCATGAAATCTGAGTCTGCACAAAGTGCCAGCTTTCCCTGGGAGCATAAAGAGCTGTTGCCTGTGTCTTTGTACAAAACAACTTTGTATATTTTTTTCATTTCCTAATTTTGACCATTCGTGATCACCCCAATATCCATGAAAAGCAAAGAGGTAATAGATCAGATTGTAGTTCTGGAGCAAAATGAAACCAGAGGTCTAAAGCCTGAGAATTCTAATCTTACAGACTGCAATCCTGGTCCTGTTGAGCACAGTGGAAATGTTGCCACTGACTTACTGGGTCACCATTGAATCTACAGATTTATTGAATCTGACAGTGCTGAGGTAAATCAGGGTGATATTTCTCACTTTATAAACACCTGTTTGCTTAAGATTTTGGAGTAGAAGCTGTTTGGGTAAGTTTAGATAAGTATCTTTGGCTCAGTATTGGGGAAAAAAAAATCCTTCTCCAGCGTAATCTGATTAAGGTGATCTGTGCTGACTCATTGTAATAACATGAATACCGTCGCTGTAGCCACATTTCCAGTTAAGCTTTTAAAAAGGGCAGGCCTGCCAGGCCTGCCTCATAAAATATGTCTGAAGTGGAGGTATCTTTGCATATGTCCACACTCAACTTCACCAGTAAAAATTGGTATTCCTGATGGTCACATGAAATTATTTCTAAAACTAGGTCTGTACCAAGGCTGTTCCACAAAGCTGCTGTGTGGACTCTTCATTAGCTCCTGGTACCAACTGCACTCCAGAGAAATGACATCAAATACCTTGGTACAAATTTTTACTTCTGCTGCTCAGCTTCATGGTGTGTGGAAGCTGGTCCTGGCTCTCCAAAATCTCCCAGTATTACGTTGCCTGTCTGCCTTGTAATTCCTTTTGCAGCTTTGCAGGAAGACCAGAGTGGCTCCACTTCAAGCTGCATCTGGACCTCCAGCACTCATCCAGGGCAGAACCAACTTCCTGAGTGGCCACTGCACATGAAGAGCCAAATCTGCAGGGGAGAGATGATCCCTGAGAAGTGCAGAGGCAAGAGTGAGCTGCAGAGGAAAAGCACTGAAGGAAGGAGCCAACGTGAGTAGAGGTGGGACTCTAGGTACTGTCTTTGATGCACTTTCAAAAGAGACCCACAAGTTCATGGAGACCCGGACAAACTCAGACACGCAACCCAGTGAAGAAGGGAGAGACATTCAGGTAGATATTATGTTCCCCAGAATACCACAGTCCCCTATTCTTTCATCTCTAAATGACAGAGAAACAAACACAAGCAGAGAACAAGAAAGTGTCTTTTAAAATAGCTGGTCTATCTAAAAAAAAAAAAAAAAAAAAAAAGTTATAGTCTTAGACAAAAGCAAAAACTAAAAGCCACCAGGACAGGGCAGGACAAGACAGGTAAACAGGCTTCTAGTAGTATAAGTCAATGCCTTGTGAACAGAGAGATGCTGGAAAGAATATCTGTGATGTAAATAGAATTTAGTAACTTTGCAAGAAATCCAAGAACTGAGCATTTAGATCTAGAGATTTTAATTAATAAAACTGTAAATTTATAACACTGATGTCAATAATGTAGAACTATTGTTTTCTAGTTTTGGAAGTCCAGATAAATTATTTGGTTACTTTCTAACGAAAGAGAGAATCTGTTGCTGACTGACAGGATGTGGCACTAAATTAGTGGGTGGAAACAGCAGCAAAAGCTCTTTTTGGAGTCCGGCTTCTATGCAGATGTTTCTTAAAGCTGAATAAATATCTCTAGAAAGGGTGCCTTGGTTTTGTGTGTTAGGACACTGGCACACACCACTCAAGCTACTAGACCTTTTTGATACCAATTCTGGCAGTTTTCTCTTCTGGATCTCCAGTGTTTCATGTGTAACACAATGTCAGTCACCAGCAAACTAAGGAAAATGTATGGTACCGTTCCTTCAGGTGTTGCCCAAGATGCAGCAGAATCCATCACCTACCGCAGAGGACCTACCAGGCAGCTCTTACCCCACTACGAATGGCCAAAATGAACCAACAAGAGTCCAGGTATTATATCCTTATGAAGAACTTTTAAAGAAAATGATGGGAATTGGTTTTGCCCACTTTTCAGGCTAATTTGGGCTTACTGATCCCCAATGGCCTTGAGTGTGTCCCTCTAGAGAACAACTTCCCCCATCTGCTCACAGCGTGAAACCAGGCAGGAGCGCAGCACAGGTGATGTGTCCTCCAGTCCAAAATGGTTCTCAAGACAAAAAAGCAGAGGAATTTATGGCGAGGAAAGGCAGAAAGAGAGGAGGATTATGTCTAGGCAAAGGCATCATAATGTTGTAGATACTGTGAGCAGCAAATGTAGCTGCTGAAAGGCATTATGGACAAAAGACCTGGGGAATTTCAGCGTATAACAACCAGTGCTCCTCCAGCAAAGCGCCTTCTCTCCCATCAGTGCAACACAAGCTGTTAAAAGCACGTGTACTCGGAGGCAATCAGCCCTTCGTGCTTTCTTTTACACAGCTTTAAATGCTGTTAGAAGTATTTCTGTCATTTACTGCTACTCAATAAAGTTTTATCTTGTGAAAGTCATGATTTATTTACTCCATCTCGCAGAACAGACATGTGCACTCTCCCACATTAGCCCCCCTTTACCAGATTCATAAAATGTGTTAACAATTCATTTAAAATTCATATACAAGCCTAGTACAGTTCCTTCACAAAGCTGCACCAAGTAATATAAAGCAGCACGTGCCCTGCCATATGGCACACTGTCAACGTACGCTCTTAAGGTCTCCCTCAGCTGTACACACTTCAGTGTGCTTTTGTAATTGCTCTCGTGTCCAGGCAGCCAAACAGCATCTTTCCATTTTCTAGTTATCACCCAGCTTTTGCTAATTTTCCTTCCCAACTATCAGAAGAACACGGGTTGTGAGGTTTAGAGAGGAACTGCTCAAGAGTTTATCTCCAGCCTTCTAGTTTATCAACTGCCTGTTTAACAGGGGGCTTTCACCTGCTCAAACGAGATGTAGCTTTTTGCTGGTCTGTGTGAGTTACGCAAGCAAAAAGGTAAGGTGAGAATCAAAATGAGGGTTTCTATCCCTGTGTGCCCTGCTGGGAAAATCATCTTTGCCTGTAGCTCTCCTAACAGTCCTCCTTCTGAAAGGTGCAATCATCGTGTGGCTTCAGTGACCTTTCACTAATGGCTGTGAAATATCTCTGGCTACTCCCTTTCCCCAGCATATTCAGTTTTACTGCAGCGTACCTGCTCACAGCACTGCTCTTTTCCTTTTCCAGCATCAAGGGACCCTGGCTCTGAAGCTGAACAAGGAACATCTCACCTCCAGGCTCCTCACAGCAAGATGCGCCACTTTCAACCTTGTCCAGGCGAAGAAGGCTTATGGGAACACAACCTCAGACTTCGTCATCCTCTGGTATCTCTTCATATTTCCATAATTTCCAACCCAGCCAGAAGCGAGGGATCTGCAATGTCTCTGCAGTGTGCTTTTTCCGTCTCATCCTATTTTAAAAGGGCCGTACACTGGGAAAAACAGCCTAATGTTTGTGAATTCCAGAGGGAAAACTATTGGCAATTTTGTGCCCACCTAAACAGTAATTATACAATTTTGGGCTGTCAATTTTAGGTCCCAAGTGTGTGTTTCAGGCCCTATTTGTCCTTCAAAAGAGCCCCCAGCTGGGCAGCTCTGCTCTGTGTGAAGTTAGGAAGAGTCCTTGCTGCATTCCTCACAATGTTGCTACACACATTTGTGCAATATTTGGCTTATTTGTGCAACATAATTAATGAAACATGTCTCATTGGCACCAGCATCCCTAGGGACCCTAAAGCAAATGGGAGCCTTTGTAGCCTTAGAGGGTCTTAAAAGCAGAAAATATTTACCACAAGTTTATTAAACCAAGCTTTACTGGTAATAAATTAGCAGCCTGTAGACATGTCTGTTTCTTGAGGATCTGACATTAATCTTTTAGAAAAATACAGTAACGATTTACAATTTTCATAGCGCCTTTCAATCTTTCCATTCACAAGCTGCTGATAAACTTTGCTGCCAAAACTTTTAAGTTTGGTAAGGTGTCCATTCCTAAGGCAGGGACTCCTGTCCATATGTAATTCTCAGGAAGTCCATCAAATTCATCAAGTCTGATATAGTGCTTAGAGGCATATGTGAGCAAAACCCCACACAACACTGTCACGTTATTCCTTTTCCCATAGCCATTGATGTGTGACACTGGAAGTATTTTAAAGATGTTGACTCAGAGTGTCAGTAATTGGCTGATGGGTCCATTCTGTCCCTACATCTGCAGTTTAGGTTATGTGACCTTACCGTGCTGTTTCAAAACCACAAAACACTGCGGCGGGGGGGATGTGTTTACAGATTTGCACACCCCTTACACTGCACCATTGTATGGTAAATTATATGGGAGCCTCTCCTGAGCTCATTAACAAAAGCCCATTGTTTGAGGGTGTTATATATCCCACGTGCTCTGCCTGGGAGTTATATTTGTGTCATGAAAGTGTTGGCGAGTTCACGAGAACTGTTTTCTAGTATTTCTGTTTGGATTTTTAATGACATTTGTGCAGGTGCACAGCTTAAAAAAAAAAAAAAAAAGTGGGGGGGGCCTCTTTCCTCAATCTACAGAGTTGTTCCAAAATTCAGCTGTAACAACAGCTATTCCCAGTGATAATTTTTAGCAGTGATCTCAAAATTTTGTGTTGCATCATCTAGTATTATTCAGTTTTATTTACTAAGGGTGTGTTTGAATATCTTTCCATTAAATAGCATATATAGGTAGGAGATAGCTTGTACAGTTCAGTGACAGCTAAATCAAGTCCAAGACAATTGCACTTGGGGATGTGTTTAGATATTAATATGTTCATCTTTTCAGTGTAAATGCTCTCTTAATAAATAATTAAGTTTTATTTCAGGATCAAGCCTTATGTGCCAGGCAGTATATTCCTCCCTGTATTTGACACAACCTGATAACTACTCAAAAGGTCTAAAATCTGTGGACTGAACTGTGGCATCAGTGACTGTGGCATCATGGCAGAAAGGGCTTAGTGTGTTCTTGTCCCGTTACACCTTTCCCAGTTCCTATCCCAAGCTGGCTCTCCATCCTTTGGGTTTTGTGTATGTGTGTTTTAAGTCTGGATCAATTCCCTGAACTGGATGACAGACGGATTTCACAACTAGATGGGCCAGCACAGGAAGGACTGTGGTGCATGGAACAAGCAATGTGTAGGGAGTCCTGGATTGCTGGAAACCACAGTTGCCTCAAAACTCACCCTACCATGAATCCACAGATAAGGTTAGTCATAGACCGAGACGTGCAGCTGATGACCGACCCCATGGGAGAATCGCTTCCCAGCAGCGTTGTGCAAGGGGCTGATACTCTGTCTTCCTAAATCCTGCAGGGCTGAAGCTTATTTGGACAACAAACAAGGCCTTGTTGGAGTTCACCATGCAGGATTGTCCCTCTGATATAATTCAGCTGTGTATGTATTTCGTTGCAAAGAAAATATATCTATGATTTCTGTGAGGCTCCTTCATCGGTGCCCATTATATTAGTGCTAAATGTTTGACTTATACATGTTAAAAGAAGTGCATTGGGCAGGATTCTGAATAAATGCAAATCAGAGGTGGTCGTCTAAAATATTCGGAGTTATAGGCACAAGCAGGATCCGAGTCAAGCCACTTGTCCTAGTTTCTGTCACAAACACTAACTCTTTATAAATCATTAATTTCCCAGACTGTTTATTATCCAGGGGAAGTAACAAAACAGTAGTATCACATAACACATCCTAAGAATGCCTTGTTCATTTTAAGAGCAAATAAGACTAAATAGCACCAAGTTGTTAGTGATGCAGCCTATGAGACCAAGTAGTAACACAAAAAGGGGACCTTGATCAGGCTAAGGCTGCAAAATAAAAGGAGAAATTGATTAAACAAACAAAAAAAAAAAAAACATTGGAGAAGAGTGACTTCACATAGACTGTCTTCATATAGATATTCTTTCATAGACTATCTTCATGTAGATATTCTTTGTTCACTATCACGTGGAAATGGCCCTTGTGTATTACATGGTGGGGCTTTCATGGGGACACTACTGCAGTGCTATTAGAGTGCAAATGGTTTCCACAGCTGCTCCTTCAGCTGCCTTTCTCACAGGAATAATCTAACACCTATCCTCAGGCAGAGAATAGGGCAGAGCCACCCTTTCAAAAAAATAATCATCAAAATTAATTACACCGTCAAGAAAGCAAACTTTTTGTTGTTTTGTTAGCACGGCCCCTCCCCTAATGTGTTTGTCATATGTCACCCAGGAGCCTCTTGTGATGAAGTAACAACATTAATTCCCATCTGAAGATGAGGCAGAGTGAGAGTGATGTTTCTCTTTGCTGTGACTTCATGGCAGTTCACCTTCCCGCACAGCACCCGCTCCAGATCCCGCCCTGGGGAGAGGATGCTACAGCCAAGGCACGAAAATTCAGTCATGCACCTTGCTCCAAAATATCATGGCAGGGTTGCAAGCAGGAAGATGAGAGTTAGATAAAATAGGTGGAAATTCTAATTTATTTGGTAAGCTTTCAATGGATAGTGCTGACAGCTGAGAAATGTGCAGTTATTTATTCCTTGCAGGTTTGCTAATGCAACAGTGCCAGAAACCAGGCTGGTTTGGTACTGTTGAACCTCACCAGCACAAAACATATTGGCTTTTTGTCAATTAGGTTCAACCAATTTGCAGTTTTGCTAGTAAAAAGTCCTTTTCTGGCCAGTATTACTGAGTTTATATTGAGCTGGCGTTTCTGCTGGCCTTATTTGTCAGTAAAGTATCGTACTTCTAAAAGTGATGTTAGCAAAACCGTAATCCAGGCCTCACACGTTATTTTGGTCCAGATGTTATTTATTTGCATCTCTTAAGGTTTCAAAATACCATATATTTACAGTTGCCTTTAAAGTTATTGTTAGTTACAAAATATTAGAAACATAGTTTCATCTATAAAATGCATAATTAAATTAATCTTTACCATATTTACTTTACATTACACAGGAAACATTTTCATCTGATGAATACCATGGACACATAATTAGTACTTTATACCATAAACTAGATTATAACTTACACTGTCCACCCTGACTCCAAAAATCCTTGCAGATTTTAATTAAAATGCTGCGCATTATTTGATGAAAGCATTTGAATTCAATTATTATTATTCATTATGGATTTGTGCCTTTATATAGGTTAGACGTGGTAGTAGTTTTAAACCAGAAGTTTAGTGGAAGTCTCAAATTAAGCATTTGCTTTTATATTTAGGCATCCACCACATTTAAAATGCTGAACATCTCAGTTTTCTAGCTGAGGTTTGCCCAAGGTAGGGTTTAGTGGGAATCAAGACTGGAAGATAAAAGTAAAGGGAAACTAAATCTGAGGTATTTCTGAATTTCAATGGCAACTGGGCATCTGACCCGCTCAGACTCTTTTGAAGGCCTTTTTACGTGCCTATCTGTACCTTTTGATGCCTAAATACCTTTCAAATCTGGCAGGACACTTTGGATAAATGTTTAACAGTAAACCAAATAAAATCCCCTTGTTCTCTTTGATTTGTTCTTTCTGCTGCCTGAGAAAATTGTAGATATTTTTGGCACTGACAGATCCCTTGAAGCAGATCTGCCCTTTTTAATTTTGGCTGAAGATAAGTTAGAGGTGGTTGCAATTTAAAGGCGTTTTATAAACGAGACCCTGGAATTAGCCACGTGGTTCTATATTTAGGCATCTCCCAGATTTAAACAGGGGCCGCGTGGCCGGGGATGGATCTCGCGCGGCTCCTCGCTCGGGCCGGGCGCGGGGACAGGCCATTCATCCTCCTATTACAGGCCATTCCTGTGTTTATACCATCTTGTTTAGCTTACTCCTAATGCACATCCTAAGACGTACCTCTAATACACATCCTAAGACATGTTTATGAAAATTTTTTATAAGCAAAATATTTTACTTCCATTGAGTAAGTTCAGATACAGAACAGCCTCAGCACTACAGGCTGGTTCCACTGCTCTCTTGCTCTCTCCCTGTGCATCTTTTATTTAAAAATTCAGCCTTCAGCCCACCCACCTTACCACAGCAAGACCCAATAAATTGTAACATATGGATTCCCGGCCAATCTTGTGCTGTTCTTGCTAACATGTTTGCAAGCAGGAATTATTCTTCAGAAGATTAAATACTACTTAGAGCTGCAGAAGGTAAGTTGTTAGCTGGAGAATGAGCAACTGGGCTTTGGACTTATTTGGGGTTTAATTCTTTAAATGCTTCTTCAGAGCAGATGCTGTATCCTTTTATGAAGCACTTATTCCCAAGGTGTGATCTTCCACTGTCCGCTAATTGGGAAATCTGTTACATTGAATGGGCTCAAATCAATGGCATAATTGAACTGGCTGAACATCGAAACCATGCCTCGGTCTTTAAAAGATTTTGAACATTTACAGAGCCCCCTGATTCAGTTTGTGGGTGCTCAGCACTTCTGAAAATCAGGCAATAAGCTTTTAAAGATTAAACAATAGCTGGACTCCAGCAGGAAGTAAAATCATTTAAAATTTGAAGAGACACACATAAAAAGGGGACATGACATTCAAGGTATATTTTATTATGTTAGACAGCAGATTCATACGAAATGCTTTTTCAGTGCAGTGATTTATTGCACTGTGGGACTCATGGCCACCGAGACAAGGATTTTAAAAGTTTCACGCATAGACTGGATGACAGAACTATCTTTGTTTAACTGTTATTGCTAATGGCGTTTCTGGAAGGGTTGTTTAACGGCAGGCTTCAGGGTCTAATCTATACTCTGATTTTCAGGTTAAGACAAAACCTAATGTGGTGGCTGATTATCTTGCACAGTCTTTTACACCATATTCCCTGAGCGTCGAATGATATCCAGTATCAAAAGTGGTTATTGAATGAGATGGGCATCTCCTCCTCCCCCTAGTTTACTTTCACATAGTAATCAAGTTTGGGTGTTCAGACCCTGTGCAAATGCCTTGCAGAGTCTGTTTCTAGAAGATAGAGGTGATGAGCTCTACAAGCACAGCAATAACCAGCTACTTAGATAAAAATATTCTTCCCTGGATGTTACGGTTTGTCCCCAGAGTCTTACTCCACCCAGGTCTGATCCTACATGCCCTATCTCAGATTTATCAGGATTCAGGTGGGTGCTACTTCCACACCACTGAACTCAGGCTTCTTCTGCATTATTTATGTTTATTCTTTCCTGGAAAAAAAGAAAAAAATACATGCTTTTTAAACTCATAAATATAATGAATCAAAGGCCATTTGGCAAATCTGTTCTATGGCTAGAGGCCCACCGTGGATCTGCCCACTTCGTTAAAGTCAATCTTGCTGAGAAATCTTTCTACCTCTGAAGAATCTGTCACTTGGAGCCAATCGATAATGGAGACATCCCATATTTCCCCAACAGCAGAATGCAGGTTTCTTTCTATTTGATCGTTACTTCACTTCCTGTCATCTATCTCCCTTGAGAATTCTTTTCCTTATTTCTAATACCTCTTCCAAACTGTATCTCCACAATATATTTATCTGTTGTGACCATCGAACTAAAACCAGAAAGAGACTGAAGCTCATATTCCCAGCAGGCTGCAATCTTATTTCCCGTGCCTGTTTTATTCACATATCATATTGCAGTATCTGGAAAACTGAATATGGACTGAGTTTGGAAGAATAAATTTCATATAAGAGTGAGATAAGCACAGCATTATGCCTCATAGGTATTTGGAGAAAAAAAAATAGCTTCAATTACTCCAAAAGCTCCAAAATAATCTGAAAGTCCTCTGAGATTTATCTATATATATATCCATATATATATGATAGACATATATAGGTACGTATATATACATACACACATACACACACACACTGGAGATATATATATACTGGAAATGTTCTGTTTACTTTCTAGGGGCTTGTGACCTTAGGGCGAACCCCACAGAGACCCTACGTTTTCAAGCTTTTCTTTATTATTACATGTTTTAAGATTACCTTACCGATCTGCAGAAGAAAGGCTTCTCTTACAACCATTTGTTTCTCTAGGAACTTCAGTTCTAAATGAAACATCGGATTTCGTGGGAGTTAGTAACCTGAAGCCGAACAGTTCGTATCAAGAAACTGCTTGATGTGAACATTGAGTGCTCTGAATAGTAGTCATTCATTTTCAGAAGGGCCATCAGCCGGCTATGTAATAGTAGATTCCCAGAATTATGGAAGTTTGCATAAATATCTCCTCAAACAGGCACTAGTGAATTAAAACTTCTCTTTTCTTGCGTATGCATGGGTGGAGCTTCTGTAATATTTAACAGATAACATATAATTACTTGTAAGGCTTGGTTAAATAAAATTGTTTTTTCTTGATTAAATGTTGAAAGTAGGGGAAGAATAGCTGATGGGGCACCAGGGGCAGAGCCTCAGCTGTGACCTGCTACCCTGCAGCTGTGGGTGCCCATTGACACCCACCCCATTGACACCCACTCCATTGCACCCACGGAACAAGCCAGAGGCTGGAGGATACAGGTGGGAGAAGATGCTGTTCTCTGGCGATGGAGTCACAGCTCAGAGGAAGAGCTGGATATCCTTAGGATTTATGAAGACTGAACAGATGAATTTATAGATTGTTTTTGTCCTTCCCCTCTTGTATTACAGTAGCGTGCTTTGGCTAGGCTGGGTGCTAGTGGGCTAGTAAATCAGCGCCTTCGGGATTTTTCACTAGTGAGAATTCATTGCAGACCTATGGCAGAAATTGGAGAGTGGCTGCAACACCCCCCTCCTGGGACAAGCAAACCTGGTGTTTGTGCTGTGACATGACCAAGCTTTTCCTTGTTCCATGAAGTTTCAAGTCCTTCTTAAGTCTTTATCTGCATGAAGGCTTATTTTGGAGTCACTGCTCCTGATTAATTCTCTGTAAATACCTAAATATTTGCAAAGCTGCTTAACCTTGGGGAAAACCCCCAGTGATTCATTGTAAAGTGGGGGACAGGGTATTTTTAAAGGAAAAAAAGTTATGCCCGTACTATACAAATCCATGACTCGAGCTAAATCCACTCTATCCCAGGAAACTCTATCCTGAGTTACTCATTCAGAGCATTTATTCCAAGAGGCTGTTTGTTTGTGTACGGCTGCCCCGGGCTATTGCAGCAAAATTCCTTGTGCTGAAGCAACTCCATTCATAGAGGTAGGGCCTGAAATAATACACAGTGAAGCAACGTGTGGCTCATCAGTATTAGCCAGCAACTGCAGATGTAAACCCCAATCTGAATTTAGCTATCTTTACACATCACCCTAGTTATGCAATTAAAAATAGAGAGAAACAAAGCTGGAGGGAGAAACTCCCATCGTTTATATACACCATGCCCTCCTGTTTTTCTGGATGAGTTACAGAACGCATTAATTGAGCTTTAGGGTGGCTGATAATTACATAATTGGAGACTAATTTTCACTTTCCTAGAGGTGAAGATACATAGGTGGAATAAACAAAACAAAACCAACCCTGTACAGCCTTCTCAAAAGTAGAAATCACTCCTGCACACACAAGCCCTGATCCTGTGCTGGGCTCTATTAGTAAGAACCCGACAGAAGGGAGAGACCTGGCTGGTGCAGGTGTTGCGGATGGCCCATGGCTGTGCGGTCCAGCCCCACACATTTCCCCTTCTCGTTGGATGGACCCACAAGTATTTTTTGTGGCTGTGGTCCGAGAAAATTATCCAGCTGAGCTAGCAACTTTTTTTTTGCTGGATTATTTTTTAGCCAGCACAGCATAAAAAGAACAAAAGAGAGGTGGGAGCAGAGGCTGTTTTAGCCATAATGTTTTTTAGTACAGATGCTCAAAGGTCATAAAACTAAACTGGGAGGCTTTGGCTCTGTGAAGATGAAAACCCTATCTAAAGACAGGCTGCCACCATCCTGCCTCTTCCCATTCCTGGCTGGAAATAGGGATGGCAGAAGTAGGTATTTTGGCTCATCCCAAACTGTAACTTCACCCTGAGAGAAAACACCAGGTCTCCTGATTGTAAACCGCTTGGTCTTTGTCATCTTCTGTTTAAACAGTCCTGAGCATACTGACTGCCCAAAATCAATAGCAAGGGGGGAAATGAGGGTGACATACTGCTTGTGGTCATTGTAGGTGGCAATACCACTTCTGAGAGAAGCATCAGCATTCAAAATACAAGCTTTTCAGCCTTGATTTCACCATTACTCATACTGAGGTCAGACAACCACTCATGAAGCCATCTGGAGAACCAGCATTCGGTGGGTGAGGTTGTGCCACCTCGGCACCAGGTTCTTCTGTCACTGTGTCATAGGGAGGTAACACCCCGCACCTTGATGATCAGGTCTTTCAACCCCAAGCAAAGACTTTATACTTTCCTTGACATGGCTGTAGGGAGGATAAATATACGTGTGTTTCTTAAGATTGGGATGGTCTCTGAAGGCCTGAGTTCTTCCTAACCTTTTGCTTTTCCCAAAATAATAACAAAATATTTCTCAGCCATCTTAAAGCCTATTGGGAAGCCTATAGCTTCAGACTCAAATGGCAACTTGAAAAGGTTTGTAGCAAACAAGTCTGCAAGTGTACTTAGTGTATGAAAAATGATTTTCTAAAAAACATACAAGATGTTCTATTTCACCTAATTTTCTGTATTGATTTGTGGCATCATCTTCTTCCTTCTCCTTTTCTTCTTTTAATGCATTTCTATTTCTTCCAAACACACAAAAACCCTGTTTCTTTTACAAAACAGAACAAAGAAGTTTTCCTTCCCAATCAGTAATTTTGTTTTCTTTTGTAATTGTAAAAAGAAACTCCTGAAAAATCAATATATTGTTGCCAAGTCATACACAATCGGGAATGGAGCAAGCTTAGTAAATAAAGGAAATTGCGATTTTTTTCCTCTCTTTGGTCACCTTTAGTACATGCAAGGTGACTGCCAATCTCTTCAGTGCTTCTGGTTTGCTCCCCAGCCCGTTCTATCCTCCCTTCTCCCTGAAAATCTAACAGTTAATCTCAGGGATGAAAAGAGAAGTTTGAAAAGAATTGTTCTTGGAGTCAAAATTCCTGATGTCCTAAATTACAGCAACCCCCACCCCGAAGTGATTGGCTCCTTGAGGTAATCTGACCCCTCTCAATTAACTAGCACAGAGATAAAGATTGCTCATGCTCAAGTTGTCACATAACACCAGGCTTAGAAATTGGAAAATCTCAAGTAAGAGACAGATACCTTTTCGGCTGTATCAATACTTTCAACATACATCAATATTTAGATACAATTTACTGCCTTGATGTGCAAAATTGAGTGAATTTATGCACCTAAACCTAACAAGAAGGGCTTCTTGTCGAATAACCACTTTAATTAAAATGTATAAGGGAGCATTTACTAGCTGAAGCTTTGAGAGAGCTAGGAGCTCCTTTTTCGAAGGCACAACTGTCATCTGCAAAATACACACACAGAGTTTCGAAGCTCAGATGTGAGCTGCTTACAAATCCAAGAGAGGCAGAAAAAGATGTTTTACCAACTTGATTTGCACCTGCAATTAAACAGACACACAAGCCAGGCTAATTTACACTGAAACTTAATTGCAAGCATAAATCTTATGTATACAAATGACATATAAATAAAACCTCTCCTAGATATCCGTGATCTGCTACACAAAGGAGCCAAGAGTCCCATATCTCTCCTTTTTTTTCATAGTTATAGGTCTCACTTCAGGACACAGAATTACTTTAATGCATTTGTCTTCTTCCCTGAAAATACCTAACTGTGGGATGTCAAAAAAATAAATCAGGATCAAATTTGTCCTGGAGTACCTTTAAACAGAGATGCTGTTAACAATTAATCAGCAAAAAGAGTGTGGGGAAACACAAGCACACGGGCTACAATTTATTAACTGTAACTCCAGCTTGTTTGAACAGCCTGTAAAGGTGCTTTGCTGCTCTTGAGGTTTTGTGGAGGGAGCCAGGCTGGAGTGTTATAAGGAATGGATCAAGGGTTTATAGATTTGCTGAGGCCATCTTTATCATCTAGACAATATTTCATGCGTGGAAGGCACTTTGAGACCCCCAGGGTGAGCATGTGCCAGTGGACCAGTATTTTTGACATGAGTGGCAAGTTTTTGATGAAGCACAGAGGAGAAGTTAAAAAGAAAGAACTTCCAAAAAAGAACAAAACCAACCCAAATTGGCTGTTTCCCCTGAAAATAGCTCTCACATAACAACTTATTTCCATATAAACTTGAATGTTTGGGGGCTTTTGAGAAGCCTGGATAAGGAGATCAAATGAAGCCAAGATGCAGAAGGCTCAAAAGAGCTGAAGTCACTTTATGCCTGAACCAGAACAGAGCACCCTCTCAATGACGTTGCTGTCTTCATGAAGGCAAATGTTGAAACACGAGTGGGTATTTTGAGGGATGAATTTTAATTTTCGTTTTGTTACATGGCTGGTCAGTTAAGAGGCTGCTGGATGTTTTTTTTCTCTTCCACAAAATGTATTCTCTAGGTTTTTCCTACTTGAGTTATGAGTCTGCTGTTATTCTGATAAGCCTGTTTATGGTGTGACCTACTTAATCAGGGCTCGGGTGGCTGGAGGCTCACAGTGGTGCAAAGACTAAAGGCCACAAACAGGAAAAGATATCATATGAAAAAAAAGTTTTCAGGCTTTTGTTCTTTATATACTGCAAGGTGTCAAGCACTGAACCAGCACCGAGACCATTGTTCAACCAACTGCTCTTTTCAAATGGAAATGTCTGCAAAAGCCATGTCAGCAAAAGGAATTCTTTGCTTAAACTGTGGCTCCTAGCTTATGTCCTACAATAAAACCTGAGGCCTGTTAGTCCATACTTAGGACTTGTTACTAGGTTTTAAAGCTCCTTTCAGGCACAGTTTTAGCCTAATCTGGCTGTATCGCTACCACGGGCAAGATTATGAAGCTGCAAGGTTATGTTGCCTTTGACTTGTGAATGTATGTCAGAAGTCTGGTTTATAGTTTCCACCAGTGCAATTGTCTTTTAAAAAATATCTTTCTGCAGAAGGCACTGGAGCGATACGGGACTATCTACATCCCCACAGGAAACAGGACCAAGGATTTCCAAAGGTCTGTTGATTTTTTCAGCTTTCTTGCTCTGAAGATTTATTTCCTTTGAAGTGTCTCAAATAGGGTAGTATCCAATTATATTTGTAATCCCAATCTAATTCAATCAGGGACTCCAATTATAGCTGATCTGTTTCTTAATCTAGTTAAAGTCTGTAGAGTAGACTGCACCTTAGCTAACATAACTAAATTAACATTAAAGTTGTTGAACACTTGTAATCAGGGATAACTAAGTTACAGCCAGAACTAGCTGAAAAGTGGGAGGTTTGCAAGGGAAAGGGGCTGATCTGCATTTAGTGTCCAGACCTGCATCAGTTCCACTTGCAGCTAACTCTCTGCCAAGCTTCTAATTATGAGGGGCCTTTAAAAGTGCTTTTGGGCTGAGCCAGATACAACTACTATTTTAGCTTTATCTAGTTGTTTTCTTCCTCTCAAACGCTTCATCCAAGCTCCTCCAGCAGTGGGCTCAGGACCACTAATGCTGTGCCACTTACACAAGTGCATCATCTTGAAACTTTGGAGCAAGTGGCCCAGAAGCTGCTGGGCATCTTACCTGCTTATTGCGTGGCTGTGGCATGTCTGGAGCAACCATACACCCAGGTCTTGCACAAATCCATCCTCACTTGCACACCTCTATCAAAAAGCCTTCCCCAAAGAGCTTCCATGCAGTCATGTTGAAGGACAGCAGATAGATGGCACACATGGGTGATCCACCGTGGTTATGATGCATTGTTTATACTGCTACAGGGAATAATCAGACAGTGTTAAGGGTCTTGTAGGTATAAAAGCAGACAGATGGGAAAAGAGCTGTAAGGAGAACTGTACAGTGATAGCTCTACTGGCCAGTGTGCTGCACCAGAGGAACTTTAGAAAAGACCTCACTCTAGTTAACTAATCAATGTTAAAACCAACAGGTCTTAAAACATTTTGGTCAGTCAGTGTGGATGAAACAACTGAGCTTTGCAGATGGGTTGTGGGTTTTCCTTTTGGTGGTTTGGGCTTTTTATTAAATGACAGTAGAATGGGCTGGCTGGAGTGACCTTGGACAAAAAAAACCAGCAAAGGTGTCCTATTGTGTTTAATCATACTTGGGTGAAGCTGTTAAATTTAATTAGTTCTATTGCAAGTGCGAGTTGCTCAGTTTCAATATATTTACCCACCAATTCCAGGCTCTCTCTTTCAGTTTCTAGGGTTGACTTAAGCTGCCTTGATGAAGACTAAAGTCAGTTTTAACTACTTTGGGAGACAATGTATGAACTAACACTCAACAATCATTTCCTTTGTTTGAAGAGAAAATTGAGTAGCAATACTGTCTCCTGCTGAAAGTGGTTTCTGACAGCAGGAGCGCCTTGTTGAAAATGTCACTCTACCCTGGTTTGGCCCAAATTTTCTAATCTGACTTAAGACTTCTTTAAAAAGGCATACACATTCTCTTAAATACACCTATATGGCTACATGGATATACAGCATCCAAACTGAATAAACACCCTGGGTTTTATAGTATAACAGTAGTTTGAATTTTTGGTAATGAATCTTGTTGTGTAAAGAAATGAAAATGCAATTTTTTAGTTGTCCAATCTAAGTAGAGGTACTGAATAATATCAAAAGTGTAGCCTTAACTTCAGTGGGCTCATTCTGTGCTGGCCCTTCAGCATCTGTACGAAAAGTCAGACAAAATCCCTTTAATCATTAATTCAAAAGAATGGTATCGGAAATTTCATCAAAACTGGAGATACGCATTTAAATCAAAGAGTTCCTTTAAAGAATAATACCTATGGCAGACAGAACATGCTACTGTCTTTGAGTCTTGGTCAAGAATTGATCTGTGGGACAGTTTGAATGAGAAGGAAAGGATCACTTTCTTCCAAACTTTACTTTTAGTACAAGATTCACAAATTATGAAAATAGGATACTACCCAGAGTAAATTGTTCAGATGTTCAAGAGTGATCATATCATTATATCCTCTGCATTTCCTTCCTAATTCCTGGCATAAAGAGTAGAGTACTAAAATGGGTCATTTAAAATATTTCAGTCATCATTCTGCAATCAGGCTTAGATTTAAAAAAAAAAATTATAGGTTTCTGTCCTTTTTTATTTCAGGTTCCCACTGAGATAATTTTGTGTTGATTTCACCCTATTCACAGTTTAAAGTGTTAATGTTTTGTTTTGATTTTTCCCTATTGCCTTCCAACCATAACAGCTGAAGATGGGGGTGTTGTTGATTTTCCATTTGTTAATTTTTGTTATTTTTTTTAACTAAAAGCTGAGCTATCCAAGACCAGATGACACCTCCAAAACCTGCTAATGCTCTGAATCTCCACTCACAATTGGTTGTCAGTCCTTCATTAGGTATGGCATGAACCAAATCCACCTACGTGGAAACTAGCCAAGTTTAGGATGGGGATATAACTGATAAAAGGAATTGGAAAAACTGCTGTAGCAAAAGAAAGTTAATTAGGTCTACAATGTAAAGAAAAAAAAAGAAAATCATATTAATCATAGTCATGAAAGCAGAAAATGAGAGCTAATTTTGCTAAGTAAAAGACCCCTGCTAAGTGGTATTTTGACATCTGAAAATAATTCAGTTTCGATCCTGGTTCTTCCCTGACATGAACAAGGAAATTCATAACTCTCTCTCTCGGAGCTGCTGTTTCAAGCCGTCTCTGCACAGACTCTTGCAGAGCGCTCGAGCCCAGCGAGCAGTTCTTCCATGCAACCACCACCAACAGAGACCTGGGAAGAGACCTTTTGGAACCAAGCTCAGTCCTTTGCGAGGACAGGCAACAGCTTTCATGTGTCTTTCATGAGCTGCTTTTTAGGATAACGTAATGGCACCCTGTATTGACAAATTGATTATGAAGCAATACTACATGCAATTAAATTGTGGTTATCTGAGATGATAAGGATACAGCGGAGGTTGTCCTAACTTGTTACCTACTAAGTTGTATGTAGTATTGCCATCTGATTAAATATTTCACCATCACCTTCAGATATGGTTTGGTATTAACTTAAATAATTATACCTCATAATCAAAACCCATTAGACTAGTTCCTAATTATGAAGGAGATTTCCCACCAGCAAATGTCAGCCCTGATGCTCTGGAGATGGGCTGAGGCTCACAGCAGTGACCCTGAGACTCCCTCACACCACTGCTGGCTCTATGTCTCCCTTGTAAAAAGGGACAATAATCAGACATCTCCAAAGGGTCCATTACAGCTTAGTGCTAAAAAAAAGGTTTGTGTACCTTGTCTGGAAGGAAACGATCTCACAGGATTCCTGTTACTATCTGTGATGTATCATTTGGTCATGAAATTCAGTAAAGACACCGCAATGACAAGTGACACCTCTAGTCTTATGTTTATTCAGAAGCAAGTAAGTGTTTGAACATGAACAAATATTGCAGAGTAGGGGAATGCTATTCACTTGACACACAGTCAATCCACTCCTTAACATACTTGGTTTGTATTCCTGGGCAAAGCTGGATCTCTCATTCTCCAGACTGCATCTGCTGTCTAATACCAGATATTACATGAGGACACTTTTCATGCTGGGAGAAACAGAACTGAATAGTGTTTACTCTTGACTAGATGAAACACTTGGGCATTTTAACAAACCAGAGATTTGTTTGTTTACCTGCCTAGCCCACATGCCGCTCATTCCTCCTGGCTGGGGAGCCAGTTGGTGGTTCTTTCCAAAAGTTACAATTCCTAGGTTATTCCTTCGCTCACTTGGGAGAGCTAAGGCTTGAAATTAAGTCGCTTCCTGCATCTTCCATCAGATGCATCTTTGGTAAAATACAGCTCAGAACTCATGGGAATCAGAGGTCCATCAGTTGCATTAGCAGTACCATTATGAAAGTGGTACTTCCATAGCATTGGCAGCATTGGCAGCTTCAGTACAAGAGGCTGCATTTACAAGACAGAGGCTAAATATGACTTTTTACTTGTTACACACCCATACTGTAATGGAGCTGTGAGGATCTTGCCACCCCAAAATTCCTCTTCCATGCTTCAGTCCCATCATCAATGGCTAAATATTGTTCTTAAAACATAATCATGCAAAATAATGTGTTCTCTTCACAGCAATCCCTGCTAACAGAGCTGGAGAGAACAGTGGGCGTGGGACAGCCAGGTGACGAAGCAGAGTCACAACCACTAAAGCAACAGGGCTTGCTCCTGTCACAAAGATTCAAAACAATAAAAGTGGCTGCTCACACTTAACAGCTGGTTATTAATTAATAACAGTTCTTTGATGTTGTTACATGGACATCGTGTTTGTTTAGTGATGGGAGGAAAATATGAAGCTCTGTTAATGCCTTTGTTGCAACTCATTACTGTTTTGCTTGATATTTTGGCTCTTAAACATTTAGGTCTGAGTGTTCAAGGGAGTTCAGCATCTAAATCCCTTTAGGATGTTCCAAAAAATTAGCATCAAATATATAAAACCTAGAAGGAAATTCAGGAGAGTTTCTAAATTTAACCTAAAGCTTATTCATGGACAGGTGTGCCCCTTAATTATATTGGCCAGCAAACACATATGAAGTAGGACCACTGCTCTAGTGAGGGTGGATGCGTTTGTATTAACAATTCCCACACGGAAGGTACTTAAGCCATATTGTGGCTCTATTAACTGCAGCTGTACTAAAAGCATCGCTAGGTCAAGATGCAAGTTGTTCCCTGAGCAGTGGGCTGAGGAAGCCTGTTTTAAACATTTGTGCTCCATCGTTTTCTCACTCCTTGGCATTTTCCCTGCTTGGTCCAATGTCCCCAGCCTGTTCGGGTGGCTGGTGCAAGCATGTGTGTGCAGATCTGAAGCAACAATTTGGCTGATGGGTCACCAGTGTGAATGTTCTACACATGGCTTGCTGGCTGCCATGTGTGTGAGATTTGAAGCATAATTCTTTCTTCAATGAGAACATTAATTGGGATCTTTCTTCCTTACCCAGATGCTGATTTTCACACAATTTGCACTAACTCAAGTATTTGAAACTGTTCTGCTACTATCAGGTTTGACTGAAGCAGGTGGTGGGTTTAAAAGTCATTTGGAAGATGGATGGATGGATGGATGGATGGATGGATGGATGGATGGACGGACAGACCACGTAACCCTTACTTTCTTATAAAGCTGGAAAAAATATGTCCCTTATCTACCATAGCTGTAATGGTATAAGAAAACTGTTTAAAGAGAGTGTCCTGATTTTGGTTTTAGATAGAGTCTAGTCTGGAGGAGTCATAAGTACTTATCGACATGAAATTTAACATACTTTTTAACCACTTCCGAATTTGAATGTATGTGTCTTTGCATTCACTCTTGATTAACTGGCCCAACAATTAATGTTAATTACCCTGATTTACATTGCCTACAGAGCTATGGTCCACCTCATGTCAACAAATGTGAGGCTTCCTACACATGTTCTAACAGAGTAACATTCAAGTCATCCTCCATGTAGCGGAGATAAGCCCTGGGCGCCGACACTGGGAGATTCATCTTGTGACGAGCTGCAGTAAGGTACAGGGGAAAGAATACGGAAAGTGAACTGGTGTGCCTCAAAGTTTATTAAGGCTTCTTTTCCCTTCTCCAAGCTATAAAGTTGTATGTAGCACAGTGCAACTTGCGAAAGGTATTTTTATTTACATTTAAATTCTGAATTTCGAAAAGGGATGAACTAAGTTTTAAATTTGTGTGGTTTTTTTCCAGCAATAAACTGAGTT
This sequence comes from Streptopelia decaocto, assembly GCF_964273445.1. Taxonomy (NCBI): domain Eukaryota; kingdom Metazoa; phylum Chordata; class Aves; order Columbiformes; family Columbidae; genus Streptopelia; species Streptopelia decaocto. Next base: position 12,434,645 of record NC_138669.1, read on the forward strand.
GGTTGAAGTAGGACATCACAGGATATAAGATAATGCTCTTTACCTTGGTGAGGTTAAGTGTGCATAGGAGATGCATATACAAACACATGTATATACATATTATATATCTCCCCACAAACATACTTATCAGATTTTCCATAGTCATGATAATTTTGCAATGACATTCCTGAAGACAGGAATTTCCCGGCCTGGGCAGCGCTGCGGTTCCTGCCGCCGTGTCTTGCGGCAATGAGCTCCACGTGCTCCCAACGCGCCGCGCTATCACAGTTGCCTTTGCTCAGCGTGGCGGCTGGGGCTGGGCCGCTGTTGGGAGGATGCCTATCCAGAGTGACGCCTCGGCTCTGCTGGGGGCAGAAGATTGTTCCTCTGGACTTTTCTTAAAAAAATAAATCAATGTCAAGCCCGAAAAGGAAGCCTGCTATTCTTCAAATCCAGAAGATGCAATCATGCTAATCCATATGATTGTGCTGAAGCCAAGTAGCGTGCCTTTTGCATATGATGTAATCATTCAGAGTAGCCTATCTATAACCACCACGGGCTGGGAACACCTTCCCAGAAAAATAGAATCAGAACAGTTTTTCCTTGGTCACATTCCTCCTCTTCCTCTCTGTATTTTTTGGTCAGTTGTGTTCTTTCTCCTACTTTTGCTGTCTTCACAGCCTTAAATACAGCAATGTCCCTTGCTTTCTTTTTTTCGTTTTAAACTAACACTTTTCACGTGTTCTATTCTTTCAGTGTGCTAGAGCCATAGCGAGTGAAATCCCAGTCCTCTGAAATCAATACAAAAACTTCCATTGATTTCATATAATATATTCTTTTAAATTCAGTACAAATGCTCCACATGAGTTGTCCATTCTAAATATGGATCTACTGTACAGGGATGTCTGTCCCTCAGCTTGATACAAAAAACAGCATGTTTAATAAATTCGCTGGTGTGGGTTGGTAGCATTATGTGTAATAAATGAAAATCTCTTGGTTATACTGAGCATATCAAGTGAAAAAGGAGAAAATTCATCAATGTAAATATCTATCTGCGGATCAATTGGTATCAATCTTGTTTAACAGTCTATTTCCTCAGGACACACTTTGGAAACAAAGAGCATTTCAAAGTGACGGTTAAACAAACAAAAATATAGAAGCTCTTTGGGCAACATGGGGGTGGAATGATCACCAGATAAAAATGGTCAGAGTTATTTTAAATACCTGTTAATCTCTTCTATTTAATATTAGTAAACACAGAGTTGCTCTTGATGTAACATGTCCATTAAAGTGTAGGAAGTGTGGGGGTCTGTAAAACCTTTATTTGCTTGCAGAGGAAAGGGCAAGGAAAGTGGCCTGAAAAACAAAATTTGTCCCAGCTTCCATGTTCAATAATTGTCCAAGGAGGAGGGTGATAGATTCTCTTGGCAAGATTTTTTCTAAGATTTTTATTATCCTTAGCTAAATAAAACACCTTAAGAGGCACTATAAAAACAAAACCAAACCCCAAAAGGATATATAACTAATTAGATCACGATGCGCTGTTTACCTTGGTCTACAATGTTAAGATCTTTCCATGGCTGTCCCATACAAACTACAGCTCCCCCGTCTTCAAGCATCACACACACACAAAAAAATAAAAGATGATTCTGGGTAATGCCATGGACACTTGGCATAACTGTGTTCACAGGCACAAACTTTAGAATATAAATGTTGTTCAAACCCCAGGGTTTTTGCAAGGTAAAAATGTTAGTAAAGTAACCGATAAAATGCGTATAAAGTGTGTTGTGCAATGTTCTGTGGCAATTACGTGGCCCCATTAGGCACCATTGCTTCCTCCCTCCACCTTCCTGCTGTCTAGTAAGATTTGCGTTTTCCACTCTACATCACCCTTCCGACACCCCTCCACAATCTCGGCTGGATGTTTATCTTCACAGCAGCTCTGCAGCGAGGGCAATGGCATCCTCAGGTTACAAGTGGGAAACTGAGGCACAAACCCTGGTAAATTGTTTGCTGACGAATGCAATGGTAAGTGTGTATTGAGTCTGACTTCGGCTGAACCTACATCTTCTAAATCCTTACTCAGTGCTTTGCTCCTCCAAATCAACAAAATCATCTCTTCACCTTATCAACCTCTCCAATGTCTTCTAGCAACCCATTTCATTTTTCATAGATAGATCTAGGAGCAGGGGTGTGTTCTACAGGAAAACAAAAAGCATTCATGTCTCCCTGAAAGATTTTGCAATCTGCACCTCTATATATGCAAGAAGCCTCACATTTTTGCTTAGGCAATGTCCAGCTGGCTTCAGTAGGGATCGGAGGAGGAGAGGTGACTGCTCTGTAACACTCGGGGAATTTACAGCAACGTAAATCCGAGCCTGAGCTGGGCTGGGTCATGCGATCCTATCCAGACACATGGACTCTACCTCCAGTGTGGCACCAAACGCTATGGGCCACGCAGCTGGGGCTTCTGGAGGAGGATTTAAATGTGGTGCGTTATCACATGGAACCCGACAGCAGAAGAGGGGACTACAAATGAAAATGATTCCACTATATAGTTACACAGTCAACTTAGTACAGGAAAACACTTTCAAAGTGGTGTTTCTTCACTTGCTTCAAGTTTTTCACATGAACCTTTCACGTCTAACGTTTTTATTTGCTGTTAAAAATACCATTGGCTCAATTTTGTCGGCTTCCCAGAAAGTGAGACTTAAAAGAAGCTTTTAAACAAATGAACCAACGCCAAACATAATTACACGCCGTCTGGATCCGCTTTTAAAGACCCTTAACTTGCCCACACCACCAGGAGACCCCGGGCTCGTCCATTCAGACAATCAGTGCTCTTTCCTTTTCCACCTTATCTAATGACAGAGGGAAGAATTAGCATTGTCCCCTGTTTCTGCTTGCTCTAAGAGAGGGGGGGGGGGAAGTCTTTAAAGCACAATATAAAAAGCGCAGGTGAGATAACAAAGGTATTGTCCCTCACCAGCCTGGCAAGTCGGGCTGCTGGCTTGTTTGTTTACTCTCCACACTGATCCTGCCCCCCCGCTGCCCCGGGAGAGCTGCCCGGGGCGGCCCCGCTCCCCAGCGGGGCTCTCGCCTTTGTCGCCCGGCCGGGCGGGCCGGGCCGGGCAGGGACTACATCGCCCAGCGTGCCCCGCTGCGCCCGGATCAATGGACCTTATTTGAATAATCTGTGAGCCCTTGGACTCAGGCCAATCAGCTGTCAGGGACCCATGATAAATCGCAATGCATTATTGATAATCATAATTACTCTGACATGCGCATTCCGCCCAATGGGGGTAATTTCCCAACTCTAGGAATTTGTTGTGAAGAGGAAAATAATTGCTACTATTTTGCTCCCGATGCTGGTGCACCATGTCGCGACGGAAGCAGGCGAAGCCCCAGCACATCAACTCGGAGGAGCAGCCCCCAGATGCTGCAAGTGGTAAGGCGCAAGGGAAGGCGCGGAGCCGCGGCGGGTCCCAACTTTCCTGATGCGCGGAGGAGGCGGCCGGGGCGGCGAGGAGCGCTTGCCGGGGGGCTTTTTCCACCATCGTGCTTCACCCCCCGCTCCTTTCCCACCCCAGAGCCCGACCTCCAGCTCCTCTTAGGCTTTTGGGGGCGTTTAAATCCCCGCGCCCCTGCGGAGCCCCAGCGCGATGTTGTTCCGCGGGGTAGTGCGGAGCACCGGCCCCTCGTTGTTTCTCGGGGGGGTAGGGGGTCTCGGCGCGGAGCTGCCCGAGGGATCCCTCGCCCTGCCCGGCTGGCGGCCCCCAACGCCCCGCACCGCCCCCCCTGCCCTGGTCCCGCGGAACCTGCGCCGGTTCCCGCGTGGGGGGCGCACGGCTGCGCGGGCCCCGCTGCGCTCGAGGTGCAGCCTCATGGGAGGTGAACCCCAAAGCCTCCCTAGGGCGGAAGGGATGGGGGGTGGGGGGGCAAATAGAGTGGGGGGGGGGGGAGAGAGAGAGAGGAAGGAATTGCGAATAGTCTTCGCAGGAGTAAGAAGTGGCTGGAGTTTGGTTTTCCCGATCTATTTAGCACTTTCTCGGTAGTTATATGAGGATTTTTGTGGGGCTTTAAAAAAAAAGGCGCTCGGACTATTTTCGTTGGAGATCACAATCGCCCTGGACCTTTTGTAGCTTGACCTCCAGCCATCTTTGATTTCCGACTTCCTAAAATAACTCCGGTGAGCTAATGTGGGGTGTGCGTGAGCGCTTTGTATTTGGGCGATGTGGGAGATTTCGCTACCGCAAATCAGTGTTCCTCCTTTTAGGGAAGCTCGCAGCCCTTTGCCTTGCTTAAGGGACGAGGAAAGTATACATTTGCGCTCAAATTAGCCCTGAGCTCCCGGTGGGGGTGGGCGTGCAGGGGAAGGGGTGGAGGGCACAGTCGCCTGCCGGTGTCCCCCACGGGAACGAGAAAGGGTCGGGGCTGCCGGGCCGTGTCCGGTTTTCCTCCACGGAGCAGCATCTTCCCGCGGGGGCTGCCCGGAGCTGGGCTGCGGGGGGCTGGCGGCCCCTGGGCTGAGGTGCCGGCTTTGCCCCGCTCTTTGCGCTCTCGGTGCCCGTCCTGCTCCGAAACGAAAGTGGAGGCAGGAGGGGCACGTCCCGGGTGAGGAATAGGAGGCTGGTGGGGAGCCGACCTGGGCTTCGTTTGTTAGGAGTTGTTGTGGTCCTTGTGCCCAAACGCTTCTATACGGCCCCCAAGAACTTTTTTTGGGGGTTCTCTGCCTTCTAAGGGACTGATTTTGTGTGGGGTTTTTCCACCTCTAGAACTGATCAATACCAATGCGCATTACAGGAGCTGCTTATTCCCAGCCCGCAGGAGGTTCGGGTTCTTAATTTTTTCCTCCTCCCCCCTCTCTTCTTTCAGTCGAAATGTGCAATTGTTGGGTCCGGTTAATGGTGACTTAAGAAACAGCAAGCTGGCCAGAAGGCAATAAATCCCATGTTTAATGCATGACTGTTTTCCTTTGTGCATATGGTTAGGCTGGGGGATGGAGGTGATGTTTCCACATGTAAATCTCTGCCCACTGCTGGAAAGCCACCTCCGGGTCTGCGCTGAAACAAAAGGGTTAATAACTCCTGATGCGGCCTGCTTGGGGCGGGGGAGGTGTGCAGGGAGGGAGGATCGCTACACACCGTGCTCTCCGGGGCAATGGCCAGCTGCTTTTTTGTTGTTGCTGTTGGGGCTTCCCCCCCCGCTTCTAACAAAACCCTGGATGAAATTCCCTCCGGGAGCCCGGGCAGCGATTGCACTGGCCGAGGAGAACCTGGCGAAGCTCTCGCCCCGCCGGGGATTTTGGGGCTTCTCCTGCCGCCTTGGATGGGGGCATCTCTTGTGGGTTGGGGGGGGCGCGGTGCTGCCGTGCGCCGCCCCGCGGCCGCGCTCGCCGGGACCCTTCGCTGGGGTGCGGGGACAACGGGGGGTCTGCCCGGAGGCGGCGGCCGGTGCGGGTCCCTGCGCTGAAACCCCTTCCTGCGGGATCTGCGTTTCTGTTTTCAGAAGTAAAGTCGCGGCTGCGGCTCCGATGCCTCTTATCGCCCTCAAATCTCCAAAATAGTCCCGATATTCACCACTCCAGGTGTGCCCGTAAATAACAAGTGATGAAGCTGCATAACAAAGTCGAAATACCGCAGGGATTTGTCTGGGACATTATCGAGTATATACATAATCGTAATAATAAAATCAAGCTCTTATCTCCTCTTTTGCAAGTGTTTCTTTTTTTTTTTTTTTTTTTGCAAAGCGATTTGTGACCCACCTCTGTGAACAATGCAGCGTGTTAAGAAACGGTTCTGCTAACCTGGTGATCAATTAACAGGTCAAAAAATCAGCAGGTGGTCACTGGAGAATAATACTACATACTGAAAATTAGCATTTTCACAAAGGGGTTGAAAATGCCCATTGTGCTGGATTGCTGCCATTAAATATCTGATTCATTCCTAAAAAATACAGTATCAAACCGCAACTTTTTCTCAGGGTAAAATTAGAGATTTCCTTTATTTAAATCCCTAGTTCGTGCTTTGAGCTCTGCAGAACTGGAGAGGGGGGTGTTTAACGAGGAAAGACAAGGGGTTTTGGTGGTTTTCTTTCTTTTATTTTAGGTTTCCCGAAGCTCCCGTCGTCGGGGAAGGCGGGTGGGGCAGCATCTCCCCGGCCGTGCCCTGGGCTGCGCAGCCGGGGTGTTGCAGCGGTGTGCTGGGTGAGGGTGCTTGGGAGCTGGAGGGGGGGCGATGCCCGGCTTATTTTTCCTTTTACGTAAGTGAAACATTATATTGGTTGTAGTGATGAAGCCCTTTTTCTGGGCTCGGCGGCATGTGACGTTTTGACAGAGCTGCTGCTCTAACCTTTGCCTCCTCCTGCTTGCTGTGGGTGGTAAGTTGATGTCAGGCTTACAATTAGGACTCTCATGCAATTGACCTTGGCAGCGGGGTTTGTGCCGTTTAGCTCGGTCTTAAACACTGTACTAGTGTTAAGTGTGGTCCGGGGCCGCCGCCTTTACAGCTGTGGGAGGACCGGCCGCCGCGGAGGCAGCGCTGCCGCGCAGGTAGGGCGGCGGGCGGGTGGCCCCTGCTGCCGCTTATTGGGGCAACCTCTGCTTTTTGGGCGTTATTTCTTCAAGCAAGTTCGGGTTTTGCTTTAAAAAATAATGATGGGTGGTGTGTGGGTTGCTGTTCGCGCTCAGGTGGATGCTGGTCGGGGGGAGGCCGCGCTCCGGGGGTGGCCCCGCCTGGCAGCACCGCCCGGGGGCGGCCGGTTCCCCGCAAAGCCGGGCGGGCAGCAGTGCCCTCCACCGACCGGCGCCGGGACGCGGCCGCGCTGGAGCCTCCGGGGGTGTGTGTGCGCCTGGGCAGGTAACTCGCAGACATTTTATAAAAGGGGTTTGTCACGGCTGCCTCAACTTCGGGGGGGTTTGGAGCGCTTTGGAACGACTTGAGGTTGGTAGAACGGGGAGGGGGCGCCTGCACTGCCAGCGCCGTGCCCTCCATCTTAACCTTGCCTCCGTGTTTTAACACTTTTTTGCTCTTCAGATGCTTTTTTTTTCACAATATTTTGCCCATTCTCTTTAGTAGGTGGATCATCAAAATGGTGACTCGGAGGCATAATAACAAAAAAAATCAAATAAAGCCTTGAGAAGCAACTTGAAAGCACGTGAAACATTAATTGTTAGGTGTAACACGTTTCTGGCTCATTCTTGGGTAGAAAAATGCTGCTGATAAATATGGTGTAGAAAACACCAAGGGTCTGGGATATTTCCATCAGTAGTTTTGTATTTTGCTTATCTCAAGGAGGTGATTTTTTCATGGTTAAAGAAAATGTTTTGATCAGTGTTTTATAGTGAAAGAAGGAAAAATTTGGCCAGTTTTAAGTCCTTGCTTTTCAGCTGGAAACAGGAAAAAAATCGGGCAATCACAATGCCTGAGAGCAACAGGGAGCTGATGGCAGAAGTTTTCATGACCAAAACTGCAGTAGATACTTGCTGATCCTTCATGAGTTAATTTTAACTGGGGAAGTTCATGGTTATGTTAATTTTAAAGTTGAAATAGTTGATCAAATGTTGTCTGTGGAAAAAGTAAGCTCACCAAAGGTATTAAACTTTTGGGAGAAAAGAGAAGGGGACTGGGGGGACACAAACTTGAGCTCTGACCATTTCCTCCCAACTCAAGTGAAATAATTTTATCACAGCTGAAAAAAGTCACTAATTGCTGAGCTGAGTGGTCGATCAGCAGCACCCTTTTTGAAATCACATCAAACCAGACAAGATTTATTTCACTCCTCTTTTACTGGTTCCATTAAAAAAAATTAATTCGAGCTGTGTGGATTTTATCAGCCTTCCTTGTCGATGACCGACTTGTCCTACACAATAGTGGATTTTTTCCATCCATTTGCCAGTGATTCAATCTAACCCCCCTGCTGGGTTTACTGCATTCTTCTAACTTATTGGATAACTAGATGCTGAGAGATAACATTCCTGAAATTCGGGGGTGGGGAGATAAAAAAAAGTAGAAGTCTTATCCCTAGGAAGCCTTTGGAGAGGGGTAAGTGAAGTGCACAAGCAATGGTTGTGGTGGGGCCCTGTGTTTCTCAGTAAATCCTCGTACAGTATGGACAGAGCTGCCTGCACAGGGAGGCTCCTTTGCAGAGAAAACCCCACGTTTTCAGACCGTTAAGTTCATGTCAGTGATAAGTGCTGAGGGGGCGGGCAGCACAGGGGTTTGGGTGAATGAGGTGCTCTGATTGCAGGGGCTCTGTGCCCCTTCGGGGCTGGAGAGAGGATGTAGCTAGAAATCAAGATGAAGAGTTTCAGAGAAGCTGTTTGGTTTCTTTTTTTAAAAAAACAACAAATTGCTCCTGTGTTATTCCAGCTGCTACACGATAGTCAAGCATCCTGCTTCTGCTGAATGTATCTTAAAAACATGCTTTTTGAGGTAGGGGAAGCTATTACACTATTTTCTGAGGTCGAAGGGAAAATAAAGCATGACTCTTCTCTACTTGTCATGCAGGGACTTGAATTTAATTGGAGTCCTGAGCTCTAGTGCCTTACAGACAGGGGAACTGGGGACAGAACTGTGTGAGTGTGCAGGGCTGCTAACCTGCTGCTGCTGAACACAGGTGCCTTCAGTTTACTGCCGTTTCTTTCTCTGGGGTGGCAACTGGTCCTTAAGACCAGGAACATTAGTCCTGGGGCTCCTCAGATTTGTGAATATTAGTAGTGTGGAGCCTGCTGGAGTTTGGAGAAGGGAGCTTTGAATTTAGTGTGGTATTATCGGTGGAAAAGTGGGAAAATAAGAAAGTACTATCAAGTGAAGTGGAGATAAATGATCAGAGGCTTTGAAGCAGTTTAAGTTGGAGGACTTGTCTAGGGGTAGTTATCCTGGAATATCTCCTTGGGGGCTGGGGAACAGTCTTTTCATGCAGACATTTCTACTCCACTTGAAACATTTTGCATGGCCACCCTGCAGGTGCAAACTACAGCATGAAATACATCTGCTTATGGAGAGATGGTGGAAGGAAGAGCTTTGTGCTACCTAAAGTAAAACCTAAGGTTATTTTGCAACATGAGGGAACTGTATAGTGGAACCTGGGAGACTGGAGTGTTGAAGCCCTAAATGCTAAAGGATTTGGGAAAAAGGTTTTGATGCTTTAGCCTGTTCTGTGAGATAACTGTTGGATGGATGGAAGTAGTTAGGAAAGTAGTCAAGGAAATACCTTTCAACTCAGTGTACAGTGTAGTTATGGAAGCTTCTTGCCTTTTTTCCAACACTAGTGCTTTCTTTGCCGTTGTATCTCCTCAGACTCTTGTAAAGATGAGTTTAAAAACATCCATTCTTGACCTCAGGTGACCCTATTGACCAAGTTCTGAATCATGTACTTCTTGTCTGCAGACTAGATTTCTACGTATATTTTTCTATAGAGTCAAATCAACTTTAGAGGCATCAGTTTAGTGATATTTGGGGTGGGAAATGTATGCTAAAACTACGTTTTTACTATTGTTTCCTTTACTTGTGGAAGTTGTTTGCGCTGAAGGACGGGGCAAAAAGTTTAATTCTCCCCATTTAGATATGGGGCATTGAAACAGTTTTGATCAAATCTGTGCTGAGAAAACCTTTCGTCCCTGTTCAAGGACTTGTAACCCTGAAATGTACGTGATTAACAGAATCGCATAAATATAGATTCGGATTTATGGTTCTCTGGACCATAGCATAACAGGCCTCCAATTCTTTGGTTTTTTAGTTGATCAAGTTTTGTCTTTTTAAAAACTTAACTTTCACATGCACTCACCATCACTCAGTATTTAACAGTTAAAGCTTGATTTGTTGAATATATATATACAATACCCGTGTTAACCTAACAAACGTCACCTTTTGCAATATCCTCCCTTTCAGAGCTTTTACGCTACCGCGAAACAGTAAGTCAACATGCTTGAGTTGTTGCTTGGACATGCTTCCCCTCCACCCTGCAATGTACAGGATATACACATGTATCAGATGTGTGGTTCAGTTACACCTTTAAAATGAAAGCCACAAGTAGCTCCTGTGCTTGCAGAGTCTTTGGTTCCCCTTGTAAAATGGTGTAGGCTGTTCATGTGGAACCGGAGCTGAGCCCCAAGTGAATTACTGGACATGCAAGACCTGAATAGAAGAGATCTCGTAACACAGGTTCTCAGCTGAGGTCTGCAGTGTGTCCTGCTGGGTGTGCGGGACGTGACGCACTTGGTTACTGCACCCTTGGCACCCATCAAAATTGGACCAATTAATGTGAGTTCCAAGACATTTCAGCTGGTGGGGGCTGTAATGCAGCCACAGTCCTTCCCGCTTCCCCTCAGCCGCATGAGCCTCAAGTTTTACCCCCTGAACTCTCCCTCCTCCCGTGCCCCGAATGCTTGCCCGCCTCAAGCTGGGGGTGAGTTTGTTGTTTAAAGATGGCTGGACTGAGCAAAAACATCCTGTTTTGATTTAGAATTTCTCTTAACCTCTCTTCCCATTCTGATATATCCCCAACTTATTTTTTTTTCTCTCTGTCCGTGTGGAAATCGTGCTCAGTCTAATCTGTGGGGCACAGGTGGAGGAAGAGCAGGAGTGTACCTGTAGACCAGCTTTGCTTTCCCTCCCCCTCCCTAAAAGCGGGCGAGTTGCGGATGCAGCTAAACAGGGTGTCCTGAGCCCGTCTGAAACAACTGCGTATGTTTTGCAAGCAGGACTTGTTGTTTTGCTCTCTAATAATCATCAGCATCAGCGTAGGCTCATACCTACCTGTGGGGTTCTGTAAGTTAATCGTCTTTTCTTTACTACTGTGGCTTTTTAGAGGTTGCTTTTTTACGTGAGTGTGCTTTTGAAGTATTTAGAAGCTAATATTGGACTTACTTTTGCTTTTGTCAGCCCTCTTCGGTAGGAATTACTTCCATAATGGTGGAATGAAAGTTAAACAACTCAGTGTAGATCAGTGTACAATTAAGAACTGCTCTGGAGTTCCTGTATTAACAATCTTATATGAATTTATGAGAGATGGTTAACAAAGAATTATAACCGGAAGTACAAACACAAAATAAGCTTATGCGATGCTTTGCTTAGCATTATGATGCTTTCTCTGTCTTCCTCAGGCTGTGTTCCTTTTAAGGGCTTTTGCAGGTGCTATAACTGCCTTGCTGTACTGTTCCATTTTTACTTGTATAAAGGGAATTGCGATAAACCTCTTTCCATTGAGTCTTGTTGAGATTCCTTTTATGTTATTATCTTTATTGAAAACAGAACTGAGATGCAGATTTCTTTGGGGCTGAAAATGACTTGGCAGCTAAACAAAGAACAAGACTTCAGATTGATCTGTGAACTTGATTCCAATGTCTTGTATCTTTAACTCGCAACATAAGTGAAGTTGGTGATCTTAAGAATAGGAAATACTCAAGTCTAAATCTAGCTATTAATAATGTGACTTTCTTTTGTTTTAAGGGAGTCCACAAGACGTCCCAGGTGACAGAGATGGTGAAATGAGTTCCAAAAGGTGCCGCATGGAGGAGACTAAAATCTGTGAGAAATGCTGTGCAGAATTCTTTGATCTCTCTGAATTCCTTGAGCATAAGAAAAATTGCACTAAAAATCCACCTGTTCTAATCATGAATGACAGTGAGGGAACAGTACCCCCTGAAAGCTTCTCTGAAGCTTCTCTAGGGAGCTTTTCAAGTGATCGAATGGATAGCAGGACACGCAAGGACATTCAGGCAAAGAGCTGCACTGGTTCTATGGAAAAGAGAGAAGGAAAAATGGATGCTGAATCAGTAGGAGGAATGTACCTTAAAATAGAACCCCCCATCACGCCTACGGCTCCTGGGCTGAGCTATCTACCAAAATCCAAAGTACCAAACACTAATGTGACTTTGCAGACGATACGCGGCACTAAGGTGGCTGTGAACCAGCGGACCTCCGATGCCATCTCCTCTTCGGCAACCGGTTTCAATGCTATCCCCATGATCCTGGAGCAGCTCGTGTGTTTGCAGCAGCAGCAACTTCAGCAAATTCAGCTGACAGAGCAAATTCGCATTCAGATTGCCATGATGGCTCCCCACGCCCTGCATCCTTCCATAGCAGCTGCTACTGATCCGCTGAAAGCTCTGGGTGCTCACATGTCTCAGCAGCTCTCGGCTGCTGTTGCTTTAATCGGACAAAAAGCTGGAAGCCAGAGCCTATCACTGGAATCCTTGAAGCAAGGAAAACTACCTCATTCTAACACTGGCGTTGCGGCGGCCGGCTCGCTGGCTGCCGGCCTTTCCTCCTCCTTCCCCTTGAAGCCGGAGGTGAGCAGAAGCCTCCCCGGCTCCATTTCTCGGTTCCCAAATCCTTTGCTACCTCAGTCATCCAACTCCGTCATCTTCCAAAATCCGCTTTCTGCTGTTTCTTCTGTGATCGATTCCTCAAAGAAGGGGAAAGGAAAACCTCCCAACATTAGCGTGTCTGAAAGCAAACCGAATGCAGAAGAGCCGTTCTTCAAACACAAGTGTAAATTCTGCGGCAAGGTCTTTGGCAATGACAGTGCACTGCAGATTCACCTCCGTTCCCACACCGGTGAAAGACCCTACAAGTGTAACATTTGTGGTAACCGCTTCACAACCAAAGGAAACCTTAAAGTGCATTTTCAGCGCCACAAAGACAAATACCCCCATATAAAGATGAATCCTTACCCAGTTCCTGAGCACCTGGACAATGTTCCCACTAGCACTGGAATCCCATATGGGATGTCTGTGCCACTGGATGAGTCTAACCTAATTGTGGATAGCAAACCTGTCCTAACAACTCTGCCTACCTCTGCAGCCACCAGTGCACCTCAGGCCATCTCCAGCCTTGCGGGCATTAAGGAGTCTCTGCCTGGAACGTTCTCAAGTGACCTGCAGTCCAGGCCTTCTCCAGAAAGCGAGGGTGGCTCATCCTCATCGGGGATGGTTGGTCATGAATCGGGAACAGAGCAGAGCTTGAGTTCACCGCAAGCTGCCTGCAGTGTGAGCATCTTCCATGTCAGTGGGTCAAATGAGCAAGGCTCAGAAACATCGAAGCTCCAGCAGCTGGTTGAAAATATTGAAAAATCCACTGCTGACCCCAACGAGTGCCTCATCTGCCACAGAGTGCTGAGCTGCCAGAGTTCACTCAAAATGCATTATCGTACTCACACAGGAGAGAGGCCATTCAAGTGTAAAATCTGTGGCCGTGCCTTCTCCACTAAAGGGAACCTTAAAACTCATTATGGTGTCCACCGGGCCAATACTCCTTTGAAGATGCAACATTCGTGTCCCATTTGTCAGAAGAAGTTTACAAATGCAGTTGTGTTGCAGCAGCATATCCGCATGCATATGGGGGGACAAATACCCAATACACCAATCCCGGAAAGCACCTGTGACAGTACTGATGTGGACCCTCCTGTGGCTGAGAAGAATGGAGACGTTAGTCGCCCAGATGAGACCGTGGAAAGCATAGAGATGGAAGAAGACCTGGACTCTCAGGATGGCCCTAGGAGTTCTTCAAAACCTCCTACTCCGTATGATGCACGATCAGAATCTCCAGCCACAGCAGCCGGCTTCTCTGGTATTGCAGCACTGGAGAATCAAATGAAGATCGTCAGCTCCGCTTTGAACTTGCAGCGGCAAAGCAGCTTGAAGTCTAGTGACAATGGCTCGGCAGAAAGTGATGGCATGACAAACGATTCGTCTTCTGTGGCAGGAGATCCAGATTACCAGAACGGCAGGAGTCCTGCTGCCTCCGAGTCTGCATCACTCCAGGCTCTGTCCCCAGCCAACAGCCAAGCTGAGAGCGTAAGGTCAAAGTCACCTAGCTTCAACAATCAAGAAGATACAGGCACGGGAAATAAATCAGAAGGTCCTGAGAATGCACCTGCAGAAATGGAAGGGGTCGTTGGTGCTTTGGATTTAACTTACGGCAATATTGGTCGAAAGGTTATTAAGGAAGAACCCGGGTTACACTTTGCAAATGGAGAATATGGTGAGTAACACAAAATGCTGGCACTAACTTTGGGTGAGGTAGCAGAATTGAAGGAAATCCATCTCTAAAAGGATGAACAGGGGTCCAAACCTCAGCTTTCCCCTCTTCCTCCTCCTACAGTAGGAGAGGGAACATGCCCTGGAAAGTTTCCCTGACTGTCAGACTCCTCTTGTCTGACTGCTGTCATCTCCTGCAAGGGGGAGCATACAAGGTCCTTAATATAAAGAAAACCTTTGCATGCTTACTGTCATTTATAGCCTCACCTGATGCATCCATGCTTGTGTTTCATGGAAAGCTGCTTAACCCAAGAATGTGGCATTACAACTGTGGGATCTTTTGTGGGATTTTTGAGCTCTTCAGCGCTGAGGGTGATATTGATCTAAATTTGACATCAAAGTGAGACTTCCTAACTCTGAAGCTCACCAGCAAAAGTAGGGATGAACTGATTTCTTTCAGAGCATCTTACCTAGCAAGTGAAATAGCAGCCCTACTGCCTGGCTTTGGTGGGCTTGGCAGGAATGCTCTTCAGGCAGGTCCAGCTCCAAAGGCAGGGCCTCTGGTATCTTAGCCAGATTTAAGCTTGGAAGCAGGAGGAGGTTGGGATAAGTGTTATCTTTGCTTTCTTTCCAGGTCGAAGTAGCATTCCAGCTGCTTTTGTTAGAGCCCCACCAGCCCTCATAAAGATGGAGATGCCCAGCGAGCGTCCCATCAGCACTAGCCATTTCATTGGCCCACCAGCTCTCTCCCCTGGTGTTGCCCCTCTCCTCGTGCCACGACCAAAATTCTGCCGTCCCGCCAAACAGCACATCTGCACTACGTGTGGGAAGAACTTCTCCTCCGCCAGCGCCCTTCAAATTCATGAACGGACCCATACAGGTGAAAAGCCATTTGCCTGCACCATCTGTGGGAGAGCATTCACAACAAAAGGAAACCTGAAGGTAAGTTGTCTCTTAAGTTGTGATCTCCTTTGTCGGGGAAGTCATAGCAGAGAGGGAAAGACTATTGCCAATCTTCGTCCTGCCTTTGGGGACAAATTTGATTTTCTTTTAGTTCCTCAAATGGTTATCTTTGACTTTTGTCTCTCCTTCCTGAGTTTCTTCACACAACTGGATAAACAGTGTACCAAGATTACCCACAGAAGTCTGCTACTGTCCTTTACTTTCCTTTTTGTATGGTAAGAAAGGCTTAGCCCTTACTAAGGAGATTGCTTTATTTTGTGTGGACTTGGATGTGTCAAGACAAACATTTCATTGACCGAATTCTACAAAATGATGCCTACAGAATACACGTGTTACACTGCACTGTTTGAAATACCATGCAGGACAAGGAGCGATAAAACTGAGAGGATAATCCTGAGACAGCACAAAGTACTTAGGGATTTTTGCATCTAAGCACTTGCTGAAGAAGTCCTGCAAGTCTTTCCTTATTGTAAGATTAATCCGTCTGCCCTGTAAGGGGCTTTCAGCTCCCTCCCTTGCACCGGGGCTTCTCTTTTCCCATGAGAACCTCTTTGAGCTCTTCAGTCCTCTTGCATAAATGCTGATGGGGAGGGAAAATACTCTGCAGTTGGTGGACAGTCACTTGTAGGGACCATTAGGTTACCAGTATGTTTGTGGTGCGGAAGATTTTTAGCTCAGGTGTAACATCTCTTCCAAATTCCTTGGTGAGTTGTTTTTTTTTTTTTCTTGTGTTAACTAAATTTTTTCCAATGTAGTCTGTTCCCAGCAAATAATGTGGCTTTTATTTTTTGGAGGGTAGGGAGGCACCTCTGCCAACATCACTGACAGTAAGTGTGAAAACACAGCCCTACAAGCACTTCAGCGGTAAACTCTAGAGAGCCATGGTGGTGTCGGGCAGTAGAATGACTGTATCTTACATGTGCCAGGAAGAGAACAAAGACAAGAATTAGCCAGATTAAATACTTACCTGAATGCAAGTGGTGTATGTGTGACTTCTTTTGAGCAACTTGGCTGTAAGCGGAGTAGAACTTGGGTATACCGTATAACTGCAGTATTAACGATTCCCTACTTTTTTCCCCTCTGGAAGGTCCATGTAGGAACTCACATGTGGAATAACTCTGCCAGGAGGGGAAGAAGGCTTTCGATTGATAACCCCATGGCCCTGCTGGGGAATGATCCCAAGAAGGTATCTGAAATGTTTCCGAAGGATATAATGCCTCCTTCAGTGAGCATTGACCCCACTGTGTGGAATCAGTACGCAGCGGTACTCAGCAATGGCATAGCAATGAAGACTAACGAGATCTCGGTGATCCAGAGCGGTGGCTTACCGACCCTTCCGGTCACCATTGGGGGCAGTTCGTCAATAAATACTGCTACGGTCTCCAAAACAGATGGAACCCAGTCTGGGACTGGTTCTGATACGGAGAAGGCCAGTGGTGCTGCTGCAGACAATGTGCCAAAACACCAGTTCCCTCACTTCATGGAGGAGAACAAAATTGCTGTTAGTTAAAAACTCTAGTGAAGTTGACGTACAGAAAGAACAAATATATATATACACAAACATATATTTTTAAGAGATTCCACTTCAGCCTCCTATTTTCCTATTGACGTGCAAATGATTTTATGGTTGTCTTTGTAAGAGTTGCCCAGAGTACAATCATGATATTGCTTTGCAAATAGTAAATAATAAATAAAGAATAGGATTTCCTTCTATTTGGAAAGATGCGGGTCTTGCAAAGTAGTTCTTACGTGTGACTTTAATGTGTACAGCCTTACAAAAGTTTCTACAACTTGAAATTCCAAAGGTTAGAATATTTACCTCTTTGTTTAGAGTGGAATACTTGGGGGTTTTGAATAGAGTGGAAGTAACCTACTGTTGATGGAAAAGCTTCTATTTACTGATGAGAAATAAAAACTATTAATGCGGGTAAAAATCCTAGAATGTCTGCCACCCTCTTAGAAATAGTTTTTCTGTTTGGATTTTTGGCTCTATGGTTTCTGAATGTACTTTTTACTATAATGGCTATAAAAACTACCAAAAAAATATATTTTTCAATTCCTTTTTGCCTCAGAAGTTCTGCGGAAAGAAAGTTGCTGTTTTTCTTTAATCACTGCTCGTGAGGAATTAATTATCTGTTTTGTTGACTGCTGCTTATTTAATACTACTACTAGGACAGTCCTTTAAGTATAGTGCCAAAACTCCTACTTCCAAAGATGTGCAGTTTTTCCTAGATGTTTTATTTCCATACCAAGAGCCCCAAACAAGCATGGGTGGGTATGTATATACTTTTTTTCCTCCTCTCTTGAAAGGGAAGACTTGCCTTGGGAAGTCAGGTCTAAAAGCTCTGCAAGGAATCTCAGGTGACTGTTGCAATTGGGCATGGGAACTGGTTTCCTTAGCAAGAGACTTTTTTTTATTTTTATTTTTTTTTCATTTGAGTAATTTAGATCAGTCTGTGTAAACCTGTATTTAAATATGAAGTATTAATGCTTAGGTTAAATGTTTTGTGGGTTTTTGGATGTCATTCCTACTCTGGTCATTAAGTTTCTTGGTGGTTTGTGAAATTGCATTCTACCAAAATGGTAATTAATGATCCATGTGTATTGTATGAAGGTTGCTGGATGGTCATCTGGATTCTAAGTTATCTACCTCATTTTTTCCTTTTGTAGTTGTAGTGTCTATTTTTCTATTAATGACCACTGTAATGAACTGAGATTCAAGCAGATGCTTCCATGCACTATCTGAAACCAAAACCTGATGTATTAGTGGAAGCACCTGAAGACTTACTGGACTGCCCTTTCGCTATTCCTCTAACGTCTGCTGGAGCTGTGTGTGTGATGGGATCAAAACCAGACTGGAAAGCGAGCATTTGGTGTGGAAGGACTGAACGATGGAAAGAAGTCTAGTTGTTGACTGCAGGAAATCTTCAAGTCCAGTCTCCGTTGTGGAAGGCCCCAAAAATGCAGATTACCAAAAGTTTGTGTAATGTTGTTGCACCTAATTCTTGCTTATGATCTCTGTATGCCGAGTTGTGCCTTTCCTGCTGGACTTGGAAGAACATACCAGTACCTGTTTACACTGTAAAATGGATATTGTTACATAGACCATGCAAAAGGCATCCCAGTTGTCAAGTTTCTGAGTTGTGAATGTATGACTTTTAAGAACTCTGTAGTTTTGAGTATCTACTGATGCGTTTCTGTTGACATTTTCAGAATAAATTTTGGGATGGCTTTTTCACACTTAGTACTTACATTTTTGTGGCAAAGCATTTGTCTTCTGAAGAGCAAGCTCAATGGAGTCAGCATCCTTTCTCATTCCAGTGACTTTTTAAATCCATGAATCTAGGGTTAAGCTTTAGTTTGTTACTTAAAACAACAGCAAGTAGGTAGCTGTGGAGGAGTCTCTCAAGGAGTTTATTGAGAATGGTGGGGGTTTGGTATAGGGATTGGTACTTGCCAGGGATGTTGATCCCCACACTAAAATAGAATTGCAGCAATAGGTGCAGTAGTTCCTGTACTGCAATCACCCTAGAAAGGGAAAGGAATACTAAGTTATCTAATTGCTGACTGTGTAGATAAATGACTTCCCCTGAAGAGCAAAAGAAAAGAGTTCTGAAAACAGCCCTGATACAGTGGAAAAGTGTTCAGATTCTGATAAAACTGAAACCAGCAAATTTATTTTGTGCATGGGTGGTAACAGTGGAGGAAAATGGTGGAGAACTGGAGCACCCTTAAGGTGCATCTGTCTGACATCAGTGCTGCCTGCTCATGGTGCCCCTTGCACAAGGCTCTTGAGAGTGGGAAAAAGGCAGGAAGGAAACACTTGCTCTCTAGGCTCTACCACAAGCTCAGAAGGAATGAAAAAGGAGGAAAAAAAAAGGGGTGGGGAGGGCAGGACCAGATATGAAGTGGTCCAGGAAGGTGGGCAAAATAGACATCGGAGCAGAAGGAAAGGTACTAATACATGGTGGGTGTGCAGGAAGGTACAAAGCTTACAACACTATGTAGAGCATGCAGTTGTTCAAAAGCACTCTAGTTCCTGGAGGCAAAATATTTGGTGCAAAAGAAGACAACCCATCTCTGCTTTGGGAAACCAAGGGATAATAATCTCAACCACAATGAAGAGTACAGCAACAGGTCTCTCAGTGGTGATAAATACAAATAAACTACATGTTCATGCTCATGTGGATACTGTTCCCAGCCACTGAGTTTATAACCTGCTGTGAGGTTGCTCTGGGTACCTGGATGGACTTGCTGCCAGAGCTGCTGCTTTGTCTCTGCAAACTTCAGGCTGGACTTCTGGCTGGTTCCTTACACGGGTGGTGCTGGGCATCCCATGAAGGATGTGCTGCCCGTGCAGGACCAAATGCAGCAACACCAGAAACGGCGTGGTGTGAAAGAGGAGGTGTTGGGTTTACAGGAGAGGTGGACCACATCTGCTCATACTGGGAAATCTGCATTCCAGCATGGGCCAGCTGTGGGTATGGTGAAAACATGGCCTGGCTTCAAAACCTGTGATAACAAACCTGCTCTTCACTGATAGTTTGATATGAAGTGGTATCGTGATGCCATGAAAATGTGTCAGCAGCAGGAGGAAAGGAGCAGTTTTGCAAGCTGGAAGCCAACAAATCCTGCTGTCCTGGGGCTTTGCATTTTGGTGGTATCCGTTGATGTCTCCTCATCCAAAAAGCTCCTAAGGTTTGGGGTGTCTTTCTCTCTTAAATGTTAACTGAGCCTGTCCCACAAGGGCTGAGCTCACATTACAGCTTTACCTCAAAATGCCAAACTGTCTGCCTTTTCATGACCACCCATAAGAATGTAATTATGTATTTAGATCTCTGCCTTCTTTAACTGTACTAGTCAACAGGTTGGAAACCGAGAGGAGATGAGGAGGTAGGAGGAGTTTATTAAAGCATGAGCTTTGGTCTAGAAATCAAGTGTCAAAAACCTGCTGGGAAACCACGTCAACGAGGGGTTTTGGCAAATAGTTGTACAAGATCCTGCAGCATAGGGTGGTTGGGGGAATCGGGTGGGTGCAGCTGGGTCCTGCCTTGGCCAGGGGGACAGCAGCGAAAATGAAATGACGTGCTTGGCACAGAGTGCGAGACTTTGCTTGCCAGGCAAGTGTCCCACAGCTCAGGGACAAGGCAGCTCCAGGCTGGAGCGCAGCAGGAACCCCAGCTAATCATGGGTCTTACCAGAAAACTTGAATAATGGGTAGGACCTATCTGACCGCTGTCCCCACAGCTGTGCCATAGGGATATTTCTGCTGGAGGCAGCTGGGGGGGACACTGTGTTTCTGAAGCGAGCAGGGCTGGGAACGAGCTGCTCTCCTGTGTGCGGGAGCTGAGCCAAAACCTTCTGAAACTCAGCGTGTTGGAACTCAGCACACTGGCAAGTGTGTACAGTTTACAGTAACATTGCATATTAACAATGAAAAAAGACAGCTGATTCTCTTCTTCCCTATGCTAATGTAAATTAAGACCAAGTTTACTGAAGCTAATATAGCTGCTCTGGTGTGAGAGCAGAAGTGAGCATGGTATGTGCGCTGTCTCTGCTCATTAGCTTCTCTTCTTGCCTAAAGGACTCTCCTGTTCTTATTTGTTATTGCTTACTTTGCTCATTGCATAGAGGATTTGCCTAGGCTGTTGCTTTTGTCTAAGTAGCATATTTACTTGTATGAGCTAAGGTAAAGTCTGGGTTACTTAAAATGTTAAATTTGAACTTAAAAGCTGCACTGCTTTAAAAAAAAAAGTAAATAAAATACATTAGCTTTACCTTAATGTATTAGCTCTGTTCCTCTAAAGAAATCTTTCTCTTGACTTACCCATTCTGTTAAAAACTCTCCAAAAAGTCAATGGGAACTTTGAGGAGTGAGTTTGTCTGAAAATCATGTAGATAACGAGGTGTCTGGGCTGAGCTCGGTGAGGCTGATTGCCTTTCCAACACCTGCAGCGAGGCGATGGGAGCTGTCCTGGGGCTGCTGATCGATACAACCTGGAGTAAAGCATAAATTACCATTGAGCTTGGATCTACAGAGGGGAAAGGGCCTGGCTGAGGTGCTTGAGCTGATGGTGTGGCAGGGAGAGGCTGAAACAAAGGAAAAGGGATGAGTATTGCATTTTTTTTTTATATTTTTGTATTGAAAGCTATTAAGCTTACTGCAGGGTTTGTGCTACATTTGGAATTGAGAGAGATGATGTCTTCTGTTTGAAAACTAACAGCTTAGGCAGAAAGCCACCTTAGTGTCTGTGTGATCCTACGAGGTTATTGATACAGTGTTGGGGCTCGGTCTCTTTTTGTTTGGCGTGCTCAGGTGAGAGGGCTCTGCTGTGCTGTGCCTCCCATGGTGAGTGCTCTGCCTTAGTGCTGGGTGGGGGAGCGCTGGATCGGCACATTTGACTTCAGCTCACATTCAGTGCTGACCTAGAAAAGCGTCTGTCAGTGCACAGCCCCAGCAGGACAGGAAACGGAACTCAGAGAGAAGAGCTGGCAATTACACACTCCCACCTATTATATTATATTATATTATATTATATTATATTATATTATATTATATTATATTATATTATATTATATTATATTATATTATATTATATTATATATTTCATTATCGTATCTTCTGTTTTCTGCACTTTGAGTTAATTGCTTATAAAAGGCAGGGGTTTTAGCCATGTTTTGATTGCTGTTAATACCACTGATACTTGAAGCTGTGTGATTTATTGGAAAGCATGCTTTTTAACACCTCTTATAACTGAATCGTGCTGGACATGCCAGCCAATCTAAAGCAGCATCCCTTGCCTTTCAAAATCCTTTATTAGCCTCTCTGGCTGCCACATCTTGGAATCCAAAGATTAATTTCTCTGATTCAATTACTTCATGTAGAAAATGTCTTGTTTCAGAATGAGAACAGGTGGATCTCATTGTGTGCCCTATTTTCTAATACTTGGTTTAGGTAAAATCCAGGCACTACTAAGGTTTTGTGTAAAAGTGTCTCTGTAAAGAAAACTAAAAAGAAATTTCTAATTTAATTCATAGTACCTAATGCTATTTTATATGTATATAATTTAGTCAGACATAGAATCTAAATATATGGAGGAAAAGCAGAGCGGTACTGCCCATAATGTCAGCGCAATACCTAGAACTACAAGAGCAGAAGGGAAGAACAGGGTGAAATGTGAAGACCACAACCTTGAGCAGCAAAGGGCATCAGTGCGAGGTCAGGAATGCAAACGCGCTCTTGCAGCGTTCGAATCTCTTTAACCATGGAGTGTGGTCACAGCTTCTGTACGCTTGTTGCCTGTACTTCAATCAGCTCATTTAAGCTTTCAGATAATAATTTTGAAAAATCCAACAAAACCAAAGCAAACTGTAATGTGAGCAAAAGTCAAAGCACTTGGTTTATGAAACCATGTGCATGTGAGGACCAAACTGTGATGTGTTAAGAGCAGAAAGGTGATGCAGGAGGAATATATGGGGAAAATCACTGACAAATAACCTGTGTTCTTACTGTAGTAATATAGAACCTGTCCTGAAACCTTTTATGCATATTATCTTCCTAAATCTTCAATGGCTTTGCAGTCGTATGCACAGGATGGCAGAGATGCTTTTAAATCGAGTTAGCTGAATTGGCTTAACAGCCCTTTACAGTCCTGTAGATCCACTTCACGAAGTTTGTTCTAGAAGAATGTGTCTCCAGTCAGTCTGGATGTTCAGAATACCAAACTTACACACCTGTTGTTTTTGTGAAACCAGTTTGATTAGTTAGTCCTTTAAGTTCAGCACATATTCAGATAACTTACTGCTTTGGGGTACCTGAATCCCTGTAAGTATTAAAATCACTCCAAGCATCTCAACTCCTGATGTTCAGATTTTGAAAAAATCAAATTCCTTCATTATCTGCTTTTATGTTCCCATATAAATTCTTCCAGTCTTAACTGATAAAATAAGCACTCTATGGGGTTTATTTTTTTTTAAACAAAATTTGCAAATATAAAATGTGTAACAAATACCAATTTGCCCTCAGTTTGTAGCTTCACACTTTTATCACACAGGATATGTAACATGGAAATCAGCATGGCAAGAATTCATAAAACAGCTGCAGCTAATAGCAGAACAATTTCAAGAGATAACAAAATGAAAATGTGAGTTTGTCTAGAAAGCTGTAACTTTTTCTTTCTTCATTTCTTATGTTTGACAGCTGTTCTAGATGAATGACAGTTTGGCTGTTATTGTTTTGAAAACTAGGGGCTGAACGGTTGTTTTCTTTATGATCTGCAACATATAATTGTGCAAGGATGAAAGAGATCCTATACGAATAGCACACTTCCTCAGATCAACATGAGAAGTATCTGCTGTGAAACTTCATTATGAGAATGCCAAATGTTCTCTCGATAACAGAGCCTATGGCAGTATGAGCTTTATTGTAGTTTCCCTTAGCAAGTGTTGATGGATTTATGGAGGGCTTCATTAAATATAGGCTTAAAGGATATCCGCTATCGCCCACTTGTCAAAAGAAAAAATAATATCAAAGCCATCCGTGCAGATCAGAGATGCAGGTGTTAACAGTGCATTATAATCTGGTAGTGTTTAACTTGCCAATTAATTGCGGTAGTCTTGTCTGAGCTCTGGCGTTTAAAAGATAAATTTAAAAGATGAATGTGTCTCGTGTAGGCTTAGGGCGCATGTACAATGATACCATATTGCTGATGATTCTTGCTTCAGCATCGCGGCTCACGTTTGTGTTTCTCTTGCTAAAATGCTCCTTCCTGGCAATGACTCTGTGTTCAAGCAGCCGCTAAGCCCCAGGAATGGGCAGCTTTGGTACGTTCGCTTTTATTCTGAGGGGTGTAATGCCACAATCTGAGCCTGTTTCAGTACTGCCTTGAGAAATGGTGATGTTCCACTGCCCCAAGCCCACCTCTTTCCTTGTCGTTTGCAGGAGTGAGTCGGTACCATGGAGAAATACCGCGGTGTACAGGGCTGCCTGCTGCACGGTTACTGCATGGCTGCGAGTTTTCAAGCCCTTAGCAACCAAATCCCTACTCCTGCACGCTCGTCTGCCTTACAGATGGTGCAGCTGCAAACACAGCTCTGAAATGAGCCTGGAAATACCATGTGCAATGGGCTACGTTGTCAGACAAAAAAGGTGCATCCTGGTATTTGTAAAACATGCACTTATGAAATCAGATAATAATAGGTACAAAGAATAACGTCACAACTTCAATTGCCTGTGGAATCATGAACATTTTGTGCAAGCAGTTACATACCTGCAGTCTGAGCTATGTCCTTAGATGTCAGAATTACCTATAATTTGATACTCGTGTTTAGAGGGGTGAAAAAATAAACAAGGTAAGCAAAACTAAATGTATTTCTAAAATTCATTTATTCTTCCAACATATAAAAAGCCAGAACATCGTTATTATGGCCTTCTACATTGTTCATTGGGCAAAACCACTGGAGTCTCATGCATGAAAAACTTGGCCATTTAGTAGCACAACTAAAATGGAAGAAAATTTATAGCATATTGTGCATAATAGGTAATGAGTACAATTTGCAAGTTCATTGTCAAAACCACCATCCATTGTTTGAGTGGGAAACTGGCACTAGGACTTGCACCTTGGAGGAACATAGGCACATTCCTAAAATGCAGTTTATTTATGTGTTCTTTAGTCATTGGAGCTTAGAGACCTGGATGCATTTGGGGATCAGTGAAACACATTGGAAGCATCACCTGTGGGTGGGAGGCTGGTGTCACGGACAGAGAGGGGGAGGCAGGGCCATGGGGGTGGGAGGTGATGCTGCTCTGTGACCTGGAGCTGCTGTGGAGAAGTGAGGGAGAAAGGCAAAATAATTAGACAGGAAGGATCGCTCCCACAACACTGGGAACTGTGACAGTAAAGGCTCACAGACACAGAAATTTCTGTTTGAATTTAGGCGTGCCCTGCCAGCCAGTCATGCCCATAGGCCGGGCTTTGCCAGACTGAACTTTTGCTTGTCCTTGTAGACTTGACTGGCAGAACACATGAGACTTGGGACTACTCCATGCATAAAACATAATCCTACTTGCAAAACAAGTGTGCTTGTGCTATCTGCTCTGGGAAAAAGATACGAAATCATTCCAGTTAACAACCTGGTAGTTTTGTACAACCATTCGCATTAAAAGGGGGACTTCAACCTTAGACTTGCCAACAAACAATTTCTGGTGTTGAAATGGGATCTATAATGTGCAGTGATGAAAACACTGACAGCTTTTCTCCCTGCAAGGCAGCCTCAGGGGAGGCCAAGTGCTCCGGAACTGCTTCTATGACAAATCATTTTTTTGGGAGGGAACAGGCAGAGGAATAAAACTCTGTTTGCTGTTGTGTTAATTTAATCATCTGGGCAAAAAAAAGTCCTGGGAGAAAAAACATAGATAATGATTTAAAATTATGGAAAATAATTCTGCTCCTTTTAATTAGCAGTTGTACACTATGAATTCTGCAGCTTACAGGGCTCCTTTGTGAGCCTCAAGTTCTGTGCTTGCAAAAATGGAGCATCAGAAGAACCAAAAAAGGTTTTACTTCACTTTATTTAGGAAATCTAATCTCTCAGTGTGAGGCTAGAGGTGTTCCTCTGGGCATTTCTTCTCAACAGGCAAATGGAAATCAAAGGCTTGGAAATCAGGAGAGTGCACACCTGCTGTGAACAGTGAGATCACATGTAAAATCTTTATAACAAATTTAATGCTATGCAAGAAACACATCAAGGAGTGGGTTTAGCTTATTGGGCTACAGCCTAGTCTGGATCTTTCACAGTGATTTTCCAGCTAAAAATCAAAAGTGTTACAATATAAGGCAGAAAATTAGGGTGCCTGTATGAGAGGCTTTGAACGTTTTTGTGAATCCTCAGGTGCTGCAGCATGAAGTCTGTCACTGTCACTTGATTTCTATGCCTGTTTGCTAAACTCATTACCCTGATGATGCAGATGCATGTCAAGCTGGCTGTGCATCCCTCTGCTCCTCTTTTAGGATTGCCGGAACTGAGGGTCACTTTGCGACCGTCAGTTGTTTCTCCACCCATGTTTTTGGATGGTACAGTTGGGCAACGTGCAGAAATGACATTTAGCTGGTCCGTATAAAGGAGTGCTGTCACCTGGTTCTGTCTGAAACACAAAGAGCCAAAAATGTGGTGCTTAAAAGAGAATGCTGGCTATTTTAAAATCCACTGCCACTTCTACTGCAAAGCAAATAACAGTGACGTTTGATAAGTTTTATTTTAATTACAGATTGAGCCTCAGTGCTGGAGGCTAGGATTATCATTTCAGCCGGTTACAGCATGAGGCCAGTGGGTTTGTGGCAATGGTGTTATGACTTGTGACAGTTTTGGCCAAGTACAACATCCTGTTAAGGTTCTTCAGTTGCTCGTTTTGTTACATTATCATTTGAAGTTAATTATCTCATCACATCTCTCATAAAAAAAAAAATCTGCAGTTGAATGTGAGAAAAAATGGAGTAAATATATTTCATGAGCTTAAATGTTTGTGTATTTCTATTTCTACTTCAATTCTCCCCATAAGTGGATGAGAACAGTAGATTGAGAAGTAAGAAATTAAAACATGGTATTACTAAATTGAAATACAGTCTAAAAGTCAGATCTACAAAGAGTTTTTGTATTAAGACTGCCCTAGCTGGAATGGCATTGAAAACAGCTGCCTAAACATTCTCAGTGCTGGTGCCTGACACTGGTGTAACTATTAATTACGTTGCTGAAATGTCCTCATTACAAAATGTCAGGATGACTCTGCTTCAACTGTAAGGAAAAAAAAAATGACAATTGCAGTTTTTGTGCTGGTGTAATCCAGAGTGTAACCTGAGCTATAACACAGTGAGGGCAGGAAAGAGAAGAGTGCTACCCACAAACTCTGATGTGACTTGCTCCCGTTTGCCCTTTTATTTTATTTTTAACATATATTCTCTGTTTTTCTTTTTTTTTTAATGGTCTTCATTTTTCACTGGAAAAGTATAATACTAACTATTATTTAAGATTGCCTTGAACTCAAGCAAAAACCCCTTGTCATTAAAAAAAAAAGTCAGTTTAATATATGTTACTTTACAGTATGTTAAAACTAAAGGTGATTTTGAACTTACACTAAGGCTTACCCACTCATTCTCTTCTCTTGGTCATTGTGATCATGGTATTTTAGTTCTGCAGAACTATAGAGCAGTTTAGATTGACTGTGCAGGCAGATGAGATCTGGCAGCCCAGGACTGCAGGCAGCTGTAGGGAGCAGCTACAACAACTAAACAAGACACGCGTTGTAAGTGGTCTGAGTACAGCTGCATGTCTAAGTACGTACACGTGTCTTTGTTTAGTGACCATTCCAAGCAGATTATTGTTCTGAAGGGTTTTGCAAACTGTGTGAAAGGGATAGGACATAAGACAGCCATGCACTTCAAAGAGGTTCAAAGTTTGTGGTGACTGGGACTGCAGTGTAAGGGATGTGTAGACCCAACTATTTTGTATGATCTTTATCTACACTGGGCATTTCCTCCTATAGGTGCACCGGTGTAAGTCACTGTGGTTTCAAACAGGAAGAAGCTCCACTGGCACAAATGACAGCCTGTACAGCAGGTCTGCTGTCCTCACTGCTGTGGCTGGGTGGGTGGTGGGAGCAAATTTAGCCGGGCAATGTCCACAGCGGCTGGAGCACCCTGACCAAAGCAGCAACCTTGTCAGCAGCCATGGGCACCTGCCTGCGCCAGCCACGGGCACAGTGCTGTGCAGTACAGACGTGACTTCGCTTACAGAAAATGTGTAACACCCATGTTATGACTCTTCATGATGCAAATCTGGGTGAAGAAGCCCCTGGTCCAAGCCCGTGCGCTCCCAAGGCTCTGGTGCTCTCACTGGTGCTGCTTGGCTGCTCACAGGCTGCGCTCAGCATCCGGCTCCTGATGGGATTTGACTGAAATAAATGAATAAAGGAACTCTCCCAGACAGATGGTTTTTGTAAAAGCAGTCCCTTTGCAGAGCCGATGGAGAGCACAGCCACACAGAAAGTGTCCGAGGGGAACGGCAAAGCAGGAGGAAGTGATTTGAGAGCGGTGGGGGCTGGATCCTCAGTGACCAGCTGTGACACTGTGACACGGGGCCACCGCCTAACTAGTTACACAGCGGAAGCAATTTTTAGTTTGTTACTATTACTGACCTTTTCTCAGTTGCTTGTTGGTCTTCTTCAGTGACTTCAACCAAGCTCCCAACAGGCGATCAGCGCAGTTTCTGGTGGCTGACCAGATACCATTACCCGCGTTAGACTTCCCTATTTGTGGTTTTCTAGTTGTAATTTAACATTCCACATTTTAAGAAGGATGTGTGACATGAATATTTGTGTTGAACAATTTTTCTCATGATACTATCACTAGGAAAGTGATTTGAATGGGATCATTGCAGTATCAGTTTCTAATTCTCCTTATGAAATACTACTTTGCCACTGGGAATTTTGTTTTTCATGTTTGAATGTCAAATAAGTTTGAGCACGAAAGGTGCATGGGCTAGATGTGAGCAGGGTGTGCAGTTCTTAAAGGATTCCCTTGCATTTTTGTTTATGGCAAAGAAGAACATGAAGATACTGAGACACCAGGAGAAAAATGCAATAGAGATAGAACAGCTGGAATGAAGCAAGATGATGATGAAGACAGAATGGCTGTCAAAGACACATTGGGCAGAGTTTAGCTGGGATGGGAATATGAAGCAGCTGGTGGAAAGACTCTGGTGGCATCCAGGAACCCTATCTGATAAAACACCAAGGTTATCAAGCCAAGCAATTTCCATAGCCCAATGCTTTATTGGAATCTGATTTGTATACTTAGTTTTAATGAGAATTTAGTCATGGTTATTGTAAAGAAAAGCTTGAAATCATAAACAGGAGAAAAATGCTGGAGCAATTTGTGCCTAGATTTGCAGAGGAAATATGGATCAGGATGCAGAAAAGAGCATTGCCAGGAGTAAGTGAAGGTCACCAAGCAAGAAGGGTGTCAACAGCGGCTCTGAAAAGCACAGCCCTGTGACGTGCGTGGTGGGATGGTATAAAGAGGGAGAGATATAACCTGCACCTTTGCCCTGGCTGCAAAAGGCTGAGGACACAGGGGATGTGGTGCGGTCCTTTCACCTGAGGTGAAACACAGGAGGCCACGGGTGTGGAGGTGGTGGGGGTAGGAGCCCAATGGTGCGGGATGGCACTGCTGAGCCTCCGGCCCGGCTGGGGGATGGCTGGCGGGGTGCATAGGGCACCGAGGGGAAGGGCAGCCCGGCAGGACTCAGTCCGGCGCCCCAGGTGCGGGATTAAGGCAGAGCAGGTGCCGGCCGTCGGGGGTGCAGGAGCGGGGCCGAACCGGGCCGGGCGCCCCGGGAGGAGCAGAGAGATGCGGAGCGGGGCGGCAGGCGAGAAGCGAACCGGGCCGGGGGGGCGGAGCGGAGCGCACCGGGGCGGGAGGAGCGGGCGCGGCACCTGCGTGCTGGGAGCCCGGCAGAGCCCAGCCCGGCCCCCTCGGCGCCGCCAGACGGTGGCGGGCCGGGCCGAGGCGCTGCTGGGAAGCGCATCCCGCCCCGCTCCGCCCCGGCAGCCGCGGCCATGACCGACAACATCCCGCTGCAGCCGGTCCGGCAGAAGAAGCGGATGGACAGCAAGCACCGCAGCGGGTGAGCTGCTCCGCGGAGCCCGTGGGTCCGGGGCCCCGCTGCTCGTCCGGCCGCTGCCCGTGTTATGGGGGGCGGGCGGGTGGCGCGACCCCCGGTGCCTTCGTCTCGGGGAGGCGGTGGGGTCCCCGCCCGGTGCCTTTGCGGGATGCTCGGGGAGCCGTGTCGGCGTAGGCTGCGCGGCCGCGGTCCGGGCGCGGCAGGAGGAGGAGGAGCAGGGGGAGGCAGGCAGGCAGGCTGACAGGTTGTTCCTGACGCCATTGCCGTGGCACGCCCGGGCGGGGGGCAGGACCCTGCCGGGCGGTGCTGCGTTGCGGCCGGGGGCGCCGGGGCTGGGGGAGAGTGGGGCCAGCCATGAGCTGCCAGCTGGTAGCCCCTTGCGTGGGGAAAAGGCAGCCTGGGCGGCCCTTATCCTCATCGTCTTCTCCATTAGAGCCCTTCAGACAAAGCCTGGGCAGCAGCGAGCGCGGCGGGGGGTGGGGGTGGCCGAGCCCGGCCCGCGGGTGCGGGGCAGCGGGAACGGCCGCGGTGGCACCGGCCGCCTGGCCCCGGGTCCTGTTTGTCATCTCGCTGTTGCGCTTGGCGTGGGGCCGAGAATTACCGGCTGGTTCCTGAGAGAGCGCTCGGCCTGTGCTTGGGAATAGCGTTGGGCCGGAGATGGTGTTTGTAGGTCCGTAACAAAGGTCTCTGTCTAAATGTAGGAGGCTGGGTTTAACTGTATCTGTCAAAGCAATACAGTATCTTTAATGTGGGATGTTGCAAAATCCCGAGTGTGGGATTTGTTCCTAAAGGAGACATATGTATATATTTATCCTGATAGCCATCCCCATGCAGGAAGTTATAGATGATCCTGTAATACTATTTTGGTAGGAAATTGCACCATTATCTAGACAGGTTGGTTTGTACGTAGTGGGTTGTACAGGCTATCCAAGTTACCTGGCTGTCAGTTATTGCGATGCTTCTTTTGACCCTGAATATTTTTATTTTTTAATGTGGGGAGTTATATAGCAAAATAAACTAAAATATCAAAGGAAGTCCCAACTGATAAAACAAGAGGAAATTGGTACTTTTTTCATTGTTTGTTATGGTTTTTGTTGATAGTTTTGATTGCATTCCTCTAGCTGAAATTGACCTACGTAGTTTATTCATTATTGGAATTATTCTTTATTATGAACATTGTTTGTAGCAATATCTGTGCCAGTGGATACTAAACCGGGAGGTGTGTGTGATGCAGCAAGTAATTCCCCAGCGCCTGGGTAACGTGCATCACTGGGCAGGTTCCACAAGGTGCAGCCACCATGGCATTAAATTTGGTCACGTGGATTGAAAGAGATCAGGGAGAAGTGGATGCCCAAGAAATTTCTTAAAGCTTCTTGAATTATTTATTTTCCTAAAATTCTCTAATCTCCATGAAGACCCCCTTGGGTATTAGGATATGGTTAGTAGTGTCTAACAGAAATTGCCCTCGTCTAATCTAAGTTACGGTTTGCTGGTTGTGGACTCTACCTGATTAGCAGTCACAAAGATGATGTTTCCAGTGTTAGCAAGAAATTTTGGCAGCAAGAAGTTGTGAGGGAAGATTGCTTAGGATTTTTCTCGATAGCAGTCTAAGTAACTTGGCTTTGGGGTTTTTGTTTGGTGCGGTAACTTTGGGGATGTGACTTATCATATATTGGGAACTCTTGTTTTACTGAAAAGTAGCCTGTGATATGTTAGTAATTTGATTAATGATAGTGTGGATAACAAAGCATTAAAGTCCAGCAAATCCAAAACAATGTTATAAACCAAAGGAGAAATCAGCCAACAAGTAAGGGAGGGTCCCTGGTGTCACATGCAGGATGGAGTCCCAAGGATCCTAAGCCATAATGAAGAGCAAGTCATCTTCCTTAATACATGTGAAAAGCCAGGGATAAGCAAGTTTTGAAAGACTTCACCTTAGCACAGCCGTAACTGAAACTTCTGCTGTGGGGGTTCCCCCCCAGCAGTGGGGGTGAGTTCTCAACAGAGATTTTTGTCAGTGTGGTGTTCTGGAGCAGGGAACAGATTTCGGTTTGTGAACTGAATGACTTCACAGAAATCTTCGTGTATGCTAACAAAAAAAAAAAAAAAAGGAGAAATGCCTAATTTGCATCTAGGCAGCAAAGGGCAGGTGTCATCCGAGCAAGGATTTCGTTACAGCCTCAGCCTGGGTCATACATTGAAGAGAAGCCAGGAAGGACCTCATGCAGTAGCCGGGCGGAGATGAATGATGACACAGACAGCTGAGATCTGTGTCAAAGAGAAACCATGTGTTTAATGAACTGGTGGGAGAAGTGCTGTTCCTGAGCATAACTTTAGCGTGGATCTTCCTTGCTGCAGTCAAAGGCTAAGTTCCTGAATTCTGTAGCTGTATGCCTTCAATTCAGCCATATTCTTTCCAATGTGTTGCAGCACTCTGAAAAAAGCACGGTGAGATACATGCCAGTTAGAAGGGGGGGATAGCGTTAACTGCAGTGGGACTGGTAGTGGGATGGGGGGGGCTCTGAGCTTCCCAGGGGCCGAGCTCTGTTGGGAAGGGTGCTGCAGGTTCCTAAAGCACTCCAGGTGTTCGGTGCCTGACACAAGTTTTCCCTATATAGCTTATGGTCTCAGTCCACAATCCTGCAGGGTGTTTTGTTGAAGCTGTCAAACTGCTGTGCTCACGCTGCCTCCACAATGTAGAAAGGCCTTGATCGAGAAACGTGGGGGGGGGCGGAAAATGGGGAATGAGCCGGGGAAGGAGGAGCTTTACAGTAACATTTCATTCGGCCATTCCATTCTATGTGTGTAGGTACCCTGGCTCTGTTTAAAATGGCAGATTCCATTTCAAAGTCAACAGAGAGAGGTGGGAGCTGCTGCCCTCCGTCTGCCCGCGCGTGGGTGTGCGGTGCGTGCCCAGGGGGCTGCTTTCCTGCAGGGATGGAGGGCAGGAGTGGGCTGCGGGAACAGCAGCACTCCTGGCCCCTTTCTGAGCCACCCAGCTGCCGTCTGAAATGAAATGGGAGCGTTTGAATCACGGGGAGGTGCATTAGAAGGCCAGGGGGTTGTGCGTGGCTCTGGTTGGTTGGTTGTTTGTTTTTTTTTTTAATCAACAGAAAATTCTTTATATGCTTTTAAAGTAATAAAATGTGGATGTTGGTTTATATATTAAAGGTGCCAAGGACTTAACAGCACAGCCCCTGAGAAACACAGAAACATCATCTGAGAAATATGCTGGTAGTAGAAGTGATTTAATATGTTGATTAACACTAATTTGACAAATACTACCCCAGTATTGGACAAATGCGAAACTTTTTTCCATTAGGTTTGTTTTACACAAAAAATGCTTATGAAAGCATTTTTCATTTTCTCTCTCAAATGTTTTTCCATGAAACATGCTGCATTTATAAAGAAAAACTGCTTCTTGGTAATGGCTGTTCATCTGGCATCTGACAGTCAATCTGTCCTAGTACTGCTTCTTACATCATCACTAATAATGTGCTTTTGTAAACAAGTATCATCCCAAGTGAAGTACACAGTCGACCTTTGTGCTCTTCACCATCTCCCCAGTCCTGTAGATCCCTGTGCAGACCAAGGGCCACATCATTTACAGGACTCAAAGTTTTCGACACAGTCACGTTGAAAGAGATGCTTTTGAGTGGTTGTGATTTTTATTTTGGGGATTTGTGAGTTTGTTTATTATTATTATTTTTTTTGCCAAGTTGTGATTTCAAATGTGAATAACAGTGCTGTATAAGCTTCCCGTATAGGCTGTCTTCATATATTTTTCATGTTCTTTCTGTAAGATCATAATTCGTGCTGTACAGTGGCTTTCTAGTTTACTGTACTTGCAATACTGTTCTTCAGTGCTTCAGTTGCAAAATGGAGAAGGAGAAATGTTTAGCAATGTGTATTCCTAAACTTTTATAGAAAACTGCTCACACTTCTTGCGCCTTGTGATTCCCATTCCTGGAAAGTGCATGCTAATTTTATCAGCATCTCTAAGCAGCAGTGTAAACTTGCAGCTGTTTTTCCAGACAATCTTTCTTTCCCTTTCAAGGATGTAGCCACCTGATTTCCTGATGGAAAGTATATTGTCATTCCTAATAATGCCAGTAGTTCTCTCCTGCCAGAAACAGCCAACTGCCTCCAGTGACACTGACCTTACCCTGAGCAAAGAACTTTGGAGTGATGTGATGGGCTGAGAAACCCCTTCCCTCATCATCCAGGTCTTCAAGCTTGATACTCAAAAGCAAGGATGGTATCCAAAGAAACAGTAGATCACAGAGCTATGCAATACCTGTGAAATTTAAGGGAGGAATAAGTTAATTGGAAAAAGCTGACAGCCCCAGTCAAAAGGACTTATTTAATGAGCACCAGGATAATCTGAAAACACATTTGTGCACTTGTTTGTGCTCAGAGTACTTTGTTTCTGGTACCCAACTGCATGGATTTGCCAGAATGTATTTTTTCAAGGTCAAGATTATTCAGTTTCCAGAGGAGAAGAAAGGGAAAAGGAGACTGTCTGAAATGTTCCTTGTTAGGTTCACCCCCATTTTCCTGCATCTTCTTTCCCTTTTGCTCTCATTACAAGTTATGTTTTGTCATCCAGAATGCAGGCATCCCAAGTTGGCTATTTAGGGGTGCAGCCCAGGACTTTGCACCCTAAGCATGGCTGTCTCTCCTCACAGTACAAGTCCTTGGCAGCTTTTGAGGGCTTTTGCTTTGGCTACTGTGTGTGTTCATGAGCTGTCCAGTGCCGGCACATTCTGGGCTTTCACTGGTGTCGCAGCACATGTTGTGCCAATACAACCTGTTGCAATAATAATAAAAGCAGCTGTGGAGAGTGGTATTTAATGACATTGCAACTTTGGCCCGTGTAAGACGGGTTCAGGTAGTGAAGCTGTTGTGTCTGCACGTGACCCAGGGTAGGTGAATGAAACCTGCCATTGGTCTGTTAAAACACAATATGGCATTACAGCCACTCCTGTTTATGTAAAGCACTTTGTAAGGATCACAGATATATGCAGGATTTTAAAGCGGAACTTATGAGCTTAGTCATGTATTCTTCCTTAATGAAGTTTGAGATATCATTGAAAAGGTAAAATTAAAAAAAAATGACAATGGAATGCTTGGGGGGGGGTGATAAACATCTGCCTATAAGAATTACTATATGGTTCTGTGCTTGAGAAATGTCAGTGTTTTTACCAAAAGCTCCTTTTCTAACTTATTTCAAGAAGCCGTGGGTTGGCACTTGTGTAATTAGTGTGCGGAGAGAACCGTCACCACTTCACATTCCCGCCCGCCCAGGGCTTGGACTGTGGCATCTGCTCTGAGCCTGCCCAGCAAAGCACAGGCGCTGCTGCGTGGTTTGTGGGAAAAACAAGGTCACAGAGTAGGTGCGAGTTAAATACCAGCACTGGGGCTCACTGGGCACCTTCGTAACAAAAACTCTTTGGGGATCTTTGAATGTATATGGGCTAATGATCAGCATTTGCTGTTTGCTTGTATACGAGTTCCTTGCTCAGCACTGCACGTTCCGGGGCAGGATTCGAGACGATGACGTAACGGGATTCCTGAGCGCTGATAAAACCTTCCCAGTTAAAGTCTTGCAACATGCGGCTCTGTTGTTGCTGGTTGTAGTATTGCGGTCATTGTTTGGACTTTTTTTTTTTTTTTTTTTACAAGTTCCTTTAAGTTTCGTAGAAACCTCATGCTAAAAGGCTATGTAGCAGAGTTGGTAGAAATGCTGGATATTCTTTACTTGAGCATTGATACTACTGATAATCACCTTCAAAACCTTGCCAGGCAGGAAGTTTTTCCTTTGTTTGTCTAATTAGGTTTTTGGTTTGCTTTTCCTGTAATTCAGGGGGTTGCGAAATTGCTGTGACTCCAGCCAGGCAGGAATTTCACCAAACTGTTGTTTTTACACAGCAGATTCTTCTGTGCCATTTCTTGCTTATACTTGGAACTGCATTATTTTGATCGGTTGTCAAACCTTATAGTAATACACAGCGTATCTTTGTGATGGGAATGCTATGAGAGGTCATGGCTTTGATTGCGGAACATGTACTAACTTTGGGGTAATTTCACTTTTGTGCAATTGCCTTCTACTTCCCAGCCTTTGCAGATGCTGCCTCATTTAGAACCACACAAGTTAAGCAGTTTTGCAGTGCTAGGTGTTGCCATTCCGAGACTGGAGGATTCATAGTAATTTGGAAAAGACTAAAAGCAATATAATTGTATGCAAACAGTTGGGCAGAGCATAGTCTTCTTAAGATGAAAAGTTCTGAATAGTTTGTGGGGTTCATTTGCCATTTTCTTCTGTATTCATGAAGAAAAAATGGTGATAAGTCATTGAACTTATTAAAATAGCTGTAAGTCTGCTTTGGAGATTTAGGTATCAGTTTGAAGATCTGCCCAGATATTTGGAAACTTCTTTGGAGCATATCGGTGAATTTTACTTTGTAAAAACAGTTCCTGGCACAATTAAAAAATATATTAAATTATAGTATAACATCTATGAGCCTTATCCTATTGTAAATATTATTATATATGTGTGTAGGTTCTTTTGCTGTTGAGTACAATCCCTAGAACAGGCCCAACCTAAAAAACAAACAAAGGTAACTGGTTTCAGATGTCTAATTACAAGGACCAACTGACTCTCTTTGTAACTGGGAAACATGTTGTGATGAAATGGGGTGTGTGGACACCAGGTTTTCTCCCTTGGGCAAAGCTTCTGATTTGTAGCCTTATCACAAAGGTCATTCTGAATTCAGAGTCATTAAAACATGAAATCAAGGCTAATCTTGTGTGGTTTTCTTCATTGTGAAAGAAGGAAAACCACCTTTTTTTTTTTTTTTAATTCCATAGACCATATATATTTTCTATTGCAATCCCAATACTACCATTTTCATTATTTTCCATTAAAATGTATTTGGGATAAACGTGACTATTTGTCTTAGGTCTTCATCTGCAAATACAAAAGAAAACTGCAATTCAAAGGTATCAAGCTAATAAAATAAACAAATACTTCTGAAGTAGAGTTTATTAATGAGCGTTTAACAGCAGCTTTACCGTTTGTCTCATGTTGGTAACTGCCTTTCTGATATGTGTATTATACACAACCATGTGGGGAAGAAAGATCCGCTGGTTAGTTTCTCCTAACAAAGAAAAAAGTTTGTAAACTTGACAAAAATTGATAGTTTCAGAGGCAAGTGTAACTTTGAAGTGAGTTATGTTTAGGGTACTTATGTTAGTTATGGTTTTATGGTACTACCTAGGGAATAGCCAAAGGTGGAAGTCCACTGTCTTAGCACTGTTACAAATGCAGAATCACTTTATTCCAGTCATTTGATCTAGGTGTGCACTGCTCTCAGGGTTTTGAACCATTCGCATTACCCACAGTGTTTCTGTCAGATTTTCCTACATTCTCCTAATTTTCTTCAGCAAATGAGCAGTTTGCAAGGCCGTGTTGACAATACAGCAGCTCTGATGAAGCTGACCTCTACGTGGGCAGTGACAAACGTGTGCGGGTGAAAGCAGTGGGGTTGTTATTGAAACTGGAGGACTTAGGAGTGCTCTGGTTTTGGAACTGGGAGTTTGACTTGCATGGTAAGAGACTATTTGGCATCATCCAAAACTTGTGATTTCACGTTCCTTCAGCACCGATGTGTGGGCGCTGTGTAGTGCTCTGCTGTCTTGTCAGCATTTTGGTCTGAAAGCTGCTCCGAGCGAGAAAACCCCTCCTATGTTTGGGTGGCACCTGTACGCTTACAGTTCTGGTTGTTCTTGAGCACAGACTAGAGAAAAATCCACCTTTTCAGGGCTCATCTGCCACTCTTAATGAAATATAACAACGTCAATCTTTTTGTCTGGTTTTAAAAGCTTGTGATGAATTATCTTGCAAGGCAGCCTTGTGAAGTTAATGTCTGTGTGTGCTCATGGAGCACTGAATCCCATGGTGATGACTTTAGTTCTGGAAGCAAAGTTGATTTTTATATTGTATTTTCCTCCCCTCTTATCTACTGAAGGAACTGACTTAACTGATAACTTTTCTTTCTGTTTATTTGCAGCCAGCAGGGCATAAAACATTTTAAAAAATTGTATCTTTGTAGGAAACCACCTTCTGTGTGGTGAGTTGTTAACTCGGTTCATCACGCTGTGTGTATCTTCTGACAAGACAGCGAGTTTAAGAGCCGAATGCTTTGTGTACTTCCTTAAATAGTTATTTCTTTCAGTTAGGTACATATTTAACGGAACTTTTGTGGCAGAATGCTGTGATTTAAGAGCAGATCTTAGCGGTGGTTTCTGGAAAGATGGTTTGTAAGAGCTCTGAAGCTTTTGGTTATCAGTCTAGCTGACACTGGCTTTCCTAAATGTCAGTGAAATTCAATAGGGCTGGTTTTAAAGGAACAAGGGGGATTGGGAAGAGATTGGCTTTCAGTAAGAAGCAGTGACAACAGGAAAATAACCCTTTTGGGGTTTGGGAGGGTACAATGCAGCAATTTTGGACAGAGAGGCTTTTTCAAGGTAAGGAGGTATTGCTGATAAGCCCTTGCATCTCCCATGAAGTAACTGACAGTGTTTGATTCGTTGCCTCGAGTCATAAGGATTCATAACATTGAGCAGTGGAGTTTTATTCACTAAAATTCCTGTGAGAGCTGAGTTGTCGCTGGCAGCCTCGAGTGGGCTGTAGCAGAAGGAACATCTGTATTTAGTAGCAAGTCAAGCTCCGGGTTTTAAGATGCTCATAATATAGCGGATAATTGAGAAATGAGAGGTGGTGAGTGACAGATGAAGAAGTGACGCTCAGTTGTTCTGCCTGGCTGACAGAGAGGGTCTGGGGGGTGTGTGAGTCAAAGAAATGTATTAAAAATTAACTTGTAATTAATTAATTTTCCTCCTATAGGTGTTGTGAGTGCCTAAGATGCTGTGGGAGGAGAGACCCGAGGCCTCGTACTGTTTGGCTTGGCCATCCAGAGAAGAGGGACCAGAGATACCCTCGCAATGTGATCAACAATCAGAAATACAACTTTTTTACGTTTCTCCCTGGGGTAAGTGTGGAGAGTCACTTCTCATTGTCTTGCCCCAGTGCTTTCCCCGATTTCAGTGGTTTTACAATAGACAGGAGCAGAACCTGGAGCTGGAGATCTGTCTGACACAGATCTGTCCCGAGTGTCCAGGGCTACTTTAAGACTGCCCTAAGTTAGCACTTAAACACCAGAGGAGCATGCAAAAGTCTTTCTGGTGTTTAGCTCAATATGCGTAACTTCTGAACTCCGTTAATCTCCTTCATCTTTTTTTTCTTTTAGGTGTTGTTTAACCAGTTCAAATACTTCTTCAACCTTTATTTCTTGCTTTTGGCCTGCTCACAATTTGTCGTTGAAATGAGGCTTGGTGCACTTTACACATACTGGGTTCCTCTGGTAGGTCATTTAAGGTTTATTTATTCAAGAAAGTTTCAGTCTTTGACAAAATTTATTGTGCTGCGTTTTCTGTGGGGTTTAAGTTTGCGCCTTCAATCATTTTGTTAGCTCACTTCTTCAGGCGTGAGCTGTACATGTTGTAGCATATATGCTGGCTCATATATAAGCTTCATTTTGTAGAGGTTTGATGGGGATGCGAGAGGACTCTGCCCACAGCGTGTTCATCATTACAGGCACAGAGCTCCCGCCACTGCCCACGGTGACTATGAGAAAACAAACGGAGGCTCCTTCAGAGTTAACCACATTCAAAAAAGCAAATTAAAAAACTGAGAACCACCCCCCTCTACAAAACTCTCACATATAAAAATAAATATATAGGGACATATTCAAACTTGGTCAGAGTGCAGATACTCTTTCCTTCCTATGAACTATTTGCCCTTTTCTTTTGGTAGCCATGTGTTTCACCTGTGATCCAAGGAAATTTATCATAATCAGTTTTGAAGCAGAAACTCCAGTGGTGTCAAAGGACAGAAGGAGGAATAGTGGCGTAGAATGGGCTTCTTAAATCTCTAAAATGCACTGCGTGAGCCAGTTACAACTGCTTAAATGCATAAATATAGGTACATGTATATTTTTCTTTTACCCCCGTAAAACTATTATTTCTCTTTCTTTGTGAATAACTTTTTTGCTGCGTTTCAGCTCATAGTGTTGTAGAATAATTTTGGTTCAGAGTGACACGTGGTCCAACTGCTCAAAGCAGGGCTGTCTTTAAACTTAGGTGGGCTTAACTCATCTACCGGAGTTTTGAAAATCTCCAAGGATAGACATACTTTTTTACTTTAAAGAAATGACACAAAACTAATGGAAAATTGATTTTTAGAAGCACACAGGGCTCTTTCTAAGACAGTACTCGTGCACTGATTTGAGAAATGGTGGTGGTAAAAACACGTGACCCTATTGAGGTCGCTGAGGAAAATTTTCCCGCCTTTTAGAATTGCAGTACTGTGAAATCCCTGGCAAAATCCAGAAAGAAGTGAAGGGGCAGCTTTGGGACATTGCTGCTGAAATTCTGTTTATATTAAAGCCCAGATCTCACTGAATTCTCTCTTCAGTGTGTGCTGTGTTGCATTTACTGTATGAACCTAATGCTAGTTTCATAAGATCCTGTCATATAAATGAAGTATACATGCACACAGGGGATCTCTCTTTCTGGGTTTTGTGTAGGCAGTTGTGACTGGTCTGTGCCAGGTGAGAAATTAGAATTTGGCTTATGAGCTGCCAGAAAGCAGGAAAGGTCTTTGTTCATTGCTGGTGGCTAATATGGGTGTTTGGGATGGAATGACAGATGAGATGACACAGTGAGTCAGCACATGTGGGAATATTTTGGGCACTTATTTGAATACATAAGTTGAAAATAACTGATGCTTTTTAAAATTTTGTTTGGAAAAGCAGATAGGAATTTCTAGCTAAACATACAAATGCAACTTGTACGTGGAAATGTTCATTCTGTTAGTTACCAAAATGGGAGATCTTCCACCGTGGTGCAAAACAGTTGATTGTGGTCCTGAACGTGTGGGGGTGAAACACTTCTCTGAAAATACAGTGTTAATAGCTTATTACTTTCAAGGTTTGTAAATACAGGATTGAATACAGAAAATTAAACAAACCCCATCCTTGTGTCTCTTCACGTGTCTGCATTTTTAAATACTGAAGAAACATACTACATTGTTTTGCATTAATTTAATTATTTTTTATATAGTGAAGGATGCGATGTGGGCCTTTTCCTCATGACAAGAGGAAAAGAAATAATGGCTCATATCCACAGAAAAGCAGCACTGAAACCCTAATCGGATAAATGTGTAATTATACTATGAGTAGTTCACATTAATGTGTTTAGAGTGCTTATTTGTGTAGGCTGTGTGTATACATACACATGGATACACATTATGTAAGCGTATCTCTATATATGTATATATAAAAAGGGGGCTATATAGAATTTTCATATAGATTTCTATAATAAAAAACTCTTCCAGATTAAGCGAGCTGATTGATGGCTCTGTGGTGGAGGGAGTGCTGAGATTTGAGGGGTCCTTTCTTACACTTGACTTGTGTGTAGCCCCTCTCGGTCCTTGTTACTCACCTGTGAAGTGAGATGAAATATGTTATTTACACTCTTCAGATAAACTTTAAAAATATTTCCTTTGGAGGTACTAACAGAGCATCACAATAAAGCTAAGAAACAACCTTTTTGTCTTTTAAGCAACAAGTCTGTTGTCAGTTTGCTGTTGGGAGTTCTGGACAGCAGCAATATCACTATAAT
Organism: Streptopelia decaocto; assembly: GCF_964273445.1. Taxonomy (NCBI): domain Eukaryota; kingdom Metazoa; phylum Chordata; class Aves; order Columbiformes; family Columbidae; genus Streptopelia; species Streptopelia decaocto. The sequence continues at coordinate 12,475,989 of NC_138669.1, forward strand.
GATTTAGTGAGAGAAGACAGAATGCAGAAATGCAGATTGTTGGCATTGATACTGATAAATATTGCTCTTATTAGAGGCAGATGTGATTTTTCCCTGACGTGTCCATCCATTCTGTTTCCCCCCACCACGCTCCTTTTTAGGGATTTGTGCTTGCCGTTACTGTCATCCGAGAGGCCGCGGAGGAGATCAGATGTTACATGCGCGACAAGGAAGTGAACTCGCAGATCTACAGCAAGCTCACAGCGAGAGGTCGGCTCGGCGGCTCCATCGCCGCGTCCCGGCACGGCCGCGGCAGCGCCAGGGGTTGCAACTCAATCACGGGCTGCTGACAGTCGGGGAAGCAGAGTTCAAGGAGCGGGGAGGGGGTTATGGGCTCGCGGGCACGTGGCCGCGCTGCCGAGGCCTCGGGGGTCCGGGGGGGTTTCTGGTGGATGGCTCCTCGCTGGGCTGCGCTGGGGGTTTCCCAGGGAGATGCACGGCTAATGCAGGGGGAGCTGGGAGGAGGCTGGATGCCTCAAATAACTTCAGAGCATCATCTCAGCGACCTGAGGTGTGGAGAGCGGGCGGTCAGTGCGTTTTCATGCGCGGGAGCCTGTGGGGTGTGCTGGGGGTCACTGCAGCCACCGCCAGGCAGGGGTTGACTTCCAGGCAACTGATGTGATGTTTTTAAACCCTCGGTGCTCCTAAGCCCCAGCGTAGGCTGTAACTTCTTTCCCAGTTATTGTCCCTTCTTGGTGGATTGGAGTCACCAAACTGTATCTGAATTTCTTTAGGTCGTGGAGGTGGATGTTTCCAGAAGGGAAATGTGTTTTCCTTCCTGCAAGGCTCTGATGTGAGAGGAGGTCTCTGTAATGCTGCACGGATGAATGGAGGGAGAGGCAAATACAGCAAACAGCATAGCAGGAAGAAAACAAGAGTGGAACTATAGTAGATGTGATAGGTTGTCTAGGGTTTTTGTTTGTTTTTCTTCCAGTTTTGGTCATGATGCATCTGTCTTCCCCCCGCATGTGTGTTTTGCTTGTTCACCCTGTCAGTAAGAGAGATGGATGTAAGAAGGATTCCTATAAGCTACCAATTTAAATTCTTGAATGGAAACAACAAATGTGTGCTTAAAACAGGGAGGAGGATCCACATAGGCAGGTAATTTGCAAAAGCACCTTTATAGAAGAATTAGACGTAGGTCTGTGAAATTGTCAGAAGATGGTTCTGCAGAGGTAGATTGAGGCGGCGAGGTGAAGTGAGCTGTGTGTCTCAGAGCGGGGACCCTTCCAGCACAGGAACCACAGATCGCAGTTCGTACAAGTGCTCTGTGGACTGAAGGAGCTTGTGAGTGCATGTGTTAAATTTAAGATGACTTGCTTGAAGTACCAATGTGTTCCACCACTTATTGAACGTGCAATACTGGTTGAGTTTCATGGGTTTTTTGTGGGCTGTAACAGGGACTTAGATCATCTAAGTACTTTGCTAAAAGAGACTGTGTGATATGTTATCACACCTTTTGTGTGTTTCTGTTCACAGCGACTGTAGTTCCTCAACATGGGCGATATCTTCTCTTGTGACTTTTTTTGTGTACATCGTTTTTAGCCCCGTTTGTAAAGAGCCCAGCCTGCAGCTCAGCTGTGCCTGATCCCTGGTGCTGGCCATTGTTTACAGCTGTGCCCTACCTAACAAAGACATTGAAATTCCTGTTTGAAAAATCAAATGCTGCCTCACTGTGGAGTTACTCCTAATACCATCACAATGACGGTGAGGCCAGGTTTGGCTTTATAAAAAGGGAATGGACTGAATTTAAGCAACTTCTTTTTTTTCAGTTCCAGTTTCTTTGTTATAAAAGTTTATACCCCTGAATTAAGATGCAGTGAACTAGGTGTAGTAAAAAATATGCTGCTTTCAACACTTGTACTTTTAAGAATAAGGCTGCTTTTTGAACATAATTGCTTAGGGCTGTATATATTTGCCGAGAATTATGAAGCAACTCTGAACTAGGGAGTTTGAGTTTCTGAATATTAAATCCCCTTTTAATAACGTGTTCTTACTACAACACTTAAAATGCTTGGCAACCAACAAAAGCCTCATCCAAGAGGGGTGTACTACATCTGTTTAAAGATATAAAAGAGTTGCTTTCTGGATTCTATTCAGTGATCTATAAGGGGCCTGACCTCTCCTTTAGTTCTTTTCATATTGCTATTACGTTTCCCATGAATGACTTCCCTCCCCCCAGTCCTTTAACTTTTCTAATTTTGTGAAAGAAAATCTTAAGCCACTTTATTCAACATGAATCTGATGCAGAAAGAGGAATGAGGCTCCCTAGCAGTATAGTTTGGAGTAGGAAAAACACAGAAAATTATTTATAGTTGTCTTGTGGTTTGGGGAGAAAAGTCATTTTCTGTCTCTCCCTAAATCTCAGTACTCGAGCTTTTCACATCTATTATACTTCTCCATTGATTAAAACCTTAGCACCTCTGAGAATCACTTGGGAGCAGGAAAATACCTTGTGAGGCTCCTATAGATGCGGGATGGAAGACTGCTGGGTTTGGGTTTTTGTATCTATTAGTACAGTTAGAAGAAGCAGACAAGCTTTCAATGAAGCTCTTCATCAGGTTACAAGTAAGAAGCAGCAAATATCAAAATCAGCTGAGAACAGCTGATCTTAACCATTAATTTTCAGCGTAGCTGACAAAACTCCAGGTGGGACTTGCTGTGGACTGGTTACAGGCTGGTTTTTGTTTTTTGATTGAATAGCACCAGTTCATGCTTCAGGATATTGGCACAGCCCTGTATTGGAAGTGGGCAGTGCTGCGGGATACAAAAAAGCCCTCTGAAGCATTCCCGTGTCATTTTTTAGCAGTTTTGCCTCTAATGCCAGTGTTTTGGGGGCGGGGGGATTCGGTGAGGCTCGACACTGAGCACTGCTGTTCTTGAAGATCGGCTAGAATGGATCTAATGGAGCGCTGGAGCTTTCTCCAAGCTATTTTGATTTCCCCTGAGTATGTGCACTAAGCCACTGTTAAGGTGGCCACAGAAGAGTTTTTCCCATCTCCAGCCTTGGCCTTTCCAGCCCAAGCCCACGGATGTAAATACATTCTCAGGTCTGAGTGAAGTCAGGGATACTCAAGCACATGCTTAGAGGAAGCTCTGAGTAGGAACAGAAGTAAGCGGGGGCTTAAGGGCTTTCCCGGGTTGGGGTCCCCGTGCCCTCCGGGCTCCAGCCTGGCCCCCACCCCAGGGGGGTGTTTCCAATTTGCAGCTTTGCTGCTGTACGGGAAACTTTTCTTTCATGCACTGTTCTTGTGTTAAGCTTTTTAAGATTTTGTAGAGGAAAAGGGAGAATCCTCTTTGGCTCACATTTTATTTTGAATAGGGTTGCTGAATTCTAGGGGCTAATCTTTTTGGAGGGCAGCAGAGACAGTAGTATAGATTGTATGTTCCTTTGTTTTACATAACATTAAAAAATCCCTCCAGCCTGAAGCTGGACATGATCCATTTATGTTCCAAAACGATGAAACCAGAAGGCTTCTGGAAAGCATTTTTTTCCCCTGTATTTAAAGGACAGTTGTTTGGATTGTAATACAAAATAATCAAATTTCAATCCCCTATTCATAAACCTACAAGCCTCCTTGTGTTCTGAGGTCTGTGTGCTGACTTTCTGCTTGATAGAAAGCTAGAACTGTGCTTGCACATTCTTGGTTTGTTTTTCTTCTCTCGCGGCCGCCCTCCCCGGTAACACTGCATAACAGAGAGAAACTTCACCGAATGGAATGGGAAGAGACCTCCTACCGAGGGGTGCTGCTTAAGATACAGATCATTGGCATTTACCAGCCATATAAAAACAATATTTTCCCAAACCCTCTGAGTCCTTCTCCACAGTTTATATAGCATAAGGCTGCAAAAGTTTGGTGCAGCACATCCAAACAAGTTGGTTTTTTTTTCGGATGCATTTGACTTGTTTTAATAAATCTCTGGCTTCATCTTTAATTCCAAATGAAGTGTTTGGATCTGCGCCTTAATGAAGCTCTGCAGATCTGTTGTGAAATCTTGACGTAAGTGCTCACATGGTAGCAAAAGGCATCTCTTCTGGCTAATCTATTTCATACTCTTAAGTAATCTGCTCTATGGTACATCCATCAGGTTTGGTGATAATTCCAAAGGCCATAGCTGAAGTGGGAAGAAACTGCATTTTGTGTTTACTTTTTGATCTTTAAAAAAATTAAAATCAGGATATGGCAAAGAATGAAACAAGTATCAATCATATATTAAGATTTTAAAAAAAAAATAAGATAGTGAGACTAGTTGGTTTTAAAATTGTGCTGATCACTGACTTTTGTTCTGATTAACTTCAGAAAATATGAACTGACAGCATAGTAAATGCTAAATAAACCTATGTGTATTTAGAGAAAGCACTTCTAGATGCACTTATAAAAGCAGTAATTTATTAGTACAAAAATACTTTAACAGTAGAGCAATATTGGTAAATGAAGCGGTTGTGTTATTAGCTTATTAGTTCTTAAACATGCGTGAGAAAACATCTTATGTTTAGGAGGTAGTTTCCCCACAGAAAGAAAAAGGAATTACAGAATTCCCAAGATCAAAATAAAACTAATTCAAGTAAGTTTCTTTATGGGAGTCCTGAGTCAAAGGAAACATCTGGTCCTGCGCCTTCTTAGCAGGACATATGGTACATACTGCAGAGATGTCATCCGTGAGAGGCCAGGAGTACGCCTGGAAATGCAGAATTAGCTCTGCTACCTAAAAAGGGCATCTCATTTATACAGGAGTTATAAAAATGCATATTGGTTAGAGAGGTCCTCTCTTTCTTATACCTTAAAACAGCTGGGGCTGGGAGGGTTATTGAACAAGACAAATCTGCTCCAGCTGCTTTGATTTTTCTTGTATTGAAAGAAATTTAAAAGCCGATATTGTTTTCTGAATAATGATCCAAAAAGCCTTTTATGTGCATAAGGGTAGGAAATAATCACATTGTAGCTTTGTCCAGGCATTAGTTTTTCTTTTCCAGTGTGAATTTACATCATTAAGGAAAGCGCTAGAAAAACAAGCTTTCATTCTAGAACCTTGCAGGTAGTGCTTCCTCTACTGATAGTCAGCAAATAAATCCTTGTGATCTTTAAGAGAAATACATAAAATATCACTAAACATATCCGCTTCTTCTTCCAGGAGCTTTTTTGCACAGCGGCTGCGGAATTGCTGTCCCCATGTGGGGAGAGCACACAGGGTTGGGTGGTTTTTTTTCCTCCTTTACACAGGAGAATATTCAAAAGCACTTTTTGTTGTTTTGTGAAGAACCGTATTAAAAGGGGAGGAAGAGATGTTATCTGTCAGACCCTTTTAGTGTCATAGTACCTAACTTTGTATAGCCCATACAGAAGACTGCCAGGGATGCTTTTTTGGATCCTCTTGGAGTGCGGCTTTTCTTTTCAAGCCTCTGCGTAATGGACTCTTAATCCCTGGTATGCTTCCTGCCCCTCCAGAGATGTCTTTTGCCCAGCATTTGTTTTGTTTACCCTTTTTTTTTTTAAAAAAAAACAACAAAACACCTAAAAATATGTAAGTCAAACCCCAGAATCCACAAAAGACCTATGAGATATTTGTGAAATGGGCCATGACTGCTTATAATTTGTAGGAATAATTACGGCATGTAAGGAAGTCTGCATTTATTAGCAGCAGTGATGAAGCATGTTGTTAAGCACACAGTGTGTCACCAAAGCAGCAGGCTGCCGGGAGCCCAGAATGGCTTTCATTGTTAATTTGGAGCAGAAACACTGAAGCATATCCTGAGAAGGATGCTAATGAAGGGACTGCCAGTAGTAAAATCCTAGTGACCTTTGTGCTTTGTGCTAATTTCTATTCCCCCTCCCTTCCCCCTTCTCATTTCCCCCTGAGCTGCTATCTGGCCAGTTAGCCCATGAATTTCGAGGTACAGTAGGAGTGTTGTCTGTGCTGGGGGGCTCCACGTGCCTCCCCCACTTCCACTCAAATCACGGCAGATTAAAGAGGCTTTTGTTGAAAAATAACAGACAGACACATAGAGGCAAGGTTCAAATTAACTGATTATAAATCACTGGTGAGTCTGAGAAGCCAAATCTAGAACTGGCTAATGATTTGAAATTACTAGCCAATTGTTAAATTAATCCCCTGTTTTAAAGCAACTGGGAAATGTTTGACAGCTGTAAAGAAATAAATATTTATGCGTTTTCTGTAGGACTCACAATCTGCAGGGCTTGGTCAGGCTTTGCTGAGAGGCAAAGGAGAGCTGGGAGAGCTGGGCCGGAGACAAGAGCTGCGGCACAGCAGGAAATGAGCCTGGTTTTTAACATGGGCCCATTTTACTTACGGATCCCAGGTCTTGGCTTGAGAGTTGAGTGTTAAATTTTCAGCCGCCTAGGAAAGAGGAGTCAACAGATGGTGATTTTCCTGTTCTTGCTCTGTTGTCTGCCTGATGCCAAAAGTATTTTCGAACTCCTGGGTTAAACTGTGTGAAAAAAACCCAAAAGTTCAAGGGCTTTTTTCGGAGCTATCGCCAGGGACTGACCAGTGGGTTTCTGCAGCCAGCGCTGAGGTCTGGAGCTGTCAGACAAGAGGCTGGCAGCCCCTTTCACAGATCCAGAACCACTGTGTGACCAGTGGGCTTGGAGGGTCTTTACAGGGCAGCATTGGCTCATTCTTGTCATAGAATTGTTACCTGTTTTTCTCCAGAACCGCCAAGTGGGAGGGAGGGAGGTGATGAGCATCCCCCAGCACCCACAGACCCTGTTCTGATGCACTGATATCTTTCCTTTGCAGGGACTGTGAAGGTGAAGAGCTCCAACATACAAGTAGGCGACCTCATCATTGTCGAGAAGGTTAGCTGTTATGTGTATCTCTTCTGCATGAAGTACTTTTTTTTGCAAGACCACAGAAAATTATATATTTTTGAAGTCACATTTGTTTTACAATAGGCTTAGAATGTCAGGTGTTGAACACTAGTTACAATATTTAATCACTTTTCAGGGTTCCCCCGCCTCACCAAGATAGCATCATTAGCTTTACAAATGGGAGCAAATCTCTAGATAGGCACCTATAACTTAATTTTTCCAGTTATACTCTAGTAAGGTTAACAGCCTCCCTGGTCCTGTCTCTGATGGTTGGACACAGGTTAAATACCTGTGTAAACAACACAAGCATTGGGAGACAGTGATCCATTTGCTGGCATTGGTATGTACAGGTATATTTCCCCCTTTGTACAAGTTTGTGTGTATTTTTTACCCACTGATATTTATTTTTAATTTTCATATAGTCTCTGTGCAAACAGCTTTGTCCTCTAAAACTATTAGTCTGAAAATATTCAGCACAAAAAAAAAAAAAAAAAAAGAAAGAAAAATGGTAGCTGTAGACTCCAGATACATGTTTTCTTCTAGCATGGGACTCCTTAAAAGGAAACCAGCATTAGCTTAAAATTTCTTCCTACTTCTAGAGTTACTCACTAGCTCTTTTGTAAAACTATCCCTTGGTTGATCTGGTCAGTGGGAACTGGCACCAGTTATTATTCTTGCACTTGGAATTCTGCAGGGAAGCGAGTTTAAGATTCAAAGCAAAATGAATACCAAGCTTCAGATTGACAAAGAAATCCCCTTTCTCCTCCGTAGCCCCTTTGCTGGTCTCGGTGGGGCTGTGGAAGGCGGCTGCACACGCGTGCAGGGGTGTATGCACAATAATGGCCTTTCTTCTCTTAACAGAACCAGCGGGTCCCTGCTGACATGATCTTCCTGAGGACGTCGGAGAAGAATGGTAAACATCTGGAACCAATTGTCAAAATAGCCATTAACCTTTCGCTGGTTGTTTAGAGAAAATTATCTTTTGGAAATGTGCAAGAAATAGATAGTAGTAAAATTTTAGAGAGATAGAATTCAAATGGTTTTATGGGCTGCCACTTCTCGGGGTGTTATACTCTGCTAATCAAAGAATGTACGTGGTTGAATCCAGGGTGAATGAATCTTGCTGTACAACAGTTTGTTTTGTAGATGTAAATAATTTTACTTGCCCTTCAGGTTTGTTTTGTTAAGTGTAGGATAAGGAAATGTTTAATCAGAAGGATTAGAAAACATAAAGACTAATGAGAACATTTCAAATGTCTTAAAGGTACTGTGCAGACTCTCACTGTATTCAAGACTAGAGGAAGGAAATGAATGTGTGATGCAAGAATATAGTTCTTTTGACTCTTACATTATTGAGAAATGTTAGTTTAAGTGAGATACTGTTTCCAAAGAAAGCAGGGTGCCCTAGATATGAAGCTGTTTCATGTGCTATAGGTGTACGCCAGGCCAGGGCACTGACTGGTGTTGGAAATCCACAGGGTCTTGTTTCCTTCGCACTGACCAGCTGGATGGTGAGACAGACTGGAAACTGCGGCTGCCTGTGACCTGTACTCAGAGACTGCCAACCGCTTCTGTAAGCTGCCTTCGTACTAAATATTCTTCTGGGTAAACATGAGTTATCTGTTCTACCTGAAAAACATTCAGGTGCTTCAGTTAATGGGTTGTTTTGACAAACAGGTTAATGCAGCATTGTTCTCAGTGCATGCTGCAGGTTGGCTTTGGCAACAATGATTATAGGGGTGAGCCAGCTCTTCCTGAGCTCCAGGCAAGATTTCAGGTAAGGTGACGCAGGTCTGTCCCACACGGCTGTCACCACTAAGCTGTGCAGTGGCCAGTGGGGTAGGCAGATGGGATGCCCCCACAGCGGGAGGGGGCTGCTGGTAGGATGCTCCTGGCTGCTTTTTCCTCTCCAGGGACCACTGCAGTAACTTAGTGCAGGGTAGCTCTTGTTGTAGGATACTTGGTGGTGGTACTTCTCAAGTGTTCCCTTTCATTCCTTGCACTGCAGTGTGTTCAGAGGCACAATTCAAGCATTCCCATGAGCTGCCTCTGAAGCCATTTCACAGTATCACAGTATGTTTGGGATTGGAAGGGACCTCAAAAGATCATCTAGTCCAATCCCCCTGCTGGAGCAGGAACGCCTGGGTGAGGTCGCACAGGAACATGTCCAGGCGGGTTTTGAATGTCTCCAGAGAAGGAGACTCCACAACTTCCCTGGGCAGCCTGTTCCAGTGCTCTGTGACCCTTACTGAGAAGAAGTTTTTTCTCAAATTTAAGTGGAACCTCTTGTGTTCCAGCTTGATCCCATTACCCCTTGTCCTATCATTGTTTGCCAGCGAGAAGAGCCTGGCTGCATCCTCATGGCACTCACCCTTTATATATTTATTTCAGTTTTCATTGCTTGCCTCTATGAAGCAGGAGTATCACCATGGAAGCTCCACTGTGTGATCTGAAATAAGCATATAACCTCCATCAAACATACTGGGTTTTTTTCCAGAATCTCTAGCTAAAGTACCTCATGCTTCTGTTGTTTGTTTGTTTTTTAAAGAAAATAAGAAAAAGATGGGAGAACCCAAGTAGCTATTTTATTGATGTTCTCTCTGTAAAAAGTGCAATAAGTTTATTTTATACAAAGGCTTTAAAGGAAGGCATTTTCTTCATGGCGTGAATAGTTTGTGCATGTGTAGGAGCCAGCAGTGAAAACACTGTGCAGAACTGGCATATCCGTCCCTAGTGGCACTGGCATCTTGAGCAAAATATTGAGTTCCCTGCTTTGGAAGACCAGTCCAAACCTTCTTTGCTATGAAGTAAGAAGTGTCTTAAGCTGTCTTGATTATTCAAGCTGAAATCTCATTTATGGGGCACTGATGTCTAAGTGACTCCCAGAAGTCTCTCAGGTATCACTTCAAGAAAAACTCTTCAGTGAAGCTGGTACAATTGCATTTTCTCTTAGACAGTTGGTCTCCAGTAAGTAATATAATTTAACAATTATTTTAACTTGATAAGTAACCCTTGCTCAAAGTTTTTTGGTAGAAATATTTGTAAATTATTAAAATGTGGTTGTCTAACTTTCTGCCACAACCTGTCTGTTTTATAGGACCTACTGCAAATCCGATCCTATGTGTATGCAGAAGAACCCAATATCGATATACATAATTTTGTTGGGACCTTCACAAGGGTGAGTCTTCCTGATACATGCTTGAAATAATATATGTAGTGTTTGCTGTGCAACCTATGTAAACTCGGTTATATCTGCCTCCTATTTCGGAGAGCAGCAGCTCAGAGCCACTGTGAAATATCATAATTTAAAAAAAAATAGTTATATATTCTGACTTACTGGGAAGGTGCTTTGCCTGGTTGAGGCAAAAGTTGTTTTTTTCTCAGTGGGATTATGAAAAATTTGAGAGATTCATCTACCCTTGAGCAGTTTACAGAGGACAAATGGGTTTGTAACAAATAGGAGACAGTTACAACTTTTTAGAAGTTGTTTGCTGGTATTTTAGTTATAGGTTTTGCCCTTTTATGTTTATGTGGCAAAGTTTAATCTGGTCTAATAGTGCTGGCACAGAATAGGAGTTGGAGTGGCTTGGGGAGGCAGTTCCTGTATAAACTCTGCACAGACTTCACTTTCTCATGCAAAGGTGCAATTGTATAGAATTGATCTTTTGGTGCCTAAAAGGAATTGCACTGTCTTGTAGCTGTTTTCTGGTACATATCAGACAATTTTCCAGGCATCACTGAGCAGCCCAAACAGGTTCTCAGTGAGATCTTACAGTAGCAGGAGAAATGCTATTAATCTGCATGAGCCAAGTGAGGAAACATTTTCCTGTAGTCCCTGGAGAGCTGCCGACAAATCCCTTTCTCATTTATGATTCCTGGGGGACTTCAGCGGGCAGAGGTATTTTAATAGATACGAATAGCAACAAAGCGCTTGTGTTCTTAACCCAAAACTCAACCAGAGATTTACCTGGGTGTGTGAAAATCCTTCATCTTCTCTACAAGTGTCCCTTTCCAAACACCTCCCTGTAACTCTGCCATTCACTGGCCTTTTCCATTACTGACGTGTTTGTTTGGTTTTATCCTGTTGTAGGAAGACAGTGACCCTCCAGTGAATGAAAGTTTAAGCATAGAAAACACCCTATGGGCCAGCACAGTGATTGCATCAGGTAAGATGGAGGCATGTGTGATTTTTTTTTTTTTTTTTTTAAAGGAAATATGTTAACAATTTTTAAAGGTCTTTTCGTAATGGAATAATAATCTCTGTCAGTTGGAGAAATTAGCAGTTGGAATGAGGTTTCCCACTTGTCCTAACACCTCTGGGGGGCTGAGCTGATGTCTAATTGCCTCTTGGACATTCCTAGATGAGAAAGAATTGGAGTGGCCTTTGGGCACTTCTTTAGGATCTAGGACCAGAATAGCACTTAATTGCTCTCTGCTTTGACATCCTAATCTGTAACAGAAACAGTGTCAAATAGATTCTGGTAACAGAAGCTTAAGATGAAAGATTTCCAAGTAAGTGCTTTCATTGAGTTCATCTTACATACTTTCAAAAAGGAAAAAAATAAATTCTTTGACAGATTTCGGTTTATATAGAAATGATAAGCTCCCAAGGCCTGAGATTAATCAATGCCCTCTTGTAGAGGTTTGTCAAAGTAAAAGCCTTGTTCCTCTCCTGTCCAGCGTGCTTGCACGGTTTGCAGGGTGGTAGCTGGAGAAGAGCGAAATTCTGTTCTGGAATTGAAGTTGTTGAATGGAGAGACTTCACAGTGCAGTACCTAAGTGTATATGGAATTAATAATAATGGGAAGGAACATGAACTTCAAAAGATTTTTTTCTGAAGCACTGAAAATATTTTGATTTGCTCTTTTCAAAGCAGAAAATTGAATAAATTTTATTCCTTTATGTTTCTACTTGATCCTACTCAGACTCTTTCTTGAAATGTATTACAGTGTTGTCGCAGTGCTGCGACCAAGGGATTGTACAAAAACTAGTTGTCCAAATACAATTTAATAAAGTAAATTATGTTTATAGATTAGGAATTGTCGTGCAGTAGGTAACTACCTTCCTCCCTTCTGAGTGCAGACACAAATCATCAGCCTGGCAGCTTCAAATACCCACGAGTATTTATGCACGAGTCTCAGCTCCTCCCACTTTGGAACAAAACAGATGGAGAAATGGAACGCTATTTTTTCTGGCGATTCTGACCTGTGTGGCTACTTTCCCTGCAGCACCCTTTCCCAGGGCAGTTTTCTTACCTCTTGTATCAAAGCTTCAATTTGTCCCAGCTCTTGAGCCGCTGCAGATCTCGCGCTGCCGTGGCTGAGCCTGTTACAGTGGAGGCGCCTAACGAACTCTGCCCAAACGAACTTACTGTTTGCATCCAGTTCTGCCTGCTGAGTAGGAACAAAGTTATTTGTAGGGAGACATCTTTGAGTTCAGTTAATAGGAATAACATTTGCAAATATTTTCGTCATTTCAAATGGTTTATGCAGTGGAGTCTGTTTTGAATGGCCATAAAGCAACTGGAAACGTTGGGTTTATATGTACCAGTGTGCCTTCAAGCTGTTCGCTAGTCCTGGCAGGTTTTCCCCCTCATTTTGACTGACTTGATCAATAATAATATCCATTTTTGCTTTCTCCTATGGCAATAAATAGCATGTTGTGGGTTATTTCTGATAGGAAAAAAAATGGGGATGTTACTTTTCTTCTGTAAGTGAAAGCTGTCAAGTTGCGGTGACGCCGTCTCACTGGGGCAGCCTTGGCTCGTAAGGCGACGCAGAGCTACGTGGCTTTCTCCATCTGCTGCAGTAGCAATGAGCCCGACTCTGACTGTTCGCAGTTGATGTGGAGTAGCTGTGCCGTCTGCTGATCTGAATTGGGATGATCGTACCACCATCTGCCATCTGGCTCCGGTTGATTTGTTGCTTTTGTTTGTTTTTGTGCTGTTTTTAAAGGAATGTTTCCCAGCATATTTTTAGAAAACACCTCTTTTGAATCAGTCTTATTTAAAAATAATTCACTTGCAGCTTGTTAAAACTTTGATCATTAATAGTAGTAGGGGAATGGGAGGTTATAAAGTGACAACGTATTTCCCAAAAAAAAGCAGTGATTTTTTTTTTTCCCATTTTCACAGACCCCTAAAATTTCCTAGTAAAAAAATTAGGCTTTTAAACTCTTGACGGTATATAGATTTTTTATTTATGGCTTTTTGCAAAGTCTTCAAGAGAAATCAGTAGAAACCCAGTAATTTACGGTGCTAAACTGTATTGTGTTTCTGTGAGAAGAAACGGGAAAACTTCACTCTCAGCTCTTTAGCAACTGTGGGACATAGAATTAAAACACACTGATAGAGTCCCGGCAGCTCCATCTGTTACAGTGAGGTAGGAGTTGGTATCATTCGCCTTTTGGTGGGAACAGCAATTAGACAAATACTGAAAGTAAATTGTAGATTTTAAAATAAGGTAATTCTGTCTCCGAAAGCTGTTGGAATTCATTGGTTTTACTCAGATTGAGGCAACCTTCACTAATAAAGAACCATAGCCCAGAGCACTGATTTAATTTTGGCACACAACGAAGGGCTGCTATCTGGTGTAACGCAAGCTTACCCACACCTAAGTGGGATTCAAAGAGGTAGAAAACCCAAGAAATCCTCTGTCCTTAGCAGCTTTTATTTGTAGTGAGGAGAGACAACTTGACATCAGAAAAGGGTCAGGGCAAGTTGACAGAGCAAAGCAGTTGATGACTTCTCATTCCATGCACATTCGCTGATGCGGTCTGTGATGATGCATCCATTTACTGACTTTTTGTAGGATGTCTCCTGTTCAAAATCTGTGTTTCCACAGGTTTTGTATTTCCAGTACCGTCTTTTCTGATTTCTGCTTGCTGTTGCTTCTGAAAGTAGCCCGCTAAAAAACCTTTCCAGCTGTCAAGTCTTTGGATCCAACAAATCTTTTTATAGAGAAAACAAGCGGAGGTTGTTTTTCCTCAGCTGATGCCGCTCTGTTTTGTGTAGGTACTGTTGTGGGAGTTGTCCTCTACACTGGAAGGGAACTGCGCAGTGTGATGAATACTTCAAATCCAAGAAGTAAGGTATGGTAAGGAAATAGTCTTGTAATAAATAAAAAAGGCACAGAAATTTATCCTTTTTGAAGAAAATCCTTCCAAGTGCTATCATACACACTATAGAGACAACCTCATAGGAATAATGATACATATCTTCCAGCCTACGACTGAAGATAGCTACCATAGCAAAATCTATTTCTCCTTGTTCTTTTGATCTTATAATATCTTCTCACTTTTTTAAGATTTCTAAAACTATTGTTTTATGTGCTTATAATGAGATAGTCCCAGTTAGAGTAGGAAAGCTTATTTTACTGCATTCTTCTATTGTAGCAAAGCTAAAACGAGGTGGAGGGATGATTTATAGTCTGCAGTTTTGGCAGCATGACTCCTCTCACACCTCTTCATGCATTGCTTGGCTTCCAAGGGGTAGAAGTCTTATTTAGTAAGCTGGCAACAATATTGCTTGTAAATTTAATTATGTTGGTAGTGTTTTAAAAGAGAAGTAGACTAGTGGAGAATGGCTCGGTGGATATGGCAGTTTATTCCCTTTGTGAATATTACATTGAGTTAATGTCTTTTCTTGGGTGTTTGAATGTTTTTGTTTTCTTTAGATTGGTCTTTTTGACTTGGAAGTGAACTGTCTTACCAAGATCCTGTTTGGGGCTCTTGTGGTGGTCTCGCTTGTCATGGTGGCCCTTCAGCACTTTGCTGGCCGTTGGTATCTTCAGATCATAAGATTTCTCCTTCTGTTCTCAAACATCATTCCCATTAGGTAAGGTGATTGCTAGTTCTTCCCAGCAAAATACTGTTTCCTTTGCATCCTTCTCCATGCCTCTAGTATGAATAAGCATATAAACTCTTACCTATTCCTCATTTGACAAGTAAGCAAATCTAGAAATAGAGATCAAATTACTCTTCAAACAGAAGAATTGCTTACTAATTTCTGCTGAATTTGTTCAGAATATTCACACATTCACTGACTAACTCGGACTGTGGATTAGTCATTCAAGGCCCTTTATCTCAGTGTTCCAGCTGAGAATCTTACTTGGATAAGAGCAGAGCAAAAAATGGAAAAGGAGAGATATTTATACAGCATGTAGTGTAACAGGAGCCAGTTGCCTTTTAGAGTGGACTGAAACTTTGATATTTAATTACACTCTATTAATAAATAGATTCTTACTTTCGGTGTAGGTTTGGGATTCATTTTGGCTCCATTTTTAACCTGCTGTCTGCATATCAGTCCCACTGTCCTTACTTATCTGTGTCCATCTTCCTCTCGAATTATATCTGTTCTTCTCAACATAATTTTATCACCTATCTTTGAATTACAGTACCAGTGCAGCAATGCACAGTCCTTCTCCGCATTTGCAACCCAACCACTGGCTTTGAATGTACTTCTCCCAAAACACCCTCTTTGGCAGCTCAAATTCTGTGTGGAAGACATGTCCTTTTGTTGTACTGTAGGAGTTCACTATGATTTTTCCAGAGTTTAACTGGAGATACATTTTCTTTTTCCCATTCCTCCTGCATAGCTTACGGGTGAATCTGGACATGGGGAAAATTGTCTACAGCTGGGTCATCCGCAGAGATTCCAAAATCCCTGGGACTGTGGTTCGCTCCAGCACTATTCCTGAGCAGCTGGGGAGGATATCCTATTTGCTTACAGACAAAACAGGTATCTATGTAGAAAACACAGTTTTGAGTCACTGTATGTTGTTGTTTGGGTTTTGTTACATTTTTGGCCAGCCAGAGAGTATAAAGTAAGATTTCGTAAGACTAGAAGAAATATGCATTTCCTGTCACATTGACAATGTGATTTATTCTGTTTTTGAAAAAAAAAAAACTTTCCCATTTTTATTTCTGAATGCACTTTAAGTCACATAGGACAGGAATATTACGCTACTTCAGCGAGCACTTGGAGTGTTCTATTAAACCAAAAGCTGAGCATAAAATTAAAAGCAATGTACCATCAGTCTGTCTGGTGCTGTCCTCGCACTTCTAAAGTTGAGCTTGAATTTGGAAGACCTAAGCTTTAATGAAAAGCTTGGTCCAACATAAAATCCTGGTCCCATTGAAGCTGTTTCCAGAAGTTTTCTCTGGTTCCAGCAGGACCAGAATTATGCCTGCAGCTCTTGCTGGCATTGACTTTGGGGTAAATCTTGTTCTTATTTACTGGCACAGCGGTGTGCACCACTGCTTCCCAGGAGAATCAGCCCTCAGGTTTGTTAATATTGTCTTTTTTGCTGGCCCCAGCCTGTGCTGAGAGCCCGGTGCAGTGGCTGACTCAGCTTCCAGCCCAATTTCTCTTGAATTTGGGCTAGAGCAAGGATGAGAATGTGTGCTGGGGAACAGATGTGTTGGCTCCTGCTCCATGTGTGGTGCTGCCTCTTACAGGAACTCTTACGCAGAATGAGATGGTCTTCAAGCGACTTCACCTGGGAACTGTAGCGTATGGCCTGGACTCCATGGATGAAGTGCAGAGCCACATATTCAGTATATACACACAGGTAGAATGAGATTGCATTACTTTGCTCTTTGTTCACAAAACAGTTTTCTGGGTCACTGGGCTAATGGTGAATTAATATGGCAAGGATCTGCCTATTAACTATTACTTTTTGGAAAAGTCTGAAGATCATTGGATGCTTAATACATAAATATTATCAAAATTGCTTATTACATTTGTAAAGTGTTTCACATCCACCAGTCTTTAACTGCAACTGCAAATTCATGGATCTGTAAGAGTAGGCACCTGTGTCTTGCTACCAAGGCTTGATTGTAAAATAGCATAATTTTATTTAGATATTCTCTGCTTAAGCAACCACAGAAATTGTTTCATTGAAAAGTCATTTCTGGGTAATATTTAGTGGATTAAATTGCTGGTTGAAATGCTGTGTCCTGGGGCAATCATAAATAAGGAGGAACCATAGGTACTTAGTAAGCAGAGTAACAGAGAACAGTGTGCTCGTACTCCTGCTTTAGGCCTAATTGTTAAAAAATAAAATGTTAAAAGTGGGATTCTTTCACCAATGCACCAGTGATCTTATATGGTGCATAACTGACATCTGCTTTGAGAAATGTCTACAGCTAAAGAAGGCAGCAAGGTCGGCATGTAAAGTGTAGAACAGGAAAATCCCAGTTTGGGGAGTCTCTCTCCCTTGCATTCCTCTTTCAGTACTGCTGGGTGAGCCAGCATCTAAAAACCTTAATCTCTGTTCGTAGACTTCTATTTCAGTTTGGTATGATAACCAGGTAATGCTATGGGGCTTGTTTGGGTCAGCAAACTGTATTCCTTAGTGTGTTACAGCAGATAAGATGCTTTTCAGTTGAAACTTCATCTAGATATACACACTTCTTTCTTAAAACAAGGGATGAGGTTTTACTTGAGAATATTACTACCTTTTTAAAAAAAATCAGCTGTCAGTGGCTTATGTTCCAGCCACTAGTACTTATGAAAGATTTAAGAATTGCCACTAATTATGTCATCATGGAAGCATTATTTTTCATTTTCTGTTGATAACTGTTCTTTCAACTACAGCTAGAAATAACTTTTTTGTGGCTTAATGACAATTAGATTTTCTCCTTTTGCAACATGTGATTCCACAGACACAATCTGCAGAGGTTAGTGATGAATTACTACTCCCATGTCATATGTCGAGCGTTTTAATTTCTCGATAGTTGTGGAATTGCTTCATTCCTACCGAAACCACAGCAGGAATTTTCAAAGTGCTCACGCTTTTCCCTGAGCGCGCACACCCAACGCAGTGCGTGATGTTTCTCAACGTCACGTTGGGTTTGCTTTGCTCTGGAGACTTTAGACTGAAGTGTGCTTTCTATACCCCTCGCAAAGTGAAACACGAAGCCAGCGTTCTTGCCTGGAAAAAGGGACCTTGTACTGTAAATAGGATTTTTATTTTTGGGTTTGGTTCATGGTGGTAAAGACACACAGCAGGTTCCCGTGACCTCAGTGATCCGTTTGGTGGCACGGACTGTCAGGCTGCAATGTGCTTTTAACTAAGCATATGACAGTTGATAAATACCTGGTATTTTGAGTAATTATCTTTTTCACTGGCATGTGTCTGAGGTAACTTGTAACTCCTCTAGTCATTTAACTCGCTTTCCCTCCTCTGTTTTCATGGCCTTCTTAGCATCTGGTTCTTCTCTCGGTGTTCAGACCCTTAAATGACTGAACTGTACCTAAAAAAAAGGAAAAACCCATCAGATCTATTTGCTCTTATTTTGTACTATATCTACTGGTTAATTATTTGCCAAAGTATTCAATATTTGCCAAGAACATTTGGGTGACTCTGATGAGTTTGCTGTTGTTTGATTTGGTTAAAGCCTGTTGCAACAGTGCTGATGAGCAGCAATATTAAATTTGAAGACCTTATGTTCTAATCGCCAGAGTGTGGGAAATAGCATGTGGAATTACACTGGTAAAACATGTGTCTCATAAAACGTGTATCATTACCAAGTGAGATTCCCTATAATGAGAAGCATTTGCTGGCAATGATTCATTTTGAACTGTAGTTCTTATTCTTTGCTCTTATTTTTACCATGTTGTGGCCTTTGACCTGGAAGTGAAACTTTTGTCCTCTTGACACTAAAGGTTAACAGAGCAGGAAACTAGATCACTGTGTGTCCCTTCTTCAACCAGGATAATTTAGTAATTGTGCAATTATCCGAAGACTCCCGTTCTGATACTAAAAATAGTATTAAAAATTACATGAATGTGATTAAGATTTTCTAGGTCCAAATGAGTCATCTGTTTTCTGGTTTTGGCAATTATATTCTCTTGCACATTAAACCAAATTGACTCCAAATTATCAGAGCCACTGGTCTTTTGTGGAGGAAAAAGTGTTTTCCCTGCGTCTTCTGACCTTGGTCTTTCACCAGTCGGTGTTTGGTGGATCTGCAATGAAGGGTCTTTTTCTCAATATACTGTTCCATAAACTTAGATAAATCTTTTGGGGCACTTTACTCCACCAGTGACAATGATAAAGAAACTGCATTATGCTGGGGTATATTCCCAGTGATGGTCTGAGTTAAGGTGTATGAAGAGTGATGCTCATTCTCGGGGACATAAGTGTGCACAACTGCTGCATATATGGTCTTCACTGAAGTAGGAAGTATCTTTTTTCCACTGCAATAAGACTTTATTCTGCTTTTCTTTTTATAAGCAATCTCAGGACCCACCTGCAGTGAAGGGCCTGACCTTGGCCACCAAGGTGCGTAAAACCATGAGCAGCCGCGTGCACGAGGCGGTGAAGGCCATCGCGCTGTGCCACAACGTGACGCCCGTGTACGAGTCCAACGGGGTGACGGACCAGGCTGAAGCCGAGAGACACTACGAGGACTCGTGCAGGGTGTACCAGGCCTCCAGTCCTGATGAGGTCAGTGTCTGTTTGGGTGTATAAAAACGTAAATATGACCTTGCTTGCTACTGAAAACAAACAAAACCCCACAAACAAACCCCAAACCAAACACACACAAACCAGCCAAACAAAAAAACATAACCAAAACAAACAAACAAGATCCACACAAAAAAACCCCACCACGATCTTTGGTGAAAATACTTCATTCTAGTGAAGGAGATAATATCTTAATGCATTTATGCACTGATAACCCACGAACAGACAGTAAGAGCCCTCTCAGCTGATGTACTTCAGCCAAATCTGCCTCTCTACCTGAAGCTGTAGAGCTACATGGTGGCTAATATCTGGCTGTTGTATCAGCCTCTGCATCACAGAATTTTGTTCATATTTCTGCACCTTTTGTCCAGAGTATATTTTACATTTCAACATCGTGAGTCCCTCTTCCCACGTTTTGTAAATTATAGGCAATCGTGTCTCGTTGGGCAGGAGGGTGACTTGTGGGAGGGGGTTAGAGCCCTCCCAGAAATCAGCTCATTCCTGGTCTGCAGAGTGTTTGAACTTCCAGGCCAAGTGAAAAGCTGTAAATCACGCTGAGCAGCACTGCTAACCCGAGACACGTCCCTTCCCATGTGGACAGGACCGAGCCGGAGCACAAGTTAATTCTGCGAAGCAAAGCGCACAAGAGTTTGTCCCAGGGCAAAGCTGTGCCTGGCCAGTTCTCTGCCGCACCCGGTCCAGCCAGGGCTACGCAGGCTGGTACAGTAGAGACAAACTTTGCAGCTTTTTAGAGACTTGCTGGAGACTTTTACTGAACACTTGCGAGAGCAGGTTCAATACAGGACTTCCAATTAAAGTGCTCTTTGCCACTGTCTGCAAAATTTGGAGAATCTAATTAGAGTGTTGTTTCCTTCTGTGCAAAGACGGGGAATGAAAAATGGTTTTGTGTATTGGTTATGCTTCTTAGATGCATCATCTTTAGTGCAAGCAAGGTAAAGCAATTTTTCTATTAATTTGTACAATTACACTTGCTCTATGCCATTGCAAGAAACTGAAGTTTAAAGTTTCCCATAACAATCCTACTGAGAATATGAGATCATATCGCCCATTTGACTGCACTCAAAGGGTTCTTCCACTTACTGCCCCAAATAAAGCAGATTTGCCTTTTTGCCTTTGACATCAGAAGAAGAGCTGGCTTTCCTCATTGGTAGAGGTGAGAAATTGTTTGCACAAAAATGGATTTATTTGTTAGAAGCCAAACTATGTGAGGATTTTGAGATTGTTGCATGCATTACTGAAAGACTGGCACACAGAGTTAGTTTCCATATTTTGTGTATATTCCAAATATTTCCTGTCATGTTTTTGTTTCCAAGTAGGCAATTCATTCATTTCCTAGAATATGTTCTGGTATTATACCAAAGGTGCATGTTTGCTTTTTACCCCCCATCTTCACTGATGCGCCTATGGTGACAATGAGCCCTGCGTCCTCCCTGGCTCTGGGGCTGGTGAGCAGTGTGCACGTGTGTCCTCTCTCACCACATCAGCTGGGCCGGTGTTTTGCTTACCTGCTTTTCTCTTCTAATGTATTGCTTTCCCTCATAAAGAGAGCTTCCAGAAATCAACTGCCTTTCGATTGAAACAAGTTCTGAATGGTTTCCAGATGGTAATTTTTGTCATCTACTTTTAAGTGGGTGTGGGGGTTTTTGTTGGTGGTTGGTTGGGCTTTTTTGGGGGTTGGTTTGTTTGTTTTTTTCTAAAGCATTTACTGGTTAGTTTTGCACATACCTTCTCTTATATTTACATGTATATAGTAGTATATAGTGAAGTCAGTGTTTGTTTTGGTTTGGGTTTTTTTTCACTTTATACTATTCTGTCTTTAGTATATTTATGCAGCA
The DNA here is from genome assembly GCF_964273445.1 of Streptopelia decaocto. Lineage (NCBI taxonomy): Eukaryota > Metazoa > Chordata > Aves > Columbiformes > Columbidae > Streptopelia > Streptopelia decaocto. The sequence goes on from NC_138669.1 coordinate 12,497,184, forward strand.
GTTTGTCTCAAATACGCAAGGGGTTATTGTTTGTTTGTTTTACTATAGCATGATAACTAATCCTTCCAAGATTATTGTTTAAATTTCTTTTTTCCTTCCTTTGTTGTGGTGTCTTAAGTACAGAATTACAGCGGGTTCAGAAATCAGATACGCTTTGCTGCACTGAGGAAATCTTGTCTGTAGGTCTTAGATGTACAAATATTGTTTAGACATGCTCTGTGTATGTCATACTAGATGGTACAAACTGCAGGATCAGCACAAGTCGAGGCCTTGGGAAGAGAGAGATGCTGTTAAATAACATTCCCTGTAGGGGAATGGCTTTGGACTCCTGTTAAAGCTGGCCTTTGAAATCCTATATCAATAAAATATGGCCATGGCAGGGAAGGTCAGTTTATGAAATGAGTACAAAAACTTGTATTCTCTTTACTTGAACAGCAAGGGTAATTTCTACCAGTTGGCATAGGATTCATTTCCTGTAACAGAAAGCAGGATTTCCTAAATTTGTTTCCTGTGCACGCTGCCATTTAGAAGTCTTGAAGTATCTTTATTCAGATATCGGTTACAGCCTTGGGGCTCTGCAAGCGTGTCAGTTGTAGCCATACAGTAACTAACAGGGGAAATGAAATAGATACAATCTGATCAGAGATAAGAGTGCCTGGGATTCCTGGGCAAACAGTCTTTAACCCTGACAACCCACCGCAGCTGCCAGGACATGAAAGGGTGCACCGATCAATTGGTTTCTGCCTGTTGTCTGTCTGCCTAGGCAACCCTAAAGGGGACATTTGTAGAGCAACCCATGGCACAGAAGGATCTATTTGTCTCTTCAGAATGAAATTTATTAGTCGATAGCCACTTCAGTGGTAGATTTGGTAATTTAATTGTGGGAAAGAGCAAAGTTTGGGGGATAGTGTGCTGAGCTGCTGTCGCTGCTCCGCTTTATAATGCTCAGATCTGTATCTGACTTGGCCTGGATGGGGCTGTGACTCCTGGAGTGTGGTCAGGGACTCTATTGATTTCCTCTCATCAGTGAGCATGGGCTCTCTTGAAGCTGTTGGAGGGATTTCAAGCCTGCTTTTAAATGTCCTCAGTTTAAGCTGTAAACATATTTTTGCATCTTGAATGCTCTCAGTCACACGGAAAAGATGAGAAACACCTTATCTGTTTGTTCAGCACAGAGTAAACCTCTTCTGTCTCGCACCGAGCTGGGAACGTGCTGCCCAGACCCCACCAGAAGAGCCTTTAGTACTTTTGCTGCTGTTGGCATTGTCACTGGTGCAGTGGCACTTCCCAGAGTCCGGGCCCATTGTGTTGCCCGTTGAATGGGGACGGTAATTTCAATGTGTTTGGTACCTCTGATAGGAACACTTCAAAATTACGTCACTTTCTCAGTAATTATTCATTAAGAACTATAGAGGCTGGGAAGTGGCGTGTTCAAAGGGGTCAGCCCCACGTCCCCTCCGGTGCTGAATGCGGTTCACCTGGAGGGTCACTGAGGGCTGACAGGACCCACGCCTGCTCCGGACCAGCATGAGAAAGGAGATTTCTATCATTATTCTTCCCCTTCCATAGACATACCTTTTTGTGGTCTTAGGGCCAGCCGAGGTGGCCAGCACTATGCAACGCAGTCGGTTTGAAGCGTGTCACGTGCGTGACGTAGCATCTGACGTGCTGCTCTTCCATTTGTTCCTCTGCGCAAGGGTTTTCTTTTGGGAGGTTTAAATGCTTCCTGGCATAGGATTTAAATGAGACGCTGGCAGGGAAGGAGGGTGGACGTGTCTGTGACAGAAGGTAGCACAGGAGATGCTTTAATGGGCTGAGCTGCGAGCAGAGATTTCTATCTCCAGACATTTGCAGCTTACCAACATGGATATATCAATAGCCAGTGCTGTGCACGCTGGACGTCACGTAACATCATGCTGTGAAAAGTTCTCGATAATTATTTATTAACCAGAGCATTAGAAACCCAAACTCCATCTCTGCTCTGGGAGACTGTTAGGAGGATTATCTAACCGCACACTTTAATGCACTAAGGAAGGCTTGAAGAAACTTCTGAAAAAGATAAGCTTGAAAGAGCCTTTGATTTGTTGTAATCTTTGTGAAGAAGCCTGCAAAAACTTGCTAATATTAAAACAAATATTGATTCAAATTGATTTAAAGGTGTTTCAAGGCAAAGCCAGCTCAATTTTTTTTTTCTTTTTTTTTTTTTTTAATCTGGTGATTTAAGACTAAATAAACTTTTCCTTTAATAAAGTAAAGTTGTCTTTTAGGCCTAATTGTGGATGAAAGGGAGCTGAGTTCACAAGAGATTCTCTGATTAGACTCAACTGTATCAATTCATCTAGTAAAATCTTGACTCAATGCAGTGATTTATAGATCCCATTTTTATCTATGTCTCACACATGTTATTTCCAAAAATAAATTCTGCTTTTGCCTAAGGTATTTGTGGTCACTTAAGGCAATAAAGGCAGAACCTGAAAGGCACAAGGGATAATTAACCTTCCAAGTCAGCAGCAGCCATGTGCCCAGCACTGTCATGCCTTTGAAAACGTCACTGTAAAATACTTCCAGTATTTTGCATCTGTTTGGAGAAAGTATCCCTGGATCCTTTCTTGGAGGCCAGTGATATATGGGCACATGTCAGCTGCTGCTCCCATCTGTTACTGCCAAGACAGCTTCTAGAGTTAAACCCCCCTATCTCAGCAGGCTCAGTCTTGGATGGATGTGTCAGCTGAGGTGGGGATTCTGGGGCATCAGGGATGCAAAATAAAGGCTGTGGTCTCTGTCATGATTCTGATTGTAACCTGGTGAAAGCTTGAAAAGAATTCAGTGTTGCAGGTCCTTAAATACTAGAAGCTGGAATCAAAATGATAGCCACGTAAGCTCGGTTGAATGAGTTCTGGTGTGTGCTTTGAAAAATCTGTTTGAGTTGGTTTGGGCTTTTGTTTGTTTGTTTTTGTTTGGTTGTGGGTTTGTTTGTTGTTTTGTGTTTGTTTTTTATTATTATTTAATATTTGGGTAGAAGGGGTTCTCTAAGAAGTGTCTGTGAGCCAGCCTTCAGCTGTCTTGCTGATCAGTACAGACGTTGAAAGCTGTTGATGAATTGTTACTACCAAGTGAACAGAGTGTAGCACAGCACTCATTTTGCTTGTTTGCTTTTTTAATATCAATTTTTAATGCATTCTGTCTTTGATGCTGTAAATCCAGGGTGTATGTATCATTTTGAATTCTTTATTTCATACACAGCAAGCTGGGAAATAGCACATTCAAAAAGTGTTTGTGAAGAGGTGTACCTGATGTGCCCAGGCACAAGTCTGAGCAGCCTAGGCCTGCCCTGGCCGAAGCATTGGCCTTTGGGATGTAGCAATCCAAAATACTGTTAGTAAGCTACTGATTGCAGGAAAGAGCCATACAGGGGAGCACCTGTGTATATGAGCAGATCCATTCTATAGCACCACTAAAGACTAATGAGCTTCTTTGCAGCCCGCACCCGCTGTCCCGTCAGGGGAGGCATGGTGTGGGTTGGCCAACCTCACCATGGCCTTCTCTTCCCAGGTGGCCCTGGTGCAGTGGACGGAGAGCGTGGGGTTGACACTGGTGGGCAGAGACCAGTCCTCTGTGCAGCTGAGGACACCGGGTGGCCACATCCTGAACTTCACCATCCTCCAGATCTTCCCCTTCACTTATGAGAGCAAGCGCATGGGGATAATCGTTCGGGTAAGTAGCTTCGGGTAAGCTCTTGTGTCTTTGTGAATCTCCTGCTAACACATAAAACACTTGCTCTCAGGTGTGCTGTGCTTCCTGGCTGAGTTTTGCAGTCTCTTCTACCTCAGGCTATAAGCTGGTTCTCTGTTTTGAGCCGATAGCATCTCACTGCTGGGTTCGTTTAGTGATACATCCCTTTCCTTGGCCATTTTTGGCAATAAGTGCTGGAACATCTTTAGTTTATTGATCATTGGTCCCTTGCTCAAGGAAGGAAGGAGGAGACCCTGAACAGATGCCACAACAAGTAACTTTAGGATATTGTTAATGGGTTTGTAGAAGTGCTCCCTAGGTCTTTGCCAGGCATTGAAACTCATCTCAGACCCTGTGGAAGCTGAGCACTGCAGGAGGTGGCACTTGTGGCTGCAGGGAACTGGGGAGATTTTTTTTTCGAGCTGTTTAACAGAGTCTGAAGCCATGCTGAGGACACGGTGTCGTGAGCAGCGTTGGAAAATAGCTCCGTTTAGGTTAAAGGGTACATTTGTGCAGGCACCTTTATCAGCAGCAGCAGGCACTGCGCACGCTACCTATGTGCCCAGCCCAAATTGTAGGCATAATTTGGTGGGTTTATAGACAAATACAACACAAGATCAAACTCTCAGAAAAATAAATGCCTTTAAAAGAAATTAGAAGAAAGTGCGTGTGTGTTAAAAACAGTTGAGATCGGTTGTCACCATTATCATAATGAGTTTTCAAGATAGTGCTGGAAAATCAGTGTTAGTAAGATAAACAAACCCAGCTGTGGTAAGGCACTTCCATTTGCCTGCAAAGCAAACAAGGTGAAGCAGTTTGAATATTTCTTTTGGAGATAATTAAAACATCCTTGTTACTTTTCACTGAGAGTACAGACAGATAATTGGTACCAGGAATCTAAAACATGAATACGAAACCTGTAATCCAGGGAAAGATAGTATTTGTTGTATCATTTTGTGGGATCTGCAGCTTTGTTATTTAGGGTGGGGAGAATAGGCAAGATTGGTGGGGTTTTTGTGTTGGGGTTTGGTGGTGGTTTTCTTCTTATCTTTATTTTTCCTTTTTTTCTCCTTCTTTTTTTTTGTTTTCCTTCTTTCCCTCCCCTCTGTTTACTTGGTGGCAAAATGGGGTTGCTGCATGTTTATTTTGGGGTTTCTGGAAGCAGACTGTAAAGATACCTTTTGCCTGGTGTATTTTAAGCTACAAGAGCAGGAAGAGTAGCCTTTGTTCTTAGTTAGAAACAGTCAGGATCGGTATTGCACACGTGGGCCTCATTGACAGCAGATTAATTAGGTCTGGTTTATTGGATGCTGTTTGGTAGCTTCACAAGTCTCCGCTTCTCTGGACTCCTGGACGACCACAGCCCCTGTCAGAAGCAGCATCATGAAGGGATGATGTAAAATGGAGCAATGCAGTGCTTGTATTCAACAACAACAAATATTATAGAGGACTTCAGTATTCTTGTTACCAAGAGATTTGGTGATAAAGGTGGAAATGTAATATGTGCCTATAATTATTTTTGCAAACCCGTGAAGGACAAGCTGCGTTTTGCGCAGATTGAAAACCGTTAAATCTCATGCAAATGACTGTGCTTGTGTTATCCAACCTGAGGATTTTGGACCTGGATCTCCTGTTGCTCAAGGAACTGCTTTTAAGTTCTGGATCACACCTCACAGTATGGCGTTGGGAGGAAAAATTTGTATTTCAAGTTACTCCAGGCTTTGGAATATTAAAACATGCCCAAGGGCAGGAATGTTAGTTGAAGTGGGCTAATAGGCTGTGCCTGTACAGAGTAATCAGTGTGCTAAATCTGTGAATCTAGAGTTCCGACTGTGTTTGAACATACAGCCATAGGTGTTCCCACAGCCGTCTCGTGCTGCATGGGACAGCTGCAACAAGTGTAGTGCATATCCGCTTAAATACAGCGAGTGTAAATTCTTCAGATTAATTATTTCTATAGTGAAAATGATGTGAAGAATTCAGGCAACCTTTTCAAGATCTAGAAGAAAAACATTAGCAATAAAAGCAGGAGAACCCTCCTCATTGCTCACCTTTGGTGAGGTGCTGTTTTATCCAAGGTGTGGGAAAGTGGGCTAACACCAAAGACAGAGTATGCTTCATTAAACTGTGTTTATATGCTCAGCAGAGAAGTGGGTGCTCTTAATTTTTCTCATTTAAGAGGAAAGGAGTCTTTTCCTCTTTGATTTGAGGCTTATTCCTTTTAAATTATCTATGATCTATATTCTCCCCATTTAGGAAGAAAAAGGCTTCTGGTTTGCATTTCTGTATTTAGAATATTACTGCTGCCAGAACCAGCAAAGCTCCTCTTTGTGGTCAGTGGGAGCAAGACCAGGCCCAGATCCTGATGGTAAATACTGTTCATACAATCATTGGCCCCTCTCTCTTGTGTTTGTTAATGGAGTGTCTTTATTTTGTAGCTATTGAGCTGCTGCTAAGCCACTAAAATCAGCTTCCTGTGCACCCTATGCAGGAGCAGGTTTTGAGTAGCAGATGCTGGCTGCCTGGGTATCACTTTGCCATGTTCCTTTATACTTCAAAATAATATTTTCAAGCAGTGTTTTCATTTTCATTTGGAAAAAAAAAAGGGGGGGAGGGGTTATAAATAGGTAATTGTCAAGTAAATTTTTATTTTATTAAACATACACATATGCATGTGTTTGGTTTTGATCCACAACTTGCAAGGTGCTTACCTCTTGTATCTTCTAGAGCTATGCTGTTTAAAAAACAGAAATAAGGGGAGGGAAAGTAGCGTGAAGTATCCAGAAGGCAACAGACACAGCAAGCAGCCAGGGAGGGGAGGGAGAAGCAGCGAAATGAAACTGCACTTGGGGTTGTAGTGAGCAGAATTCAAACGGTAATATTTTCTGTTCACCTATACAGATATTGCCCATTTTTATAAACTGCAATTTTGGGGGCTAGCGGCAGCCATTGCGATGGTCTTGCCAGGCTTGCTGTGCAGTGTGGATATAGAGTTTTCAGGCAGCGATTCACACGTCCAGCCCGGTAACGCTGTTACTGAAATCCTTGGCAGAGGTGCCTGTCTCCGCTGCTGCTCCTGCCCGCTCTGGCTCCTGTAAAAAGATTTCCTTCAACACATAACTTTTAGTAAATAACATAGTAGTTAATACTGAAAACAAGTAGCAGATGGTACCTCATTTGGGATATTTTTGCAATATCTGCTTGTGTACGTGTGATCAGCTGTCATTTCTGTAGCTGATTATTTCACTTCTAAGAAGTCTTGTTCTACCAAAGCAGCCGCTCTTCACCGTACTGTGTACTGATTTATCTTCTTCTTGAAAGAAGGCCTGTTTGTTTGACCACAATATTTTCCATTCTTCTTTTTCTTTGCGTTATTTTTCCCCTTACCCATGTGGAATGATCTTTGTTGTAAAGCAAAGATAGTGCTATTGTCATATCTGGAATTGAAAGAAGCCTTTGAACCGTGGCCAGAGTCAGACCACGGTGGAAAAAGATGCCTCTCCAAAACAATATAACTGGCAAATCTCTGTGTAGATTTATAGTGTGATCTTACCATAATATGAGAACGCACTAACCTCCTATTGAACTCAGTGAGAGGAAATGACTAATGCAAGGAGATAGCTGATACAGTATTTATATTGGACAAAAAATCTAAACTATCTTCAGCCAGTTCTGCAGCACGGGAAGTGGAGTCTTTATTTGGTTTCCTGCAGAGATGTTGTTAGACACTTTTTAATCAAATAATTTAATAGATAAACCTTTACTGTTGGCTACTGCCAAAAGTATTGTCTTTTATTTAAGCAGATTCTCATTGTTTTGGTATAGTGACACGCATTTTGCTTTGGGCTTGTGGGGTGTGTGGATATCAGTATGTGAAGGCTGGATGTTTCAGGACATTGCAAACCATGCTTAAGCTTAATTATGATCATCTTCCTTGTGAATATCTCTATGAGCTTGGCGAAAATGCTCAGTGCAGGAGCTTTGTTATCCTTGACTACTTCTTAATTTCACTAGCAAAGATACTTGGGTACTTCTTTGCACTTTTAGTATCCACATCAGGTAGATGTAAACTCTATTTTGCCAGTGCCACAGGATGTTTGGCTATTACCAATCTCTTCACATGTGAGAATCTTCACCTCTAGTTTCTGTAATGGTGGGACAGACTGATATGTATGTTCAATAGTGTGAGAAGGAAAAAGTGTCCACCGTGCTTTTCTTTCACTTCTTTTTTTCCTAAAGTGCTTTCCCCTCGTTGTTCACAGCTGCCTATTTCCAGATTTTCCTGGGCTTTCTGGTTTTGCGTGCTAAGTTTATTTTCTTCCTATCCCTGGTGGCTATCTTGGTTTACAGAGCAGTTTGTTCCTTACTCATTGTTTTGTCTCCTTTGAGGAAATTGCCAGGGTTTCCATTAGCTTGTAATACTAATAGCTGTGACCTCCTTAGGTATCTGTCTGGTTAGAAGGGATTTTTTAATTTGTGGTAATGTAAATATGCTTTGCTTGCAGCCTACAAATTACTTGGATCAGATAAGGCAGGCAGCAATCTAACCTTTCTGCGGCAAGCATAAACTTTAATTATGCTTGTGCCATATAATGTAACGGGCTAAATTAGAGTAAATTTTACCCTGTTAAGCTTCATGCATCTGTTTTATTGCTTCAGGTAAGTATGAAATAAATTTTCAAGGTGAGGACTAGAATTTATTCCAAAGGCACATGCAGTCAGGACTGAAAGGTATCTGCATGGAAATCATGTGTTGGTGGTTAAAAGCAGATCATCCTTGTCTAAAGCATTAATTCCTTCTGCAAGTAACTAAGTTGCAATTGAATAGGCAACTCGTTTTGGCCTCGAGACGAGATGCTGAGCCAGATGGATCTTCAGCCTGACCCTGTGCCGATTTTGTGACTGATGTGCAGAATACTCATCACTTAGCTTGCTGAGGCCACTCCAAATAGGCTGATATTGGGCCAGCTTAGTCTCTTCTGTTTCTTATCTGCAGGATGAATCAACAGGGGAGATCACCTTCTACATGAAGGGGGCTGATGTGGTGATGGCTGGGATTGTGCAGTACAACGACTGGCTGGAAGAGGAGGTATGGGGCCGTCTCTCCTATGGACGGAGGGTTTCTCATGCAAGTGCTTTTCTCCTCTCGGGGTACCCAGGACAAAGCTCGTCAGTGCAGTAGAGTGGACATAACCACTAAAACATCTGCGAGCCAGAAGGCCACTGATCTTGGCCATTCATTGGATTAGTCTTCCGCCAAATATATATGCAGTGGCAAGGAAGTCAGGTGGCGAGCTCAACATATTTAGTGCAGAATAAGTCCTGTAAATACAATGGATTTTGCTCACAACTGGTTGCCACACAAGATCACCAGATTTGTCCTGGGCTTGATCCTGTGTTTAGATTTACTTTAGACTGAAAGGGCTAATTTCAAAACTATATTTGGCAGCTTTGTATTGGGACATGTTTGTCAGGTTAGTAGTAATGTTGACACGGAGTTCATAGCAGTAACTTCAGTTACGGGTTCTCCACACCCCCAAAACCTGTTGTTCAAAGATGTAATAATACTGTGGTCTTATTTTAAGAGCTCGTAGCCAAAGATGTGAAGTCGAAAAATTGAAGAGTTGTGTCCTTTTCCTTAGAGACAGTGTTTTTGCCATGCCGGTGTAGCAGAGAGGACATTTTTTGTTTCTGATCACTGGGATAGATTACAAAGCATTGCAGATCTCCTTTTTTCCTCTCAGGTTTATCATGCACTTTATCAGATGTTGCAGTCTCACTGGGGTTGCTCAAATGGGATGGTTATTTTCTTAACCTGCTATCTTACACTGCCATCTCTGCATTGCTGTGCATAAGTCATCTTACTTGAGATGTATTTTATGGTTTACAATGTGTCACTTCTTTCCAGTGTGGTAACATGGCTCGGGAAGGCCTGAGGGTTCTTGTCGTAGCCAAGAAGTCTCTGACGGAAGAGCAGTATCAAGACTTTGAAGTAAGTTTTTAGTTGTGTTTTTTTAATTTGTTTTTAAACAAACAATCGCTGAAGTAATTCTGGCAGACCTCTCCTGATAATCCCACCTCTCATCTCCTTAGGCTTTCAGCTAGATTTGTCATTCTTCAATGTCTTGCTGTTCTTTTAATCAAAGTGGCTTTAAGTGATGTGTATTTAAACTGGATCCCAGCCAGGACCCTCCAAAACAGTTCCTGAATCCTGCCTTACAATCCTTTATGTTCGTTTGTTCAACAGGTTTTGTTTGTGTGAGGAAATGTGTTGGCTTTTAATTTTCACTGATGCGTTGTGACATCCAGGAAAACTACAAGCAACCAGAATATAACGCAGCCGGGCTGCATGGGAACACAGGCTTCACGCGTGGGGTTTTGTTAGATGGGTCTCTACACGCAGTGCTCATTTGCTTGCCCCAGGCAGGCAAAACATGAAGAACTGTTCAGTTAAATGAAGAGATGAGATGGTGGAAATGTTTTGGATTCTCTCTTGCCCTTGTTTGCCCATTTAGGAGGCCGTGGTTAGAGCTGTGGTGCGAGGGTTTCTGCGGGTGTCACTCGAGCAGCTGCTCTGTGTCGGTGTGCCCGAGGACGCGCTGTGCACCGTGCTGCTGGGGCAGGAATGTCGTGGTTGAGACGGACAAACGACATAGACCAAGTTCTTCAAGGATGAAAGCAGTAGTTGCCTTTTATTGCCACAAGTGCATTTTTATACAGTTTTACCAATTCACGTGTCCCTTCACTATTGGTTACGAGTGACAGCAATAACATCTCATTGACTAATTTTGCTGTCGTCAATGTTGCTCTTCTACTCCCTTCTCTCTCACAGGTACACCTTAATACCTCCGGATACTCTTTTACTCCCATCTTTCTCACGGGTAGGCCTTAATATCTTTAAGGCTAATTTCTCTTCCCATGTCCTTTGTCAGGGAATCCACAGACTCACCATAGTCCCCCACACAGGAACGAAATGACAAAAACTTTCTGAAATGTTTTCCGCCTTCCTCTGTAACGTGTTCACAAGCCATTACGTGTGGCGTCCCCGAATGACAGTTAACAGAGGGAGGCGAACTGGTTAATCCTCGTGCTGGTTAACTCTGTATTCCACAAAAACACGGGCTGGCCGTGTGAGTGACCGTGGCTGTCTGCTCTGTCCTCAGGCTCGCTATGTGCAGGCCAAGCTGAGCGTGCACGACCGCTCCCTGAAGGTGGCCACGGTCATCGAGAGCCTGGAAATGGAGATGGAGCTGCTGTGTCTCACCGGCGTGGAAGATCAGCTGCAGACAGACGTCAGACCCACTCTGGAGACGCTGAGAAATGCTGGCATTAAGGTCTGCCTAACCTAATGCTACTCCTAGCAGGAACACTTAACCCCTCTGGAGTATGTGGCGCTGTCCTACTGACAGTAAATTTAGACAGTCTGGGGGATCCTGTCAATGTGAACGTTTCACCAGATGCCCTTTGTGAATGGGAAGAGCAGGGCTGGCTGATTTGTTTTAAACATCACATTGGGAACATGCTAGAAATAGTAAATATTAACTAAACACGTGAAAGCACATCACCTTTTGTGCTTTTCTTCCCCTAACATCCTCTAGCTCCTTCTGCAGAGAACCAAGTGTGTAGGGCTACCGGAGACTTTTGGGCAGTTGTTTCTTTCAGGTGGTTGGATGAAGCAAGGCTGTTTGGGATGTGTTTGGTGCACCAGCTCCCGTGTTGGGGTTGAAGCCCTGAGTTGTGTCTGTACACGTTTTCAGTAGCCACTAGAGGGGGTCTGAGTCAAGAGAATCAGGGGCTGGGTTCTCTTTTCCAGCTTTCTGGGCTCCGGCACCTAAGAGTCGGTACGGCCTGAGCTGTGCTCAGCGATGATGGACCCGCTGTGATGCCTGCTTAGTTTTTCTCTATGAAGACTTGTCAGTAAGATCCTGGACTTGCAAAACAAACAAACAAAAAAAGATGGACTAAACGCTCAGATTTGGGCAAGAAAAGTAGGTGAAAGATTCTGGTTGTGGCTTCTCCACTTTAAGTAACAAAGTGACCAAAATGTTGAGCCGTGCTGTGAATCCAAAGCAGGGCTGCGTGTTCGATATTTAGGTAGGAAGTGGGATTCAAGGCTCAGGCCAGACTTCCAAAGCGCTTTCTGTTTTGGAGCCATCCCTGTAAGCAGCAGGGACTTGAGTAGAGAAGCGAGATGTGCAGATTCAAAGCTCCTTAGCAGCACTCTGGCTTTTTCCCCCTGTGACATAGTCCAGGCCAGTTATTCCGAAGCAGTTTAAGTATTTTTTCTCTTCACCTTGGCTGGAGTTGGTGTCAGGGTGTGGAGTGTGTCATTGCACAGCGAGCGCAGCACTTCTGAGCACTCCTTGCAATGGTATGTTCGTTACAGTATTGCATGCAAGAAGTAAATCAAGAGTGAAGGCAGTCTTGTAATTCATCGCAGACACCATCTTGTTAAGATCAAGTCTTTTTCCAGCCCCAGATTATTAAACAAATAAATGAGTCTTTGTGTGTTGTTTGGTTTTTGTTTTTTGGTGGATTTTTTTGGAGTTTTTTTTTAAAGTTTTGTTAAATATTCTTGGGTGGTGTCTTGAAAGCAGAAAAAAAAAGTGGAAAAAAAACAACAACCGAAAAAACGCTGTTGAGGGAATTCCCTGCCAGATTATAACAGGGTATTGCTGCTGACGTTGCTTTCTAATGTTCCCCTCTCACCAGCACAAAATAAAAGGAGCAGTGTGTATTTAAAAAAAAACCCTCCAAGCAGCTTAGTCTGTTCCAGACGCACACATCAGCAGTGAGCTAACCCCAGTTGCATCATCCACATTTCAGGCAGGGCCATGAGGGATCTTTCTGCAGCAAAGTCCGCTTATTTCAGCGTACGAGCAATAGCTGGGGTGGGACACATTAACACACGCATATACATTCTTTAGCTTGCATTTTGTGGGTTTATCAGGAGAATCTTGAAATATTGCAGGTGGGCAAAGTGTTATAAGTAGCTTGTAACTTCTTTTGTGTTTCAGCCTCCGTAAAAGTTTTGTTTTCGTTCGTCCATGAGAATTTTCTTGTATGTTTTAAAATAGGGCTTTTTTAGCAAAATAATTTGTGTCTATATTTTAACAGCCCTTTTCTATGCCTGAACTGGCAGATGGTACTTCCAGGTGTCCTGTAGACATGGTTGTTAAGTTTTGTATTTAATACCTTAAATATTTGGATTTTAGGTGTGGATGCTGACAGGGGATAAGTTAGAGACAGCCACGTGTACAGCCAAGAATGCACATTTGGTGACGCGGACACAGGACATCCATATATTCAGACTAGTGAGTAACACCCACCTTCCCCTCTCTGAAGACTTGTTTGGGACCCCGAATTCTGGGACAGGAGGGTTGCTGAGCTCACAACTGTTTTCCTGCAGTAGCCCCAGAATATTTTTGTTCTTTTGACCCAGCTTTCTATCACCTGAGCTTTTGTTTATCTGCCTGTGTGTGCTCTGAATAACTCCACATGCTGCCTGTCTATATTAGTTTTGCTCCGAGACTTGTTTTTTTTCACCCCAATGAAGAAAACCCCTCCTCAGTTGCCACCTTTTTCCCCAGGTGACTAACCGTGGGGAAGCCCATCTAGAGCTGAACGCCTTCCGTCGGAAGCACGACTGTGCTCTGGTTATTTCTGGCGACTCGCTGGAGGTGGGTTCCAAATGCCTGGGGCTGGTCAGCGACAGCCCCAAATCACTGTGGCTGAATGGGGATTTTTATTTTCAAGATTCTTTCATAGCACAAACATCAGCGACGCTTCTGACCTCTGTAAATTAGGTGTGTCTGAAATACTACGAGTATGAGTTCATGGAGCTGGCTTGCCAGTGCCCTGCCGTCGTGTGCTGCAGATGCGCCCCGACGCAGAAGGCCCAGATCGTGCGGTTGCTCCAGGAAAGGACCGGCAAACTCACCTGTGCAGTAGGTAAGGGACTAGTTAGGGGGGAATTACCACGTAGCATGGTGTCTTTATTGTTTCTTCTTTTGAGTGAACAGTCCTGTGTCATAAGACCGGGAAATGCTGAGCTAGGGAGCAGTAGTTTTGTGAGGTGATTGATGAAGTTTTGCATATGGGAACTTCAGTGGTGAACTCCTCGTAAATATTTAAGGTGGTATCTTTGCAAAACAAAGCTTGAACATGACCAAAGTGCCATGAGCTTTATTCCAGCATTGTAGGTGTAATAGTATACCATAAAGTGATCTGTGGCCTGAATTCGTGTGCATCTATTAAAAAAATCTAAATTTCCAATTTCTGTTCAAAATCCTGCTTTTGTTGATAGGGTTAAATGTTTCTTCTAATATTACAGACTGTCGCAGATGCCTTTGGTGGGGTTGCAAGTTGCCTCTGTTGCTTAACGACTAATGTCATTTGTGCTCTGACCTGCAGGTGATGGAGGGAATGACGTTAGCATGATTCAGGAGGCTGACTGTGGTGTTGGAGTTGAAGGAAAGGTGAGGTTGCCATGTGTTAGTAACACTTCCAATGGTAATTCAGGAGCTAGTTCACAAGCGACTCTTAAATGGATCCTCAGAAATTTGTGCAAGAAGTTGAAAAGCTTCCACACAAATAATCATCAGACCAATAGCTGTATCATGAAAAATAAATTGGCTCTATAGGAGACTGCTGTTTGCCAGAGTTCAAGTTCATTATTTTGTTCTTGGCAGATTGCCTGAATTTGGACCATTGTGGTTAGTTTGGGGGTTTTTAATCACAAATAGATGCTCCAAATGCTGGAGTCATAATTACTCTGATAACATATACCTTGCCTATACAATTTAAACCTGTTTATTTTAGTTTAGAAAGCACACTCTGGGTTAGAGCTCTGGTTCCTGCTTGTGGAGCTGCTTGGAGTGACACGACTGGATTTGGCGGCAGTGTAAAGACTCCGCTTGCAGCGAGCCAACGCATCAACATTGCGCGAACTTTTGAGACTGAAAATTTATGTTTAAAGCTGACTTGATATGTGTGTCACGTTAACATGCGTGTAGTGAATCATAATCCAGAGAGTTGCTGAGAGTTGGAGGCCAAGGTTCAAATGGGAATTCTCCTCATATTTTTGCTCTTTGCTTAAAAGCCACAGTGAAAGGCAGAAGTGCTGAGGTAATATTCTCACCCACCTAACGTACTGGAAATTTTCTTGGACATTCTATCAGTGATAACTAAATAATAATATGATATTTCTTTTCAATAATGAAATAACCTTACTATGCTTTTACTTGGTGTTGTATACAGGAAGGAAAACAGGCATCACTTGCAGCCGATTTCTCTATCACTCAGTTTAAACACCTGGGTCGTTTGCTAATGGTGCATGGAAGGAACAGTTACAAACGGTCTGCAGCTCTCAGTCAGTTTGTCATCCACAGGAGCCTGTGCATCAGTACAATGCAGGTAAGTGGACTGTCACAAGGGCTTTTCCAGTGGAGAGGTGAAAAAGTAAAATCGAAAAGTAAGGTTCTGCACTTCATTTTGGATGCAGCTATTTCTTCTTCTGAGAATTTTCCTGGGTTGGAAATTGAGGTTGTTACTTGGGTGTGAAAACACATAAGAAAGTTCCTGGTATTGAACAAGCATCAGCAACTTCTCCAAAATGAGACAAACAGTAATCTGCTTTACAAAACACTGCCGTGATGCAGTGTGTCTTTGCTGTCATTTAGTAATTCTAGGAAATACTGAGAATCTGAAGCAGGGCAACGCTCTTTAGGTCTCCGCTGAGTAAGTGCGCTTCTTTTCAGGTGTGTTTTAAGTAAGGCCATAAAATAGTGCAGCCAAAGTTAAGCAACTGAGGAGGACGTGGCTCAGGCCCTGACGAGGTTACCGAAAGCTCGTCCAGATGTGCTGCGAGTGTGTGCAGGAGCTGTGCCAGAGCCTGCTGAAGCACGTATTGACCTTCCCCATTGCTCGGCAGCTTGCTGTGGGACCAGAGAGCTGTCTGCTCCTCTTCGTTTCAATGGGAACCTTAGAAACATATTTGGTATTCACAAGACGTACATTGTTCATGTGTGCTGAGCCTCAGTGTAGCAAAAATGCAATTGCCAGTTGACAGAGAGAGTTGAAAGAGTTCATGAGCCATATTCCATTCTTAGTTGTGGTGACTTGAGTGAGAGTTACAGTTAAGGGCAGAGGTTACTCTTTGGGAGTTGCATTTCCATGCCATAGTGTGCTGATTTATTCCTTAAAAGTACTAAGCTTTTCTCTGAGTAAAATGCTTGATATTTTTGAAATGGCTGGGTCTGCCCTCTCCGCTTTTTGGAATAAACACGCTGGAGAAGGATGCATAGAGACAAAAGGCTCAAACTTGTGTGACAGTCTAGCTTACTCTGCAGCTGAAAACCAGAACACAAAACAAACCCATAATTTCTGACCCAAAAAACAAAAGAAAGTAAGCTTGAACTCTTTGGAGTTTGCATTAGTGAATGCTAACATGCTAACTCTTTTTATGTTGTGAAGGCATCATCTAGGCATAAATCAAGTATGCACCTGTCCTTCACAACATCTGGAGATCTTTGATCAAACCAGCAGGCTTTGGAGGAAACTCTTTATGTTCTTCTGTGTGGAATTATGTTACAAAACGTTTTCCAAGTCCAGCTCTCTCCCGTTTGCTATTAAACATAGCTTTCATCCAAGTATTGCATAGGAATAAAAAGGGTTGATATTACATTCTTCTGTCTTCATTTCAGGAATTTGGAGAACCCACTGCATGTACATTCCAGTTTGAACAGAGTCTATTTTTAAGCTGTTACATTTACTTCAGTATCTTAACGCCTGAAAAGCTTATTTCTTTTCTTTCCTAGGCTGTTTTCTCATCAGTATTTTACTTTGCTTCAGTTCCTCTCTACCAAGGTTTTCTCATCATTGGGTAAGAGCTCACTTCTTACTAATAGTATGTAAAACCTGTGCACAATTAATAGATTCGGGGTAATGCAAGGCCTGCACATCTCCACCCTGCGTGTTCCACAGCACTGCTCCAGAAGATGGATGTGGTCCTTGTCCCTTTCAGCTCCCCTGTGCTGAGCAAAGCCACTGAGGCAGTGCAGGCGCTTCTAGAAATCTTTCCAGAAGGACAGTTTGTCACCTGTGGAATGTGAGAAGCGAGCAGTCCTCCAGAAGTGCTCCCTTGAGCCCAAAAGCAGAGGAATGGTTGTTATCCTCTGGTGCCTGCAGAGCAGCGAGAGCCAGTGCCCAGCTCCTGACGGGTCAGAACGGGCACATAACCCAACCTCCAACAGGAGGAATCAGTTCCTGTCTAGAACATAATGAGATTACACTTGTAATCCCTTGACTTTATAGACTTTCAAGTACAATTTTAAAACGAAGAGCAAATTCATCTCCATTGTCTTCTGATGCAAACAGGATCAAGGCAGAACTGTAGAGCAAACTTTAAGGTGGGCACAGGTCTGTCCTTGGCTCCATTAACGGCAGTTGCAATACTTGAACCAATCATCTGTGTATGAGTGTTTCTAATCAAAAGCCATTCAAAAAGCAAAGCCTGCAGGTTTTTCCTACATGCAAAACTCTGCTGTGTTCCATTTGCAAGTTTTCATAATACGTACGTCATTTGGCACTTCAGGAACACTGTATTTCCTTTCTGAAGACTGGCATTTCTGTTTGCTTATCTGCACCTTAGAGAATTTACTGATTTTTTTTTTTTTTTTCTGCCTTCTTCCCAGGTACTCCACAATTTACACGATGTTTCCAGTGTTTTCTCTAGTCCTGGACAAAGATGTTAAATCTGAAGTTGCAATGTTGTACCCAGAGCTCTACAAAGATCTTCTCAAGGTGCGAGAGACTCTTGTTTGTCTGTTTTGGTTTAAGGCGATAACCCTGTCTTGATTTGAAACTCTCTGAAAGTGTAAAGTCAAATATGTTATCGGCAGACACAGAACTTTATCATGCGTTTTCAAGCAAAATTGTTTTAAAGGCAAATTTGAATTAACAGATACAACCAGATTTCCTGGCAGTTTGTTATTGAATGCTACATAAAATGCAATTTATTAAAAACGGCTGGGGAAATTTAAGTTCCATTCTGTGGGAAATTCTAAGGATTTAATATTACCGATTTGTTCCAAAATAAAGGGGAAAGATAAATTGTCGGGGATTTGGCACTATCCTGAAGCCAGAAAAGGGGATGGGGGAAGGGATGTGCTCATTTGATGGAGGGAGGAGGTTATCACATAGTTTCTTGAATAGAAGTTTGCCTTCAGGATGATCTAAAGGGACCTAAAGATTTGGTTGCTGTGCCATTTTTTTAGCTTTAGCATGAAAGTCAGGTCCTTCTCTTTAGACAAAGGAAACTTTATTTGATATTTACCATAGAAATATCAGGAAGGTAAATCTTGTATTGAGTTTCTTTTTTTTTCGTGGACAATTTTTTGAATAACTGGAGTATGCAAACTGGGAACATCTTTCTTAATTGAAGGAAAGGGTGGACTGAGTCTTCAACAGATCCTTTCCCTCAAGGATTTCTGTTAAACAGATACTCTTAGAAGCAAAGCCTGTTTTTCCAACAGCCTGAATAAGTCTCCATCTGGTTTCACTTGTATGTTGTCTCTTATGTCATAAACCACTAATTCTCCAACCATCCTTAGGCCTGGTCTAAACATAGGGGGTTTTTGTGCTGGTGTAGCTGTGTTGGCTGGAGATGCTTTTTTAAAAACTATCTGCCTTCAATATGATGGTGATTTGTGTGTGTATGTGTGTCTAGAAATATAATATTAATGTATTCATATATATGTGTACACACATCTTATATTTCACTGTACAATGACTAAACTCATGAGACCTCTTTGCATTGAATTAATCATGTGTGCGGTAAGGAAGAAGTTGTACTGTACTGTGCAAGCAATGAGCTTCCACAGTCCCAGGCTCCTTCGTGCATCGTGAAAAATGAGAACAGAGAGACAGTAACTCAGGGTTGGTGGATTTGTTTTGTTTTCTTTCCAAATCACCTTCAGATTCTCTTTTATTAATTGCTGGGCTGATCTGTAAGTGAATGTTCATGAAAGAAAACCTAACAGAGCTTTGTCTTTTTTTTTTCTGCCCCCCACCAGGGACGACCATTATCCTACAAAACGTTTTTAATTTGGGTCTTAATAAGCATCTATCAAGGTAAGAAATCGACTTCTGCTTGTGCCTTTAGATGTTTTAATGAGTACACTATATCTAATTGTTTGTATTGCAGGAAGTTGAGTAAGATGTGAATTTAGCAGTGCATCCTTGGGATAGTGAATAAACATGGGTTTTTTTTGTCTCAGAGAATGTTGGCAGCATTACCAAAGGAAGAAATTATCTAAAACTAAATATTGGCAGCAACTGGTCAATCTTGTTGTAGGCAATGATGTAGGAGTTCAAAGTGGCTCTTCTGACTGGGCCCATCCTTTGTAGTTTTGTGCAAGTTTCTTTTAGTGCTTTAATTGTTCTATCTGTAAAGTAGAGCTTGTGACTCTCACCTTCTTTTGAAGAAGGTTTTCAAACCTATAGATTATACAGGTTACTGAGTCAGCATGCTAAATAGCTTTGTGTGTTTTATCTAAACCCTGTCGATTAGAAGTGGCAATAGTTCTGGTTACTTCACAGCCATCTGCATTGAAGAACTAGAGTAGAGCTCAGGTTCTTGATCATATCTCATACACTCTAATTAGGCTGCTAAAACAGTTAAGCAAATGCCTTAATTTCAATGCATTTGTTTTCCAAAAGTGGATGTAGTAATTGGCATATATGGCTAAGAAGACCTTTTCTTTTAGTTTGTCTTTTTTTTATAAAGTAACCTCGAACTCAAATACTTTCTCTAAGTGTCAATCAGGGGAGCATGGAAAACATGTAAATAACATGGAGCTACAAAGCTCAATGGCCATATGATTCTGTGAGAAAATTACTTGTTTTCCAAAGCTCCTTCATCAACAAGAATCAGAATACATGTGCCAAAATAAGCAGCTAATTCTCACTGGTTTAATTGATATTACCATCATATTACTGTAAATAACATGGAACTACAAAGCCCAATGGCCATATGATTCTGTGAGAAAATTTCTTGTTTTCCAAAACTCCTTCATCAACAAGAATCAGAATGCATGTGCCAAAATAAGCAGCTATTTCTCACTGGTTTAATTGATATTACCATCATCAGGAGGGAGTGAAACCAAGAATACAAAAGCTCTCTTGCTGTTATCTTCCAAAACCTAATATGGTAGGACCCTACAACAGGGATAATGGTCTTCTGATGATGTACAAATGTGATGGCAAAGCCAAGGCATTTATAGAAATCTCACAAGTGGTGAAAAGCTGAAGCCAGAGGGTGATGCACTGAGGGAAAGATTTCTTCTTAAGCTAACACCACTATCTGGTTACAATATTTGGTTAAAGTGACTTCACTTCTGATGTGCTGAACAACTAGAAGACAGCAGGCCAAACAATGGGGCTAGTTGCTAGCAGAGATGAGCCTGACCAAAAACTTGAACTTGGAAGTTCACAGCTGGATTTGAACTTTGTGGCTCCAGCTCTAGTCACTCGCAGGTTTTCCCTTCCGAAACTGGCCTGGTGTGATGGATGTCGGTGCGGATTACTCATGCTGCTAACATGAGTTATTTGTGCAGGTGGCTGCGCGGGGCGTTGTGAGCATTCCCAGCCAGAATAGCAGCACAAAACAATGCGTCCTTACCAGTGCTTTAACGTGTACTCCCTTTTTGGGGGAAGTGTAAAGAGGAGAAATCTTGGCCAAAGTAGTGCAAGGAGAGGTTAACTTTTCAACACCTCGCTTCTGTCTGGGCACTGAGGCAATGCAGGAGGTTTTCGAAGTATTTGATATCTTTTAGCTTCTGAGTAGCGACCAGCTGCTTTTCTGGGAGGATAGAGTTTCGTGATGTTAGAAATCTCTGGTTGCCAAAATAGCATGTATTAATTTCCTATCTCCCTGTGTCTATGAATATGATAGACTGTTATAAAAGTCTAGCCACCTCTGCTGTAACTTTTCCCTGTCTTCTCATCAGTTCTGTCTCCTAAATAGCAACTGTTTCATTGTCATTACATTCATCAGGTTTCATGAAAAACAGTCTCAAGACAAAACTATGTTTCATCCTTTCCAAGACCTAGCAGTGGGTTTTAGAGCTTAGACTGGTGTTTGAATAAAATACCCACATGTTCCATTCCCTTGCAGGTAGCATCATCATGTATGGAGCGCTCCTCCTCTTTGAATCTGAATTTGTGCACATTGTCGCCATTTCCTTCACATCCTTGATTCTCACCGAGTTGCTGATGGTGGCGTTGACGATCCAGACCTGGCACTGGCTCATGATAGTGGCTGAGCTGCTTAGCCTCTCCTGCTACATAGCTTCTCTGGTCTTCTTACATGAGTTTATTGGTAAGGTTAAATGCCTTTTCTCCAATCAGTTGGTTTATGACCTGAACGGTAACAAGACTGTAAGGCCATGAATTGAATTTAAAGGCTGTTGGTGAAGCCAATGTAATTACAATGTCAGTGGTTCTGACCAAAGTAAACTGTTTGATTTGAAAGCACCTGAAAGGCATTTTATGGTTTCTTCTCATAGTGAAATGGTAAAGGAGATAAAGGTGGTCGGTAAACTGTGTGCTGAACAGAGAATCTCATCGCTGCTTTCAGAGCTCTACCATGCATCAGCTGTCATGTAATAGTGGCTTTTATTTCCTGAACTGAACTTGAGAAATTTGAGCCTCTGTTGTTGGATAGAAAGATTTAGTGTTTTAATTGGGTGAAGTAGCTGCCTCCTAAAACTTAACTTATTTTAGCTGCTTCACTGGGGCATTGGGGCCCTTTTCTTGTGCATTTGGCATTTTTTTGTTGGTTTTGGAGGGGTTGTTGCTGGGTTTCTTTTTTTTCTTTCCTTGCAACAGAGCTAATCTTTTCCCTGGCTAAAGGAAAAAAGGTAAGGAACTCCAGATTCCCCCAGTAGCTATCTAGTTGCAAATTTCAGTTCCGTACGGTTTGTTCCAGTGTTTGTTCAGGAACCACAAGATGTCACTACTTCTTCCGTAAAGTTCTTTGCTAACTCCAAAGGCAATGAGGATAACTTCCAATGGGCCACATCTGTATCTCTTGCATATGGGTGTACCAGCTCCGTTTGGAACAATGCTTCAGCTATTTTTGCAATGATTCTGAGGTTTTGTAACTGGGTCAAGAGATGCGTTTGCTGGACGACCAGCAAAATAGCAGCGGGCAGCTCCAGAGTCAGAAGGCAAGTGGTCCATTTAAAAGGAAGGTTAGTGTTGCCAGGAGATGGAACCCCCTGTTTTGGATGGGGTATATTTGGGCACTTGTCTGTGGAGAGCTGCATGTCTTACTGAGCTGTGCTGTGAACTAAGCTGTGTCTTTTGTGGAAGAGAAGGGCAGGCAAGTGAGGAACTGGGGATCCTATGAGGTTTGAACTAGCATGTGGAGAAGGTGAGGCTGTTTAAGTATTGGTAGATTGCATTGCTTTTCTGCACCTCTTCCCAGAGCATACTTCCCATCTTCATGGACTCTGTGCTCTTTTCTTTTTACAGATGTCTACTTCATTGCAACTTTGTCGTTCTTGTGGAAAGTCACCGTCATCACCCTGGTGAGCTGCCTTCCCCTCTACGTCCTGAAGTACCTGAGACGAAGGTTTTCTCCCCCAAGCTATTCGAAGCTCACGTCCTAGGGCTGCTCTCCTTGCACACCAGAGACAAATATTGCACATGGCTGAGAGACAAAATCATGTAGTTGTTACTATAACAAATACGTCTGATATTTGCGTAAGGATCATGTGGTAATCTTTATTACATGCTGCTTTATTGAAAAAAGACTTCACAACTGCCGTGAACAGAAACCTGACGATAAAAGGGAAGTTTTTTGAGGACGGAGGCACTTGTTAGTTCATCCAGTTTTTGTCTGTCATTTTTGTTCAACTTAACTGGGGTCAAATGCACGTAACTGCAGTGATGATGGGTTTCTCGTGCATGGTTGAAAGTATCTGAAAGCTGCTAACTGACCTTGCAATTTACATTTGACAAACTTAAGTTCCTTTTTTAAGTATCTGTGCTGTTCCTTGCATTGTGTTATGTTGTTTTGTATTATTTATCTTTTTTATTCAAGTAGTTGTATTCTTTTTACATCTTGGAAATACCTTAAAGTAGGTGATGCACTATACTGCTGACAGCTGATTCCTGATTTATGGCATGCTGTTTCCATAATGGGGCTCCAGCATGTTGGATCTACACACACTTGAGAATCTGAGCTTGTCTGAGATTTCCCTTCAGTTGAAACATGGTCACCTTAATGATTTTGGACGTATCCAGCCATTGATAAATACAGAGAAATGTAGTCCAAAGTGAAAAAAATCAGTTTTGTTTAGCTTTTGTGCTTCCTGTTAAAAGGAGTTGCTGACATGATAGCTTTCCTCTCTATTTATTTGTATAGGAGAAATTTATCTAAACTAAAGCAAATCCTCTTTGGAAAAGAAATTTGCAGTTGATCAGTCTTAAAATGTGTCGACAACGTGAGGAGAGACTCGTACTGTTCCGCAGACAATGTGGCAGACGTGTCTTGAATCCTTGGAGACTGAAAGGGAAGGTCACAGAGCTGCTGCTCCTCACAGCTACACGAAATCTGTTTCCTGTTAGGGCAAAGCTGTGAAGATGAGCTGCAAATGAGCTGAGGCACTCCTAGGTGGATGTTGTTCATGATCCGCTCCCTGCAGAGAGGCGGTTTTTGAGAACCTTGCACTTGCTTTGCTCTAAAAGCCAAACTTGAATCGCAGAGGCAGGAGTGGGGTTCGTATGAAGGCGTTAGGCTCGTGTGCAGGGCAAATTTTCTTACTGTTTTTTGATTTTCAAAAATTAAACTCAGTGAGTTCTGGTTTTAAATAAGCACTGGCCCATGCTGTAACACCACGAGGAAAGCAACACCTACATAGGCTGTGACGAGTTACGGGAACCTTTTGCTGTTGGGTCCATGCATCAGACAGGGATGAGCTTTTAGTGGGAGCCATCCTCAATTAAGGGCTGTTTAGTCTGTGCTAAATTAGTTGCTTACTGTCTCATTCCCACATCATAAAAACCACCGTTGGAGCTGGCACCACTTGGCTGCATGGAGGAACCAGGAGCAGCAGAGCCCAGAGTCTGAGCTCCCTTCTCCTCTCCAAGGAACCTTCCAGGTCAGGACAACCACACTGGTGCGAGGAGCCAAAGCTCCCTGGTCGTCTCTGTGCGATGCTGAAGCTCTTTAATGGACTGCCAGTTTCTGTTGCCATTGCTCCAGGCGTTCCGCTGTCGCAAGGAGCACAATGCTGTGTTAAAAGGTCTGGTGTGAACTTCAGTGGAAAATGGGAGTGTTGTTTTAACAGGAGAGCTGGAGTCTGTGTTGACCCACAGTGGTACTGAATTTTCAGATCTCAGACAGCCGTGGCTGATGCGTGGTGATTGCTCCGGGGAAGGTTTTGCACAACCTGACCTGCCTTCCTTGCTCTCAGTTCCTGTGAGTAAATATCAAAGAGGAGGGGAAGCAAGTTCCAGAAGATTTAGAGAAAAATTGGATGTGCTTCATAACGCGTGTGGCTCAGGGTGAGAGGAAGGTGCAAGTGCATATGACCTTGTTATTTCATGTGGGGGAAACTCTTAATTTAGAAAACTATGTTTCAAAATCCTTCAGGAATAAGAGCAGCAAACACTCTTTAATCTAACTTGTTGTTTTTTCTTTTGTGTGAGTCTTCTGATTAGGCTCTTGTCTGAACTCTACTTAGAAATCACCTTCAGAAACAACCTACTGGCTAAGAAAGGGTAATCCTTAGTATCCACCTTTTCATAATATTTTGAAAATCGGCCGTTTCCCCCCCCCTTTTATTTTTTTTCCCTAAAAATAATAATATATGTTTCTACCTATTTGACATGCCTGTTCATGTTAGGAAGGGCCCTAGAAGTCCAACACTTCTCAGTGCTTTGTCTCATGGAGAAAAAGCGGTGCTTGAACAGCCGGTCTATGGGGGAGTTGGACTAACAGCCTCTTGGAATTGTGCTACTTTGCCAAAACGATGCTTAATGTTGTCTTTATTGTGACTTGCTATGCTCCTGGACAGTGTTGGCCATGCAGGTGTTCTGGAGTCCCCGGTAAGCATTTGATTTAAGTAGATTTAAATACAAGAATTTATAATTTCTTTTTGTAACTTATTGAGTAATCCCTCTTGTCTGTTGGCAAACACATCACATTTTGCATCTTCCCTGTCCCTATCTAGTGTGAATTAGTAGTAAAATGTCCTGCAAGAATAACAGTGCCATGCTACTGTATGTAAATATTTGAGACGCATATATGATAGAATTCACTGTTTCCTGAAGTCAATACAGTTTACACTGAGTGGACCATATTTGCAAAATATTAGCTTACACTGAGAAAGGGAGTGAATTGTGATTTCGCTTATATTTATTGAATCATAACTTTAATAAGGAACACATATTTAGTGGAATTTATAGTAACCTGTAGCTGTGTTTTGGGGTGTGAATTATATACTTTGCAGCTAGTTTTTTTGCACAAGGTTGTAAATCCAGGAAGTAATTTCTGTCTGGGTACACACTGCATTTCTTTAAAGCAATCAGAACATTAAAACTGCCATCTAACAAGCCGCAGGAGAGGGGAAGGATTGTTGTATTTTTCAAGTTTAGCACTTTATGTCTGCAATCTATTTCTCTTAAGTTATTTTAAAAAAATGTTTTTAAAAGCAAAATTGAATACATATGTTCATACTTACTGTATATTTGAATAAATGGATTCTCTGCTGGAAATTTAATTTAATCTTCTTCCTCTAGTATGCTCATAATTTGTGCTTATTGGGAGTGAAGTATTGTTTTCTTCTTCTGTGTAGTATCTTGTTTGTAGCCTTACTTACTGTGCTTTCTATTCCTTTTTTTTGCTCTGGTTTATGTGCTGTATGATTCATATATTCATGGGACTGTGCTCCCAGCGATGCTGCAGGGTCCGTGTGTCTCTGCGGCCGACGCTCCGTCCTGTGCTGCTGCCGTGGTCCGTTAACGTGGGGTTTTGTGACATGCACTCTTCTCTTCTTGCATCTCTGCAGTAATTCCAGGTGTGTCGCAACCCTCTTCATTTTTTTCCTTTATATTTGTTTCCTCCACAGAGCTTGTCCTGTTTATCTTTGCGAACATTTGTTTTGCTCAGCTTATAGTGCAATTGAAATGCAACATTCTTTATTCGACAGCAGCAGCTTAAATCTGTGCAGGCTCGTATCAGAACTGGGCTGGGGAGTGATGAGTGACATCCCTGGTGTCCCCTCGCTGTTGAGAACTACGTGCTGAGAGCTACAGCTGTGGCCGGACCAAACTCAGCAGCACCAGAGGCGTTTTTCTGTGGTCTAGTGAACTATCGCAATTAAACGCCCTGACGGCCTCTCTCGTCCTCTGCGACTGCTGAGGAAAGTTTTGTTACGGTTGAGCTGAGTTGGTCAGGGAGCCCCGGAGAGCGAGATGTGTGAGTCCCTAAAGCTTGTTGTTTGGCTTGATCTGTTGTTGAAAGCTGCTGCGCCATCTGACGCGCCATAAATCCTTGATTTGCAGAAGCCGCGCTGCCCCAGGTCTGTGAACTCCCCTGGCACGCAGCTCACCATCGCAAGTTCTTTCCATGCAACTGTTCAGATGGGCTTTGGCTCATCCCCACAGTTGCAGGGGCCAGTCCAGTGCCCACTACAATCTTCAGTGTGAGCTGGATGGGCTCTTTTTTTATTTATTGTTCATTATTTCATAAGGAATAAACTCTTTAATTTGCATGAAATCCTGGGTTCTACAGCTTTGCCAATATGGTCCATTACTACTGCCGACTACAACTTGTGTACTTATATGCCTTTGAGAACATTTTTAATTGTTAAAATTGTTAAAAAATAAATGTTAATTTAATTTTTAATTGCGGAGATGGATTCTGGTGTCAAAATGATATTTACTGTGATGCCAATGTTTTTTGTACCTGTCATCTAGTTAAATAACGTGTAAATACTCTTGATTCAAGAGAAATATGAATGCCGATTATTTATTGTTCTGTGGAGTTACATGTTTCAGATGTGTAAAAACTTAAAAGGGAATGTTGTAAAACAAGGTGGAGAAAATAAATTTTATGCAACTTCTTTACTTCATCCATATGCACTGTGTGTGATACCCCTGAGTTAGTCCTGGCGTGATCAGTCCAAGGTGTATTTTGTCAGAATTTTAAGTATATAGGTTAAGATGCATTGTGGCCCTTTAACTCATCTCCGAGGAAAATGCACATCCAAGAAATGATCCGTGCTTTCTGCTGATCGGCGTAGACCTGCTACGTTAAATTCTTTGCTATAAACAGTTTTCGAACTGTCTTCACAGGAAAGGCTTTTGGGGGTAGATTTTGCTTGCCGTTTTGTGGAGTTTTGTTTGATTTGGTTTTTGTTGGTTTGTTTTTTAATGTTGGTGTAAAACTTTTTCTGCCCTTCGCTTTATTAGTGACCTCTTTCCAGAGTGCTTTCTGCAGCCATCGTTGCACTTTGATGCTGTGGAATCGTCCGGTGTGGAGCACAGAAGCTGCTGCTGGTCAAATCATCCTCACAATTTTCAGTGCAACCCAGCCGGGGAGAAGACGGTCGTTCCTGCTGCTGCGCACTGCTCTGTATTTTAGGAGCGAGTCTTCTGTTCAAAACATATATATATGCTGCTTTTGGAAAAGCAATGATGCAATAGCGTTAGGAACAGCTATTTTTGGAATGCTCTCATCACTTGAATGTTCTATTAAGAGCAGTCCTGGGGCTGGGGCTGCCTGTCCTGCTTCTGGGTCAGAAACGGGAGGGAAAGGCAGGAGTTTAACACTGAATATTCCCTGCAGGGAAAACTCCAATAACACACTACGGTGATTTTTTTACCTAATAGAACTATAAACGCCCTCTCAAAAAAAAAAGGAAAAAGTAAATCTATAACTTGGGAGACTATTCAGCTAAAGCAGCAATAAACTATCCCTTTGATCATTAAACATAATTAAAGTTTTTATTTTAGATTCTATAGGATGCAGACTCCAGCATCTTAACCTTTATTAACTCTTTTTGTATAAAATAGTTAATGCAAATATTAAAAAGACACTTTTGTGGTGTTTGCACACATCAAATGGATGCTGTAAACTCCAGAAATTACAGCAACATACTTCACTCCCAAGTGTTACCAATTTCCCGCTCCAAATGGGTTACATAAGCCCTAGTTGGTGGTTCTTTTAATTTATGGATGGTTTCTTTTTAATGGTGAAATGTGTAATTAAAAAAAGCTAGAAATAGTTTTTCTAAACTCACTCTGGAAAGGGAAGGAGAATTTCTGCAATGTTTTTTTTCACCCAAACATTGCATAATAGTAGAAATGTCAAAGATTTCCATGGGGTTTAATTTCATTCTTCATGTGGCTGTGGTCAAACAAGAAGTTTGAACACTGCAGGGGTTGGCAGATTTTTGGAGGATCACGCATCCTGGGATAAGTTTTCAGCTGAGGCTTTACCAAAGAATGCCAGTGGCCTGGTTTTTCAAATTGTGGTTGTATTACACATTTATGTGTCTTTTTTCCTTTTTTTTTTCTTAAAAAAAAAATATATATAGGTGCTACCTGGTAATTGTGTATCTTACTGTGGCATTGGGTGTCGTGTGAAGATGCACAGAAGTTCCCTTTACCTTAAACCATTTGGAGAAACGAAACCCTTGTCACTACGTCCTCTGTCTTTGCCTTGCGGTGGCTCAAGTCACAGCAGCTGTGCACCTACTCTGCCTCTTCTCCGTTGCATTCCCATGGCGTTAGATACCGTTGTCATCATAAATCTTCACTAGAGGATGGTAACTGCTCATGTCACAGGTAGGAGATGAGGGCAGAGCATCCCTGATCTCTGGGCTGCACCCAAAGTCAGAGCGCAGAGTGCTCAGCAATATTCTTGTTTTGATTATTAGACCTTCTCCCCACCTTAAACATTGGAGTCAATCCTATGGGAAAGTTACTTATTCCACAGAGCATTCAGATGTCTTTTCAAGCCTGCAATCATTCCTAATTAAAAAAAAAAAAAATGACCTTATTATATGGAGTATTGATAAAACCCCAATCCAAAAATTTTGAGGGTACTTCCATCTTAAAGCTAGAACTGCCAATCCAGGTTATATCTGTGCTAGATATTTTGCAACTGCATGTGAAAACAGCGAGTTTCAGAGAGCGTGAGCAGCAGTTGGCTGCAGAAATAGTATCGCTGTGACTGCAAAAAGGTAACACAAGGAGAAGCTTTGCTAGCAGCTCTTAATCCTGGTCCAGCACCTATTTAAAGTCAGTATCAAAACCGATGCTATGGTTTCCTTGGGCCAAGAGCTGGTATTTCCTGGCCCTAAAACTGTCTGGGTGGTGTGAGGCTCTCTAGGTTACATGGTGAATCTCTGAATTTTTGCTGCTTGTAATTAGAGATGATCATCACCTTGCAGGATCTGGCCTTCAGAAAAACATCCTCCTTTCTGCTGTTCTTCCTCCCTTTGTGGTCTAATACCAAACTGTTATTGAGTGAGCGGGTTACAGAAAAGGGCTTTAAAATCATTGCATTCCCACTTTAAAGCCTCCCTCTCTTGGCTTGCTGTAATTATGCACGTAAGAAGGAATATTTTGTGCTGTTCAGATTCTCTCACAGAAAGAAGTAGTAACAAGAACAATCTGTGCAAAAGAATTTAGCGCATTAAAGATGGGGGTAATAGTCATTCTCATTTGTCCTTTTATGTGAAACAGATTTTATTTTAAATGTACACTCTGAGTAGCTTAACCATATCCAGAAACTTGTTTACCAGGGCAAAAGTAGAATTATCCACAATATAAATTAAGAGCATAAGTAGAGGTGAAGTGACTGTGCTGCGTGATCCTGCGCAGTCAGCTCAGAGCTCCTGGAGCACACACCTCGGGGGGCACGTGGGCAGCGGGTATCTCCTCCGCTTGGGATTTCACCAGACAGCATATTTTTTACTCATGTGTTTCACATCTGCTCCCAAAAAGCTGTGTTGTAGCTCTGCTGTGGGCGTTACATTTCCCTGCCGTTAGACACGGATCTGTCCTCTGCTGGCTCTTGTGTTTTTAAGACGTGTCCCTTCGGGTTCATTTCGTACAGTGGCAGATTCCACCGACGTGTGACTTGTCAAAAAGTGAAGCAGACTGCTATTGATCAGGATTCCTATTTAAAATGAGAACAAACTGTTTGTCGGTGATGCCATTATATAAAATGCCATGTAATGGTCTTGATGAACCATGTTCCGGCAGCAATGGTGTAACTGCCATGGAAAGAAATGCCATTCGCACTGACCCTATGGGGAAGACAGGGACACTGCCCGCAGAGGCGGAATTGCTCTGCACCCCTTGTAAATTCAAGATGAAGATTTTGAATTAAAGGCACGTCTATAAGGACTGGCCTTTCTGCTGCCAGCATCTCTGCTCCAACACAGTGATTTCCAATGAATCACTGTGTCCTGCATCATTGCTGTGACCGTGTCCTGGACCAGCACAGCCAGAGCCATCGCTGTCTCTCCGGACAGGAAGGTCCCAGGTGTGAATTGGCTCTCCTGGGCAGGCCAGGGTGCCCGTTTGGGAGCTGGAATGGGTTGTGTTCACAATGGTTTTATCACTTTTGGCTTCGATCTTGTTCTAGGAGTTAAAGGACATGACCTTTGAGGAGAGTCCTCTGGACTGCAGCGGATGCTGAAGCAGATTGTCACCTTGCTGTGGGCGCAGTGGCACTGCCAGTGATCCCTTGAGCCCTGGAAATGTTTATTGCTCTCCAGCTGCACCTCTATCCGGCTCCATCCCGTTCTCCCTATGTCTGACAAGCCGCACACCACGAGCTGTAAAATTTCACACGGGTGTTTTGTGAGCCCAGGGAGAGCTGAGCAGCGGCCAGTCCGGCCGAGGTTCACCTCCCAAATTCCCCGGGCAGCATCGCGGGTGTAGGTTCACATCCCGAATCCCCCAGGCAGCATCGTGGGTGTAGGTTCACCTCCCGAATTGCTGGGCAGCATCATGGGTGTAGGTTCACCTCCCGAATTGCCAGGCAGCATCATGGGTGTAGGTTCACCTCCTGAATCCCCCGGGCAGCATCATGGGTGTAGGTTCACCTCCCGAATTGCCGGGCAGCATCATGGGTGTAGGTTCACCTCCCGAATTGCCGGGCAGCATCGTGGGTGTAGGTTCACCTCCTGAATTGCCGGGCAGCATCGTGGGTGTAGGTTCACCTCCCGAATTGCCAGGCAGCATCGTGGGTGTAGGTTCACCCTCGCAGTGCTCCTGCCCGATTTCCACGCATGTCTTCATGTTGCCTTTGCATGTAGATGTAGTTACAAATCACTTGATTTGCACGTCAGATCCTTTCTGTAGTTTAATTTTTAAACATAACTGGAGTAGTTACATCCTGCTGTTTATTAATGTTTATTAATGTTTATTAATGTTTATTAATTTAGTATGCCATCTTGGCTTCATTCTAGCCTGGAACAATTAGTTTAAGCCCAATGACAAACAGAAAAGTTATTTTAGCATTGAACGTGAATAAAATTAAACAAGAGCAATGGAATTTTTTCGCCTGAAGTGTGAGCTGGAAACTAACACTGGTTCTTCCTTTTATCTCTATTTGCCTGTATCCAAGCTAAGTAAAATACCTGCAGAAGCGGACGACCAGTTTTAAACAGGATCTACACTATTGTTGATTCTAGGATTGTCTGCTGTGAGTTACTCCAAAGAAACACTTGTCGATCACGCGCCATGTGACACAGGGACTTGGGGCTTCTGCACCCTGACAGCTGGGCTGTAAAATGGAAAAGAAATTTCTGAACAACCAACTTACACATTATCAATCCCTCATCTATTTTGCTTTCTCCAGTTGTGCCTCTTTCCAGTCTTCAGTATCCTTTCATTTATTTGTCGGATGGAATTTCTCAGGCAACCATCTATAGACTGAAGTTTGATTCGAAGCTGCCCGTTTTGCTTCCAGGCAGTCTCAAGCCTCCTACTGATCAGATTTTGATATCTGATCTTTCCTATATACAAGGAGAAATGAGACAGAAACCGAATTTTCTGAGTGAAACTGGTATTTGCAACACTTAACCAATAAAGAGAAAATCCTTCCAAAATCAGATGGAAAGAAGTGTTGGTATCTTGGTGGAAGATCCATGGCTGGTGTAAACAAGCAGGTCACGCGTTCATCCACACCCTCACACAATCCTCAGGTTTTGTCCAAGTCTGAGCTTAATTCTTGTGAGTTCTCATTACTGAAGTGTGGAACTAATTTTTACAGGTGCAGTGTTCACCATAAATAACCTTCAACAGAAAGAAACATACTGTATTTCACATGTGAATGACACCTATTTCCTTCAACAGCCTACGTGTCTCTTGTGATCTTTCACCGTCAGGATACCATGCAGGGCAGTGATTTATACAGGTTCCCACTCTTCTTTCAGCTCCTGTTGCCATTCCAGCTCCGAAGGATATAATGCCACAAAGCCTTCAGTAAAAGCAGAGCCTGGAGGAAATATCAGGTGTTAACATCCAATAAAAAGTTAACACGCTTGAATGAACTGGAATTGCAAGGTACCACTTGTATGGCTCAAGCAAGGACTGACCTAATGCAGCAGTTTTATGGTGGTAGCAGGTAAGGACTAATTATAGACCCTGGACTCCATCACAAACTGACTTGTCAAGTTAACTTACCGACTAAAGTACCTACAATCACATTGCGGGGGCTTTCTGCTCCTTTGTATAACTGGATGCAGTTGCTCCTGAAGAAATGTGGCAAGTAAATCTGAGGTGCTGAAAGAAATACTGCACTAGAAATTGTGCTGCAGGGAATGTTTTATACGCTTTGGGGTAAATTAATGACCAGGTTTGAGTTTTTTAGGAAAAAAAAAAATACAACAACAAAACTTTGTGCACAAATACATACTTTAAAATATATTTTCTTTCAAACACCAACTATTTTAACAACAGTGTAAATCAGATTTTACAGACCACATATTTCAAGTATGAAGTTCATTAAATGTGTGAAATTCTAGATTAGCTGCTGGGTGTGGCTAGATCCCCAGTAATGAATCATAAACTGTGTTCAGGATATAATATCAGATTCCCTTGCCCTGGTGGTGATATTAAAGGGATAAAACCACCTTTCCAAAACAGTCATAACCTTTCTTTATTATCTTTATTTAGTTTACCCATCATATGGTATAGCAAATGACTGCATCAGTGTTTCCATCCTGAACCTAATGTACAGGTGTCTAACTGGATTGGGTCATGTTTTTATTATTAATAAACCAACTTATGCCCTAATGTAACTGAAACAAATGCTAACTATGCATGCATTTTTGTGACAGTGGGTAGCAGTCTGTCTTTAGATACAAGAACATTGCTCTAAACTGCAATTCACTCTGAACTTGTGTGGAAAAACATCACTTTGCTGTGTTCTCCAGCGGAGCCAGGAGTCAATAGCTATGAGCACTTGAGTCCAGGTAGTCTGGGAGCGTGGTGGGTTTCATAGCCGCCTTCTTGGTCAGGGTTTGCTAAGTCCTTTCTGGACTAGCTTTCAGCCAGGGATGCTTTCCCTTCCCAAAGGCTTTGCAAACACCCACCCAGCCCCCGGGAGAGGCACTCGCTGCTGTGTGGGACTTGGAGGAAGCTCCATGCTGAGAACTGTGAAGCCACTGGGGCCTGAGCATTGACCTGGGGGATGTTGAACCCACCCCCTGCAAGGAACAGCTGGGGAAACAAGCTCATAATCACCTGCAATCAGAAGCACCTCTTCCAATTCCTACCTTAGTTCTCTACAGTAATTCCCTGGAAGGGGAAGGTGAGTTGAATATCTGGGAAGAGCAATTAATTAATGATGCTGTTCTCATTCCACCAACTTTTCAGGGAGCTGGAAGCAAGGTGCAAAAGTGACCAGCTATTCCCTTGGACTGTTGTAACAACTATAATTCAGGGGACAGGCGCTCTGCGTCCAGCAGGACAGGGTTCCCAGCGCCGCTCTGCCCGGGAAGGGCCGGGGACGGAGCAGCACGGGGGCTGCGGGTGCCTGGGGATGCGCACAACCTGCTCTGGGCCATCATATGCTGTTTCTTCCTCTCCCTTTTTTCCTGTGCTATGCAAAACAGGTTCACAAGCCAGTTCTAACCCTGGTATGACCGATAATAAGAACTTCCCAGGTAGCAACTTTTGATGGGACTAAAAATCCAGGGTTAAGAAAGTGAAGAATTGGCATTTCTCATGCATGGCTCTGTTGGATACCTCTTCCAAAAGTGTGGCCTGGTGACTCCAGTTGAGTTCTACAAGAAGCAGTTAAATGGTTGCTTACTTGCCCACCCTTTCCAACACTCCAGTATGACTAATGTTCCTCCTAATAATTCCAGAGAGTAATTACTCTGTGTAGCTGTCTCTCCTTTTCTTTTTTTTTCTGAACCTTCATTTAAAATACTGGAAAACAAAACCCTATGGGTTTATAATCTTAAAGAGAAAATATCTTTGGCAAGAAACTTAATGTCTTTATAGCCTCATCCAAAGTTCTTCTTTGTTTAATTACTCTTGCTTTTAACAAAGGTTATAGTTCAATTTTATTCTACATGCTAGTCTGCAAAAAGCCTCAGAGCTGCTAACTTAGTCATTGGTAGTAGTTTGTAAGGCAATGCCAATCTGGAGGGCTTAAGTGTTCCCTGCAAACAATGTTTGATGTTTGGGTAAAAGCATAAATCACGGCGTATAAACATCCCTCTTCACACAAATTTGCTCAATCAGGGCGCACTAAGAGAATTTCAGTTTTGAAGTAGATCTAGCACCATTTACAATCCAGAAAATTAATGTATTGCAATGCTGCCTTGGCCCTTCCTGCCCCAGATGGACATGGGGAATAGATGTAAACTCTGGGATTTTCAGCTGAATGGTTGAGTTTGCTTTCTCCTCTGGTGTGAAAAAACCTCCCAGGAAGACTGATCCCTTCCACGGTACCCAACAGACCATCCTGCCTCGTTTTCTCTCACTGATGCAAATGAATTTCTGTGCCTCTAAAATTCCTTATCCAATGATTAATGTGGGCTCTTGGCAAATTGAAGGGGCCAGGGTAGAACAGAGCCGTGATTTTAGTTGCAGGGTAGAACTGAGCGATGGTTTTGGTCCAGAGGTGAGAGCTGCAGTGGGACACTGGGCTATTGCGGGGATGTTGGAGGATGTTTGGGGATGCCAGCGGGGCTGGAGGATGCTGAGGGGCCAGGCAGGTCCCAGGTGGGCTGAGCTACTTGTCTTTTCCCTGGATAATAAAATAAAACAAACACACAAACAAACAAAAGACACACACAAACCAAAACACACCACCAGACCATCACCAGGTTGGGTTTTTCAGGAGTCTGAGGCTCAGAATAGGTTTTCCTGCAGGTGCAGATCTGGTACTTCTTTCACATATAACCCAACTTGAGGGGGTTGGACATTTCCATGTACAAGCGGTCACGAACTCATGCAACTGCTTTGCAAGTGTGCTCCGCTGTCTGTCTGCAACTCTGCAGAATTCCAGGAGACAGGCACAGTAATAGGTAAGATGGGAAATTACAGCCTGGGATGGTAGCGTATCAGGCCAGCTGAATTAATTACATCCTCCTGGTCCCATAAGAAGACACTAATTCAAGAGTTGTCTGCCTAAAGACAGCGAGAGTGGGGCCCTATTGTTCTATCAGGGAGTTGAAAGACACTTTTTTTTTTCCTTTACAGGAAATTTTCGAGAGGAGGGGGGAGAGAAAGGATGTTCCCTATACTTTCTTCAATATCTTTTTATTTGCGGGTTTGTTTTCTGTGGTTGCATTTGTTGGGGAAATAGTAAAATAAAAAAAATATTAAAATTATTTTTAATGTTCATAAACAGAATCCATTTACTAAAAGTCAGTTCATGGGGGAGAAAAAAAATGAAAGAAAAAAAAACTAACTCAAAAAATAATGTTTCAGTTTATTGAGAAAAGAAAATTTCAACCAATTTTCATTGTAGATGAAAAGCTATTTCTCATTTGGAAAAAAATGTTTTGATGGGAAAAATTCAAGCAGTTTTAGTTCCAATCTCGGAGAGCTTTATGTGGGCGGATTCCCCGGGCCACGTGGAGCTCATTACAGGATCAGACACTCCGTTTGTAACTTAATTAAGTGAGTGAATATGTTATTTAGACAAGTGCATTGTCAGAAATAAGCTTGAGTTGGTTACATGTAGTCATGATGCTCTAAGACTGTTATGAAAGCGGCGAGAGGTGCCAGTTGGCATCACTTAAACCGGCCGAGCTGCAGATGTTGGATGGTTTGGTTCTTGTCGGGCTCTGTTCGGGAGCCTAGCTCAGGTGCAGTGAGCACACACCCGGAGTGTGTAAAGCTGGAGTTTAGGCACGGCTCTGCTTAACGGCTTAAACCTGTCGAGGTTGCGCTGGAGAGAACAGTATTTACTTTGGAAGGGTGAGGAGCTTTTGTCAAAAATACTTATTGTTGCTGTGAGCCTGAAATACCTTTTGCAAGAAGAAAACAGAGACGTCTCCGTGAAGTCTATGATGATAAACTCCGGGCAGCTGCCCCAATGGCCTGAGAGCACATCCTCAGGAAGCCTTGATGTCTTATCTCCTGAAGAGCATGAGAATTAAAAAAAAAAAAAAAACACCAAACACCAAGCTATTTCGTTTTTATTGCCAATTCAGAGCGCGGAGCCGGCCGGGGAGCGCTCATCCTGCGGCGGAGGGGGGGAGTCGGGGACCCCTCGGGGCCAAACCCCCAGTACCGACCCCCGGGAGCCCCCCTGGGAGCCCCCCGGCCCGGGCTGCTTACGGGGAGATCATCGCTCTCCAAACCTACCCCCTGAGACAGGGAGCGGGAGAGCCGGGACATGCACCTTCTCCCCATCCCCAAAAACCGGGCATCCTCTTGGCAAATCCCGCAGGGTGCCGTGGGGAGGTGGGTCCGTTGTTTGGGGTTAGGGGTACAGTCCAGAATGTGCCCCTGAAAGGAAGAGGAAGTATTCTCCTAAAGAGGGAATAACTAGCTAAAAATATTAGCTATTAATAGCTCCTTACCTCCAAAAATAAAATCCCTTAGTGATACCAAAATAAGAAAGCAAAGGAAAGTCGGAGGTATTTGGCCTTCCTTTGAAAAGTGAAGCTAAAAGTAACTATATATATAAAAATTTCTCGTTTCTAGGGAAAGTCTCTGCCCCCGCATCCAGCTTGCAGAGTTATATAAGACTTGAACTATATCCCCTTCTCCGCGGCCGCTCACAACGCTCTGGGAGCCGGAGCCAGATGGAGAAAGGTTCCGTCAGGAAAGTTTAACTCAGCG
Organism: Streptopelia decaocto; assembly: GCF_964273445.1. Taxonomy (NCBI): domain Eukaryota; kingdom Metazoa; phylum Chordata; class Aves; order Columbiformes; family Columbidae; genus Streptopelia; species Streptopelia decaocto. Next base: position 12,534,261 of record NC_138669.1, read on the forward strand.
GGGAAGCTGCAGCCAGTGGAGGACACGATTCTCTCGCTGAACTCTCCAAAAGCCTTGGAAATCTTACAGTTGTGTCATATGCTGGTTTGGGGAATACTAGCAGTCCGGAGGCAGCCGCCAGCCCTCTTTCACTTCTTTATTTATTTTTTTTTTCGCTTTGCACTGAGTTTAATTTGGGTAGCAGGATTCAGCATTTTCAAGTTGGAAAAAACTTTGTGGAAGAAGATATTTTAGGAAAACCCTGTCATGTGAACTAGCGGGAGCCGATCAAACTGAGCTATTAAAAGAAAGACATTGTATTTTTAAACGGTCCAGACTAGGGAAGCCAACCTGTATGCCATAACCGCTGAGCTGTGACTGCTCCCCCCGATTATAGCTCAGCGTGGGAGGAGGCGAAGCTTTCCGTCGGGGTCGCCCATTCTCCGCTCGCTCCGGGATACCCTTTGGCAGAGCCCGGTGCCCTCGGCCCCCCCAGGTTGTGGGTGTCCCCCCCTGCACCCCTGTTCGCCCTCAGCCCCCCGCCAGCTCGCCCCTTCCCAGCTCTGCTTTAGCGCTCCCCCTCATTTAAAGCCCCAGCCCCTCTCCTCTGCAATTATAACGAGTGATGCTGGGGTGACCACTTAGTGCCACAGTAAGGAGTGTGGGTGGTGGGGGAGGAATAATAATAATAACAATAATAACGATTAATTAACTATTGCTTTGCTCTCCAAGCAAAGCAACAACTTTGGTTTCCCCTTAATGTTTCGAAATAGAAATCAAACGGTTCCGACCACACTTGATGCCAATAATGGGTCTAATCGAACACAGCAATTAACTCAGGTGCGACACCTCTGCAAAGGAGCCGGGAATTGCGGGGTGCGGCTCTATCCACGGGATCTCTCGCTCCCGACGGGGTTTTTTTGCGGGATCTCGCCCGTGAACATCGTGGCTTTTAAGTGTCCCGTTGAGATGGGTGTTAAAGGGCAAAGAACCCAGGTCGAGTCCGTGTGCCAGGAGCAGTTTGTCGGTGCTTCTCTGCCAACCCTGGCGCTCAGGTGAGAAAATCTCCGTGCGAACACGGCCGAAGAGCAATGTTTGCAAACGGCATCGCTGCTGGGAGAGCAGAGGGGTCCCGGGGCTCAGCCCCTGCGGGGACGAGGAGAAAAAGTCTTCCCTAACAGCCGGCGGGGGTGTGAGGGGGGTACGGGCTGCGGGGGAGCTGAGGGGTGAGGGGTTACGGGGACGGGGCTCCCCAGCACTTTGGGGGCGCCGGTGGAAGCCGATTCTATAACGGGCCCGAGGAGTTGGGGAAGGTATTTCCGCCTCAGCATGTCCAAAAATGACAAAGGGTAGGAAAGTGAGGTGCGCTGAGTTTCCCTGGCCTGCCTGCAGTTGCTAGCCTGCAGGACAACAAACCCGAGAAGCAGAAAGTTTGATTGTGATACCTCCTTCGAGTCGATTTTGGGACTCAGGGAGTGAAGAATGGAAACGCGGTGCGGGTGCCAGCCAGCCCTCCGTGCAGCTCCGGGCCAAGTCCAGATGCACTGAGTCACTCCCGCTGCTGCCCGGGGCTCCGGTGACCCCGGCTCCCCATGCACAGCGTTCCGTGGGGTTATACACAAACACCCAGGGACTGCAGAGCTGCTATGATCCCCGAAAGAGCATTTTATAGATGTGAACCTTTGATCTCTTCCTCTGGAAAAAAATGTATGTAAGTCCAGTTGCGGGGAGGTACAGAGCCCAGCGTGGTATCAATAGGCTCGTTAACACACCAGTGAAAACTATACGTTGTAAGAAAACACACAGTTCACGACATCTTTGACTTTATTTTCCTGTTTTCTTTTTGCTTTATTTTCCTGTTTATACATAGTATGTGTAAACACCCACGGGTTGTCTTGGTTTCGGAGGCTTCCTTGGCTATTTCATTCTTACTGAGCTCCACGTGTTATCCATGGGGTTGCTCCTCTCCTAAATGGATCTAAAAATAGAAATAGAGAAAGGTCTGTGAAATGCCACTAAACAAATTAACCGTGTTTTTTTTTTTCTTCTTTTAGTCTTCTGTATGAAGAATTGAGCCAATGGTAATTAGAAGCCAAAACCTGTGCCAGTAACAAGATGGATATTAATAGGGTGCTGGTGAATTTAAAATACATAAATATAAGCTGGGGACCTCAGTTTTCTGAATGATTTATTCAAAGGTAAAAGCAGCAGCAGTTCGAGCTTGTCTCTGCTGGGAAGAAGGAAAACTTCTGCACAGAAGCCCCGTTGCTTTGAAAGGCTTTGCAGTGCCTGCAAGTTTTGTTTAAAAAGCACACACTGGGATTTTTAACATCATCCATATTTCTTTCTTTCTCGCTCTCTAACTTTCTGCTCAACAATTAAGTGCTTGTGCTGCAGACTGAGAAAGCCGCAGAGCTGCCTTGGCCCAGAGCTGCGAGACGTCATGGATTCCTGAGTGTGAAGTTTGCAGGAAAGCCCTCAGTTTGGGAGATGGAGGCGATCCAGGGGTTTCCATGGCACTGGGATAAACAGGAGGAAACAGTGAGGGAATCCCGTTATTTTACAGCATTCAAAGACTATAAACACTCGGAGCAGGGAAGGAAGTGGCCTTTCCCTCTCTAGTAACCCTCATCTCAGAGCAGAGAACTGACTTCACTTCAGGAACAAGCTCAGCCCAGTTCGGATCCCTCTTTGCACCTCCAAACACGTACGGAGGAGGCGAGCAAGAGGGGTTCCCTCTGTCCGGGCGGCACTGGTTGAACATGGTTTAAAGAAGATATTTTTTTTTCTCCTTTTTTTTTCTTTTTCTATTTTTTCTATTTTTTCTATTTTTTTTTCTTTTTTCTTTTTTCTTTTTTCTTTTTTAATTCCTGATGCAGAGAGAAACTGCCTGCAGGCTGGTACATTACCACCACATCATGAGGTCTATGGATCAAGGTAGGGTCTTACTCCTGCGCTGTGTGTCTGTGTGCTGTGTGTGCCCTCCCGTGCGTTTCCCTCCCCCGAGGGTCTCTGTAGGTCCCTCCTCGGGCCGGGTGGTTTATCCTGTCGGGTTTAGCCCGCTCGCAGGCAGCTCGGCTGGGCGGGCAGGCAGGCTTTCGTGACGAGAAGGTCCCTCGGGTAAAGGACTGGACTGGCTTTAGGTTTGGTTTGAAGCGCTCCGCGAAGGCGATAGAAATCTGTCTGGAGAAACCTCCTTTAAACTTCAGCCAGAGGGGACTCTCCTCTTCCAAGCCATCACCCCAGGAGTCTCGCTGACTAACCTCCCGGCCGCTTAACCCTTCCGTCGCCTACCCAGGTCCGGGGGGTCGGGGCTCCGCAGGCGGCTCCTCCGGGCCCGGTGGAGCCTGGGCAGCGCTCGGCCGGGGCCGGCGGCTCCGCTGCCCTCGGGGATGCCCGCGGCTCCCGTCGGGGTCGGCGCCCACGGCGGGTGGGCGGACGGTACGAGCCGTGCCAGGGGGCTCGGGGCTGCCGCCGCGCTCCCATCCCGCGGCCGCGGTGTGCCGGTGGAGGCAAGAGTTAAGCGCGGCGAGAGGAGGAGTTTGCCCCGCTGCCAGCGCTCGGTGCGCGCCCGCTCCGCATAGCCCGAGGGTCCGCTCCGACCCGAACCATCGTCCCGCTCTGCAGCGGAGATCTCCCCGCTATGGCCCCGGCCCTACCGAGGAGGGGGGGCAGCCGTCTAGGAGCGGCTATGGCATTCTCCGTCCTCCCCCCGCGGCGGCGAGCGGGGCTGTGGGCCCCGGGGAAGGGCGCGGCGCCGGGAGCGGCCCTGCGTGGGGACGCGGAGGGGGCGGCGGGCACGGCAGCGGCTCTGCGGTGCCGGCACGGAGCCAGGGGAGGGGGCATCTCTCTGGGCCATGCTGGCGAACAGGGAGGGGGTCTCCGGGCACAGCTGTGCCTGGGGCTCTCGGCGTGCCCACCAGCGGGGGATGCTCCGCGCTAGGAAACCCCTCTCTGCTCACAGCCCGATTCTTGTAAAACACCCGCGGACCAGCCGGCCCGGCTGCTCCCCCCGGGCCCTGCAGCCCGCTGCCCAGGCAGCCTGCCCGCTCCCCGAGGTGCTCGGCGCTGCACCCCGCGGGCCGGGCGGGAAGCCCAGGTGAGTCGCAATTTTTGTAGGGCTGCCGGCCCGGGGAGCAGGACGTGGAGAAGGGAAACACTTTTCCATCGACTCGCTCCGCTGTAGATTCCCCCGCTCTCCGCTCGGCCGCCGCCAGCGCTGGCACCGCCGCTCAGCCGCTGACTCAGAGCCGCCCCGGGGATTTGCTGGGTGTCGGGGCGGATGAGGTGGGTATCGCAGGGCTTCGTTTGAAGGGCTCTTAGTAGCGGCTATTTGTTTTCTTCTGCCGTAGCAAGGTCCCCAAGCACCTGCCAAAACACACTCGTTAACACCTACACCCAAAGGGGATCATCCGAGAGCTCCAATTCTCGGACAAGCCAATGGAAAGAGTCTTTAGTGGCTTTATACCGCCCTAAGATCAGGCCATTGCCCTGCCTCGTGTATCCTCAGCTTTCTCCAGACAAAACTCCCTCTTTCCTGAGCGCTTCAGCTGCTCTTAGTCACTCTCACAACATCCCAGAGAAGTTCTTTTGCTGCACAAAGAGCAGCAAAGGGAATGATAGAAAACTTCTTGCACTTCCCAGTGCTGGCAAGATCCCGGTCTCACCTGCTATAGGGTAGCAGTGTACCACAGCACAAGGCAGAGCTCTGATGGCAGTTTTCATGGTTCTTTACATTGCTATGGAAGCGTAGCTGTTCCTCAGAGCCCTGTTCACAGAGCAAAATGAAAGGCACTGATTTTTTTTTCTTTTTTTTTTTCCAGATCAAATACTTGAGACCACAATAGCCAGATGAGCAGTGCAGTCAGTTGCATGACACAACCTAGAGATACTTCAGAAAGAGTATGCCCCTGGGACCCAGCATGTATTTTCCCCTTATGTGAAATGCTTGCTCGGGTTGGTGGCATAGGGGTGATGGCAGCAGACCCTGGCCCTGAATTGCCTTCGTGTCACAAGTCTGCTTTTCACAAAGAGTGAGCTGCATCAAACTGCCAGGGGTTAATAGCACACGGCACTTTTGGGATCAGTCTCTGGCTTTGGCAGGATTTCTGCACCCATGACAAAGTGTAAGAGTCTCGTTAATGTAGGGTGTGTAAACGATGATGTGTTAATAATTTTGGGCCCTAGTCCCTTTTTCATGATTAGAGCAGGCTCAGAATGAGGAATGAAGACTTTGTGTAGCTTAACACACTGCCAGCAAAAAGGTGCTTCAGTAGCTTTGCTCCCTGAGCTGTGCTTCTGGCCGTGAGTCCCTGTGTCAGCTTGTTGTCCCATATCTGCGGCTGCTCTGTCCCTCAACGAAGCCTCTTTCTAACTGTGAGCCCTGCAGGACACAGTTACACCGGCTGACAGTCAGCAAATGATTTCAGAGTCTTCCATACAGGGCAGGAATCACATTCACAGATGGGACACTGACATAATTGGAGCGCTCTTTTATAGCATTCCAGTAGATATTCTAACTGAAATGTTTCATCATTCATTTTTTGAAAATAGCCAAGGATAATAATATCTTAGAACTTCTTTTCCACTACTGGCTTAATCTATTTTTTAAAACTATGATATGTGCATTCCTTTGGTTTGCACAGCAGACTTCAGAACTTAACGGGAACATGGAGATATGAGCAATTTTTCCATTGTCCTTTCTTGCCAAACCACTTTAAGCCTGAAATTTGGGGGTAATATCTCTGACTCAACCTGACCCCAAAACTGAATAGTAGCGTGTGTGCATGTGTGCCTCTCAAAGGAAGCACCAGATTATTTCTCCCTCTCTCTTTTTTTATTTTTCCCGTCTAATAGCACTCCCCACACTCCAGACCAAGCAACTAGTCACTCACAGTCTGAGCTCATTTTAAAGAGCTTGGATTAAGTCCATGTGCAAGTTTTAGCTGCCTGTTAAATTTCTAATGCCTGCCACATACACCATTAGAAAACTTAGATTAAGACAGCACTGACTTGTATTTTCTTTGGGTTTTAGCTACTAAATAGATGTGCAGCATTTTTAATCTACTTTTCTCTTCCTCTTTTTCTTATAAAAAATTTAATACGAGGGTATTACAGTGTTACAGATCTAGGGTAAATTAAATGTCATGTGGTGCACATAATAATTAGTACTGTCACCATATTTCTGAGATCATCTGAATCTTTCTTCAGCTCAAAGCGCCATCTAATCACTTGCATTAGTGAAGTTACAGGTACAGGGAATACAATGGGATGGTATAAGCAGAAACTGAAAATAGCAAATGATAAATTAGATTTGCAGTGAATTTAAATACTGAGAAATATGTTAAGTACTTTTTAAAGCATAGTTTGTGTTACAGTAGAAACTACTCTTTCTTAGTTTTGTTTTTTGATTCCTCGTCCCCTAGTACCTAGGTAGTCCAGTACTCACATACTTTTAAAGTTTATTAAAGCAAAGCTCTGCCAAAGGCAAGCACTGATCCAACTATGTGGAAAAGGACTCCTTCCACTCTCCAGTTCCCTGAAATGGCAGCATAATGTCTTTCCAGTTATACTCTCTGTAGAGGCTGCTGCAAGTATACGTGGCTGCAATTTTTGTTAATGCTGCCAAGGACAGACTTTGCTTAAGTTCTTGAAACACCTTTTTGGCTCATGAAAACAGCTTTACAGAGAAAAAAAATAGGAGTTAGTGCTGACTCTCAGATCTCTAATGTGTGTGCTGTGAGCACAAGCAGAGTTGTCACCAACGGCCAGGGGTTGTGGCCGTGTTGGCCCTTTGATAGCGGTAGCAGGAGAAATAAATGGGGGATCCTTGTAGAAAGGAAGTGATTGTGATATTAAAAAGACTGAGATTTATGGAAACCAGCTAGTCTATTTAAGCCTAGTAGTTTCCTTACCTTTTCTTCATCACTAATTATTAAGGACAGACTGCGGGCAGCATTTGTCAGTTATGTAGCGATGACAGCTAAAACTTAGACAATGTGTACTATTTTACTCTCTTTGTTGGCTCAAGAGCATGTTTTGGGTCTAAACTAAACTGTACTTAGCCCTTGGAGGTCTCCAAAAACTACAGCTGTCACTTGAGCTGAATTTTGCAGCTGCTTGCACCTAGTAATGGTTTCATGCATCTCTAATATTTAGGCCAGATTTATATTTTGTGGATTTTCACCATTTCTGCTTGAAATAACACACTAGGAGGTTCCAACACAGCCCACAGAGGATAGTGTTATAACTCACACCTCTGTGCACTCAAAGCCTGTGGAAAGTGTTATTCCTACACGTTATGCCACAGTGGTCATATGGGACTGATGTCCTTACGTGCCCTGTGAGCTGCAGAAGGGAGCAGAGGGAATCCAATGGATTGTGTGCCTGCTGTATATTGTTCCTTGACATCTGTCAAGTTGTCCACTGGGAAAAAGAGTTGAATCCCATAAGCTGAGCTAATTCCTACATTTCCCTAACACTTTTCTCATTGCTGTCTTGTCACCCGAATTCCTCACCAGTGTCAGAATATATGATTACTTGTATTAGCGGTGAAACTATTTCAAACGGCATGGTCATCTTGGAAAGCAAAATGTACATTTTTCCATTTAGGGAGTATTACTAATTCAAGGAATAGCTGAGGATAAGTTTGAAAATTCCCATGCTTAATGGATTGCGGGTGAGATAGGAAATAAAGGGTTGGATAAAGATTTAGCAGAAGTTGGGGTCATTTCCCCATGCTCTCCTGCCAGCCACCCATATCTTACTTAAAAAGGCCAATGTTATTGTTCGTGTCTTTTCTTTCTGTGGTTAAAACAAATGATGCTATCCAATCGTGCTCCATGTGTTGTTAGCTGCAGGGATGACAGCTCTCTTTAGTGCTAAGCCAAGATCAGCAAGTATATTTGGTTTTTCTAATGAATTTTAAATAGAAGGGCCAATGATAAAAGGCTAGCACTCCAGCAAACGGTAAGCAACATTTTAGAACAGATATATATAAACAAGCCAATTTAATATATATTTTCTTCACATTTAAATAATTGAGAATGAATCAAGCCCTCAGACAGAGCAGCATGTGTTCCCCATGCATGTTCCTAAGAGTAAGAACTCAACTCTGTCTGCAGCTTTCTGGGCTGGCCTCATTTCTGAATGCCGGTAGCCAAGACCACTAATCACAGGCTGCACGGGCTTCCCCATCTGTGCCCGCCGCAGCAGAGCCCTGGCTCTGGTCGAACCAGACACTACAAAACTACAGAGAGCGAGCGCCTCGTGTAGTATTAAGACTCTCTGCAGGTGAGGAGGTAGACCTTAACTGTGGTATCCAGCTTAACTGCCTGAAAGGAGGTTGGAGCATGGAGGGTGTTGGTCTCTTCTCCCAAGTAGCAAGTGATAGGACAAGAGGAAATGGCCTCAAGTTGCACCAGGGGAGGTTCAGATTGGATATTAGGAAAAAAATTCTTCACAGAAAGGGCTGTGGGGCATTGGAACAGGCTGCCCAGGGCAGTGGTGGAGTCACCATCCCTGGAGGGGTTTAAAAGATGAGGTTGTTAGGAACATGGTTTAGCGCTAGACTTAGATAATTGGTTGGACTCAATGATCTTGAGGGTCTCTTCCAACTGAAATGATTCTATGATTCTGTGATTCAACCACAGGGTGACCACTGGATCCTCGTCAAAACAGGCTTCAGTGGTCCCTGCCCCGAGCAAGGAGCCACGTCACGTCAGGAGGCAGCACGGTGTTGCACACGAGGAGATGTACACAGCCCATGACCTTCTCACGCTGCTTACACACTCGTGTGCAGATGCACACAGGGCTGTGTGCTGACCAGGTGGAAACCCAGAAAAGTGCTACTCCCAGTTGTTTTGGCAGCATGTGCAGGAGAAAGTTCAAATAGTTTGGCCCAAGGAAGACATGGTGTTATGTGTATTATGCATTAATGAGAAAAAGTGTTGTCCTTTTAGGCTCTGCTGAGTTAAAATATGGCAGGAATTGCAGTGAAATCACTCATTAACCTAGAGGCTGTGAATATGGAATAATGGCTTTTCCCTCCCCATTTAAATTGCACTCCAGCAGGAAATGCATAGACAGAATTTACCCGTTGTCCTTACTCCCCTTTCAGAGCCCAAAGCGCTGTGCAGTGTTTTTTCTCACCAATAGGTGCCTCCAACGCCTCCCAGTAGCTGGTACAAAGCTACTGGTACTGCTGGGGTTCTTCAGAACCTCCCATGTAGAAAGTCATTTCAAAGCACAGGAAAAGTCCGAGTTCTTGCACTCTGGACTGGCAAAGGATGGAGCAAAAGAGTGTGGTAAGAAGGTGATTTGTCATTATTTGGCTGGCCGTATTAATGATAAACATGAGGGTATAAGCCTAAACATAGAGCTCCTGGTTCATGTGTGCTATGAAACAGACTTTCTGTGACCTTAGACAAGTAATTCAGGGTCAGGTTTGTAATGTAGTTAATGCTGTCACGCTAACAGGCTTAGCAAATAAAAACAAGTTGAAGTAAACACCAAAATACTTTTAAAATGATCTTGGTCCCTCTGTCTTTGCCTCCCTTCCTTGTCTACAGACTAAAAGCATTTTTCAAACTCACAGACCCAGTGACAGCCACCCATACACTAATAAAGGGGACCACACAAACAGGTAAGCAAGGGAACAGTCTTCTGACCACAGATGCTCTAAACACAGGGATTTAGGATCTCGAGTCACCCACAAGTGTAGTCGTTGTTGTTGTAGCAACTGTTGGAGGCGTAGAAGGCTGTTGGGAGGCAGCAACCAGCACCCTGTGAAGGGCCTAGGGAAGATGTCGATGAATAGACTCAATGTGGCGAAGGTGGCCCAGGGTACCTGGGGAAGCTGGCGGCGCTGGCCATGTGGTCAGCAGGGAACGCGTCGAGAGCCCATTCTGTGAAACGCTGTTTGTGAGCGAGGCAGGGGGAGAACAGAGGCCTTGTGCTTGATGGACTCGATGTTTCTAAAGGTGCTCCAGTTCAGAGAGGTTGGCCTGTGATTGTGGGAAACACATCCAGAAAGCAGCAGCCCGTGATGAGAGGCAGGAGCATGTGGTAGGGGACACGTGAAGCCCAGAGAAGGCATGGACAGCACATGGGCTGCCTGGAGCTGCTGGAGTCTCTGGAAACCTGAATAGAAAGGGGCTTGATCTCTGGGAAGGAAGAGGCTGTGTGCAGGACAGCAAGACATGCGCAACCTAGAGTAACAGGGCTGAGATGGCTCACCGAATGAGGGCTGAATGGGGTTCCCAGAGGCTCCCATCCCTGTGCAAGGCCATCGCTTCCCTCTCAGACCTGCTTTTCCCTTTCTTCTCCCCCTCCTCCTCAGGCCTCTCTCCTCCACTCTCCCACCAGGACCCCCGCAGGCATCCCCCGCCGGCAGAACGCTCGTCTGCCCCGGGGCCGGTGCGGCCCGGGCCGGGCTCCTCCTCCCGGGGGCGGCCCCGGCGGCAGGTGGCTGCTCGGAGCAGGAAGCTGCCACCGCTCGTCCGGCCGGTCCCCTCCTGTGTCGCCGCCGGGGCTTCGCCTCCCGCATTCCCCGCTGTCCGGGGGCAGCCGCGCCCGCCTCAGCGACCCCCGGAAGATCTTTTTGCTTGTTTTCTTCCTTTTCCCCCCCCCTTTTTTTTTTTCGTCTCTTAACTCCTCTCCACTTGCACTTGGAAGGATACCTACGAGTTTCTCGGCGGTTATCGCACTTCAGGCTCCTCTCGGCAGCCGGCCAGTCCCGGGCGAACCGCCCACCCCGCCGCTGCCAGGCGGGCTCTGGCCGCGATGAGCGCCCCGGCTCCGGAGTCCGACCCGCAGGAGGGGGACCCCGGGCATGGCCCCGGCCCGGCCCGGGCGGCCAGCCCGCAGGAGGAGTTTGACTTCTCCATCCTCTTCGACTACGACTACTTGAAGCCGATCGAAGGTTGGTGAGGAGCCGCCGCAAGAACAGCCAGTGCCGCACCCCGACGGGGCGGCGGGGCCGCCTCTACCGGACCGAGCGGCTCCAGGGGCCGGGCCGGGCGGCCTCCGGCTGCCCCTCGGAGGGCGGTGGGGACCCGGGGTGCTGCCGGGCCCCTACCCTGCCCCGGCCAGCCCCGCCGGGCTCCTGGCTGGCTCTGCGGTCGGGCGTGTGCCCCGGTCGGGCTGCCCGGGCCCGGCGAGGCGATGGATGCCGAGCGATGTGCTGCTTGACGGACTGTGCTCAGAGACGGGTTTTTTGAGTTTGCGGTGTTGTTTTAGCCAGCAGGTGCTTGTGAATGGTCACTGTCACTGGCGGCAAATGGCCTGGTCCCCTGTCTGGTGATGAAGTATCTAAAAGTGGCTGTGGGACCTTTTTATTATTTATGAAGTTATGTACCTGGGTGTCAGCGCACAGCTGTGAAAGATGAAGCTGAGGAGCTCATCCTGTGTTGGTCACCTTGTGACCATTGTCATGATGGTAGGGGGTGTTCTGGAAGCTCAAAAACGCAGCTTGAGCACCGGGTCTAGGAGCCTCGTGGAGTTAGTTACCTGTGATGAGTGACCATGGATGACCTTGCTGGGATAGTAAGGAGCTGGGGAGATTCAGTTTCCAGCTGAGTCCAAACACCATAAGCTTAAGTTAGATTAAAAACCAAAACAAAACCAAGGCAGTCTGTTCTCTTACTTTCCTGAGTTTATGCAAGTCTGCTATACTAAAAGTATTATGACAAGTGTTCCCCAACTTTCTAAATTATAGTTCAATCAGTTGATGATACTAGAAATGGATGCTTCCTATCCCATAAAATACAGATTTGTGTAAATCAGAGAAAGCCAAAAGAGACAGGACCCAGAGGAAATAATTGCTGGGATATTGTTTCTAAGATACAGGTGTTTTGATTCTGCAGAGTTGACAGGTGGCATTTCTCTAGGGCATTTGAAGAGAGATGATGTGTTCCTAGGGGACAGTGCTGGAGAAGGAGACCTATTAGGCCTGAATCATGGTATCATTAGCAAAACGGAGAGTTGTTACTGAGTTTTTTCTTTGTTTACCTGTTTAAACATACAGATGTGCCCCAGCATCAAAGCTGAGTGAGGATGGTTAATGTCCTCAAATGCACAAAGCTGAATTTTCTTTCAAGGTTTAATGGCGATCAAACCATGCTAAAATAAATCCACGATGGGGAGAGGTCAGTGATTTGAATTAAAATACATTAAATCTCAGTGAAAGCTTCAGATGCTGTAACAAGGAGAGAGTACTGCTGTGAAGCCTTAAGTGGAAGTTCCACAGAATATAATGATACGTAGGTGGGGGTTAGAAAGTTTCATCTTCAAACCGCATAGATGCAGAGCAGAGTATGCTTGTAGTAGAAGTAACTTCCTTCTTGAGCCTGCTTTCTCCACGTTTGAATGACTGGAAACCATAATTAGTAGTAATTTTGTTTGTTCCCAAGATGGAAATTATTAGCATAAAGAAAAAAAGATCACAACTGTATATACTAGCATTGTAATCTGGAGAACATTCTCCCTCGCTTTGAAAAGGCACCAGCTAGAGTCTGTAAGCAATCCAGTATACATCTGTGACCTTTAACGTGCAAAAGATTAAAGTGTGTTTACACGAGAACAGAAAATGTTCAGATTTTGAGAAAGGGCTTTACCCACATGCCAGGGGTAAGTGATCCTCCTTGTTCATGTGTGATTCTGGCCTTGTCTGAGCTGTAGTTGGGAAGACAAGTCCTTTGCAGTGAAGGATTCAAAATGGAACCAAAACCATGGGAGTGTGTGCGGATCCCAGCACTTCAGTCTGGTTCCTCCATTCGGAGCCTGTTTGAAAGACGCTCTGGTTTCCTCTGGCCAGCTCCACCCACCGCTCACCACAAGTCCTATAACAACAAACCTCTGTAAACATGCTGAAGTGATTTTTTTTTAAGGGAACAAATGTAAATTTTGGACTCTAGGAATGGATTTGGATTAAAGTCTATTTCTGATAAGCAATTTTTTAAAAGGTTGGGATGTGACAGTATCCACCCAAGCCTGTGTTTTAAAAGTAGGATCTATATCACAACTTGTTTCTATGGAAATGACAGAAATATCCTTACTGCTGGTGGCTGGCATTCAGTAGTGCTCATGTGTGCCTGAGGCAACAGGAGCATGGACTGCTATAAAAGCAACAGGGGAAAAAAGGGTAAATAAAAATTCTCCGGTCAATATTATTAATATTAGGTATTCCTCTCTAAGCCAATCATTTCCAAAAGCAGGAGTGCTATACAAAGTGCCATTTTCCATGTGCCTTCAATTAGCTATCATCTTCTCATAACTGGTACACCAGAAACACCTGCCTTCAGCAGCCTGAACCCAACAGGTTTTTGGAAGTTTGTGAAAGTGTGTATCCTGGGCTGTTAGGTTGAAGTTGTGATTTCACTTGGGCATTGAAGATGTTTTCTGTCTCCTTTTAAATGAGTGTGTTAGATGCATTCCCTTGAGAAACACATGAGGAAGTATTGCTCATGGTATTCCAAGTTTTAGCTTATTTCAAACTTTGAAAGTGCTGAATATCCTTGCTTCTCAGTGGAGAAGAATGACAGAAAGTCAATGAGCATTTGAACTAGCTCCTACAAACAGGACTCCCAGATGAGTAAATTTGGATAGCTGCTTTGTGTATTATTCCATAATATCTGTTGTTGGCCACTATGAGAGACAAAATACTGAAAAGCCAGACAAGTGCTCTGCTTCAGCAACTCACTTAATGTACTTTTGTTCTGTGTTCACTGTGCCATGATCCACTGATAGGTAAAGCTTCCGCATAATTTTTGGTATTTGAGGTTAACCCCTCTGTGGACTGATGCCTCTGAGGTGTGTTTTGAAACTTAAAATCCAAACAAAATCCATCTTTAAATAAGGTTCCAGATAAAATCCTGCCCTAAGGCAACAGGTGAGAATGGATATTGGAAGGAGTAGTTTCTCGTAGGGTCAAGCCGTTGCTGTAGCTCAGCAGACTCTTGCATTGCATCTGGTGAGATGAATCCACAGGGTCTATGTATGTATAATAGAAGGGAAGCAGGGAGCATTTATAAATATTAATATTCCTCTAAATGCTTGACAGGCTCCCAGGGACATTGCCATGTCCTGTAGGTGTCAAGCCGTGTATAATTTGCCTTTTTCCATCTTTTTCTCCCCAATACAAAACTATTAAAAGGAAAAAACCAAACCCAACACAACAAAAAAAAACAAATGAACACAAAAGCAAACAAACAAAAAACCCCAACAAAACAAAAAACCCCGAAACCACAAGCTTGCAGCTCGGTGCTGGTGGCTGGCTCAGTAACACAGGAGGCAGTGTTCAGCGGCAGCACTGCAGCGACGAAACAAATCTGCCCGTGTAGCAGAGAATACCAGATCTCACTCAGGAAACCGACTTTCACTTTGAGCTTCCAAGAAGCCGGTGTAAATAACAGACAGCTTGGCTTTTGAAAACTGCAAAGAAGCTCTGGATTGGCCCCTTCAAATTACAATAAGCAAATTAACTAAAAAAAAAAAAGGACTCTCATACAAAGAAGGAACTCCATTTAATCCCAGGAGCTGCGCTGCAGCAAACGGATGTGAGGTCAGAACCGAACTTCTCTCTCTGCCCTCCCTTGGCTGCCGTGTCCCACATGCAACTATCTTTAGCTTTTCCTAGATGATGGTTTGTATAAACCCATCATGGAATGCAGTTGCTGGGGTGATGTGTTATTCCCTAATTTCATGCTAATTGGCAAGGTCACGTTTGGCTGACTGAACAGCTTTGAAGTCAGTGCCTTGTTTAAAGACCAGCGGAGGGTGAGCCCTTGCACGGCCACGTGTGCACACGCGCTGGTGTGCGTCCCTCCGGCTTGGGAAACCTCTGGAGCACAGCAGGACCTGGTGTGGGTTTTCCTTTGTGCCTTTCAGAGGTGTGTGGAAAAAAGTTTTTAAAATCAAGGGTTAAGTCCTTTGAAAGGTAAATCCCTTGATCTTTTTCACCTGTGTTTTAATTGACATGCTTATCGGCACTCAGGGCAGGCCTGATGGAACCCACCTGGGGATGCTGCCCAGGTGGAGCTGCCTGCAGTGTTCCTCGGGCTGTCCACACGTTTGCTGTTTATCTACAGCATGGTAGGACACAGAGCCTTGCTTCCATCTTGTATTGTGGGAAGAGGAGGGAAGGTCTTGTGAACTAGTAAGTGGATAAAGACTATGGAATAAAGGGGACAATAAGAGCTGGCAGCTTGGAGGTGGTTTGGGTGGGATCCTAGGGGGTTTGGAGGTAGGACTTCCCTAGCTGTGGGATTTGGGTGATGCAGGAGAGTGAGTAGGCTGTTTGCTGAGAGTAAAGCTGAGAACATGAGGAGGTGCCTGTGTGGTCTGGGTGTGAAGCTCACTTTCTTTTAACCCCCTGTCAAACAAGAAGGATCTCCTGGTACTGAATCAGAGGATGATTCACCAGCGAAACCTCAGGCTGGGAAATGCCTGAATGGAGGTGGGGAAGTGCTGTGACTGCCAGTGCAAAGGGGTGTCAGAGGAGCTGTGCTGAAGCTGTTACACAGCTTATGTCCATCAGAAAAGCAGTGGAGAGGACAGTCCTTTACAGGAGTATTTTGGTCTGTGTTCTGGGATATGATAGGATGTGCAGAAACAGGTGAACCCTTGAAGGTGGCACAACGTTGCACCTTTGGGGCATCTGCACAAAGGTTTCAAAGCTGCTTCAGTTCTTGAAAAACACCTTTTCTAGGCCGATCTGTTACATAATTATTTTCTTGTAAGGGGGTGCAATGGCCTCTCACCACCTTGGGGAGCCAAGCTAGTGGGTGGGTGTTGGGCTGCTCCTTGCCACCTGCAGTGTGGCAGAGGACCGGCAGCATGCGGTTTGCTGTCCTCGGCTCCTGCCACCGTAACCAAGCTCACCTTTGCAGCTCAGGCAGGAGCATGGCTATTGCTGGGGCCATCGCCTGGAGCCGTTCCCATGTCCTGGGCTGCTCCCTGTTCCCTCTGGTGTCTACAAATGCAGAGAGAGAGCTGCCGGGGAATAACCTGTCCTCCCCCTCAGAGGCAGGAGCTCAATGTTATTTACAAAATCCAGCTCTGGTGGTGCTCACATGGGGAAGCTGGGATGTTGGCTTGGGTCTGCCCCTTCCTTGAGCAAATTCCAAAACCCAGCCTGCCTTAGCCAAGTTGTCTGGGAGTGGAGTAGCCAGTCCCATCCTACTGAAACAAAAAGCGGAATTTCTCCTGATTTCAATGGAAGAGCCATTTACTTCCAGAGAGCAGCACTCGCTGCTTCACCCAACCACCCCTTTTCCCTCCCCTGCTGAGGTCAGAACCTTGAGTCGTAACATCACCAGCATTTCCATGGTGACAGACCATGACATCACAGCCATGTGGGCAGTAGAACTTGGGACAGTGATTTAATTGTACCTCCAAAGGCATGCAGGGCTGGGACTTGGTCAGGTCTCCCCAGAGCCCCCAAGCCGCTCCTGACGAAGCCGTGCCGATGAGTCAGGGCCGGCAGCCTCAGACTCCGGGCATCTCTGCCCGGCGCGGCTCCCCAGGCGCTCTGCAAGCCAGCCGAGGTTTTCTTGTCTGCAGTCTTGCCCACATTCCAGTGCTGCTGCCTGCTGTATTGATCATTTGCCATGTGGGGGGAAGCTAAATATTTTTGCTCCACGGAAGGCTGTGGGTGTTGTCTGCTTGGCAAAAGGCGCCGGCCTCGCTGGCTGGGTGAGCAATCCCGGTCTGCAGAGCCCGGAGAGCGCTGCGGAGGAGCGCTCTGCAGAAGTGCTGTGGGAAGGCAAGGGCATGTAGCAGCTTGTTGTTGTGCGTAAACGTTGTTCTGAATATCTGGAACACGGATCCTCTCGGAGGGTGAATACCAAGTGCTCATTTAAACAGAATATTTCAGGGAGAAGCAAAGAATATTAAAGTTATCTAAAGCCCAGTTTTAATGGGCAGAAAGTGTGGGTAGTGGTGTGTGTTTGTTATTCAGGAGACTTTAAAAGTTATATATGCACATGCAAATATATGTTTGCTTTTTCCATACTCCTCAACACAAATGTACACACATTAGCTTTGCCGCTCAATGTGTGTTGTGAGGAGTTTAAATTCTTTACCTGTTTGTGTATCTGGCGTGGATAACGTGGTTGAACGTGTATGGTGAGAGCAGCTTTTACTGTAGGCGTGTTGAATGGGGAACTGAAGCGGTCACCTGCTGCTTGATGTGAAGCTGTTCAACCTGGGGAGCTTTTCTGCAGTTGCTGGTCGCTGTACGAATCCTGCGTCAAGCCTTGCTCTGTTTGGTGCTGATTCTGTTCCCTTGCATCGGTTCAAACGGGAGCGATCCTTCTGAAAGCAGAGCGATGTTTCGTGTGACTGCGGAGGGCTGTGTTGCTCTGTTGGGCCTGAAGGAGTGATGTGTTCTAGTCAAAGTGAATTGTAGCGTCAATATCTAGGCTTGATGTGTCAGTGATATGAATGACGCACTAATCCTGTGAATGCCGAAGCTCTGAGATCAACAATGCTAAAAATACATTTGGCTCAAAACTCAGTTACTCGTTGCTGTTTTCCCATCCCCAAAACAGTTGTGTGCTGGGATTAAAAGCCAGAGGGAACCTTAAGAAAGCTGCAAGCTAGACTGTCCCAGTCATCTCCCATCCCATCACATAGATTTTCTGTGTGCTGGTTTCTTTGGTTGGCTGGTTGGGGTTTCCTGCTTAACATGAAGGCTCAGCAGTTCCTGCTACATGTTTTATTTTCGTGGAGTTTTCTCCAGGTTGGGCAAAACATTGTGCACAGAAACTAGCAGTCAAAAATCAGTGGAGGATTTTGCTGTCACACTAAGAAGCGTTTAAAACTGAAAAAGAACAGCAACCCAGAAATTAAGTCACAACCTCTCCAAAGGCAAAAGTTTCGCTACAATCTTTTTCTACTTTTGCAGAAAGCGCAGTCAGCTCCTACCTGGCTTTACATACAATATTATTTGCTTATGGAAAATGCTGCCTCCTGTAATGTAGGAGTTGGAGAAAATGCTGGAATGGTTATTTAAATATTTAAATGAAACCCTCTTTGCGTATGACACGTACTGATCTGTGCCCAAAGTGTGCAGATAGCGTGAATTAATCTCCAGCTGTGGAGCTGTTTCAGATATTTCCTGCTGGATACATTGAGAACTTTAAAAACATATAAAAATCCTGATAATATTTTGCATGCTTTTGTTTAATGACAAATATTACTCAGCTCCCAGGCTGGGGAAGCTGCAGGAGCTGCTGTAGATGGAGGGTTCTGTCTCGGGGATACTTGGGCTGACTCTGCTCTTGCGGGTGCTGCTGGGACCAGACCAGAACTGGGCTCAGCCGTGCTGGTGGGGATTCTATATTGCCCAGAAGCATCCCTGTACTCTGCAGCCTGGGGACCATTTGCAAGGCTGACAATCTATGAAAATTGAGGATTTTTTTAAGCAGGAGAGAGGGTTGCACTGAACACTTACCTGTTATTGTGTATTTTATAATCATTCTTTAGGCAAAATGTTCCTTGATTTGAAATTGGAAAGTGATTGCCTGTAACTATGGGGCTGGATCCTTTCTACCTCTTTCTTTTCTAACAAATATTTGTGAATGTGTTTTCTGATCATCTGGTCTTCTCTCATGTGAAACCTGTCACCAAAACTTGTTGACGTGATACACAGCCAAACAAACCATCACACAGATCTGACTTTTTAATTTAAGAGCTTGAGCTAAGCTTTGGTTTTTGGTTGGACTTTGCTGTGTGAGAAAGGTTTTTCTCCTTTCACCAGAAGCTACTCCTCATGTAGACCTATTTGGAAGCAGTGTTGTGATGTGGTGGTCTCGGTCCAGCTCCTAGTTGACGAAAGCTGACCAAAATCACAACACCCAAATCGATGCTCAGGGGTGTATTTGGCAGAAAGAGTAGGAAGGACAGCATTGAAATGGGCAGAGAGGCTGATGTGTCGCCGACCCTTCCAGGTGGTCCCTGTAGCTCGGGGTTCAGGCAGAGGGAGCCCGGCCGGGCGCTTGGAGGTGTTTGCAGTGCTCCTGTCCATGCTGCATCTGCTCTGAGCACTTGGGCTTCCCTGGCTCTTAATCCGGTACTTTTCACAAGCATTAATTGCAGTTTAAAAGAATTAAACAAATATTTACCTAATATCAGATGACAACCATTTTATAAATATGCATTTTTTTTTTTTTTTAATCCATGATTGCTCAGCTTCTGTAATAATTATAGTCTTAAAGAGACCCTTCTTTTTCCAGAAGAACCGACTCCACATAAAACCAACAGCCCACCCTCTGGAGTTACATACGCTCATGATGTCCTGGACTGTGGCCTCAAGCCATGCCCCCTGCCTTTTTCTAGCCTTTCTGCAGATCCCATGGGCAGATATGGACAGCCAGATAGCATAGGGACAACACCTACACACCCTGCCAACGCTGCAGGGGCCTCTGCTCCGAGCCCTAGGATTGAAATTACTCCATATCATGAACTGATTCATTCAGGGGGTCCCTTCCGCAGCAGAGACACAGATGTTCTTTTGGTAGAACATCAGTCAAACTCAGCTACCACTAGCCCAAGGGTTACTCTGCCTGTCCCTGGCTTTGAGTGCTACAGAGAACCACTGTGTTTGAGCCCAGCTAGTAGCGGCTCCTCTGCAAGTTTCATTTCAGAGACAAATGTATCTCCTTGCACATCACCATGTGTTTCACCAAATAATGGTCCTAGTGATGACCTTTGTCCACAGTTTCAAAACATCCATACTCATTATTCTCCTAGAACCTCTCCAATAATGTCACCACGAACAAGCATCACGGAGGAAACCTGCTTGGGACGACAGTCACCATCACCCTGTCCCAACTCAAGGTCTTCGTCACCAGGTGCAAAACGGAGGTATTCTTGCACTGAGCTCTACAGTACTCAGCTGCCTTCCACTTCTCCACGACAGTCAAGGACCCCCTCTCCACAACCCTGTCCTCGCGTCCCCTTGAGAGAAGACAACTCTGCAGTTACTTACACGCAGTTGCCCAGCGCTCCTCTTTCCATGGATGCTATGAACAGCCTTCCTACGGATCCTTCCTGTGGTGTTCCCACGAAAATCTGGAAAACCAGCCCCGACCCTTCATCAATGCCTTCCCACAAAAATGGCATTCCATGCCACGTCTTTCAGACTGTTGACTTCCACGGGCCTTGCGAGCAGGAGGACAGGAGAAACTCAGCCCCAGAATCAATTTTGTTGGTACCTCCATCCTGGACAAAGCAACTGGTGCCTGCAATACCCATCTGCAGGTATGTAATGCTGCTTCTTGTGTGTTTTCTCATGGTGTGATGTCCTCTGTCATGCATGATGACCTGCATGGAGTGTTTCCTTGGGTGGATCCTGCTGCAGACCAGATCTAGATGCTCAGGGACAGCACTGAGTGGGAACCAAATTCAATATGATTCTGAGAAATGAAAAAAAATCTGTGTGTGGAAGAAACATCATCAGAGTTGTTCATTGACAGCACAGTATATGACAAATTCAATTTGCCAAATTGTTTGTCTAAAAAGCATATTGCAAACAGCTTTTGACAAAGTCTAAACACTCTCATTCCGTCCCACAGCTTTTATAGAAAATGGTTTGATTGCTTTTCTAAATTCAGGGAATATCTCACTTACAAATTTCCATCAGGTAAGAATATTCATTATTTTATTTGTGTGCATTTTAATATTTATGGAAATCATATGGAAATCAATATTATTAATTTACACAACTGGTAAGTAATGGTAAATGGAGTTAATATTTCACAATATTATGTTCTGTGATTGAAGTTTAAGATGCACAGCAAAAGGTAGATTAAAAGGGGGATCTTTGCAAAAATAGAACTGGTACAGGTATTTCTATTTAAGAAATAGAAATAGTCTATTCTCTTCTGCAAGAAGATGGGCCCACAGAAATTGTGTTCACCCTGAAGTTCAGTACAGCTTGTAATCAAATGTGAGCCGGACAGCATATTCTCACTGAAATTAATAGCAGATGCCTAAATGTTTCAGCAAGAGCAGCCCCGGTGGGGCACTTGGAGGAAGAGCAGATCAGGGCTTGGAGAAATAACATGTTAAAGAGTTTCAGCTGGTGTGGTCTCTCTCTGCCCAGTTTGCCCGTCCAGTCGCTCCCACCGCTCGAGTGGCCGCTCTCCAGCCAGTCGGGCTCCTACGAGCTGCGGATCGAGGTGCAGCCCAAGCCCCACCACCGGGCACACTACGAGACCGAGGGGAGCCGAGGGGCTGTCAAGGCACCGACCGGAGGCCACCCCGTTGTCCAGGTAAGGGGCTGGAGAACAACTCTGTAAAAGAAAAGTTGGGGGTGAGCTCATTTCTGAAAATTGTGCTGGGGCCTGAACCTGAAAGAGGAGAACCATGTGAACCTGGCTGTGTGCTTATAGATGTGCGTGAAGTGTCTGAAGTTTGGAAAGTCCTAGGCATTTGGAAAGTTGGTTTGGATTGGCTTGTGAAAGCTCAGAAACTTGGGCAAAACATTTGCCACCTGGGCAATATGTTAAACCTGCTGTGATTCAGCTCCATTATAAGATGCCCAGCTGTCCTGATTTCCAGCTGAGCCCATTTTATTTTAACAACAGACTCTTCTGTGTAAACTAGGGCTTTTTGTGAGGTTCAGAATGTACAAACATCAAGCCTGACTTTTAAACTCAGTGTAGCTCAGTGACCTACCAAACTCAGGTGTAAAGTAACCAGCAGATTGTGTTAGATCTGCAAAGCAACCTTCATTAACCTTGATGGGAGTTGGATTAGGAAGGTGTGGATTTTTCCCCAGAATTAATAGCTGTCTTTGGCTAGAAATGTCTTTCATGCATTTGCTTTTTCTTTGCAATTTTAGAATTTTAGTGTTTTGTTTTGTTTTATCCTGTCCTCTGGTTACGTAGTAGAATTTCTAATGTTAAACCCATATAAATTTAGGTCAGAGAATTTTCACCCATGTGTAATTCAAGCACTCAGTACATCCATTTCAATGTAATGCCTGGTTTATATGTAACTTGCTGACGCCGTGTCCCACCTTGCATGCAGTGCTGCTTGTCATCTGTGGCAACGCTGCCTTCTTTTGTTCTGGATGTACACCACCGAGGGGAAACCCGTTCTAGCGGTAGTAGCTGTGTGATAAGGAGACAGCAGGGCAAGATAATTGCATAGCAGTGGGGAGGGTTTCAAGAAAAAGTTTGGCCTCTATAAAGCTGTAAACACAAAGAGGATGTGTATCAGCTTTGCAATGCTGTAGAGAAAGGGTGAATGAGCTTAGGCAGGAGCTCCCTTGTGATTTGGGCTGATGTCACTACAGAAATGAGATTTTGTATGTCTCTTGAGATATCATTTCTATTGCCCCAAGGCACCAGGTTTCTGATCTTGGCTATGCTTGTGAGAATGGAAGTCACCCTGCTGAAACCAGTGAATGAAATCCAAGCTGACAGTGGTGGACGTAACAAAATTTGGCCCTTTGCTGACCTGAGAGGTGGACGAGCTGAACCCTTATTGTGTTGTGGAGAGTGAAGGGCTTTTCCTTCGCCTTTCAAAGGACAGTATAAAATAATGGTTGAGTAGCTGCACTGAAGCCAACTGGAGCCACATAGTTCTTTTCACTCATTTCCTCCTCGTTTCAGATGGTGCCGTTCAGGAAGGAAAGCCAAGCTTTTGGTCTGGGTTGCAAGGTGTCGGTGTGATAGTGCTGGGAATGGTGTGTGACAACTGTACAGATCAGCCCTGGCTGCAGCTTTCACTAGGCACATTTGGGGTGCATCCTACAGATGTTGCTGTCACACTCAGGGCTTGCTATGGCAAGCACGAACCAGGCCAGTGTTGAAGTTCATGCTTAATTTTAAGCATGCGATCAATACTACTAATTTAACTGAGTTGATTTGTTCTTAACTTCAAACATATGTTTGATATTCCCCTGCAGGCTCAACCCCTTTTAAAATCAAGCCATAAATTGTTAAATCAATGATTTTGTTTACTTTGGTTGAGCTGGACTTACATGTATAGACTGGATATTTGAGTAAAGGGTGCAGCATAATAATAAATAGGAATCACATTTGACATACCTTAATATATGCGGTGTTTTTCATTTATGAATCTGACAAACTCATAGCCCTCTCTGGTGTGTTTGGAGCCACATGGATGTATGAACTATATGGCCAATCAGCACTTACTCATCTCTCAGTTTACTTACAAATATGGTATCATTTACCTTCCCAAGATATTCCTATCAACTGGATGTTTATTGCAATAAAGGAGTTTCTCGTGACATGGAGAAATATAAGTGCTTTGTTTCCTTCCTGTAATCAATATCAATCAAAGAGGGATTTATATTTGCTGTTGGAGACAGGAACTGATATTCCTAGTTTTATCATAATTTGCCATTAAGCTTAAGGATCTTAAACTATAAATTCAAAGATCCACATTCGTTTCCCCAGCAGATGTGCCTTTGCACAGCTGTGCCTGCATATGGGGAAAACATGGATAGTTTCTTTATGAAAGTTTATTACAAACCTGGAAGTGTTTGTTAGATTTGTGTTCAGTTTAACATAACAAGGTTCATATGGGTGCTGAGCAATGAGATAGTTGCACCTGTATGGTTTATGACATCTGAAACTCAGGACAGCTAGGAAAATCCAAAGCTTTCATGTCAGAAGTTATTTGGCTTCAAGATTTCTTTTTTATTTATTCTTTCCCCTCGGTGAATTTTAACTTCTGTGTTCTTGTCAGGTGCAAACAGTACAGAAACAGAAAAAATGAAACAGGATTGATTTTTAAAAGGTAGATGCTGTGTCGAGGAAAGGTTGCATGAGCTAAAGGCAACTGGTTGCAAGGGAATTACATTAAATTGTTTTCAACAGGTTCTATCTGTCTTTGGCCCCAGAGCAGGAATGGTGGTGTTGACCTGGGGGTGACAGGGCTGGTGTTCTCCTGCAGGTTGGAGACCCACAGCACTTCTCAAATGGCAGCCACGAACACACCACCCTTGGGATTTTTCTGGAGCGCTAGACCTTCTCCATAGCAGATTTATTGAATTCAGGTCTGTCTCTTAGGCATTTGGGCTTAAATATTGAGAAACCCAGCTTGCCAGCTTGGAAGAAGCCCACTAACGCAGTGGGATTTATACTACGGCTGAATGTCCCAGTCATGTCTCATACGTTTTACAACCACTTTCGATACACTGCTTTTCCACTATTTTGATTACCTTTTCTAAAATACAGTATCTCTCTTAAAAAAAAAAAACCATTAAATTAATCTTCCATGTGACTAATTATGCAGCTGAACCTTCTGGAAGAAGAGATGTTGGCTAGTTTTTGCAGCACAGTGTTGGCATGCAATATTTATTTTTTTGAAAACTGCATTTTGCATGCAAGTTTCTTCTTTTCAGTGCTCTGAAGCTACAGACCAGCAGATCTCATATCCTCCAGGCCTTATCTTGTGGTTTATCTTTCTGATGCTGCTTCCTCTTCTTCACGTGTCCAGCCCCGAGTGTTTGTGCATGAGACTCTGCACCAGTTGTGCACTCCAAGTATGGCGGGAGAAGAGTCTGGTTAATCAAAACCTCCGGCTCGGTGGGCCGCACGGAATGGGGCATTTACTTTGTTTGCCCAGGGGAGGAAGAGAGAAGCCACATGTGCTATGTCGTGTTCACACCATCTAACTTCAGACACCTTCTAGAGTCACATGGAGAAGCGTAGGCTCCCAGTCAAGCATTCTGAGTCACTCTTGGGAGGAAACTACAGCTTGCTGTTAACTATAGAGAAACTTGGGCTTCTATTTTAGGGATGTAAGTCGAATGCCAGTATGAGTATCCCCTAAATGTTAAGTCATTGAGAACAGTGAGCAAAACCTGCACAGCAAGGGCAAAGCCGAAGTTTGCATGGACGTACTGTCTTGCAGGTCCATCTGATCCCTGAGACTGCAGAGGAGGGGTAGGCAGGGTTGTTTTCCTCCTTTCCAGCTCTTGTTCACTGATGTTAAGGGGCAGCTGCTATTGGTACCCAGCTGCTCCAGTCAAGGCTTTGGAAGAGACTGTGCGCTGTGAAAGGCTGTGACTGCTCCTGCGCAAAGAGCTTATGGATGTGATTGGGATAGAGGTGACAAAAACCCCTCGCTCTGCCCAAGTTCACCCTGCAGAGGCACACCCTGCCAGGGGGTAGAACTCCCCATCTTTGCATGCTTTTAGGCAAACATCTGCTGGAAAGGACATGGTTATATTCAAATTTTGCTTGGGACAGGAGGGATGAACTAGGTGATTCGCTGAGATCTCTCCCCAAACATCTGTGTGTTTTGGACCTAGCTTGTTGTAAACAATCCTCAGGAACCTGTTTTTTACATGGCTCTTCAGCACAGTGATTTGTAGTAATTTTCTCAAGGGAGCATGCTTAACTATGGTGGTTTGTTGTTGTGGTGGGGTTGTTTTTGGTTTCGTTTGTTTGTTTTTAATTGCCTTCTTAGCAAATCCTTCCCCTGATGTGTTGCTCCTCTAATTTATCTTACAAAAGGCTCAAATACTTCTGAATGAAAACCAGCCTATAAGTAATCATTGACTCCTTTGCATGTCTCACTTTTTCTCTCCCACTGCATTATTAACTCAGTTCTTCCTCAACAAACCGGCTTTTTTCACTGCTTGTGTCACATAATCAAATCCGTTCAGCACACTCTGAGGCTGCAATGTTAGAAAGCAGCTGCAGACATTGGTCTCTTGCACCCCAGTTTTCCAAGGAAGCGCCTTGCCCCGAGCACCCCCTACATCAGTGGTCCCCAATTTGGGGAAATCTCACTGTTCAGCCAGAATGTTTGCACCTTCCCGCAGCTGTTGGTTTTGGATGTTGGGCCAGCCTGGCACTGAGCACTTGAAGGTCTTTGTTTAGTCAAATGCAGGGGGTTAAACTGAGTAACAGGGCTGGGAGAGAGGAGGGAATAGTTCCCTCAAGTCAGAGCATCAGGGCCTCCTCCTTCCCCATCTGCCTCTGCAGCAGGAGGAGAAATCTCATGTGGATGGAGACTTGAGTCCCTGCCTGCTGCTGCTATCCTAACATCACCTGGGAGTTGGATTTATTTAACAAAAGCCCTGCCAATGCAGATGTCTTGGACATCAGTGAGGTCTTAAGTCTCCACTGTTCTTGGCACACCCGCCATCAAAAGCTGTAGACAGTTCCTCTAGCAGAGGTTCAGGAGGAGTAACCTCCAGTGTGGCAGGAATGGGCAGACCGGGCACAGACTGCTGCCTTCAGCTGGCAGCAGTGAACGTGGAAAAGGATGTGCCCCCATGGGCTTAATTTCAGAAGGGAGGGGTAATTCTGCTATCAGCTATCATCCTGCTGCCATAAGAACATCTCCTGTAGTAGTTTGATTTTAATGGTAAAATTTAAGTATGTTACCCAAGTGTTTAAAGTAGTACAACATCCAGACGTAGAGGGCAGGGAAGTGCAGAGGGTATCCCCAACCCATCACGTGCCTTTGTGTGCTGGTTTCCTCTTCTCTTCTACTCTTTAATGCAGGAAAACTGTATGGAGAAGGGCTCTTGTTCAGCACAGCAGACCCAGCTTTCCCCTGAGTTTTAACTTTTAAAATTGTGGTGACTTTCACTCTTTCACTGCCTTTTCTCCTTTTTTTTTTTTTTTTTTTTTTGGTTTTGTTTTTAAATTAAAAAGAAGCTGAAATGGTTGAGTTGTTAATGGAGCACACAGGAGCTGCTTTACAATAACAAATGTATGTTCTGTTTTCCTTTTATATTTGAATTTTGCTGTATGTGTTTTCTTGTGGTTCCGAAGTCAAAGGAGACATTGTTTTCTAGCCTAAGCTTCCTATGGGGCCCTGACTTTTAACTGTATGTGACTTCCAACATTCAACTAATTCCTTTGCATGTTAGTGAAACCAGAACCTTTGATGGAAACTCAAAACCAAATCACAGCTTGACACTGTGATTCACACTCTCACAGGGAGGGCTGGGCTGGAGATGAGCTCCTCGTGAAACCCAAACCAGCCTGCCCAGGAGGATTTGCTGTTGAGGGCACATCAGAGGCATTGAGTTTGTCCTTTTCTGCCCATCTTCCCAACTCCCCCTGTTGAGGGAGGGGGCAGCCCGAGGTCAGGATGAAGCCCTGTGTGGTTGCACTTCCCTGGGCAGGCTGTGCTGGACCTGCAGGGTGGAGCTGGTTATGCTGGGCAGCATCTCAGTACCATTCTGGTGGCCTTCGCTTCCCTTTTCTAGTGCGCAGGAACCTCACGCAGGCTCTTGGTGGCTTTTGGTGCTTGCAGGGATTTCTGCCCCCAAGTCGCAAACAGCGTGTGACAGATTGGCTGCACATTTCATGCCTGATTTACCTGCAGGGCTACCGGGCTTGTTTGCACTACTGTGATGATTGCAGGTGCCTCTTGAGCTTTGAGCTGTTGGGTCACAGGTATATTTACTTACTCCCCATGCAGGGATAGATGTGCGGTGCTGGAAATGCAGATTTGAGTTACATCTGGGAAATTCTCTTCAAAATGAATATCTTCTCAAATGTAAAGGTAGGCCAGTCAGTACCCCTCGTACTGTGCTGCTAGTGGTAGCGTGGCTGTACCTGGAGATCTACCCATCTCAGTGGAGTCACAGAGGAAGTGAAATTGCTAGATAAATCAAAAGTAGTGTAGGAAAAGAAGGACAAGCCTAAATTTTTTTTGTTTGTTTGTTTAGATGCAGGACTGGACTGAATAACAGAGAATATAAAATATGATATCTAACAAAACAAGATTAGAGCTAGAACTGATCTGTACACTTTCCCTAACACTAATGCAAGAAGAGAGTTGCTGGAGAACAGCGAGGATGCTTAGCTAAGGGGAGAACTTAACTAGAGATAAGTTGCATCCTCTGTTGCTTGTAGTCTTTAAACTGGGTCTGCATCCTCTAGTGTGAAAGGGACACTGTCACCCAGATGTTGTGGCTGAGTGAGTGCAGCTCAACCCTAAGAGAAAGACAGATAGGATCGCTCCCTGGTACAGTTG
This sequence comes from Streptopelia decaocto, assembly GCF_964273445.1. Taxonomy (NCBI): domain Eukaryota; kingdom Metazoa; phylum Chordata; class Aves; order Columbiformes; family Columbidae; genus Streptopelia; species Streptopelia decaocto. Next base: position 12,562,224 of record NC_138669.1, read on the forward strand.
GAGTGCAGAGGTGTGGGGCAGGTGGTCAGTGAATGATGTACATCGAGGGAGCTGGGGGATTTTCCTATGTGCCAACTGCTTTGAGTCAGAGATGGCTGAAAAGCTCTCACTGAAACTTTTGAGCCCAACTCAAAATACATTGCTTTTGGTGGAAAGTAATTTTGGCAGAGGGGAGGGGAAGAAGAGTATGTCAACCAGTGTGAGGGCAATGGATGCAGCCTGGGTTGTTCCTTGGATTAGGAAGATGGCTGGATTAGGGAAAATGCAAAATTTAGGCTACTCTTTCATGTATGATCTCCTTGCAGGGCTGTGCATAGGGGAGTCAGTGCACTGTAAAACAGAATTCAAATTTATGGCTCTTTGCCATGAATGTGAACAGTTCCAGCGCAGCAGTAACTGACATAACTCATCCCGTCCAGGGCGCACTCGAGTCTCCGCACAAGTTCATGCAGGGTGGATTGTGTCCTGTAAACTTGCATCTGAGCACTCTGTTCACGAGCTTCACTGTCCAGCTAAGCCTCCGGTTCCTCCCTTCCTCTCTCAAGACCAATGTCTCTTGAATTGGAAGAGCCTTGTGCCAAGTGAGGACTCGCACCTGGGTCTCCCATGTCCGGGAGAGCGCTGTGCTGGCCGGGCTAATGGCTGCTCAGGGGAAGCGAGTGGGCTCCTCCTGCCTCCTGCTGCTCAGACAGAATTTTCTAGGGTCTCTATTTCATTCTGAAACAACTGTTGGAACCCCGATGCTTCCAGGAAACCTGAGTTATTCTCTCTTTGACCATGCCTTGTGCTGTGGGTTTCAACATGAGAAAGATATTGAGAAGAGATGTTCTTGGGGCTTGGTGTGTTGTTTAGTTGGTTGTTTTGTTTTATTTTATATTTTTTTTTTATTTTTGTTTGTTTGTTTTCTCCCCAGAAATGCTTTTTGGCCAAGATCTTTTCCAAAAATCTGGCGAACATTCAGTCAGATAGCCAGTACCTGAGCAAAGGTTCCTGGACCCCAAACCCACCTTGCAGGAGGCCTGGCAGAGGGCTCAGCTCTGGGGATTTGGTTCAATGCAATCAAATCATTCCTCTCAGGCTGAACTGTGTCATCCCAAGATGTTCTTGCTGCTCCCACTGTTCCATGTTGCTCCTTATCAGCATGGTTGCTTCTGAGCTTTGTGCTGCTGCAGCTGAGGCATCACTGCCTTGCCTGTCTGGGAAGGACAAACTGACAGTGGCAGGGAAAGCTGCAGGATTAGGTGATAAGAAGCCAGCTCCACTTGCCACCCTCTGATCTGGTGGCTGGTTCCCACAATGCATCCAACAGCCGGCAAGGGAACGACTTCACTGGCTGGTGTCAGAGCCTTGTGCTGAGAAATTCCCCTGGTGCGATTCTGTCAAAACCAGCAGATTTGCAGCCTCTGATCTACTTGTGGCAGAGAGAGTTTTGTCATGCTGTGGGAAGTTTAAATCTTTTGTCATGAAGCTCTTTAATTACACAGCTGGTTTTCTTAGTAGGAAAAAGTACTTTCACCCAGCTATGTAAATCTGATCTCCAAATCCTCGTATCTGTACACGTGCAGTAGTCAGATGCATTGACTCTTCTTTTAAACTTTTGGCGAGATGGTCAAAGCATCTTGAAAACGGGATCAGCGCATCATAGGGGTGGGGAAACCAAGGCACAAAGAGGAAACCAAGTGCTTATGTTGCAAAGTCAAGTCAGTGTCAGGACAGTCAAGAACATGCCCCCCCCAACTGCTTTCTCCCAAGATCTGCTGTCTCTTGCCCAGACCTGTATTTTAACCCTCTGTGGAAGCAGAAATCCCAGTTAGACACTGGGAGTCTGGTTGTCATTTGCTGCAAGAAGCAGCAGAGCGAATGAGTTTCAGTTCTTGGAATTTTGATAAAATTATCACCAAAATAAGAAACATTTAAAATTGAGTATAATAAAAATTCATAATTTAGCAGAATCAGATGTTCAAAGGATTATCTTCAGAGGCCTTTGTAGACTGCTTCAGTAAGGAACAAAAAGAACCGAGGCAGAGATTTCCTTCTGGTTTGTGTTCTTTTGCTACGTCCCAAGTACATTAAATTGAACAAAAACATGTGACAAGATTCAACTTTATTGCTCAATGTCAGCTCTAAGCGAAGCAGGCAGGCAAGCCGCTGCATGATGCAGTGTCCAGATGAAGTCTTTGTCTTAATTACTGAAAGCGATTGATATGCCGCTCTCCCTGAGACAATACGGTGAATTTTTCCATGCTGGTAGGAGTATTGTTGAGTAAAGACCCTCTCCCCAAAATCCTTGAAATTGTTATGGTCAAAGGACATTAATGATAAGAATTAATGATCAAATCCTTCCTGGTGGAAGCTACTCTGCATCTTGGGAACTGAACAGGCACGACAGAAACGCTGTGCTAAGCAGGGACCATTCTACCAAGCACATCTTCCTCTTGTCCGCTGCAGAGCGTCCGAAAATACTTGCTGGCATGGAAACCAGCCCCAGGGCTGAGACAGAGCCTGAGCGGGGCAACAGTTTGTGGTGTCCGAAGCTTTGAGAGACACTTTAGCTCTGCAGCCTCTCGCTGTTTCTGGAGGAGCTGGGCAAGCTGGGGCTCCGTCCCGGGGCAGCCGGTGCTGCAGCCGCTGCTGGTGCGGCTTCCAGGGCTCGCTTATCTCCCGGTGTACAGCAGGAAAAGGGAAGCGGTAGGAGGAAGCGATTTCTCACGCGGCTTTGTATTTGTGTCTAATTAAATGTCGCTAGTCGAGCTCTGTTTTCTCACTTTTCACTACCGGCCATGGCTGGTCGGTCGGGATCACCCCGGCGCTGTTCTCCAAGCTGACCACACACATGCACACGCCGTGACTTCCACAGGGAGATAGCAAGTAATATACAGTGGTTAATGGGCTAATCCTCATGCTACAGTGAGCTGAAACAAGCGAGAGAGCTGCTTGCTTTTGAGCAAATAAAATAACCAAGACTAGAGAATTCTTTCCCCAATTTTATACTTTTCTCTGGCAGTAGGTTGCATTGTCTAGACAAGAAGATGTGTGCAATCAGCCTTAAAGATGCAGCTTTTTAGCTTCCAGGGGGAGAAAGAACTAAATTCCTGACAAGCAAAGCTCTGTTGGGATGAATGGGAAACAAATGACTCCCTTCTACTCTTTAAGGCAATCGACATCTGTATCAAACAGGGAAATGTTCATTGGGGCTCTTCAGAGGTGCCCGTAAGATTTGCAGGTGCTCCCGCTTTTGTCTTGCAAACCCCATCACTGTTTATATGCAGCCTTTCAGATGTGCAACACCCAAACTAGAAACCCCCAAGAAAATTTGTGTCCAAAACCCCTCCATTAAAAGGCAGAACCTTGCAATACCTGTGGAAACTGCGCTGCAGCCAGCGAGCAGTGTTACTGCACGTTTGTGCCATTTGCAGAATGGGGTTGGCAACCCCCGCTTGTGTATTTGGAGCTGGGATCTCACTTTGTGAGATGATGTGAAATTTGAAATAGTGCAGGGAAAGAATATGTTGTTTCATACGCCTAATGTGTGGTCTCGATGGCTGTGCTTGCCAGGACCATCGCAGGAACTGTGCTCAGGCAGGTAACTGGGCTGCTGATACACAGTAGCTAAAGGTACATCTGCTCATTTCTTGCATGCAGAATTACACATGTGCCTTCCTGAAAATGGCACTTAAATACTCAAATTCAACTGGTATTGATTCTCAGATGGAGTGTAGAATGAATGAATTTTATTTATGCAGAGGCAAGGTGATGATTTTAATCATGCCACACATTTCCATTTTGTTTAGAAACCTAATCATAGCAGCAAACCAAACAAGAAAAGTCTCCTTATTTTCTGAATGATGTTATTTGTTTATCTGCCAAAGTGCTTTGCATTTCCTCAGGTCACAGACCAGCCCATGTCTGGCTATGTTAATATTATAAGAGCTATGCAAAAGCAAAGTTTAAGAAAAATCCTTCAACTGAAAGAAATAGGATCTTAAAATCCCAAAATAGAGTATGGAAAGGTACACATCATGTCTGGCTTCTCCTTCCCCTTGTGGCAAATGTGACTCAAAGGTGTTGGGTTTTTTCCAGCTCGATCTGTATACAGTTTGGGGGAGTTTTATTGTGAATAGGTCACCTTATAATACACAAAAATGTTTCCTCCCGGAGTTGTGTGTTCATAAATCTTTCTCAACTCTCACTCTTTTGAAACTGAAATCCAGATGACTTTGTTTTCTTTGTGGAAAGAAGAGTGGAAAGGCGCGAGGGAGCACGTTGGCGCGGGGCTGGCCCTGCCTCCCGCTGCGGGCGTTGCTGCGGGTGAGCTGCTGTCCCCTTCCCTGCCATGGCCACATGTCGGGACTGAAAAACAGAGATTTTGAGCGGCTTCGTTATTGCTGGGGGAGGAGAAAATGAATTTCTAAGTGATTATTTTTAAAAACGTTTTAAGTCTTCACTTCTCTGTAGGGTTCTTTAAGGGTTGCTTTTACTCCTCCTTCGTACCGCCAAGGAAAAGATCAGAGTTATGGTTAAATACTAAAGCAGCTGCCTAGCATAGTGGAAGTGAGTGTTTATTGAGAGTAACAGTCTCTCCTAGTTCAATTTTGAAGAGAAACATATATCTGAAACAGCGTTAATGTGTTCTTTCATTCTAGCTCACAATGAGTGTTTCTATATAAAAACGCAGCCCAAAATATTAACTCATTTCTGTCCCTGCAAAGAAGGGTCGGCATCACTGTTCCCCCGATACAAGTAAACAGAGAGGTTGTATGGCATGACCAAAGCTATTTAGTAAATTGGTGGCAGAGCTGGGTGTAAAACTCCGATTTTAAAGTTCCTGGAGCATTTCTGTGGGCTGTCCATCTTGATTTCCTGCTCATAAGTCATCCTGATAGGTTCTTAGCTAGTGAAAGTTAGATGGAAATGCTTACAGTAAATGATGACCTCTATTATCCTTTAAAAAGTAATCAATTAACTCAATATAAGGATACACACTTTTTGAACAGTTGACTCTTTTGCATACCTTTTTCTCTTTGTATTTTATAACGCTACTTTGATTTTACAGTGATGTCATCCCAAAGCTTTGCCATAATGCCATAAATTACCAAATAATTATGTTGCTTTCTTCCACTGATCAAACAATTGATTTAAAATCTGGTCCTATGGAGGACCAGAAAGCCTTTTACTATGTGTTTTATAGCTTTTTGTCCAGCAAATGATACAAACTTTGCCATATGAACAGGCAATCAAATCCTCTCTTCTTTGAGTATGTATAAATCTATACAGAGACACACTCACAGACACACATGTTATTAGAAGACCATGAATAGTTTTGCCTTGGGAACTCATTCTATACATGAGCAAACACCACTTAAAATTACTTTTAAAGGTGGCCTGTATTAAAAACTGTGTACATAGCCGGTTCTGTTATGGCTGCTACTGACTGTGCTCACTGGGGGCAAATTATCTTTTGTAATTTATTATCTGTTTTCCGCCATTCCAGTCTCCCACCTATAACTCTGGGATTTTGTTCTGCCCAGACGCTGGGCAGAGCGAAAGCTGCTTTGCCGTCACTGTAATAACTGTTCCAGTCTGAAGGATCCTCTCGTCCTCTTAGCTGGATCCACAGAGAATTACTCTGTCAGGCATGACAATAAACATGCTCAGTACTTAAAAACTACTCTTCTCCCTCTTCCCTTGGTCACACAATGGCTTTGCATTGAAGGCCAGGAAATCTTGGATTTTGAAAGTACCATACTTAGGATGAGTTTGAGTACAACTCCCAGAGGACCTGGGCTTAATGGATCTCCACGGATAAACAGGGAGTGATTCCTACATTCATGCCTCTTCCCAGTAGATCTATCATTTTGACCTCTGTTGCCTTTAATATTCTATGCACTCTATACATTTCTAAATCTCCCCATGGCTGCCATTGTATTTATCACATTCTTGGCAATGCTGCTTCTCCAATACCAACCCCAGCTCCGCTCCTCCTCCACATCGCTCCCAGAGCCAACTGGAGCCTCGTACCCTATTTTCCCTCTTAACAATCTCCCAAAGCGCTTGTGCGAGTGAGCTATCGTAGGTGTCTGAGCTGCAGCTGGGCTGCATTCTGTAATTCTTTCTTGCACAACCCCTGCTTAAGGCCTGGTGACTTCAATGGAGCTATTCATGTAAGTGGAGGCTGCAAATTCAGGCCCTTGGGCTGTAAGTTCCCTGGGGCATAGACCCTGTCTTTGTATGCCTTGCAAATATGTGCTAGATGAGTAATGATAGCTCAGAAGAGTGAGTGTCGCTTTACATTTGCCATACTGGAGGAAGGTTGCCAGGATTGCATTGATGCTGCATGTGGTCCCTTCCAGGGGGGAATTAATCCTTCTGTGCAAAGATACCTCCTGCTGACTGGTGAAGAGAAAAGAATTTACAAAAAAGGTCTGGTCATGAATGCCATTAGTTTAATCTTCCTTTTCTCTGATCTTCCAGTGCTATTTGCTTTGTATGGCTTCATCAAGGTTTTGTATGTGGACAAAATAATTGAAAACAAATTTAGCTTGTCTCAGACCATAAAGTTCCCTTTCAGCTAGATCACTGGCTATGCGGTAGATAAATGTCTGTTTTTCATTTTTTGGTTATGTGAGAAATTTAGAATGGTTTGATTTGTAATTTTGAATGTTAATAATGAAGGAGAAATGTCCTCATCTCCTGGCCTATGGAGGCATTCTGGCTTTCTTCCCTCTCTTCCAGCAAATACTGTTTATAAGAGCCTGTTTATGTCCTTGAACCCTAGAGGCCCCAGTCTCTAAGGTCAATTAAGACCTCCTTGTGCTGGGTACTGTACAGTCAGAGACCAAAAATGCCACCTCTACCTATACAGGTATTATTTTGATGCAAAGCAAGAGGAATGGCTGAAGGTGAACCAACAACTAACAGAAGGATGAGTTTCAAAGAGCAGTGAATCAACGCAAATCCACAGCAGTGATTTCAGGAGAACAAGAACGTATTTCCTTCAAAAGACTATTAAACAATTCTGCAGACAGGCAGACTTTTAGAGTGGAGATGTAGATATTAAAAGGGAACATTCTCCCTGGAGGAAGAGGCTGATGGGCAGAAAATGCAATGTAGGGAGTGTTTAAGAAGCTGAGGCTGGTGTTTGGGACTGGATTTGGGAATAGATGTTGATAACTGAGTAGAAAATGAGAGGCGAGAGGGCAAAGAGAAGAGCAGAGCTTTGAAGATGAGGGCAGGCAGCTTATGTCTGGTGTGACGGACACGGGGGAAGCTGGAGAGATGTGAATCTTGGGGTGACTTGAACAAAGTGACGTTTGAAATGGATGTGAGCTGGGTGAGACTGCACATGCCAATGCCAAAGAAGGGCATGTGGCAGGGATCATTGATTTCTGAAATATTTATATGTAGTTTAACATTTAAGTTCTCGAAATCACAGACACATTTGCTAGGTACTTCTTGTTGTGGCGGTGGGGGGGAACCTTATTATTTAACTGGAGCTGAAGTAGGAATCACAAGCTGAGCTGAGGAAAAGTCATTTCACTGAATATTAGGCTGGACAGAACCTAGCATTTGCAAACTGCATGTCACATAGGACCTGATTCAAAGCCTCTCCATCAACGGGCATTTTCCATTAGCCTTGGTAAGGTCTGGAGAAGGTGCATAAGGGAGCACCACGTATACCTGCAGGAATGCAAGTGGGAGAGTTCCTTCTGTCCTTGCTGTGCCTCCTGCTGATGGGCTGCAGGTGTGGGGAGTCAGCTCTGCTTTGCAGCTTCATCCACCTCACAGAGAAAAACCTTCTGAACCTCATTTAGGAATCAGTCATTGCAAATTAAACAAGTGTACTCAAAAATGTGTCTCTTGAGGGGATTTATCAATTGGTTTTGGAGACAACCAACAAATTTCTGGCAATGGAGAGCCTGTCTGGATTTTTTCCTTCTTGATGTATTCAGTATTATGTTAGTATTATAAACGTTAATTACATGTTTTCCACTAGCTCTCTTCCCTATGTATCATGGACTCCAGCAAATACTTCTTAGAGTATTAAGTGTCTCTGAGAGTAAGAAAGAGTCTGTACTACATATATCTTTATGCCTAATGTATTTCCATATCTATATATATGTCTGTAGATCTATTCAGTTTCCTGACGTGAAGGCATTGCAGGCCTTGTGTGTGATAATAGATTTTTAATGTCTTGCCAGCTTCATGGTTACATGGAGAACAAGCCCTTGGGTCTTCAGATCTTCATTGGGACAGCAGATGAACGGATACTTAAACCTCACGCTTTCTACCAAGTCCATCGCATTACGGGAAAAACTGTCACCACCACCAGCTATGAAAAGATCATTGGCAACACCAAAGTTTTAGAGATCCCACTGGAACCCAAAAACAACATGAAAGCAACGTAAGCATATTTCTTTTATTAGCTAAGTTGAGGAGGATTAAACAGGCTTGTGAAGTTCTTTCTCTTTAGAAAGGAGTCACTTAAATGAATAATGGTGCTTGCTCTGGAGGGTCTCCCCTTTCCAAAGCACTGGGATGATATAGGAGTGTAAGACCCTTTTTACAAAAGCATGAGCAGCAATTACAGGCACCTGGGCTAAAGCTGCTTAAAGAGTTACTATTGATCAGTTGACCATGCAGGCGTTTTTGCTTTTTACCCCAATTGTCATGGTGACTATAGCATTATAATCTGTCATCTTCAAAGTCCGAATGGTTTTGTACGACACTAAGGAAAACGAGACTTGAATCTCAAGTCCTTATGCTGCAAAGACAAAACGAGAAGCAAGGAGCCTTAGACAGTGGAGGAAAGGTGCATGATTCATTTTACAACATTTAATGGAATAGAAAACATCTCTTCTGAACTCGGCCAAGTGCTCTGGCCATGAAATCACACTCTCTTGTAATAGGTTAACAGAAAAGCAAGTACAGGCACATCTTTTCTATATTACTCCTTCCAGTTTTATGGAGGCAGAGAGATGAAGCGGGCACCAGTCTGAAACTTCAGGCTTGAATTTTTGCCAGGCAGCATGAGAGTGATTGTTCTGCAGAGGGAAGAGCTGTATCTCCATCCTTCAGAGGATACTGACAACATTGGCAGAGCAGCTCTGTTTTTAAGCCCCCCTACTTCATCGCAAAATCCACATACTTGCGTTATATGTATATTTTTTTTTCCAGAAAGTATACCTCATTCCTCTCTTTCCTTCAAGCCTCTCCTTCCCTCTGCACCCAAGGAAATAAATAAATGTCCGCATTTCAAACTTATGCAGCCAAGTGCTGAATGGAACATGATTGTCTGTTCCTAACGAGTAACCTTGGAGTAATAAACCCCTGCACACATGCAATGGGAAGGAACAGTGTGGGTGTAGGAAACAGCCTGGGGTTCATGCCTCCCAAAATGTGAATGTAATTCGTATGCTAAGAAGAATGGTGTATCTTTAAAACTGATACAAAAATGCGTTGACAGTGCCTGCTTAATAACAGTTCTCCCTCTGAGGACTATGGCTGTGCTGAAGATCTCAGATTCTGTAAATATTAATTGGCACATTCTCTTGATGTAGACAGGCACATTTGCTAGGTTGCACTGGGTTCTTAAGAAGTGAACCTGCACTTACACATACCAATATTAAGCTGTGATGCTGTTTTAAGCAATCCTAGTTCTTTCTTTGCCACTTAGCTCCAACCTGCTCCCTACATCCTCCACTGCCAGGCCATTTCCTCGGCTGGGAACCACATCCCAGTGCTTTGGGGGATGACACGGGGACCTGGGCCAGGGCTGGAGGGTCCAGTTCTAGCAGTAGCCCCTGCCTTGTCTGAAAGGAGGGGAGAGCAATACGTTTCCTGCCTTGGAGTTGAAATCAATGCTTGCATTATGAACTGTGTCTGGATGGTGCACACAATTAGCTGGTTCGATTGCTGTGACTCCCCGTGGAGCTGAACTAATTTGTCCACGTGCAGGCAATAGCTGCTGCTCAGTCTGTGGGCATGGAGCTGTTCGGAGAGCTGGCGGTGGAGGATTTCATGCTGTCCAGCTCACGGAGAGCTCCGGCACAGGCTCAGCTTATTGCCTGCCCCGTGTGCACTTGTGCTGGGTCCCTGTCTGTGCTGGGGTGGGCTCTGCCATGTGTGCTCTCCTGCTTAGTGCAGCAGACAAATAAGACTTGGGGTTACAATGCTTGGGGAGTGGCTTTTGCTGCCTTCAGAGCAAAGGCCACCCCGGCCCTTGGCTGGGACATGCCTGGGACATGCTGAGCATGGACTCTTTGTGGAGGAGTCTAGCAGCATCCCTTGCTCGCTGTGTGTCTGGGATTCTTCCCCTGTAACTGCTGAAATGCCAGTGTCTAGATCCTAAGCAGAACAAGTATTTGAAGCTGTTCTTAACCCAGAGACTGAAGAAAACCAGCTTAATCCTCTTAACCGTCACCTCTTTCCAAGCTGTTTGAGAGCAGAAATGTTAAGCTAAACTGCGTGTGTGTTTGGCAGCATTGACTGTGCGGGGATTTTGAAGCTGAGGAACGCGGACATCGAGCTGCGCAAGGGAGAGACGGACATCGGCAGGAAGAACACCCGCGTCCGGCTCGTCTTCCGCGTGCACATCCCCGAGTCCAGCGGCAGGATCATTTCTCTGCAAGCAGCATCGAACCCCATTGAATGCTGTAAGTACCTCCTGAGATTTGCAACTTCTCCAACTCTTGCAACAACAATTGTCTTGTTCCTCTGTGCTCGGATAGGCAAAGGAAAGGGTCCGTGCACTGCCTGGGTCGGTGCCACCGTTTATGTGACCTGTGGCTCTTTACCTATATGCGCTCCCTTTCCTGAAGCAAGCTTTGGCAGCAGGTGGTTCTTCACGGTGCTTAGAGCTCATGAGGGCAGCGAGGGACTTTGGGGCTTTTTCAGATTTTATTTATTAGTGTGTTGCTGCTCGATCATTCTGGTTAGAAGCTCTTTTCTGGGAGGAGGGAGCCAATGTATGTGTGTGTATAGGGACATATATGCATTCTCCCTGTTTGTGCATGAGCTGCCTGCCTTCCTGGGAGTGGTTTTGAGTGGAGGCACAACCAGAACTTGTTGTCCACAAGCTGGCAGGTAGTTGGAGGTTTTGAATTCAAGCCTAGGCCAGGTCCTAGCCCTTCGGCCAGTCCTGCCTGCCGAAGGAGTGACTGCAGTGCTCTCATCTCAGCTGCAGCAGGAGCACAACTGAAATGGAGAAACAGGTTTGATTTTGAGGCTCGGGTGCATGCTGGTTGTTGTGTTTTCTAGCTGTCAGTGCTAAGGAGTGTGCAGCTCAAAAGGCTGCGGCTGAAGCAGGGAAAGCCCGCGTTGTTCTGGTATTCCCCAGAGGGACAGAAGAAAACTTGCAGTTTTGTTTTCTGGGGGGCAAATCCTACAAGTGTGTATGCTGAGAAACCTGCACCTCCCACGCGTTTTAACGTACTGGATCCTGAGAAAGAGAGGCCTCTGCTGAGGTGCCCCCCGTGTCGCAGTCATTTCTGGAAGGGCTCCACCCACTTTGCTGGTTCATGTGCATCCTGTGATGCTTTTTGTTGGTAAATGGTGCCTTTTCAGTGGTTTGGGGATTTCACAAACACATAATGAACAGTTTTCCTCTCCCTTTGCTGAATGACTCACCCCTTTAGCAGAACCTGTCTTGCCATAAGTCATGTGAAGAAAGTCATTGAAGAGTATCTCATGTGTGAGCTTTATTTAATGAGATGCAGGCTTTACTTAAATAACAACAGCTTAGAATAAGAGAGGATCCAATTTTGGATGGGAAGTCAAGAGAAATTGTGACCAGTGAATTATTGATGGCAGCTTTGAATAAAACAGTAGAAATTAATAAACAAGGCAAGGTTAAGGAGAGGATGATGGGTATGTGTGGTCTCTTGGCAATGATTATGAGAAGATACCAACTGTCAGAGCACTTTTCCAGCTGAGTGAAGCTACCAGGCGAGGTGATGGAGAAGGGACGACAGTGGGAGTAGACACCACCTTTCTCCGTAGGAAACAGTTACGAATCCTTACAATCCTTTATGGGACCAGGTGGCTGAAACAATAGTGGCCTCCACCCCAAACATGTCCCCGCCGAAACAAAGGCCCATTTGCTAAAGGAAACGTTCAACAAACTGCAGCTCCTGTGGATAGGAAGGGAATCGCGGCAAAGGGCCACCTGCCTTCTCCCTCAATTTCTTTTCCAAGTGGAAACAGCCCATCCCTGCCCAAAATTGGGAGCTACCCAGTGGAGAAAACTGCAGGTGTAACTCATACATACACTGTATGGAAAAACAGCACCAGCCCAGAGCAGAGGGTGGCTGGTCCCTGGGTCACACAGGGAGCCCTGCAGATCACATCCCACTTACGCAAATTCTCCTAGAGGAAATGCAAGTAGGAGTTAGTCAGGCAGTTCTAAGACCCTTCCACAATTGCACATTGTATTTGTGCCCATCACCAAAGAGTGTTCAAGCTGAAATCTGGTTGTGGTTTACAGAATAAGGTCGCGTATTTCCAAATTGTATGCGCACGCCTAATTTGCCCGTGCAATGACTGCTACTTGCAATGGCTTGTTTAAGATGTCTAGGCATTTATCCTGAGATGTGTTTGCTTTGAGTTTAAGGGGCATAAAAAAGCTAAGAGTGGAGATATGAGTATAAATGGCTTATTTTAATATTTTTTTATAGTTAAAATATTGACATGCTGGATGCATAGCAGACAGCAAAGCTCCTACAAGAAAAATTTATTTGTTCCCCAAGAAAAAAAGAAAGTTTTATTTTTGGAATACGGGATATACTGGCAATTTGGAGAGACATGTTAAGGACTGTGCTTTTCTGAACTCTTGGATATAAAATGATCTGGAGTAATAAGCGTCTTCTATTTAGAATACATGTTGCATTTTTAGCAATGTTTTTGCATTTCAGTCTCACTTCCTGATCTCAGCTCAGTTCTGGGAAGACAGTTAAAATCACTGGTTGGTTCAGCAGGCTAACTCACACTAGGGATGATAATCTCAGTCTCTCCCAGACAATCCGCACAGGTCGCAGAGCTCAGTCCCAGGCAAGCTCAGGTGCCCAGTGGAGAAGGGACACGCTGGGGCTCTGTGGCATCGTCTCCATGTGTCCCACCTCCCACCTTCATGTGCTGCTGAGATTCTATTTTTTTCCCTTTTTTTTCTTTTTGCCATTTTTTTTTTTGACATGGCCACCTGGGAACCCTTGTCCCCTGGGACTGTCCTCTAAGACCTCTCCTGTCTGGTAGCTGTTAATAATATCCCGCTGGGAAAGCCTTAGTAAGTAGCAGCTTTAAGATAACTGGCCATTTCCCCACCAGTGGGGTTCCCTGGAGAGCGCTGTTGCTACCAACAGAATAGCTGAGTGCTCTCCTCAGCAGAAGCCGATCCCGGCTAAAAACTCCCACCGGTGTCAGCAGATCATTAGCTGCAATGAAGCAAGAACTGTGAAGTATCTGCTTTTCACGGGGCAATTTGGTTCCACCTCATCTGTGTCACATTCAGCACTTGACAGGTTTTAGGAGGGGATTTCACAGGTTCAAAGCATCATCCGGAGCAAGTTCCTCCCCAGGCAGCTGTGTGGGAGGACCAAAGAGGTGATATGTTGTTAAATGATCAGTTATGCCTCAAAATGGACCTCATATCCAGACAAGCCTGCACATTCAGCAGCTTGCAGCTTTTTTCTCCTGACGCCTGTTGATTAGTTCTGAAGCCGCTGAGGAGGCAAAGGCATTTGAAAACCCTCTGATAATTGTAGCAACAGGCCATCACTTACTTAGGGATAAAAAGCCCCCTGTCTTGTAGGTGTGGTGCTGGAAAGGTGAGAAAAATTCCTTCTCCTGGGTGTTGCTTCACGCTGAGGCCATGAAATGGCAGCAAACCCCACCAGGGCTACGTGAGATGTCCCCGGGATCCACAGGTGACAGGTCCACATAGCAGCTGTGCACACCCCGGTGCCATCAGTCCTGCTGCAGTCGTGTGTCCCCAGGTGTCCATCCCTGCTTGTGCAGGTCAGTGCTTTAGGCACAGACATAAGCCAGCTCATGTAGGTGAGGTCTTGTTGAGCAGGCAGGGCTATCACAGAGCCGCTCTTGCAGGAGGTGCTGAAATCACAGATGTGAAGAGTTACTGAGTTAACTAGTCCCTTCAAATACAGCCCTAGTAACAACAAGCCTCTTGGCAAATCACCCGTGGAGGGCTTTGGTATTTGCAAGACCTGATCGTTACTTTCAAACCTTTAAGACAATTTTTGTAATGTTAGTCCTATTCCTTTGCTTTGATTTACCTCTCACTATGAGTTGAAGCTCATTGCTTGGTGAGCGTTTGATCTCTGGAGTTGCGTTTTGGCTCCTCGGCCGAAGCATCATGGAGCAGAGAAGGAGCAGAGTTGGAGGGAGCTCAGAGCAGCCACTTCAGCACCCACGAGGCAGCTTGTTTTACTCTGTGCTGTCAGCAACCAAAAACTGCTTTATGCAAGTGTCTGCGAGAGGTGAGTGCGAGGCTTAGGAGCATCATCCGCACTGGGTCGCAGTTTTTATTCTAATGGATCCTGGTTAAACTTTCCCAAAGTGTCTCACAGTTCTTGTTTTGTGTAATCCCTTGAGATGCAAACGATTGCACTTGTCACAAAAGAAGGAATCCAAAATCTTGTTCTTATAATAGATATTCCAAGGGGGTAAAAAAAGAAACAAAACCAAAAAAAAACCCAAACAAAACTTATTACTCAAGAACTGTGTGTCCATCTGAGGAATTTAAATAGTTTCTATTATTGACTATATTTTGTTCCACTGAATCGGCTCAAATATCTTATTTCCCTTTAATCAATTTCCCTGGAAGTTTCCTTTATTTTTCTCTCCTTCTAGTAGATTTTTCCATAATATTAGACAATCTGAGCCTATGATATGTGACACATGAATAACTACAGAGGAAAGAGCTAGTCATGTAAAAGAATGTTGTCTTGGCAGAGCAGCGAGTGCTTTTCCTCGGCCGAGAGCTGTGCTGCTTGGAACACAATGACAGGCAAGAAGGAGCCCTAGCTTATTGATATAAAAAAGCAGAACTGAATGGTCTCTGCACTTGGGAGATACCCATTTGCAAGTTTAACCGTAACTATGATTATTATGAGAGTAGCAGTTAATTAAAGATATTTTTCTCCCCTTTCATGCCAACTTCAAGACAGTCACATAGTTTACTATGAAAACAGCTGGCACAAAACTTGGTGCTTTTTCTGAAGTAAAATGTTTCTTTCTCCTAAAGCACAGAATTTAAAAAGTGAACTCTGACAACATTTGCCACTTCTAATGTGCAGCAAGATTTCAGGCTGGAAAGTCTGAGTCAGAAGGAAAATGCCCGCCCCTTTTTCAGGCTGTGAGAATAAACTCCCGCTTAGTTTTTGTGTTTGCAGTACTGCTGTTGGTAAAAGCAAGCACCCCAGCACATTGCACGGAGCGTGGATCTCTGAGCATAATTGAAGCTCAGCAGGTCTCCTCCACAAGGGATTAAAGGGAAATGCTGTGCATACCCGCAGAGATGATCGACAGAGAAGTGAACCGAGGCCATGGTTTTCCTGTCATTAATCACATGCGGGTTTAGTGAGCTGGCTGCAGTTCATAGAAAGTATCATACTTATCTGACACTGCTGCCATCAGTGCTTGTCACTCCTCCTTCGCAAGGACATCATAAAATAAATTATGTGCAGAGGAGGAGGTGGAGAAAAGCCCTCTATTTTTGGTGCTTTTTTCTTGGATGGCTCTGCGCAAACTGCTGATTAAGTCTTGCTGGCAAATTGGAAACTTGTCATTCATACGGAGTTCTTTTTTTTCGTAGCGTTTAGATAACATTTTCAAGGTTTCCCATAGTTCACGAGGTTGGAAATTTGCTTTATTTACCTGATTCTCATTTAAGCCTTTTACTGCCTCATACTCCCACCAGGACAGAATTCATCCTATCCCTCCAATTAGAAGATTGGTGCTCTCTAGGGTGCCTCACTGGTGTCTACCTGCCTGCGAGACATCTCCTGCCCTGGTCCCATACTGCAGCTCCCCAGCTTTTGCTTCTCCTCCCACCAGAAAGCTCAGGGTGCTTCAGTGTGTGATGGATGGGATCAAAGTCTCTCAGGACATTAATGCGGTGGATAAGTATTGGGCACAGGAGCTCTGCTCCTATCGGTCCTGCCACGGGCAGGCAGCGCGTGGTGAATAAACACAGTGTGACAGGAGGAATGAAATATTTACTTTGGCTCATTGAGGTTTGCACTGAGGTGGAAGAATTAATCCCACAACAAATTACACCTCTGCTATTGCTTCTAGGGTTTGGGATTTCTTTTTAGCATCAGAAAACCAGCTCTTCTGCTCTTCTCAAATCCAACAGAAATCAGTGGCTGGAGCCAAGAGCCTTTGGGTGTTTGGAAAGGCAGGGGCAGTGAGTCATGGCTTGAAGGCTTCCAGCAAGCTGGGGTGAGCTGGGGCTGCCCTGGGCAGGGGAAGGACCGGGGTGGTCCAAGAAGGGACCTGACACTTGACCCATCTCTTTTAAGTAGCCACATTTGTTTATTGACTTGGCTTATGATGGCAGTTAGATGTAATTGGCGATGCCACTAGTGTTGTCCTCACCGTGCTGCAGGTGTGCCTCAATCCTGCTCCTTTTGATCACCCAGGAGATCTCTCCTGAACTGATAACAAGGACAACAGGTAAACCTAAACTTGGGATCCTGTGTTGCAGGTGGTAGAAAGGTGGCATGGAGCAGATTTCACTCCAGCAGCTGTTCTTTGGCCTCTGTTTATGCAGAGGTTTGCATGGAGGCCTCCAGCCACACAGCAGAAGGCGGCACTGAAATGGTACGCTGGTACCTGGAGGCTGTAGAACACCTTCGTTCTGGAAGCGACGGTCAGACCTGTGCTGCTCTGTTCCTTGTGAGAGGCAGATCATATTAGTGTTTTTGCTTTGCCTAATTACCTGATCCAGTCCTCACTCTTATTGCACATGCAGGGAGAGAGACTGCAGAGATGGTTCCTCTCCGGAGGCTGTTAAGAGACATTTACCTTCAGTTAAGACTCCTCATAAGAAGAGCCAGCTTTTGGGCAAGACAAGGCAGTGCTTGGGAGCCCTCCAAGCCTGTGGAAGGAAACACGATGCTCAGGCAGGGCTAGAGCTGCTTGTCCCAGGAGATTCATGCAGGAGGAGTGCTGATGGGGAGAGCTGGGCAGCACGGGGGAAAAGGGACTTTCAGGTGGAGCTGGGATCATCTAAGGAGCACAGTAGGGAATACAGCTGAGATTGTCACTTTGAACCTTCTAGCAGCTATGAGCAACAGTCTCTTGGGGGAGATTTGGAGGCACAACAGATTTATCCAGGCAGTTGTCTCAAAATATCCCTTTTTTTACTCCTAGAAACCCAATAGCCTCTTTCCTAAAAAAGAAACAATTACAAATGCTGCAGGCAGGTGGGAAAGCAAGAAACATCTTCACCATGCTATGGCATACTTCCTTACAGCCAGGGGCCAGGCTTGTGCATCCCCTGCAAAGCAGGCCCAGAGTTTTAGGCTATGCAGGGCATAAAAGGGATAAAGGCTCAGCCCCCGCTGGAGGTGATGCAGCGCTCTGAGGCAGCAGCTCCCTTTCTCTCTTGTGCCACCGCGTGCATTGTATTTCTTGGCACCATGCGTCCATGACATCTTTTGCAGACAGTCAAATAAAACAGAAAAATAATGTCCCCTGTTAATAGGTTGACACACTGCTTCAGGCCAAGTGTGAGTATTTCTATAGCATTTGCTTTGCTGCCTTATGTCAGTAACTGTTCCTATTGAAAGTAAACACCCCATCCGGTTAAATCAACAGCGTTTTGTTTATTCAAAGCTCATAAACTCCAGTAGCTGTAGGTCACTTTATGAAGTGCCAACCCCTGGGGGAAGAGAAGGAAGAGTGTGAAATTATTGCATGCAGTCCACCCATCATGAGCCTTAGAGGAAGGGGATTTATTGGCAATTAATATTTCTTGCAGAGGGGGGAAAAAAAGTAATCCTATTGAGGCAGCTCCATGCTGAACCTTGAGCCTCCTTACTGGTGGAAATGTGGAATGGGGTGAAGCCTTCTAATAGGCCTCAGTAAAAAAAAAAAGAGATCTTGGAAAGTGAAAAGTGGAGGTTTTTTTTAAACACCTACAGGCCTGACCAAGCCTGGGTCAGGGCAAAAGCGATTTTGGAGATGCCCGTTGCCCACTCGTGCTGTGCATGAACCTGGCTGCCGTGGGCAGCGCGGAGCGGCACCGGGGCATGCGTGGGACACCCTGCCTGTCGTTTACAGGCCGCTGCTGGGGTCACCCCGCTCGGCTGAGGGTGGCAGGAGGGTTTTGGCATTTCCTAAGAGCTGGGATGCTCGTTGTCCGCGGACCGGCTGCCCTCCCGGCTCCCTGGTAGGTTGCAGCGTACACAAACACTGCGCTCTATGGAAGTTGGACAGAGGTTTGGTCTTCGGCAGCGATTTCCAACTTACTGAGATCCAAATGTAATTAAGATGAGTCAGACGGTTATTTCCAGGCTAAAATTTGTTCTTCCTCGTCCCAAAAAAGCCTTGAGAACCACTGATCTGTGGGATGTCAGGTACAAAGCTCTCTATTAACACACTGAAGTCTGAAGGAGACGTAGATCAATCTGGATTTTGAGGATGTGGGGTACTTTGGAAGTGAAATTTGTGGATTGAATAGGAATAAACGGTGTCCAGGGCAAAGCTTAAATATATTTTCTCTTGACTATTGTAGACATGTTTTCAATGATTGCTATTTACTCTTAAGCTTTTGAGGTTACAAATCTGTCTTTGTGACAAATCCAATTATAAACTCATCAAAAATTTGACTATTTAGGGAAAGAAATTAATCATACAGCCATGTGAAAGAAGTTAGCAGCTTCTGTGAAAATAATCTGAATATATATTCTTAATTGGCAGTATCTTAGCCCAGCTGTTATTATATATTTGAAGGGAACAATGAGTCATGAGGTTGTTTTAAATAGACTCCAAAAAAAATGCCTCTCGAATGGCACAAGAAACTTATAAATATTGAGCTATCTATATTTTTAACAAGAGCAAAAACTCTGTGTCATGGCTGGCAGAAAGGCTGCAGCTGAGCTTGCTCTTGCTGGAAAAGTAGCTCTGCTCTTCTACAGACACCTGTCTGGAAGGTTTAATGCTTGTTTTCCCACCAAATACTCCAGCATTTTCTCCGTGCGGTGAGAAACTCCGTACAGCTCTTACCACGGCCAAGAGCTGGTGGGTTTTCAGCTTTCTGATGGTTGCATGGCAGTAACAGGGCTGGGAGCAGGTCACAGAAAGCACAGCCTGAACATGTAGGATAATATTTCCTTTATTTTGGCTCAGTAGCCAACGGTGTTCAGTGAAGGGAAGACACCAGTGCTCAGGGACCCTTGGGAGCAGGCTTTTTGTCAGAGAAAGTTAAAATCCAGCCAAGGCAGCTGTGAAATAGATGAGCGGCATCCTCTAGAGGCCTTTCCAGTTGGGGTGGATGAATCTGGAGGAGTTTGAGTGCGGGTCATGAACTCGCAGTTCACCAGACCCAAACTGCTGCCCACCTGGTCTGGTCACAGGGAAGCTCTTGATATTTTCCAGCTGTCTGCATTGTGGAGAACAATTCTCGCATCTTCACTTTCTTCAGCTCCCGCCGCTTGTTAGCAAACAGTTGGAATGGGCTTTCAGGGATGGTGACCAGGATCCTCTGAATCTTTTCTAACCGTGCAAATGGCTGTTTTAATGGGATGGGAGGGAAGGAGGCAGAGAGATGATGCTATCCTGGTTTTCTGGCTGAGGAAAGAGAGAATAACTTGCTAAAATCACCCTCCAAGTTTGGGGCCAAGAACAGTAAAGACATTAGAAATCCTTGACCATGTACATGCACATCTGGATTCCACCCTGCCTTTTCCTTCCTTGCCTTTTATAATCAAACTCAGTGTGTAACACAGGGTGTTCCTTCAATGTTCAAGCCTCTGCAAAACATGCTTGCACAAAGCCCAGACCACAGCAAGTCCCAGTGTGAGCTCTGCTCACCAACACGAGCACGGCTTTGCGATCGTCCCTCTTGTTGTGTGCACAAGGCTCGATGCCTGCGCACGGAAACGGGGCTTTGCTTGGCACACGGACTGTTCCAGGCCCGGCGTAGTCCCTGTTGTGTAGGCGGCAGTGAGCTTTTGTAGAAGAGGTTTATTTTAATTTTTTTTTTTTTTTTCTGAAGGAATTCAGTGTTATTCAGTGGAATCCTCTCTGCAGGTGGAATTTTTGGGCTCCAGGGCTGTAGTGTGCCTGCACTTGAAAATTTGGCCATTTCTTTGGAAACAGACATGGGCAAGTTCCAGCTCATTCATCCAAGCTGTCCTTTCTCAAGGACAAGGAGTAAGGCCAGCACAGCCGAAAGGCTGCAGCCAGCTCCTGAATGTTTCCAAATAAAATGCCTTGAGTAAGTTTATTTTTCCCTCTCAAACCCAAATTTAGCAGCCTGGAGAAGCTGCTTTGGCAGTCAGCGGATGGTAACGATGACAAGATCGATCTGTGGATAGTTCTGGGAAGATTTGGAAAGTCCTGGTAAAACAGAGTTGGTTTCATTCATGTCTGCAATTTGCCCACAGCCCAAAGGTCTGCTCATGAACTTCCGATGGTTGAAAGACAAGATATTGACAGCTGCCTCGTTTATGGAGGACAACAGATGATCCTGACTGGACAGAATTTCACAGCGGAGTCCAAGGTGGTGTTCACAGAGAAAACATCAGGTAAGGCAGGTCTGGGTTTTTTTTTTTCCAACTCTCCCTAATGTGATAAGACCAATCTATAGTGCTGTTGTGTCTCATGGTCTCATCCTAAGATTTGTGCTCTACTCAAGTGAGTAATTCCACCCAAGTTCATGTAGGTAAAACCAAATCACTTGACTTAACCATGTGAGTAAAATTAGACCTGGGAGCAAATGTTTGTGTTATTGGCCTTTCAGCCGCTGTTGAGGAGTAAATGAAAACCATGTCATGGGGAAGTTTCACAAGAGTATAGACGCTGAGAATCAGCATGAACAGGATGCATTATCAAAGAAATGGAATGACTGTTACGTGTTCCTGTATGCTTGTTCAGTCTGATGTTTTGTGAACGCTGCTGTAGAAATCGTAATGGAAATTAACAGTTTTTGTTGACATGAACTACAGGCAAAGGTTGAAATTTCTTCCCTTTGGAAGTCTTTGAGGAAAAAATTTGCATAATGTATATTTTTATATCAAAGTAAAATTATTTTTATACATATATTGAGTTACAATAACATATCACTTCCTCTTCCATATTATTTTCAGATATTTTTACACTGCTAATTTCCATATTGCATCTTAGAAAAAAAAACAGTTTGAAGCTGCTTAGCTCTCTGGAGGATTTGTCTCTAACTTTACCACGTCCCCCTGAAACATAGCACTGAACCTTGCCCTGCTTCATTGTGTGCAGGTTTGCATCTCCCCAGCGTTACCGTTACAAGCACCGGTTGAAACCATGCAGCCACCTAAGCCTGTACATATGAATTCATCTGTCCCGCTGCCCGAGCAGGCAGTCACCAGCTTGCCCTGCATAGCCACATACAACTGCTCCCAAGTGGGTCCTCGAGGGAGGAATCTGCAAAAGGAAGGGTCAGACTGTAGCAAAACAAATCAAATTCAATTCAAAGAGAAAACTCCCCTGTTACAGCCCAGTGCTACTTTTTTGAGTAGTAGAGCTTCTTGTTTTAAAACATATCTTGCCAAAGTTTTCAGGTAGTCTTGCTAGCTCTTGAGTAACCACGGTGGGGAAGTGGGTGGCAGGTTGTATATTCTGTCTTTCCACCTCCTCTGCTTACTTGTTCATCTTGCACAGAGCCAGTACTAGGTGGTCCTGAGCCTTGAATGGTGTTGGATTAATATAAATAATAGCAATAAAGAATGGCTACTGTGAGTTATTTAGTTACCTAGCATCACCTTTACAGCCTTTGCTGAGCGCTCCATATTGTGTTTTCATAGTGGTGTGCTATGATAAACATTACCTGATTGCTAACTCAAAATAAGCTTAGCATGATCAAATGGTTAAGGTGGGCAGCAGAAATCCAGGTTTTCTTGTTTACAGGAGGAAACACAAACCAATGCTTTCTGCTGTAGTTAGTTAAATGGGTTTCTTTTCAGAACTGAATTGTTTCTTTTGTAATACACGCATGCAGGCATTTCATCTCACCTCACTAAGCAGCACGTGTATTTTATTGGATTTTCTAAGGCTTTTGCAAATGGACACTTGTTTCTTTGTAAATGATCTGGACTTGTTTAACTTACCCTTCATTAGACCTGATTTTTGTATTCTAAATAATGTGCTCTGCAGGGATAATGACAATGTCCAGGGGTCAAAAAAGCACTCTTCAAATATGAAGGGCCACATTGTGCCATCCTTTACTCCTGTTGATTTCAGGACTCTGCAGTACAAAAGAGCAGCAGCCTGTTCTATGTAAACTTCTCAGTCCTTTTGTGCTGTTAAGAAGACATGTTATTCCTGAGTTTTCTGTTGGTAAACTAAGCTAGAGGCAGCTTAAGTGACATATTCAGTGACTTACAAGGAATTTAAGACATTGCATTGGCCAAGTGAAGAGCATATGCATGATTTATGGGCTAATGGCTATGGCAAAAAGTAAGAATTGAGCCAAAAATCAATGTATCTGGGCATGCTGTGGGTCCCAGTTTCTTCGTGTACCACCAGCAAGCTGTGCTATTTTAAAGCAAAAATGAAAGGCTCTTGGGCCTCTGAACTGTGCAGGTTCAGATGAGGCGGTGCAGTCCGAGCAGTTTCCTTGGCACCCTGTATTTCCTTGGAAGCCCGTGTGTTTACTCCTTCCTGCTGTGCTGCCGCTGTTCCGTCAACGCCAGCGAATCCTGAAGGTGCGCGGGAACACGCTTGGCAGCCCGCGACGGTACCTGCCCCAGGAGCGTTTTGCAGTAACTAAAGGAGATGATAGACCGAAAGGAGGTAGCTCTTAATGCCATTTCGAGGAAACATTCAAAATGCCCTGCCCCTATTTCCATAGAAGAGCAGAGAAGGCTCTGGCTGGAATAGATGTTAGAAAGTAAAAAGAACAACAACATTTTCCACACTAAATCTTAAGCTTTTCTTCACTGCTGGAGAAACTGTCTTTATTTTTATTTATTTTTTTTTCTTTTTTACCTCCTGTTAGTGTAGAGTCAGGACTTATCCCAGCAGCAGTGCCCAGTCTGGAGCAGGGATTTGTGTGCTGGTGTTCCATCTCCTGCCTCCCCACCGCCCCGGGGCTCTGCAGGCAGTCTCAGTCTGCTGCACTTCAGACAAACGATTGGCAGAGGGGGAATTTAGAGGATGGGAGGCCCAGAGTCAAATCTTTGGTCTAAATCAGAATTCTGTGTCGTTTGCAGTGGGTTATCTGGGGGATTCTGCTCTGTGCTGAAGGCGAGCTTGTTCTCTGTATATCCGTGCACTGCTTTATAATGCAGTGATACCTCTTACAGTTATGCCCTGAAGTGCTTTTAAGTGAAGATTGCTTTCTTTAATAGGTATATCTTAAGGTGAGGAAGGTTAAGAAGTCGAGCTGGATATGCACATCATGCAGGAGCTGATCTGACTCTGGCTGACTGCAGCAGATTGAGAGTTAAGCCTTTGTGCTTGGCTTGTCAGTGGTTAATGAGTGTCCCAGCCTGCCTGAAATTTAGGGTCTTATGCACCTGTGACTTTCAACTTCACTCTTCATAAATCGTAGACAATTTTAATTATCATTACTGTGTCCACGCTTAGTCTTTGTTGCATTAGGTTTCATGAACACGGAACAAAAAGGGCCAGTTCTGCAGCCTGATTTATCAATTAGAAACGTCGCTGGGTGCAGGGAGGAGGTGGATCTCGTGCTCGCCTCGGGGAGCTCGCTCGCTGCAGATCCAATCTGCACAGCGCCTTGCAAAAAGCGCTGATAAGCTGCTCAGAAGCAAAGTAAGCCACAATAAACATGCTGGTGGGTGGATCATGCATCGCTGGCGTGGCCCTGTCCTTGTTGCGCCCTCATCCAGAGCACGGGGAGCCTGAGACAGAATTGCACCTTTGTGAAGGCAGGAAGATGCACCAGCTTGCAGGGGAAACGTGGTTCTCTTTGAGTTTCATTTTCACAGCTCAACAAGCCTTGTCTGTGCTAGCAAGTGGTATTTGATTTCCCACTTTTGCCACCAGTTTTAGCTCTACTAGTAGCAACAACAGTGAGAGCAATAGTGTGGATAAGCATCTAATAGCTTTTGGCATGCTGTATTCCATAGAGCTCCTGGACTTGGCTTGCTTGTCCAGTGTGTAAGACGAGAGTAAGATTTGTTTTTTCTACAAAAACCATTGTGCAGGTATCTTTGTGCAGTGAGATATCCTTGTTTCACAGCTCCAAAACCTGGGTGTGCCTTGAACCTGGGGTCTGGCTCAGTGTCTCTAGTGAAGCAGGTGCTGAGAAGGTGCTAGTCCATGTGTCTTGCAAAACTGAGGAAGCTGCTGGTGGGGCTCACAATTGTAAATTAGGTTTTATCCCTCAGACAGATACTCAAAACCTATTTCAGTTCCCTCTGGATCTTGTAGGCAATTCTTTACTCACTTCTAGCAATGCAGGGAAATGTAGAACTGTTCATATTTGTGACGAAAATACAACATGCTTCTAAGAGCAGTAATTAATGTTTTTTCCTTATTTGTTACACAGCACTACGGATGTGTATATTTTTCCCCTAGAAATACCTGGAAAATATTCCAGAGATTATTCGGGCATGTCATTTTGAAAATAACTGCCTTGTTGTATTACACGAACGATGAACTATTGCAATGAGCTCACCGATCAGAAGTCTGTAAAAGTCTCTCATTTTAGGCTTGTGAGAGGAAATGGCAGCAGGAAGCAAAATGAAGGGGCTGGAGCTCAGCGCTGTGTGCGAGCGAGGGGATAAAGTATTTGAGCTTTTAAATGCTGATGACTAGATAGCATTCATTTTCTTAATGATAAGGTTTATCACCATGCAGACATCATAGTTTTGAGTTCTTTTTGTTATCTCTTCCTGATGAAAGATTGTAATCAGTAGCTGCTATAAGCCAGAGGAACTCACGAATTCAGTAGAGTCAGTCCAGCACACAAAAGCAGAGTTTGGCTGAAGGCATTTGAAGATCTGAACTCAGAGACACATAACTGAGCCCAGCTAAATAAAAATAGGTCAGGGGAAGCAACTAGATCAGATTGTACAGATAGAAATTTTTCAAGTGCACGTATTCTTTTAATTTTGATCTGCAAGAGAAAGCTTGAAAAGCAGTCTTATGGCTATCAAGGATTTGGAATATGCTAAAGGTCAAGGGTGTTAGCGTTTGGTTGGGGCCCAGATCTTAAAATGCAGCTAAAAAAAGAAAACCTTTGGAATTCCCCCTTTTATTTGTTTTAATTGTCATGTAACAGTTTGCAAGTCGGATGTTGTTGGTTGCGTTGTGTTTACTCCCATTTGTGTACTGGTTACCGCTGCTCTGCTGCGAGTGATAGAGGAGTTTCGTGTTTCTCTGGGAGAAAAGTGCAAATGGACTGTGCTTTCCCCTGCCAAACTCTTATGGTGGCCACATGGACACCGTGAATCATCGCTAGGACAATGTGGGTGGTGGAGGAACAACCCAAACAGAAAGCATACGTCTCTGGAGTAGATCCACCATAAATCTTGCAGTTCGGCCTTGCCGTGTAAAGCGAGGAGGTGGTGCTCTCTGTGCCCTTTGAACTGATGCAGCTGTCAAGGCCTCTGAAGCACAAACACTCAAAGTCCATTTGACAAAAATAAACCTTTCCAGCTCTAGATTCAAGCAATAGAGTTCTAGTTTATTTTTCCCTTGAGTTTCTGCGTCCCTGTCACCTCAGTGATATTTTCATGACAGTGGTTTCTTAGGATGCTAATAGCTACAGCAGGTGAGCCCTTTTACAGGTGATGCCTTTTACAGCCCATATGTGTTGTAATTGTACAACTTGATATGGATCTGCTCAAAATCAGCCAAATGACTTAAAACACCAGTCTTCTGGCCAAGACAACTCACTATAGCAAACTGTGATGGGATGGCGTTATGGCATGTATAATGAGAACAGAATGTGGCTTGCGTATTGGTTTTGATGACAGTGAGGAACTATGGCTGAGGATCGTGGTCCTTTGTGGGAAATGTGAAAGGACATTGTAAGACTGTTACAGTAATGGTCCCATTCTCTGTTGTGTCAAGTCTGAAATGTCTCACCATGCCCCAAACAGGGAACTAAACGCCTGTTAATAGTCTGACAGTTCCATGAAAGATCAAGAAACTCCCCGGGAATGCAAAAAATAGCAAACTATTTTCAACAATTATCTCTTTGAACTTAATGATGCAAAATTAATGATGCCATTTTTTCAGGCAAATTACAGATAAAAAAGACACGAGAAGGTTTGGGGATTTTTAAAACTTTTTTTTTTTTTTCCCCCCCAGATCCATCCAACAGAGATATTTGCTATCTAGCCCAGGCAAACAGTACTCTCACTGACTTTCTAAATTAATGAACTGAAATAGAACATTTAAGCTATGGAGAAGTGAGGGGAACAGAACATATCTTAGAACTAGGATCATAACTCAGAGACATGGTCCACTGCTGACCATGCATTATAGTGTAGGTTTTTAAGGTGTCTCAACCTGAAACAAAAGCCCAACATATGAGGAAGAAAAACAAATGTTTGGGGTTTTTTGTTTGTTTTTTAATGGGAAAGGCTAAGGAAAAAAAAGCACAAATATCTGGGATTAGTTATAAAGACAGCAAAACTGAGAGTGATACTGTAATCTTAAATGATTCAATTTGTTTGCAACATGTGAGGTTCTACAGAAAGTATATGAAATACATTTGCTGTCTTGCTGTTCTGTCGGCAGTTTGAGAATGAGCGCACAGGCACTGCTCCATGCAGTCTGTGGCCGGAGTCCAGCATCTAAAGCTGGATGCACATCTCTGCTCTGAATCTGTGGAGCGATAGGATGAACGTGGGGAATAAATTATAGATGTCTCTGCCTGGTGGCATCTGATTTTTGCATTAGCTAAAGGTGATCACCTTGCAGCTTAACTCCTCATGCCGTGCAATGCACCAGAAGAAGGCAGCAGCAAGGTATTACCAGTAGCAGTCAGGAAGATTAGAGTTTCCCCTTCTTTGCTGTGCAGATTAGAAAGTTTCGGGATAAACGGGAAACCTTCTGCTTTTCCTTGCTGCTCTAGCTGATGAAAACCCAGCAAACCTTCTTCCCCACAGGTTTACCCCTGGATGAAATGTGTTGCCTGCCCCAGGTGTTCTTGTAATCCCATGGGGCAATTGTCAGACATTAAATTTGGGATCCCAGAAAAACACTGCAAAACAGGAAAAAATCTAAGGATCACACACACAAAAATGCAAAAGAGTGTGGCTGCAGAAACGAAGTTGCCATAGCTGTTAGAGACTCAGCGAGACAGGGTGGAATCCAGTGTTTTGGAAGGTTTCCCTGTATGACACAAGATTTTGGAATTTTACAGCTGGTAAATCCTTATTAACACAGGCAGCCACTACTGGCCTGGATTCCCTGGCTCGCTGTTTACTATGGGGGCGCCTAGTGGAAGTGTGCCTGGTCCTGATTATTCAGCTTTGAATCTTAATTGTTTGAAGAGAATATTAAAAAATAAACATATTATTTGGAATAAACAAAAGGCAGAGAGACAAGCTCCCATCACCTGTTGACAGAAAATTGATCATGTAAAAAGCTGGCATGGGGAGTGGAATTCCCTATTCTCCCACTTAGTCATCGCATCCTGGTGTGACTCATTTTATTACATGGAGGTTCCCAGTGGTTTTATTTTGAGAGGAGCTTTTGTTTAATAATTTATACACACACACACACACACAAACACACGTATAATCTTGAAAAAAACAACAAATCTATTTAGATGAATTGGCATAAGGAATCACTTGGAAGAGCTCTGGAATGACAGGCTGCCCCTGCTGCTTCACTACTCAACTACTGTGTTTATGCTTTATTTTAGCATGAAATGAATTCTTCAACAATAGCTGGGGAGAACTCTCCTCTAGACTTGTTCTCACTGTGCAAAATGTCAGATTCGGGGCTGGGCTGGATGGCGGATGACTAATCCATTGGCCTTTTACCTCCCAGACCTCGACTTGTATCTTTGGCCTTGGTGACTCAAACTTCTGTCCTCAGTGAAATGAAGGCACTGGCCTCAGCTCATCATAAACAGAGCTGCATTAACTGCAGTGGGCAGTCTTGCTTCAGAAAGGAAAAGATATCCGTGGAAATCAAGTTCAGTGAAAAATTCAATAGCTCTGCTTTTGTGAGTTTTAAATTCATTCATGCTGTGTGTGCTCTAAAGTTTGAAAACTGTTCTGAAGTAAAAGCACAGAAGGAGACAACTCCTCAGGACCAGGTGCTGAGCAACCTTGCACTGACATGAAGCAGAATAACTTCCCAGCTGAAGTGAGAATTCACCCCTG
Source organism: Streptopelia decaocto (assembly GCF_964273445.1). Taxonomy (NCBI): domain Eukaryota; kingdom Metazoa; phylum Chordata; class Aves; order Columbiformes; family Columbidae; genus Streptopelia; species Streptopelia decaocto. The sequence goes on from NC_138669.1 coordinate 12,590,750, forward strand.
AAAAGAGCAGCAGAGACTTTGTGTGAGTGTTTCCCTACCCATAAGGTTTCCACATCTCAGAAGCGGTGTCTGTTCTGCTGGAAAGCGTTCATCGTTGTTTACTTGGTTCTTGGAGTGGCTCTAAAAAACCTTGACTGTTTTCCAGAGATGCTTGTCATCTCCTGATAAAAGCTGACAGAGATAATCGCTGTGCTTTTTTGGAAGACCTTCCAAGAAACAGAGTGAATAGGGACAATTCATCAGAAGCCCGAAGGGAGCTCTGCGGAAATGTGTAGTCGGAGCAGCTGCCCCTCTACCGACCAGGCTCAGTTTCTTTGGGGAGCTGGCATGGTTTGCTGCCTGGGAAAAAGGTAACAGGTTGTTCATTAAGTAATTTGTGTAATGCTTGACTGAAAAGCAATGTACATTTTCAAGCATAAAATCACATGCAGGCACAGAATCACATACAGGATTGGCACAATAGTAGACTTAGTCTTCAACTGGAGAGAACTGCAAAGAAAATTTCCTGACCCTCTCAGTCCATCAGTCATGCTTGTTCAAATAAAGCAGTAAGTTTGTTTCTCTGCTAGTTACTGACCCCAAAGTCATGAGTAAGGGATCGTGAATAATGTGTAAAGGCTGTAACTGGTTCAGAAAACCTTTAATTGGCTAATTAAAAAAAGCCCTATAAGGGGCTGCAGAGAATCACGCAAAATGTTCCTAATGCAGACTGACGTTTTGATTTTCCCCGAAGTTTCAAGCAAGACTTTTGGTATGATCATAGTTTGAGTTAGAGAGGGTAGAATTACTTTCTTCCAACAACTCATTCATTCCTCCAAAGAGTGCTGACACAATCAGATCTCTCACCAGGGTTTAATGCTAAGTCTCATAGCCCTGAAGCAGCACAAAAATCTCTATTTCCTGAACATTTCACTGACCTGCGGTGTTAAAGACTTGCCAACTAAGGCAAACCATTAAGTGAGCAGGGAACCACAACAGTAAAAATATTGCATGAAGCAGCCATGGCTGGTAAGACCTCAGGGTCTAGGTCCAAAAATATTTTATCATCTTTAGTGGAACTGCTGCTGTTTTCAGAGGTGCGGATTGAATTCCCCATTGTGGAGGTAGAATCTGAGACACGCCACACACAGAGACCTGGCACCGAGCTCTGGTGCGATCCACACATGCCCTGGGACATCCTTGCAGGGCCCTGGCTGGCGTGGATCGCTGCTGGGACAGCCCCGCGCTGGCTGCGACTTGCAGAGCACCCGCTCTCTGCATCTGGGCGCTCTCAAAGTACTTCACCAAAAACAATGCTATTGCTCTTTTGCAGCTTTCTTACCCCTCTCCCGTTGAAGCAGGTTTAACTGTAAGCAGTTAACAGCTATCTGTACTTGTAGACTTGAGATTAAGTTATTAGTCAAGCTGGTTCTCGGTCATTTGTCCTGTTTGTGGCATGACAGAATTACAGGGTAATTAAGGCCAGAAGGGACCTCAGGAGGTCATTGAGCCCAGTGTCCTGCTCAAAGCAAAATGCATCTGCAGCATTTAAGCACCACCTGGGTCACAACAGTGGCACTGGAGAAAATGGCCAACTTTGGAGTACCCAAGTTGTGACACATGCTTTGCACTGAGGCCTGTGCTCTGCCATCATATCAGTATGACAATTTTTAGAGTATCTTTACAATAAAAATCCCATTTTTGCCCATGTTTTCCTTCAAAAATTCACTTTAATTTTCCCCTCAAAAATTTATCATTTGCACTCAGTTTGAAGATTATAAATGCATTGACAGTTTGGAAGTTTTCTCTGTTTAAAATTTCCTCAAATTGTCCTACAGACAAGCCTTAGACTTTTCAATTTATTCTTCCTGCTCTCTGTTAACTCTCTGAGCGTGATAAGCAAAAGATTTCTTTTCATTAGTGGCAAAAAGGACAGGTTAAAGTAGAGAGATTTCTGAATGTGGTTGTATTTTTTGTTTATTCATGTCCCCTTCCTTCTGCCAATAGGTCACTGTAATGTGTGTATCCAGAGGGGTTGAAAGAAAAGCCAATATTGATTGTCTCGAACTGAAGTTTGTACATTCGCAACTATAAAAGTGAAGCAGTGAGACAGATGGAGCCACGTCATGATATTTAAGCGTAAAGGTCAGGGAGTGAGCTGCAGAGTGGATATATTCAACAGGGCTTTGGTGCTTAAAGAACAGGGATTGCTGCTGATGACAGATTTGTTAAAAACCTGTTTAGCAGCCACGAGCATAATATATCCAAACAGAAGCATCTATCATCATTAGAACGATAACCCGAAATACATTTATTTCTTGATTGATTTGGCTTATTCTCGTTCTTACTCTTAATCCCCACAGACTTTGGACTCAGCCTAAATATAATTTGATTTTTACGGTTGGCTTCATTAGCTTTTAGTGCAATTTCAGTGGCTTGGTTACTAAATCAAATCCGCTGTGGTTGTGGTTGCATATGTTTCACAGGCCTCTTGAATAAAGCAGATGACATGGAGGCCCATTCCTCCTTTATTTTATGCATTTTGGACCAACAAATCCTTTTGATTTCTACCTCCTTTGTGAAGTTAGTGCTGCTGTATCTGTACAGACTGTTTGAATTTAGCAATACAGAAACAAAAATGAAAACATTCTGCATGGAGGAAAACCAACATCAAGTATTCCTGCTTGGCTGTCCGTGTTGTCAGGACAGCTCCATACTGCATTGCTTAGTCAGCTCCCGATGTGTGTCTCTATCAGAGCTCTTATTTTATAACATAATTTGGTGTTTCCTTTTCCCTCCTCTTTTCCTCAGAGAACTATAAAAATTTCTCTTTGGGGTTTGTTTTGGTTTTTTTTAGGGTTGGGGAGAGCTTCCTTAATGTACTATGGTGGTTTCTTTTCACAAAGATCACCTAGAAGAGGAATCCTCCCATTAAATATTTACTGCCTTGTCACCAGACAATGCATTTAGTATTTGCTGGTTTTCCCTTTCCCCAAGATGTTTACCATTTCAAGAACCATGAAGAGTTAGCTGCATTAATAGGGGTATAGATTTAACCTGCAGCAGTCCAGAGCAGTGGCCAAAACAAATGCTTATTGTTAAATAACGGAGTATTTTCCACTCCTTTGCACAGCGGTCCTTTGGGATGTGAGGGCTAAACAGCAAACCGGGCGAGAGCCTTGCCTGCTCTCGTTACACAGCTTGCTTAGGCCCATCACTGATCCGTGTGTTAGCGCAGAAAAGACAACTGAGTCACTGTGGAGGAACTCAAAACACTTAGAAAAAAAAAAATAGTGTTTTCTGTTTGCACCAGTGTATGTACCGTGGTGGTAGTGACGTGAGGTGTTTGGAGGCCTGGCTCGCTCGCTCTACTCCTCTCTCCCCCATGAGGCTCTTCCTCACAGATGGAGGAGCCAAACAATGGAGGGAGACAAATTTCCAGCTATTCCTCCATTGTTTCCACTTCTCTAGTGGGAAGGACAGAGGAGTGGGAGGTGGAGAGGCCCAGCCAGGGCTGTGTGCCCACTCCTGCCCCACCTGCCCAAGCCCCCGGCAGCCCACCTGTCTTGGGGGAGGAAGGGGTACAATGTTGAGGATGGACTCAGGGAAATTCCTGCTCTCCCTCCTGCATGTTTAGGGGCCAAAGCACAGCAGGGGTGTCTCAGGCGTAGGGTGCTGGGGGAGGTGATGTCCTGCCCAGTGTAAAATGGACTGAAAGGACTGGGGACTGGAGCAGACAGCATCCTCCAGGGGCCATGGGCCCAGCCATGGAGCAGCAGTCCCCATTGGGGAGAGGCCGCCCAGGGAGCTGCACACATCTGTCAGCTCATTGTCCACGCCGGGCCGAGAACAAAGAGGAAAACAACAGAAAAAAAGATGCAGAATGCATTTAAAAATACTCTTTCATTTCCCTTTTTGCCAGAAGCAGAAGTACTTAAATAACAGAGGACAAAAGCAGCTCTTGCAGAATTTCCAAGAATTGGGAAAAATAAAAAAACCCTGTGAAAAGGGCTGGTTTTAGGAGACTTGTAGCCCTGGGCGCGCAGTCTGGGCAACCCCCGCAGAAGCGCGCCCGGGAGCTGCCTCCCCCTCTCGAAAGCAAACACCAGCCTCGCGGCTGCAGTATTTCAAGTCACATCGGTTCGTTTGGATACATGTCCCCTATTCATTTTAAAATTGAACTTTCAGAAAGGTATGAGGTGTTTTTTGTTTTTTTTTTTGCCATTAGTATTTTCCTTCTGGAATTTGCTTGGCTAAAAGGCTCTCCAGAATAGAAAAATCGAAGGAGTAGAGATTAAATTCTAAAAAAACAAATAAAAATAAGTAAGGCACTGCTAAAAGATGTTTCTGGGAAGTGTGGACGACAGTAGATTTAAAGAATATTTGTAGCCAGATGAAGCACCCAGTGTCTGTGTACAAACATCCTAACTGTCCTGTTACTACTGCTGTACTCTTATAGCACAGGGGTTACTTTGGTATTCCATACAAGGGGATCAGATTTTATTTTCCTCTATAGATACGATTTTTTGTAACGCAATGGAGACAGGGTGCCTGGTTGTAATTAAGAGCAGAAAGACTCACAGTGGTTCAGAGGTAGAGGCTGTCGCACACACGATGAGGTGCTTTTAGACCAAGTATGGTGAATATTTGGTGCTTTGTCACAGCCCGCGGTGGTGGATCCACTGTCGGAGATGTTGGGCTTGTTCCTCAATCAGAAGAGATGTATCAATAGGTATCACATGCTGAGGTTTCATATTGCACTTATAAGAAGTGAGTATAAATAGTAAGAAGGCATCCATAACAGAAATCAAGCACCCTATGTAGCTGGTTTCCTGATATGGTATGAATCCATCCCTGTTGAACTACAGGAAAAATCTGTGATCCCATGAGAATTCAGAGCATCTTCTGGTTTCACTGTGCAGCGCCTCTGAAAATCAGCCCCGAGGCGGCTTGGTTTGCTTGCTTCCATCTTCACATACCCCATGCAAGATATGGATCTTTTGCTGGTCCTTCCTCCAGCTCTTTGCCCATTCCACCATTTACAACACTAGTGGGGAGCCGTGTGGTCTTAGCTTAAAATAGCGGGAAGTTTGCTGAGCTGCTGATCAAATGTGACCATTAATGAGTTATCTGACCTTCTGGTGCCCTCCATCAGTCAAGCTGGCTGAAATCGAGTGTGCTAAAAAGCAGATGTTGTACCTGTGCTAAATATTTCATTCCTCAGTTTGGCTAATTTCTACAAAAACATTTCCTTTTAATATGTATGTAAGCTTTTTCCTGGCAAGAGAAGTGTTCAATGATATTTTTAAATTAAATGCTGTTGCTTTTGGTTAGGACTGTGAAGGTGAAATGAATTTAAGTCCATTTTGAGAACTTTGCTAACTCAATGCCCTTAATTTGTTTCCTTTTTTAAGTCAAGCTTTATGATAAAAAGAAAATACAGAGAGGTTAATATTGTTATATCATTCTAGATGGGCAGCAGATCTGGGAAATGGAGGCAACAGTGGACAAAGATAAGAGCCAGCCTGTAAGTATGCAAAACATTGGATGTCCTCCCCTTGAGCTTCTCAGACAGCTAGTTGTATTCAAGGGGTAGTTTTCAAAGAGCATCTCAAAAGCAGAAAGAACAGCTGTCTTACTGCTGTGACGAACAAATGTCAAATGCTTCAGTAGCAAATGTGTTGCAAAAAGAAACTATTCATTTAGCAGTAACCCACAGTAAATTGAATAACTGCTGGATTTTGTGTTCTTGCAGAAGACTCTATTGTATTAGCCCAGTCCTGTGCAGGATGCTGGCTGTCCTGGCTTCCTTTCTCCTGCATGGAAGTCTTGGGTACTCTGTACTTTGCAGGACAGGATTTGCACTATAGTATTTAAAATGAACATTGATCTTTCAAGGGAATAAGCCTCTTTGTTCACTTTGCCTAATGGGACCACACTGTAGTTGTTCACTGCATTTAAGAGCGAGCACTTACATTGCCATGGGCCATGCCTGCCCTTGCAGAAGAGAACGGGACACTCACCCTTAATTTCAGTGGGAGCAAGATCTGGCTGTGTATGAGTAAAAAGCCTATAGAATAAGCAAGTTTATTCTAACAAAAAGAGGGAATTCTGCAGTACCTACTTGTTTATCAAGCACTATGTGCAGTGCTGCTGCATTTATCACCGTTCTGTGTGTTTATTTGTAGCTCAGACTTCTCTTTCCAAGTTCAGGATAACATCAAGTATAAGAGAGGATATAGTACATAGAAACCAGCTTCCTAGTACCAAAACTCTTCTAGTATTTCACTATCTGCCCTTTTTTTCCTTTCTTCTCCTTGTACCCTTTTTTATAGGATGGATAGGAAGATTTCTCTTCCTTTATGCCTGGATGCATCACAGAGGAGATGCATGGAAAAATCTCTGGGCAGCCTCAGTTACTAATTCTATATTGTCACCTTTTGTTGTTTCAGAGCATGCTTTTTGTAGAAATACCAGAGTACCGTAACAAGCACATTCGCACAGCTGTGAAGGTGAATTTCTATGTCATCAATGGGAAAAGAAAAAGAAGCCAACCCCAGCATTTTACCTACCACCCAGGTAATTCTCAAGGACAGAGCAAGTCGTTGCCTAGTTGTCATGAGCAAGATTTTATTTTCTGCTGTGTTGTTTTCTTGCCATTATTTGAGGATTTAAGTTTTACTAATTTAATTCAGCCGAGTGCAGCTAAGCACTCAACAACTGTTTGTTTTAAAGGATGCGTGTGATTCATGATCAGGAATTTCCATGAATTTAAGGGGACAGTTATCTTGGCAATGGGCTGATGGTGGCCCTTTCACTTGATGGAAGTTTGCCAACAGCCTCAGTGGGACCAGACTCAGTCTGTGACATGATGTGACCCTGTGAAAAACATGAGTATTGCCTTCCCCAGCTGACGTGTATGACAATAAGATAACACCAGATCTGGGAAAGCAACAGGGGCTTGGTATGGAGGAAGACAAGCAATATATATTCTTCAGAATGAGGCTGGTTGAGAGAAAAATGAATGCTTTTCTGATGTTCTTCCTCTTGGGAACTGGTGAGCCATGTCACAATAAATGCAATAGGATTACTAATGAGATTCCCAGAATTTCTCAGCTTTGGCTGGGAGAAAAATATTGTGAGAAAGTCTGAGTATTGTGTTTGTGGAAACCAGAAAGCATAAAATAACTACCAGATTTTATGCAAGCTTCAAAATGATGTCTTAATTTGACTGTTTTCTAAGGACAGGCAAACATTCATTCTGATTCTTATTTTGGTCTCCTCCAGCCTAAAGATCTCTGGTCCTCTCCCTGAATTTATGAACTGCATAGGGTATCACCAATGTGAAGGTTTTGTGTAGTTACTAAATTGTTCTGCTGTGGAATAGTATTGAGAAGTGCTACATTATCTCAGTACAATACCTAAAATAGACCACTTCAGAGAAGGAATTCTTACACTGCCAAAAAATAATCCTTTTACATGAACATTATATGGTTTCCATTGTATTCTATTTCTGCACTGAGTTTTGGGGAAGATTTGACAAAAAAAGCATTAGAAATGTGAAAATTTGTCTGTATAGAGGGCCGTCATTTCTCCACACCAAGATTCACACAAGTCTTACTAAATCATGCTCTTTTAAATGGTGGTGTCGGAAGGATCTTCAGCTCTCAGTACTGAGGAAGTTATACACAGCAAATGGATTAAAAAGAAAACTCAAAAATAGTTCAGCTGTGTCTTTGGTCACTAGTTAAATGTTTGACAGAAAAATGAGGAGTTGTATATGTCATAGGTTTTCTATTTATTCAGTCTTCCTTTGAGATGGGAGTAATACACGAAACACCCATCTGTGGCTTCTTGTTTTCCTTATGTTCCAGAATGGCCCTTAAATGTATTAAAATAGGAACTAACTTAAATAAATTAAAATAGAAGCTAAAGTGTTGAATATTTTGATTTTTAGAAATTTGTGGTTAGATAGATCATTAAAGATTTTCAAGAACACCCTAGTACAGAGTGCTTTCAAGGGAGACTTGGCCGTGGTTGCATATACGTGATTTATTTAACTCAGTGCCTGTGAGATATGAGCTTGCACATGCCCGTCTTGTAAATGGCTTAAATCTCTTATTGCATCAAGGAAAACCTCTCTGTTTCTTATCGGCTTGTTGCAAATAATGTCCTTTGCATGCTTTATTCTAGTACCATCAATCAAAACAGAGCCCATTGATGACTATGATCCAGCCTTAATCTGCAATGCAGTACACAGTGGTCTGGGAACAGTAACACAGCCTTACTATTCACAGCACACAATGGTCACCGAATCCCCTTCCTGTCTCGTGGCCACTATGGCTCCTTGCCAGCAGTTGCGCTCAGGCCTTTCTTCTCCCGATTCTCGATACCATCAGCAGAATCCGGCTGCTGTAATATACCAAAGAAGCAAGAGCCTTAGCCCGAGCCAACTGGGCTACCAGCAATCCAATCTGATGGCTACACCAGTTGCTATTTCAGATGCCCATAGGTCAGTGCTGGTGCACACTGGTTCTCCAGGCCAAACTTCAGCAGTGCTCCACCATTCTCCAGGCAACCAGCAGTCTTCTCCAGTGATTCACTATTCTCCAACCAACCAGCAGCTGAGGTGTGGAAGCCACCAAGAATTTCAGCACATCATGTGCTGTGAAAATTTTACATCCAATGTTGCAAGATCCAGCCAGCCCCAGGTCAGTCAAGCACAAAGGTTAAGTCCGAGTTCATATCCTACCGTGATCCAGCAGCAGACAGCCTCAGGCCAGCGAGCAGCAAAAAACGGACCACCAGTTAGCGACCAGAAAGAAGTGTTACCAGCTGGAGTCACTATTAAACAGGAACAGAACCTGGACCAAGCGTATCTGGATGATGGTAAGCACCGCTCTTCTCTTCTATGGGTCAGTTTGTTGGAGGGGAGGAAGAGCTTTAGAACTTATAAATCCCACCTGTTCCTTGGCATAAAATCAATGTGGCCTCCATTGTGTGGGTATTTGCTGTTTGCTTATGCTGCGTTTTGGTCTTTCATCAACTGCATTTTTGGTAGATGGCAATGCACTTTGGCAACCGAACAAAAAAAAGTAGTGTTCTGTAGAGACCCTCTGTCTTGCTTGGTGCCATGGAGTGAGCTGTCAGGTTCTAAGCTGTTGCCATTTTGTTTCAATTTGCCAAAGGTTAGTTTGGAAAACGGAGAATCTGAAACAAAATGCACTTTTTAATTTTTTTTTTTTTTTAATTATTCATATCAGGGCAACATCCACTTTGTAAAATGCTTTTGTACATTTTGTACCAAAAAAAAGCCCATTGAACAGTCTATCAAGGCCTGTAATGAATGGGGTAGCGCTGCTGGCAAAACTATTGCAGATGTTCTAGATGAACAGTAGGACATTGATAAGCAAAACAATGATGTTTCTTTGTTGTGAGCCCAACAGATTTAGCCTTTAGGAATGAATGTAAGTTAGAGTAAAGCTTTCTTTGAACATATCCTGCTTATTGTTAGGTAGGCAGCTATTGGCAATCTGGTTGATTGGTTCTTTTATTGAAGTATGTTCCTTGCAAGAGGAAATCAATGCAAAGTTAATAGTGCAGCTGGACGCTGCAATCGTGAAGGCCAGTAGCTAAACCGACATTGATTTCAGTGGGAGCAGAGTGAGGTTGCTGGGTATATTACTGCAAATATAGAATGTTCTTGTGCATGAAGTAGAGGCCTGATGCTCACATACATTCACTGCTGCTGTGGTCTCCCTCTAGGCAATTGCATGCATGGTTTGATCCTGTGAATGTGCACTGTTATGTGCTTCATGAGCACCTGGTAGTCTGGGATGTGTCCTGCAGTTACTCACCTAGAGTTGTGAAATAGTGCCTGCGAAAGTTTTATTTTCTTGGACTTAAGTACTGAGTGGTCTGTTGCTGTATCATATACAGTCTTCATTGCTGCGTTTGTGGGCAGAATTTGGATGGTTTTCTCCACTAGTCTGTGTTTGAAGTTTGGTTGATGTAGCATCGGTGCCATCACAGTAAACTCTGGGAAGTTTTTACTGGCCCTGCTGTTTTAAGAAGAATGTTGTATTGGATTTTGACAGTGAACTTGATTCAGGAGATTTGCTGGACCTGCAAGAAAATGGCTAAGTAAAATTCAGGGAATGGGACATGATAACAAAGCAAGGTAATCTTTCTGATAGTAAAATCGAATGCTGTGGTGTAAGGTAGTTTTAATATGAGAAGCTGAGAGATTATTCCATGTTTCTAAAAATACTTGGTACAAACCTTGTAGAAGTAATAAAAAAGAAAGAATATTGATGTTCAAGCTAGCAAACTTCAGAGTTGAGCCAAAGTCCACTTAAAAGGACTCCCCAAATGGACAGCAAAATTAATTTCACTGGGTTTTGAATCAGGCCAGTAACATCTAACTATAGCATAGCTCACAAGAGATGTGCTAAGAGGAGCCATTAGGCAGAACAGCATCAAGTTAATTCTGAAATTCCAGGGTTCTGCTTGGCTGACTGGATCATTCTGAATTGATTTCAACTAGAGATTAATTTATCAATTATGCCACCCAAGTCAGGCCAGGCAAGATTGGTCACATGAAGTCTCCTTACTGACCTCAGTGAGTTTATATTACTTAAAAGCATGACTTGGAGAATTGTGATTTACTTTAGGACTTTGCAAAACATTTCATTCTGAAATGTTCAGGACTTGAATTGAAAAGCCACTTTGTTTGCTGCTGGGGAAAAGTGACTCAGAACATAACAAAAGCCATGTTTTCCCTAACTAGAAAGTTTATTTTTGTGCTTTATAGTATTAAAAGAAAACAAACCCAAAGGATTATAGAGGCTTTACCCTCAAATCCCTTTTATCCAGAAAGCTATTCCAAGATACAGTGAGCCATTAGGTCTTGCTGTGATTATTCATGGATAGATGACGGTTGTCCAGCAGGGCTTGCCATGGGTGCCCAGCACTGCTGCTGATGCACAGGCTCTTAGGCAACCACTGTTTCAGTGCCTCTCACTTCCCTTCTGTCTTCTCCCCTTCCCCCATCTTCCTCCTCCCTCTTCTTTGTTCTTCTTTCTTCATATTTCTGCTGACAGTCCAGCTTTCATCCATTTCTACAGTTGCGATCTCCTCTTGTCAACTCTTGCCCTCTGCCTTCGTGGTTAATGCGCAGCCTTGGTTTTCTGGACTTTGCTTCTATTCTGAGCTTTGCCACGAACTTCTTGAGTGACCTGGGACAAGCCCCATTCCGTTGGTTCCTCATTCCTGAAGCTGTTGCCTCTCAGGGTGCGTATGATGTCCCAACCTTTGAGCTGTCCTACAAGTGACCAGAGAGCATCTCATAACTAACACAGTTGCAGTTTCACTTTGCCTCTTCCAGCTTCCTGCTGCCACTGCTGACAGGACCCTTCATTATTTTCTTATCTTCCTTGCTGTGCAAAAGAATTATTTGTCCTTCTTCTGGAGACCATGGTTTCTTCTTTGCTCAGAGCCTTCACAGCACATAAAACTGGGGACCTGCCATGTCTTTTCTTGGAAGGAGACATTTGCCCCCATTCTCATCTTGACAGTGCTACCTCAGAGCAAGAGGTGCCCAACCCAGCCGCTGCAGCCCCCTTACACCTTCCCAACTTTCCCCTCCCAGATAGAATAACAACACACATGGTTTCTGGAAGGAAAGCTCTAGCTATAAAGTCCTAGAGATTGGATTTGGAAATTCAGCCATTAGGGAGGCTGATGAAGATTAGACATCACCACATGTATGTATACCTTCATATACATACTCCTCCATATTTCTCTGTAAAAATATATATATTTATCTGTAACTTTTTGGTATAAAATAGTGTAAAGATGAATCTCCGGAGGAAGGGACTGTTCATGAAAAATTGGCAGAGAAACCTTTGTTACACATGTCTACCTCAAAGATTCATTGCTATTGGAAATACTTTGGGAGTGAAGATAAACTATGGTCAGGAGATCCTTCAGGATCTTCATTCAATAGCAAGAAAATCCAGCCCAAATGAAATTAAAATCCCTTCTTTCTTCCATGTTCAGGAAGAATCTTCCTTTTCTGAGCAGCTTTTTCTCTTTAGGCCAGCAGCTGTTAAGCACAAGCCTGAACAGGGTGTATCTCCAGGAAACCCCGGGTCTCCTGGGGACCTGAGAAGCAGAACTGTTGTGTCAGCCCTGAGCAAGCGGCAGCCAGGGACCGAGCTCTTTCCTGCCGGCTTTGGTCTCTTGCTGCTGTCCCCACAGCGCGCATCCCGCTCTGCATCCGCGCCTGTCCTGCCTGGTCCTTGGGGAGCCCAATGGAAGGAGAGGGTCGCTGCAGCCAGGAGGGGACGCAGGACACGGGGACCCCCCCTCACAGCCAGCATGGTCCTTAGGGCTTTGGCTTGGGTGCCAGCACGTTGTGAGCATCCTGCCCGCCCTCCCCAGCCCCTGCACGGCAGATGAGGAGAGGGTGGCACGAAGCCAGATCTGTCAGCTTGCTGCCAGCTGGGGATTTCCCTGTGCCGGGGGAACCTCAGCGCACGGTGAAGCTGTTTTAAGCCCTCGGTGCATCAGAGCAGCGGAGCCGCGGTAGCAGGGGTCCAGCTATCTCCCTGGCTGTAGAGAAGCTGCTTTTCTTTCTTAACACCGTATTGACTTCATCTGCAGAAGTCACAGAGGATGGTAGCTTTAGGAGTAAGTTTTAGTTTGGTTTGTAGTTGTTTTCTTCATGTGTCCACGCACGGAGTAAAATAGCAGTACGGGACAGGAGGGGAAATGTTCCTGTTTCCTGGAATTTTAGATAGGAGTGAGTTTGAATGTTGCAAATGGGCTGTGGTTCAGTTAAAGCAACAATTTGCATCAAAAAAAGCCACGCGCTGTTTTTAATTAGAACTCCTTTTCGTGGAAGGTGTGGTCATTTTTGTTCAGGCAGAGTTTGACTAAGGGTGAAGCATGTACGTTCTCTAAAACATTCTGCTCAGACGCTCTAGCAAATCTATGTATTCATCAGCCTCATTCTTGAAGCTCTGACTCACTGTATTCCAGGTTTTTGGTTCTCTGTTGGAACCTTACAGCATTCTGTGGGTACACTACATGCTTTATTTTTGGATCACTGCTATTGTGGTTTTGTGTCACATTAGCATCTAAGTGCCCCGTCAAATGCCAGAGTGTTGCTTTTCTAGAGGCAATACGAAAAGAGAACAAAAAGGTGGTTCTGCTCCCAAAAGTCTGTATTCCGTTGGCAGGAAGGTCTTTGGGTTGTGTCTGAGTTTGGCCTTTCAGCAAAGTATTTAACTTCCCTGTACCTCAGTTTACCATTATTAAAAAGAACAGTTAGGAATTTAAATCATTCATGTTACTAAAACTCACATGGATTCTCAGGAAAAAAAAGCTGCATACCCGAATAAGAACTAAGTATTGGTATTGTTATGGCAGGCTGGCATCTTGTGTTCTTCTTCACCTCTAGAAACAATTAGCTATTTGAAAATGGAGACAAATGCAGTCCCTTTTCAGGACAGCTCTTTCCCCAGCAGTCTGTCTCAGCAGCTGTCCTGCTGCCTAAAAACACGCAAAACAAAACAAAGCGAGAAAAAGAAAAACCCATACATCTAAAATCAGCAGCAGAGGAAGGAAGAAAATGAATCAAGTGATTAAAACCATAGTTCCACTGGCACCTCTTTGTTCTCCAGCTCAGGAATCTTTAATTGGTGCAGTAAGTGCCCACAGGCAAGTTGTGTTACAAAGCGTTTCCTGTTCAAAAGAACATGCAGAGTCCATTAGGAGACCACGGGCACGGCTGCCAAGAGCCGACACTGCAGGATGGGTATGTGGGCGCTCTCTCCGTGCCTCGGTGGGCAGGGTCCCGCCACCATCTGATGCACCAAGGCAATAAACCGCAATGCCAGCGATTTGCCGGTGGAAGGCATGCCACCGTTTGAAGGCTAGACTAGTGGACTGTTATCAGCAGAAAGCACTCAGTTTTTGGAAGGCATCAAGCGATTTTCAATTATAGTTTTGAAATACTGGCAAAGAGTTACTTAAAAAAAAGAACTTGTTCATGCAGTTGGGAATTGAAAGCTTCTAAACCACAATAAAGTCCTTTCCCAGACTTGCTGTCCATTTACTCCACGCTCATGACATTCCTTAGACGGTCTGAATCACAGACAGCAGACAGCTCTTATAAAGAAGACCATAGACACCCATCTGTTGGAAGACATCTGCCAAAATAGACCATGCATTTACTTTTATTCCTTCAATCCACTTTCAGTTTAAAGGGATAACAAGAATAACATTTTTCAGTCTGGTGACACTATTCATCCAGTGCAGAGAAATGGTAACGAATTAGAGTAATTCCACTGCAGAAAGGAGACAAGCTTTTCTCCAGCTCTTACAGATGGGTTAAGTGGGACTCGGAGCTTTTAAGTGACTGGTCCCAGCTGATGCAAGAAGTCCCTGGTAAAGCTGCACTAAAGGGAGGAATTGGCAGAGCTACTGTCTCCTTTTTCTGTCTTTCCACCAGACTCATTCCTTTCGCACTGTATGTACGAAAGAATATTACCTGCTTTCTAGAAGTGAACGATTGATTGCTGGCAAGTAATACGCTCCCTGTCAGCAAGAACCGATGTGTCTATTAGAAACACCCTGGTTTCTTAGGGCAGAGTCTGGAGACAGAGCAAAACTGTCGTGTGAGCAAGTACAGGATGTAAGGAAAATGAATCAGCGGTCTTCCTGCCAGCCAGGGGTGACACCGGGTGTTTAACGCAGAAATTCTTTCAGTTCAGTCAAAATCATAACTGTTTTGACAACAGTTTTAAAAAATGGGGGATTTGGAGATGAGAAGCAAGAAATGTGTGGATAGGAAATGTCTTATAACAAAACTGTGCAAAGCCGGAAAGGGAGTTAACTCCTTCTAGAGCTAAATTCACCGTTTTGCATTGAGCCAGAGAAGCACCCTCTGGGAAACCTTTAACAGGGCTTGCTTTACACTTGGGCAGCTCACCACGTAACTGTGCTGGTTAAGGTGGTTGGGGGTGGTTTTTTTATTATTTCTTTTTTATTTATTTTTTATTTTGCTAACACAGCTATTATGGTAAAAGGCCTCATATAGACACAGCTCTGCTGGTGTAAAAACACTGGAATCAGCACATCTTATGCCAAGTCAGGGAACCACCACCAGCTGCTTCACTGAAAGGCTTTTGTACGGGGATGCCGATGTGTGCAGTGGAAGGAGGGTTTCCGCCAGCAATGCCAGTGCTGTCGAGCTGGCTCAACTTGTAGAGGTAGCTACAGCCTAGGCAATAGAAGAGGTTTTTACGTGGGCAATAATTGCATGAGCTCAGCCTGCTTGCTTTGTATGTTGACCACCTCAGAGTGAATCCTAGTGTTAATAACTTCCAGCAAAGATGATGCAATGCGCTGGATTCATTTATTAGATGCTTTACTGAGCAGAGTTGTACCCTCCCTTACAGCTATATAAGGAACCTGTAGCTAGGCATGTATTTGCTATCCTGTTATTTCATCTCTAAAATTAGCACAATGTAATTGAATAAGTATAACCAGTGAACTGGCTTACATCTACATGGAAGCTCGAAGCTTTGGCTAATTCTTTGCAATTTCATTTTGAGTCTTGAAATATTTATAGTGATTTAAAAGTCCCTGTGCAGGTGACTGCAGCAAAATACGAGTGGTGTTTTCTTCTTAGTGATCTTTTCAAGTCCAATCCAAGAAAAACCAAAACATTGAAGATATGATCCTCAGTGTTTTGGTCTTTCAAAATCCAAGCAGACAAAAAAAATGACAGAACTTTAGGGGCAGGGGTTTGATTCCATGATGTTAAAACAAATCTCATGATTATTAGAGGTCTGACTCATGAACCCTGAATGCTTGGGTTTGGCATTGCTGCTCCTTGCAGTTTTGCTCCTTACGAATTGTATTAATGTTAAGAATGTGCAAAGGTGGGAGAAGGGTAGGGATCTTTTCTCCCCTTAAAGTGCAATATAACGCGGGGACGGATTCAGCTCCTCCCAAAAAGGCAGCCTGAGCCATTTTTGAACTGCACTTCTGAAGTCTTGCAAGCAGCTGCAAGAGCCCTGCTGCTTTGAAAAGTTTGGACAACATCTGCACATTTCTTTAACTATTGTGAAATAAAATGCCTGGCAAGAATAACCATCTTAAAGATATACAGTCTGTTTACAGTGCAAACTGAAAGCCAGTTATAAAGTCTTCTACTGTAGAAAAATGTCTAAATTCTTAGCATTATTCACGCAAGAACTTTTTCAGTTCAGGTCACGTCCTGCCAGGCAGCATGGATAGTTGATGGGGGGGACTTTTTGTCTATATAGGTCTTTTCTCTTTCAAGAATGAAGACCTATAGGTGATTAATTTGAAACCCATTTTTCTTCCACCTGCTTTTCATACTTTGTTTCTTATGAAAAGACAGTTATTGTTACTTATAAATCCCTAGCCATTTTTAGGTAAAAATTTGAGGATGAATCATCTGCATTTCCCATCAAAGTTAGTTTTTTTATGAGAGCTGTAAGCAGTGAGAGCTAATTATCTGCTCAGCAGAAGCTGCTATGGTTTACACTCCCTGGTCATTTCCTAGTGCTGCTTACTCACCAGTTCCAAGAGACTTCTGTGCTCTAATTTGGATGCAGTGTGTTTTTAGAGGAATTTTAAAAGCAGACTGGACAAATGTACGAGAAGACAATCATGCATTGGCTATGAGAGGTACTATATGACCTAATAGGTCAGTCCTGCTTCTCTGATTTGAAAAACAAGCAACACATCTGCAGTCATGCCAGCAGGAAAGTCAGAGATAGGGGAAGAAGAGCAAATACCTGAAGACCACGAAACCCCCCGAGCATATTAGCTCCTAATTTGAATTTTCAACCAGCTGCTGGCTTTCACACTCTTTCTCATTTTGTAACATAACATTCTCTAAATTTACCAAGAAAAAAACAGAGGAAGGTAAAAGCCAACTAAAATGCATAAACAATGCAGTTGCATCTGAATCATCACTCCAAGTCTTCATGCTTCAATTTTGCAAGCACAAAAATCTGGGCATACATCCAGCTGCGAATTTCACAGATGGATCCTCTCTCTAAAAGGGGTCTGCACAAAAACCCTAAACCCAAGTACTCCCAACTTTGCAGACATTCATATTCTCCAGTTTAGGTGTGTGTCTATAAGAAATACTGCACTCTGCTTGGCAATTAAAACTCTGATCTCTATATTCACGTGACTAATGGTCTGATAAAAATGACTTAGTCTTGAGTTGGATTTAAGCAGTGTTAGCTATAAAAGAGTTAAATCTTCAGGTACTGTTAACTAGAGTAAACCCAGGGAGGATCAAAGGGCTTCAACAGTGATGCCCAGGTGACTCAGCAGAGCAACACTCATTGACTTGGTGAGAAACCGTTCTGATATTCTCCATCTTCCCACAGGTTCTCCTACCTATGCCGCACAGTTCCCGTTTTAATCAAGCCATGTCCTTTTGTGGGTTTTTAATTTGGAAACTTTGCACTCCAAAACATAGGCTACGCACTGCCCTCCGCTGAACAAACACACTTTCTTTGGAGCGAAATGGTAGTTGAACTGGATTTAGTGAGAAAAGCCTTAGTGACTTCTGCCTGTGGGCACTGAAGCGAGCAGTTTGCATCTGAGGGAGAGTTTTTGCACGTGGATAATTGTCAGGTGTGGAAGTAAAGGTTGAAGCAGACTGTCCCAGCTGTGTGCGTTTGGGCACGCTTGGACCGGCAGTGCCATGGTCGCGTGCCAGACCTGTTTGTGCACCAGAGCAGCGTGCACTGTATGGCCAAAAAACCTTGAGGTTCTGCAGAAATAGCCAGATGGCACCACAGCAGCGATAGCGCAGTTTAGTCCTTTCTCGGTGCTTGTGTCTTGACTGGTTCTACCTTTGTGCAAGGACTCTGAATCTCTGATTTTAACATGCAAAGAAGAATCTGGGCCAGGGCGACAGCAGCAGTAAATTAGAGGAGTGTGAGTTTTGTAATCATTGCCTCTGATCATCTCTGCCAGGGGAGTCTAGTCAAAGATTCCCAAATTGTGGTGTGGTTTGGTTTGGTTTCTTAATGAAGAATGACTTCATCATCCGTGAATGAATCGAGTCAAATGTAGGACAAATAGTGAGACACATGAATGACTCTTATGACATTTGCAATGTCTCAATCGGTGCTGGTTTATTTAGGTGGTTTCTAAGTTCTTTGGAAAGTGTGAGAATGACTAAATGAAGGGGGAGCCACTTCAGAAGTATGGGAGTCAATGGTGAAAGTATTGTGACAGTTAAATCTCCCTGGGTTAAAGATCTGTCATTATGAGCAACACAGCGTTGGTTATTTTGTAAGAGCTCAGTTCCGGGAGACTCCACACCACAAGGCCAGAGGCAGCTGGATGATGTAGCAGACATCACATTCGCTTTATGGGCAAATACCTCCCAGTGCTCATGCTGGGTCTTCAGCAGCCACTTTGGCATTTTTGATTCTCAGCAGGAGGCAGCAGGACTGTTCTCTGAAAGTGTCCTGTGAAGGTCCAGGCTTTGAAAGGCACATACCCTCAGATCTCACCCACGGCAGTGCCAGGGGACACCTGGGGCACTGCCGTTCCTGTGCTTCCATTACCTTTCACGGGGCTGACAAAACCACTTAAAAATGAGGCCCAGCATTTCCATAGGTAAATTGTCACCACCTAGGAAGCTGTCCTTAGGACTCGGGGAAGTCCCCCAGTTCAAGTAATTGGATGTGGATTAACTATAATTTTGTACAAATTGATGTTTGCAAAGGCTGGAAATAGTCTTCAAACACTGGCCGTTCTAGGCATCGGGCAGGTCCAGTGACCAAACTGTCTTGGTTTAAACCAGAAATGAGGCAAATCAGAGGAGGACTTTTAGCAGCTGTATTATTTAATTACTTTGTGCTTTGTGAGTCTTTTTTCCTTAAAATTACATTTAATTTTCTCTTATCTGGTTTCTTCTTCACACCTATTAATTTGCTTTGAGTGAGGTGCTGTTTTCTTCCTTGGAAAGCATCCCAAACTACTGATTTCCAGCAGGCAAACCCTAGGCTGGGATTTTCAGCTAGGTAGGCTGGCTTACATGAGTGCCCTCCTCCTGACGTCATTCTGCAGCTTCTTGTCTTCAAATAACTTCTACTATGTTTTCAGATCTTTTTCCTTTTTAAAAAATGCCATTGATTTTAATACAATTTTTTCTTCAGTATAAATTTCACAGGCTATCACTAAAATAAAAAGCACACAAAACTATTATTATGTCTGCATTAGAAATTAATATCTGTGGACCTTTGTTTTATACTTGATCGCATTTTATAGCTCTTCCCATCTTTAAAACTAGTGCACGTTTTAGATCGAGATTAAGACTTTCCAAAAATTCAGGCTGTCCTGATACCAGTCTTGGTTTAGATGTAGCATTAAATGCTCCTCCAAATTTTTCTGTCATGCAGAAAAACATCTCTGCTTTTCAAAAAGTGCTGCTGAGTGCAAGAGTCTCTGCAGAAAGGCTGTAAGAAACCTCTCCCGTGTGTGACATTCCAGTGCAGCTGGACATGCTCAGGGAGCATGTCTCAGCCATGCAAATCTAGCCCTTAATTACAGTTAGACTGTAATATTTACTAGCATTTCAGCAGATTGTGGTCAATATAACAAGACATTCATTTCCTCCCGTGTACGCAGCGAGAGATGCACATGATTGATGGCTGGTTTATTACAGGAAGCCGGTGCTGCTGCACACAGGCACACTGAGCTGAGCCGAGCTCAGCTGAGCAGGATCAGAGCCTGAGGAACGAGAGGGATTAGCCAAGGGCAGCCTCTCCCCAGCCTCTGCAGCAAAGGTAACTTGCATCGTGCCACACGGACCAAAACTTCTTGAGGATTTTTCGGTTCAACATGTACGCAGCATTCAGCCGACAGATGCACTAGTTATCTGGGGAGTCCCTGTCTGTGGCACCTGGACAAAAATGCTTTGGCAGACAAATAAGCGAGGAAATTAATTTTCTTGTCTTTAGAAAACAGTGCGCGCCATCACGCCTGGATAGATCGAATTTGTTATGATAGCAAAACAAGTTCTATGGAAACCATTGTGAACCCTGGAGTGAAGCTGCCCAGGAGAGTTGGGGAAAGCCGCTTTTGTTTGTTGTGCTTGGCATCGTTTTGCTCTGGATGAAGATGCTTTAATTTTGTGGGGAGACCCAAGAGAGCATTCCTCCTTTTCCATACCAGAAAGCCTTCCAAGCTGGCATAAAAGTCCCCTCTTTCCAGCTGCTCCTTTCCAAACACACTGGGCCTCCTAAAGATAGTCTTTACAGTGGCTGGGGCTGGTGGAAAACATGAAGCCTGCATGGATTAGCACAGGAATTCATTTGGGCTGACGAATTGGGTTTCCCTCTATAAACAGCACTAGTGTTTTCATCTTCTGGACAGCACAGCAAACTTCACGTCCTCTTGCTCCTCGCCCCTCCTCTCCCGTGCTGTGAAACGCCCCCGTCCAGGCCAAGCCACGGCAAGACACACTGATGTTTGCTGGTGGGGGATGGAAAACAGCACATGTTCGGAGAGGTGTTTTCAACTATCTCCCTTCTCACACAGTTTTTTCCTAACCCTTTAAAGAGGTGGTAGGGTTATTTTGTGTTTTTTAGTTTATTTTTCTTTCCAGGTAAAAGGGAAATTAAAGTTATCCACTGGCTTAGTGACCTTACAAGCAGCCCACACTATATATTTTCTTCTCTTTGTTTAACTTCGGCTAAAATGTGCTCATCATTTGCAGAAGTTAGGGATTCTCTAGGGAGGATTTTGTCTACCCTTTTCCACCCAGAGCTTTAGGCACGCACAGACTGGGTCGCAGGAGCACAGCCCTTCACTGCATCACTGCACCACTGCACCACTGCCTCTGGGAACTGTCCTACCCCTGCCAGGGAACCACTGAATGCCTCTGCTGCAGCAAATATACTTTTGCATTGCTTATGCTTTCTTTTATAGCTTACTTGGTAAATAGAGTAATCACCCAGCATTGCTTCCATCATTGCTCGGGAGGAGAGAGATATGTAAAGACCAAATAGGTGATCAGGCTAAATTTAGTGGTGGTTTGCATTTACCTGACTATTTAGTAATGGATTATCTTGTCTGTGTCACTGAGTAACTGAGCATGGAATAAGAGTTGTGTGCATAAAAACTGGGGACTTGGGATTCGGCTGTCAAATGGAAGAAGTATGTATAACCTGCCCCGTTGCTGAATTGTAGTATCTTTATAGATAACAGATCATACTCATGACAATATGGAATTTACAAAAAACAAACTCTACAAAAAATCAGAACATGAAAGTGGATATCAATGCCATAGTGTTTTGGAAGTTTATAGTGTATCTATTATGCTGCAGTTCACCTTGTAAGTATTGCCATGTATTCAGAAGTCAGGGTCAGGATGCTGTTTGCTGCAACGGAAGTATTTTCTGTGCCACATCATTTGATGTAGAAACCTATTTGTGCATTTTCTGACCGCCACACTCTCATCTGGTGTGGTCGTGATGGAGTTAAGCATCGTTCCCCTTGGGGTGATGCAGAGGCTGCCCAAGGGGACCCCCAGGGTGCTCCCAGGAGCGGAGGTGCAGGCCAGGACACTGGCTTTCATGTGTAATTGCTTTGAACAGCCTCGCTGGCTGCCAAGGGGTGTGCAGCTGGAGCATCAGCTGCATTGAACCACATGAGGAAAACAAAACCCAGCAGAATTCCAAAATACTTAACAGCTGGATGCAGATGATGTTTCTGAATCAAGAAAAAAAAAAGCAAGCCCAAACCAGGCCAGCCACTCTTGTGTTGCTCTCTGGCCCCCTCCAATGCTGCCCCACCAGCGGCAGGGCCACGCTGAGTGCCTCGCACAAACAGGTGAAGAAGAAATGCAGCTGCGGGACGTTTCTGGGGGACCTAACATGGGTGATGAGAAGGGGCAGGGTGCCCGCTGGAGTTGGTCACCCCCTTGAACCATAGAAATTGCCTTTCTTCGCAGCCAAAAGGCTGCAGCCCTTTCTATCCTGATCATCCTTCGTCCCTCAGACGGGGTCAGCAGCGACCAAACCCTCTCTGGAGACTCTGCTGGCTGTCACTGTTAACTGTGGTCATTCCCAGCCCAGATATAAACTGCGCTATTGTTTTTAGTGTTGATTACAGTCATGTCAAGGAGGCTCCCAGGGAGGAAAGCCCCATTGTGTGACCTGTGCCACAGCCAGGGCAGAGCGCTCCCACCATGCTGGCTTCCGCTGAGAGCTTGGCCGTGATACGTAACTGATCTCTGCTTGACGGGCTTCTCCAAAGGCTGCTGGTCACTGTCAGCACAAAATGGGAGAGTTTTCAGTTCTGTGATGCTCCTTCTGCCCTCTCCCAGCACCCACTGTAGCATGAGCCTGCTCTCAAGTCACCCACGGCTTAACCACTCACTTAAACTTGATTGCATTTTAGCTCCTTGGTTGAAAAGGGTGAAGACCCACCTTCTTGGATAGTTTAACTTTTCCCACCAGTTTCTGTTGTAGGACATCCTCTCTTGGTGTTCCCCAACACTTATCCCATCTTGTCGGTCAGGGAAACATTGGGTACAGGAGGCCAGATTCTGAGAGGTGCTAGAGTGGCTAGATGTCTAATCCATAGTGATTTAGCTGAGAGTTAGCTACTGAAATACCTTTAAAAATCTGGCCTTGCAGAAGATATCTGGTGGTTTCTTATGGATTAATTATGCTGTGGGTGTTAGCTGGGGCGTTTTGTTCGTGTTGGCAGTCGCTCTCCTTCCAAGACTGCTCAGAAGGGGCTATGGTGATCCTGGCCTTCAACTTTGCTACTTCTGTGTCTTCCAGCTGTCCGTGGCTGGTTCCCCAACAGCAGGACAAACAGTATTCCCATTCAGTCCACGTTCCTCGCCGAGGGGACAGCCTGCCAATTGCTTCTGAATGTGTTCTGTAGTCAGATGAGATAATATCAAACGTAAGCAAGTTTTATCTTTATTTTAGGCAAGAGGGTGTTTTATCATGATGTGGTTCCAAAGCCTTCGTTGTTTGATTGGAATTCACCCAGGAAGTGTAGAAATGGGTGGTTAAATGCAAACTAATAGGTTCAATATGAGTTACAAATGTGGAGCTCGTGAGCTGGCTGTGCAAACTCGCGTATGAAGGAGAATGTTGTCGTGCAGCTGATGAGAACTTGGGAGTGATGAGGATGGTCTTGCTAGGTACTTGCAGGATCTTGTAGCATGCCTGGAGATGCTGCAATGAGCTTGGTGTTTTGCATCCTGCCTGGGTTGCATGGGGATACACGCAGCGCTCAGACCTCACAGCTGGAAAATTCGGGATGGCTCATCATTCAGTCCTGGGAAGGTTTCCCTGGGGCAGTCTCTTTGGGTGGTTGTTCCTGTGTCTTGATCTGGAATTGGGATGGGAGGTCTGCAAATAATTGAGGGCTAATTTCTGAACAAATGTAGGTTATTGCTATTGTGGTGAGGTTGGGAATTGCCCAACCTCAATAGCACTGGCTGAACTTCAGCTAAAATAGTCACCTCAACAGCTATTGCACATTGAGGAGCTCAGTTCTATTTCTGGTAATTTCTACCTCCTCTCCTCTGCTCCTCTCCTCCTTTTATTATTTTTTTTTCTTGAGCAAAAGTTTTCTTGTTGGTGCCATTGACTCAAATAGAAAGTTTGAAGTCTTTGGATGATGCATACACCTTTTTCTTATTCTCTCAAACGATTTACTGTCAGACATTCTGGTCTTCTTGAGGTGAGATGCCAAGTCAGTTACAGTATCTGCACCCTGTAGTCTTTTGCACTCCTTTTTTCTAGTTACAGGTGTCTCTTATAATTAGCTCTCTCTTTCGGTTCATAATGATCTCTGATTCATACCTATACTCCATAGAATTATGTAGTATTTTTATTATTACATTATCTTACGTTAGAAACCCATGTGCAGATGAGAACTTCGTTGTGGCAGATGCTGTGTTGACTCCAAAGGAAAAACAAAAGCAGCTCCTGCCTCAAAGAACTTACAGTCAAAGTGCAAAATAAAAGCAAACAGATGGATGTGGGCAGACACGCAGTATCTTGTATGTGGCACCTCCTCGACATTGTTATATGTGAATTATAACACTCTGTCAATAACCACTCAAATATTTAATGGTCTGGATTATTTCCAGCTAACTTGGGACTCGTAGCTTAGGTTCGGTGCTCAGCTGTCCTGGGCTCCCATTGCCGAGAGCCGCCGACCGCTCTAGGGTGGCGGTCCCTTTCTGTCGCCTGCAGAGGCAGGTCCTGATAGCAGGGCTCCTAAAACAGCGCTCGCCATTCAGTGCCATTCAGAGCAGGGAAGAATCTGGCCCAAACATTCGTTTGCTGAGGGATGTGGAGTCATGATAGAAAAATAATCTGTGCGCAAAAGTGATTTCATGTGTTCCCATGCTCAGTGTTTTTCATTAGGAACAGTGTGCCTACTGCCCATAATCCTCTTTAAAATAAGGCACATAAGAAACATATGCCTTCTTTGCGCTGGCTGTTCCGAAGTTGTTTGTGAAAGCAGAGTAATTGCAAGCAGAAGGTTATTTGCATGCCTGTTCTGGAGGAGAGCTTGGTTTGTCTGGCGATTGTTCCTAGGCCACTTGTGCATCTTCCCTGTTACCTCGGGACAGTGATTTTCTGCTGGCTGTTTTCCCCTGAGAACCGGGCTCGAAATGCAGTTCAGACATGTTGGGAGGGAAACCTGGTTTGCTGGAGAGGCCCAAGTTCTGCAAGCATCCACAAGCCCTTCAGCAGGGCCGCTCACAAAGTCGAGACACAGCAGAAGATAAGATGCCAGAGAATTAGAGCCAGTAAATAGTTTTGTGGATTAATAGACATAAGCGCTCGTGCGCAAGGGAAGAAAATAGATTACATTATTGACTGTTCATCCCCTGCAAAGCTGCCTAAAGGGAAGGGTAATATGGTTTGTTTCCCCTCATTAAATATTTGTTAAATGGTTTGTTTCCCCTGAATTAAATATTTGTTCTTGTAGTTCCTTTGTGACAGAAATAAAAAAGCAGCAGCATCGCCTATTCTTGTTACTTTCAGCTAATCCTGAACATGCTGTAACTGTTCTTCGGTTCCTACCCCCCCAATTATTTCCTGTAAAAAATTACTTTCTCCTATCCATTCTCTTTGCTCTCTTTGTTTTTGAAGCACTTCGCTCAATGACTCATATCGCCTCTTAGTAAATAGGTTAAGTCTCGGAGAGTGATGAAACTGCAAACTGACCTGTGAATAAATAGTGCTATCGTTTGTGTGCTTTTCCTGCCAGCAGTTACTATTTTAGAGGCATTGTGGTATTTATTACCAATTTCATTAGCTTTTAAACCGTGAGGTGCAAGCTACCGTAGGAAAAAATCATCACCAACCTCCTTTGATTTGGCTGGTTTTGATCTAAAAGAAATGGCACTGCTTATCTCAGCAGTGATGTAGCAAATTCATAAGGTTGAAACCACATACACAAAAATAGATCCGAGCACAGTTCACCCTTATGCTTTGCAGCAGTAGGTGCTGCAGAGTTAGATCAAGAGTTAGGAGGGACAAAATGAAGATTCTTGCCTTGTGTTTCTTAAGCTTCGATCCATCAGCCTAATGCTTCTGTACTGGTTTAGCCAACTAATGTGGTGTAAGAAAATGAACTCCATCCACTGCTGGTACAAGTTTTTGTATATTTATTTATTATGTGTGTATTCTACTTGGAATATTCTGTTTGGTCTCATTGCATGTTAACTAAAACTAAATACAAACTTCGTCTTTTCTCAGTAACTCGGTAACTATCAACTCGAGAGAGCCAACTGCATGACTCAAACACGTGTCCCTTCCCTCACAGTTTCAGCCAAAATTATCTGGCATCAGAGTACTGCAGAATGAAAGTCATATCTAAATATATGTGAGCAGAAAGAAAGTCAGTTAAAAAAAGACTTTGTTATGGAAAGCTACTACAAACCAAATCCACGGTGGCCTGGAGTTCCTCATCACACCCAGGCTGATCTAGTTTTCCACTTTGAAGGTACGCTTCCCAAAGTGCCTGCTGACACTCGTGGAACTGCACAGAGCTGTCACATCTTTGTGCCTTACGTGTAGTGACTAAACAGACTTACAGCATTTATGTAGTAAATAAATAGGATACTTATCGTCCTCTTAGCAAATTTAATAATACGCCCCCGTTTGATGGGGTGCCTCTTCCCATTTTACTAATGAAGTGAATAAGATGCAATTCCTCTAAATTAAGGTTGTTTTACACCGAGGGGACTGACCCTG
The DNA here is from genome assembly GCF_964273445.1 of Streptopelia decaocto. Taxonomy (NCBI): domain Eukaryota; kingdom Metazoa; phylum Chordata; class Aves; order Columbiformes; family Columbidae; genus Streptopelia; species Streptopelia decaocto. The sequence continues at coordinate 12,617,047 of NC_138669.1, forward strand.
CAGATGAGCCCCAAGGGGTTCCCACAGTGAGACGCTGGAGCCCAGGAGGGACAGGGCACGACATTGTGCCTGAAGGGGCGATTTCCAGGTTGGCAGCTGATGCAGATCCTTCCTCCAGTCACCGTGTAGGCAGGGTTTGCACCTATCTTAGAATCTGCCGATAAAAATTGATGACTAAATATTGAAATCCATCCAGCAAACGGGAAATCACACTCTGTAGCAAAAATTGCTCTTTGTCTTGCTGCTCCAGTCAACAAGCAGGGATGAAAAAGCTTGTGCATGTGTGTCCCGCAAATATCACATAATCCCACTTTCCTGGTTCATGGAAAAGGTACCTAGAAAACACATTGGTTTTGAATAGATTCAAATGGAACCTGCTTAGCTTAGAATTCCTCCAGTCATCTCACTTTAGGGTGACATTTGGCACCTGTTTCTCAAGGAGGATGTGTCATTTGTAAGCAACATAATTCTCCCATATATTGTGTGCATTTCAGGTTTCAGTCCTCTTGCTACGGGGTCTCAGTAAACTGGTCTTCCAGGGAATTAAACAACCACTTAACACCCAGTTCTTTTCTTAACTGATTAACTGTGTGAAAGTCCTCTGGCCATGGAAGTGTAATGATTTTTTACTAATCACTTACAGTTTCAGGTGCAACTTATTACTGATTTACAAGATTGTAACCATTCATGTAACAAGCTGAAGTGAAGCATGGCAAAATAGGACAGGCATCCAACAGCTCCGTTCATGGCAGATAGCACAGGGAGAGCAGCACAGGTTTCACATCATCTCTGCTGCTGCAAATGCTGTTTTCCTGCCTTTGGAACTGGTCATCTTGCTTTGCATCACTGCGGAGAACTTGGCTGGAGGGAACTGCAGCTTAACAACCTCTGTCTGAGGATAATGCGTGAATAAACAAAAGCAAAGGGTTGCTTGTCTCAAAGAAATGATTCCGGCTACCAGCTGTCTGGGGATGCCAGTCCCAGATTTGCTGCACAGTCAGGGGGGAGAACATCTGTGCAGCTTCTCCCAAGTGGTGTCCCCGTGTCTCCCAAACAGGGCATCCCCAGGGCTGAGGGATGCTCCTCAGTCTCCTGGCTTTAGATGCTATACAGCAAAGTCACTGTCTTGGAAGAATTCTCCTGTGTTGGCTCAGTTTCCTAGTAGTAACACTTAGGACCTCATTTTAAAGGTATTGACCACTCCAACGTTGACTGACATTGATAGGTTCAAAGGTTTTAGGTTGGTAACGGAAGTTGTTGCCTATTAGGATTGTTAGAGTGTCTAAGAGAGCTCAGCGCCTCGTGGCTTTGCTAGTTTGCGATCTAAACTGCCTAAGGACTCGAAAAGATCCCTGAAGGGCGAGGGTGTCAAATTCATTTTCACTGGGGGCCACATCAGCCTTGCGGTTGCCTTCAAAGGGCCGAATGTAATTTTAGCACTGTATAAATGTAGGAGTAGTTAGATTGACAGGGACTTTTGAAGACGATTGCTCTCTGCTACATATTCACACTTGGTATAGGCTCATTCTCTGCAGGTCATCATCGTCTCAGGCTTTTTTCTTTTAGGTAGGAATGCATTATTGAAGTTCCTGGAGTGTGACCTTCACAGTCTTTCTGTGTTTTTCAGACCAAAGCAAACCTGTAGGAAATCTGGTCCTTCAGGGGTACTTTGGACTTGGCCAGGGCCGTATGGCAAGATGACGGTATAGCAGAGCTCCAGTCTCTGGAGTCCCACTGTCCAGTCTTCTGCTTCAACCACTAAATCACTCTTTTCCCTGAGTTTTAATGCGGTTGTTTTGTGGTGACAGGCAGTTGGTCTTTTCTGGAACCCTACTGACAATAACAAAATACTTGGAAAATCCTTAGAGTTTCTGCAGCAGCGTCACAGACAGATTTGTATTTTGAGTATTTCCTTCTTAATAGTTTTGATGTATAGTGCATTTAGGACACCGAATTTGTCTTTTAGCAGAAATGCTCTATTTATTTTCTGCTCTTTTCTAACAGGCACACCCAGCTTCCTGTTAACGATTTTGGGTAGGATAGTGTCGTAAATACTGATTGTTTCATTTTTGCACCTCACTCTGGAACTATATTGAAATATAAGGGAAGGATATTTAAATGTCGTGAGTGAAATTCAGATCCTCTGAATCACGAGGAGTTTAGATATTGATTTCAGTTGGGAGCGGCTCTAGCCAAAAATATGCATTTTATTTAGATTCTGTTTTCCATCAGATATCTATATTATGATGTTAAATTCATGGAAAGATGCCGATGGGGTTTGAGTCTATTGAAACTATTACAGCAAAACTGCATCATGGGACTTGAGTTGCCACTTAATTTGAGATCAGTAACTTCTTCCAAGAGTTTGCTTGTTTAATGGAGATGACCCGATTGCTGTTGGTCTGGATGGCTTTGAAGCGGTTTATAATTTACACAGACTCCGTAGATTACAAACAGGACATGGAAGAAAAGTTGCAGGGTGCATCTATTGGCATTATTTCAATAAGGAGTAAAACTTTTTTGACTTGTAATTAAAGCTTTACAGCCAAGAAACCCTTAGTATTTCTATATCCCCATTTAAATTAAAAAAAAAGCGCCTTTCATTGCTGTTGATTTATAAACCTTCCCCCTCACCCCCGGTATTTTTCCCCAACACATTTTGTTGGGTTTGGGCTCCTTGTGCCTGATACACCTAAGTTTGTATTTACCAGTCAATTAATTGCTCCGCTTGTGTGTGCAAAAGCTGATTTTTCCAGGATGCAGAATATAAAATAGGCTGTGTACTGCGTGGTAGGTTCCAGTGTATGATACGTGGCTGCACAATCTTAGGGAGCCAAGTAAAATATTTCTTTTCTATATATAGTCACCCGAAATCCAGCAGCAAAGACACTCCTGAATCTTGCGCTCAAAACTGACTGAGTTTTTAAGAAACACTTTTTCCTCCTTAATATTGTAATTTGAAAAAATATTTCCATGCTTTTGCACAAGTGCCAAATGCTTTCTTGATGAATTAAAAAAAGAAATCTGAAAAGACCAAAAAAAAAAACCATTTAAAGTATTGCCTTTTTATAAGAAAACAAAATCACCTTATTTGTGTTTGAAGCAAAGACTGTAACTTTCATAATTTCTTTGCGCATATCTTTCCTGTTCTTTACTATTAAGGCCAAGCCTAATTTACACGGCCACCGTGGTTAGATCTCTTATTTTAAAGGGACTGACTTTTGATCTGGCATAAATGTGTCATGTTTTATTTGGGCCACTAAGATGATAATATAACTGAATTTTGCAAAAGGCAGCGACTAGTCCTTGACCTGACTTACAAGACGCAGGGACCTCCTGTGCCTCTAAAGTCTCAGATCAAATTATCAGCATTTTGCGTATGTTTTGTGATCAATTTAGGAGTGTAATTTTTTGCATATTATTTTTAGATAAAATGAGTTGAGAAAAGTGGAAAAAAAATAAAATGTAGTGCTGGATCTGAGCAAAGAGAAAGGTCAGTGGTTAAGTTCTGCCTTATGTATTGTATCTGCTGAAATGTTCTTTTAATAAATTAAACCACAAAATGAAAGAGTAGCTGAAAACTGTAACATTTGGCCTTGCAACATAGGTCAAAGGTTCCCTTTTTTTCTCAAAAATGGTTTTGCAAATCTTTTTCAGAGCTGATAGATACACACCTTAGCTGGATACAAAACATTATATGAAAAAGAATGACTGTGATCTTTGATCCAAGCAATCAAAAAGAAAGGTAATTGGTATTTTTCTGCCTTTTCTCCAGCTGTGTGTTTCTCTTAACCTTTATTTACTTATTTTTTCAATGAAAAAGTCATGCCCCTTTTTACTTGGCTTAGAGGGTCTAAAAGCTTATTTAATTTATTATTATTTTTTGTTTCCCGTTCCTTTTCTTCCCCACTTGTGTACCACACAGCTGTCCTGCAGGAGCTGGGCCCCGGTGGGCAGGGAAGGAGCGATGGGGCTGTGCATGCTGGGCAGCAGCCAGGACCGTGCTTTGCCTGGTCCCCTTTGGAGGCCACACTTAAAATTCAGGGTTCAGCTTTCCTCCCCAGTCCCCTCGATGCCATCGGTTCCTCCCTGTGTGTCTAGTGTTCGCTTTGCATGTCAAACGCCTCTTGGCCGCGTTGGCGGAGCAGACGTGGAAGGTGCAGGATCCCTGCCTGGTGCATATTCTGGACGTATAATATGGAATAACACGAGTAAAGTTGTTATTCTGACGCGTGTGTGAATGTCCGTGCACGCGTGCATGTATGTGAGTGTGCGTGCGTGTATAGAACCAATTAGGAGGAGCCTGACTCACTGCCAGCTAAAATTGGAGGCAGTTTTCTGTCTCTGGACTACTAGTTGAAGCGTGGTATTTAATACAACCCACTATCATCCCGCAAGTGAATACGCTCCAGATTTCTATCTGAGCGGATGTGAATTACAGTCTTAATGTCTTTGAGGACTGGAGCCTGAGAGACTGACTCTAACCCATCAAAGCCGAATGATTAGAAGAGCGCAGACATTCTCCCATGATTTCAGCTGGCCTGGAGATCTCCAAGCACTGGGGATGCTGTAATACTCGTACACCAGCAGTAACTAACGGAGGATGTGCTGAAGGGATTCAGGCCTAACTAGGCATTTCCTTGGTCTGGATGGCTGATGTCAGCTGTAATTTCAGTATCTTATTTTATTATTTAATCTTTCATTATCCTCATGGCCCCATTTAATCAGTTCTCTCTCATTAAATGAATCAATAGCAGTGTGCTCCAGAGCTGCCACGTTACGCACCTTAAGTAACAATGTTTTATTTATTAATCACATAATCTCTATTTCCTTCCTGTTAGAAATGAGCAAATAATGAGAACTGATACTTGAGATGCATTTTAACCATGCCACCAAAAAAAAGATAGGTGGGAGTTCAGGATAGCAAGCTCAGCACGTGATCTCAGCTTCCTCTGAAGTTCAGATATGTCTCAGTTTGCTGAGTTTATTTAACCTGCTGTTGAAACCCCAGTCACTGAGATTACACCTGGATCTGGATCCATGTGCGCCCAAATCTGGAGCAGATCACCAAAGATGCGTGATTTCACTAGACTCAGTCTGGAAGTCACTCCAAGCTGGGAGATAATTGCCCTGGGATCCATATATTTTCGTTAGATTGAGGGGCTTTGGTTGCAAAGTAGTACTCTTAGTGCTGGGACAATCGTTGACTTGCACATCCTTCCCTTAGAGCTCCCAGACTAGTTTTGCCCAGCCTAAACTACACCTGACTCCCCTTGCCGTGTGGATTTAGGTGAAATTCAGGGTGACTACAGGATGTTCAGGCCACCAGGATCTCCCTTGTTGTTCAGATACTTACAACAAAACTCCAATTTGCCACCTGTAAGAGAGGACCGAGCTGCGCCTGAGCACAGCCCTGCAGCCCGTCTCTGGGCTTAACGTTTCATACCGTTCCCCTGCAGCTTTGCAGCTCTTTTCAGATTGCAGTCCCCCCCATAACCTCAGCCCACAAAACCCACTGCTGACCTCCCATGCAGCACACAGGAGGGAAAGTGAAGTTTGCAGGCTGAGTAAGCCCTTTACCGCACCGTCCGACCTGCCCGGAGCCGGCGAGCGGAGGCCCCTGTGCTGGCCGGGCTCCCGGCCTGCGGGCGCTGCACCATGGATTGGGAAACAGAGCCTAAAATGGACCCCTTGAAAGCCTGTAGGTTTAGTAAACTCAATTATCTGCTCATTTTTCACTAATTAACCCTTCCTAGATGAAGATGACTGTTGGGGCTGATATTTCCACAGGCGGCGGCTTTATTAAACGAAAGGAAACTCACACGCGGCATTTTTGGTACTCCGGCTGCTCAAACAAACGCGCCGATAAATAAACCGGCCCGCAGTCTCAGCCCGCTTGTTTTTAGAAAGGAAATGGCCCCGTAAGAGTGGGTGCCCACTTCTTTTACCTCACCGCTATTTTTAGCTGAGGCTGCGAAAAATTTCCATCGGAGACCTGCTCCCCTCATTTCCTGGGCAGAGCAAACAGGAAACTCTTCTGACTGAGCCCAGGGAGGTTTTTTGCCTCAAAATGGACCAACCTCACCTCCCGCTGGTTGCTGGCTTGCACTGCAGAGCAGCAACACAGCAAACACCCCACAGATGTGCTTGGTTTGCAAGGATTCACCCAAAAGGCTGGTAGAAGGTTGGTTGGGTTGGGTGAGGGGCAGAGGATGGGAGTTCTGCTGTCCACCATGCTTTTTTTGCCCATGTTCTCTCCGAGGGGCACCAATCTGGTTGAAATCAGGCAATTTCTGGCTGGAATTAGAAAGAGCGAAAGTCTGAGCTGTTAACGGTGGGATTTTTGAGCATGGAGGGATGGATCTTGTGTGGCACAGGGGTCCCTTCAGCTCCCTGCTCCCCCCAAGCACCTGTGCCCACCGCAGCAGACACCCCTACAGGAATAGGATGGAACATTGCAAAAAACATAGATTTTAGCTTCTCAGAGATAAATTCCATTGCATGTAGAGTGGAGGGAGCTTTCAAGCTACTAGTCATAACTACTAAAAATTAATACATGTTCCCCTTCTGAGACGATAAGAGATTGGGCACCTTTTTTTTTTCTAGTTGTTGCGAAGTGGTGAAATAATATATTAAATTGTTAGAAAATTTGGTCTTTTGGTTTCAAGGCAAATTTGTCAAAGTAGATAAACAGTTTCCGAACCGTGGACCCCCCTCCTTGTTGAATCCAGCGCCAAGGAGCTGCATGTGAAATGGAGCCCCAAAACAGGCAGTTCTGGAGTTTTGCACCAAAATGCTCCTATTTTAGGTCTCTCTTAATGGAAGAGCAGCCCAGAGAGAGAATTGTTGTTCCAGGAGATACCAAAGGGTGCTTCAGGCAAATAAGTGTGAAAGGTAGACAGGAGCGAGTGGCCGTTGTGTATAACTTGTAGTATTATCCTGATTTGTTAAACAGAACAAAGTTTTTCAGTGTCCTCTCTTGAGCTTTATGAAGAAGCCTGTCCCAGCCTTCCCAGTGGCGCATGGAAGTTTGCTTATGCCACAATCTACAAACGAACTATAACAAAAATGTAGAGCAAATAGAGTCGACAGAGAGATTTGATTTGCAATCTCTCTGTTTTCAGCACCGTCCACTATGTTTCCTCCAAATCTGGCCTTTCTCTTTCCAAAATATTCTTATTTCAGCCTAACGAAAATGTTAAAATGCTCAGATACTTACACATTTTTGTTTGGTTTTAACCCAGGTAAAGGAAATATCTGTGAAAGCGGGAAAGTGTTGTGTACGTGAGGGATGTAGCATGTACTGGACCCACAGTACCACTTGCCAGCTGTGTTTTTATGGTACCTGAAGCATGCTGAGCACAGTGGAAACCCCCTCTCTCCACTCCTTCCCCTTTGCCTTTCAAAAGTACATAGGCTGGGTAACGAGACTGAAAGTTTTAAGTTTTAATAAAATTATGTTATGAATACACAGGGTACACTTTGAGCTTAACAGCAAACCGCCCGAGGATTGCTTTTACTTCTGGTGATTTTGAAAGTGCTCTAACATTTCTTCCTCTTTTATTTCACAGTTAACGAAATTATCAGGAAGGAATTTTCTGGACTCCCTGCCAGAAACCAGACATAGAAGAAGAGATTTGTGAGACAACTTTTACCAAATCCTTCCATAACTGACCTCTTAGATCCTTCCAGTGCCCCTGCAACCTCCTGCTTCCTTAACTGTTCATCTCAAGGCACCAGTTCAATGCAAGGAACAATGTATTGGCATCAAGCTGACAGCCTTGACTAAGCAACTCGCCACCTCTCTCTGTAAACATCGAGAAGGACACCCTTCCTTTCGTCCGAAGATCGTATTGTTCTCATATAACAGAGCATCTGTCTGAGGAAACTCTTCAAGCCTGCTGCAAAGTATCTGTCTATGTATCGATCCATCTTAGTAATAAGGGAGAAGTGAGATGTCACTCCTGAACGCCGCACAAAGCAAGGGAGGTTATATATTAGTGCTTATTTGGGTGGGGTGGGAAACGGGGGAAGAAAGAGTAATATATTCCATAAAAGAATAACGACATTTTGCGGTTCACTAACAATGACTTGCCCTCCAGGTCTCAAAGCCTTTTTGAGAAGTCTTATTGTTGTAGGAAACTGAGGCAACCCAAGCTTGCTCGGCCTTTATCCGACCTGGGACCAAAAGCCATCTGTTCTGCCTCTGAGCACTGTGATCAGTATTTCAAACAGTAGATGTCTGCTGAATCCAGGAGCTTTCTTCATTTTTCTTGTCAGACTGGAAAGGAATTTGAAGGAGAAGGATGCTCACAGAGAACCAGTGAAAAGAGCAATTCAGCAGTTGTAGCACCTGTCCCAAGGTAAAATAAACCCAGGTAAAACAGATATTAATATATAGGAGTCAGAGTAAATCCAAAGATTTTTTTATGGTCGATCCGTATTAATGTTTAGTCAGTGTATGAACACATCTTAGATATTTTCTCTCTTTGAAATTGTTGCTGTTTCTTTTCATATAGAACCTGCTATTAGCTCATAACTTATCTCATTTAGCAGCTCTAACATTTAACCATGCAAGCGACAGAGGAAAATAATTGCATCTGACAGAAACCATATGTTCCAGCAAAAGTATACACTTACTTACAGTGACCTTGTCTCTTTAGCTTTGCAAAGCTACCAGCAATTTCTGGAAAGGTTAAATTTTCATGTGTGTTTATGTTTTGCTTCATGTGTTAGAATATACTGTACTGGCACAGGCTTATCGTGATGAGAGATAACCGCTGCCACCTGCAGTTGTACAACTAGCAAGTTTATAACGTTTTGGTTACTGCTACCATGGTGTGATTAAAAAGGCATTATGAGTGGATAATCAATGTACAGTAAAAGATAGCCGTAGTATTGTAGGAACTACGTAGTAATTTTTCCTGGTTTTGTAAGTGAGAAACACTGACGTTTTTGGAGAGCGCAGAGCCTGAGCTCTAGTCTAGAACACACAGTGAATCTGTCCTGTTCTCGGGCGCTTCACAGTCAACTTTGCTGAATGTCAATGCATCCACACGCTCACAGCAGGAATTAGGATATACGAATAAAGCAGAGCAGCTGCATAAACCCATTCACAGAAAACAAACAAAAAATGCCCAAATAACTGACAAAAACTTTTTTCTTGCTGGATTTTAAATAGAATATCCAAGATGACCATGAACTTCTTTGCAAATCTGTAGGCGCACTGATGTAATCTAAAAAATCTTGCTCTTATTTGGTGATTGTCCGTAGCAACTGCTTGTCAATAGTCCTCTGTGCGCAGATGAGCAGCTGATCTCCAAGTCAGATCACTGCTCTCCAGCTCCACCAGTGACCTTCTGCAAGGAGCCGCTGCAGCGCGTGTTCACCATGCGCACCGAGGTTTATTGTTCTTTTCTTGCCGCTGTCCCCCATTGATCCTTTAAGCATCTTTCTCCCCTTTTTACTATAAGGCCTACATGTGTATAGCAGACAAGAAAAGTGTGGACTCATTGGAAAGGCTTTTCAGCAACCAAAGGGACCCAGGTAGGCAAAGCCCTGAGCTCCTGCATCTTCTGTCAAAGCAGCTTTGCAGGATGCTCCCATGAAACATGTGCTCTTTCACTGAGCATTGAGATTTCCACTGCTCTTCCCTGGTCCTTTGGACACTTTGCTATAGCGAGGGGGAGAGGAATATATAAATATATATATTTTTAAACTGTTTTACAAGTGCTTTACTTGTGTTTGCAATAGCTGTATTGCTTCCTCATTTTAATGCATAGTTATTAATCTGTATGTGTGTTTGTGTAGGTGCATATACATATATTTATATAATATAACCACACGTGCTTAGCTATATGTGGCTATATTATATATGTATTATTATATGTAACCATCCCTTCCCCCATCACAAACTTGGGTCACGATCCTGTTAGTAGCTCCAGTCAGCCGGACGTACACGGGCTCCTGAAACCAGCTACTGGATCGAGGGTTCATAAGATGTATATAATATAGACTACATTTTAGTGGTTTTATTTACAGCTACACAAGCTCAGGCTGTGCTTCTCTGTCTGCTTCTACATGCAACTGTTAGTTAAATAATACAGCTTTAACCAACCTTATATTTATTAACAGAGAAAGGGAGTATCCTCAGACATAGCGTTGCGCGTTGTTGTTTCTTTTTTAAAAGGAAAAAACGATATGTTAAAATTATATAGCTAGGCTGAAGAACTTAAAAATATACAGTACTAAATTATTTCCTGTTCTTGCTGAGCAGTGTTTTTCCAGTATTAATATTTTTTTTACTTAACACATCTTGCTTGCTGTAGAAGCACTTAGCTTAACCTTGGAAGAGTTAATACCATTTGGTGAGTAATTTGTTCTCACTTTATCTGGAAGATAGCCATATTTGCACATGAGGAAATTCTGTCTTTCCTCAGTTGTCTGAATGTTTCACCACAGTGCCTTCCTGCCATTGTACCAAAGGCCTCCAAATAGATTGTCTACAGGGTGAACAACTCTAATGCATTTTCCATCAAAGTTATACCATGCAAAGTACATGGGGCTGGTTGGAACTCAAAGTTCATCTCGTTTCTTTTTTGTGTGTGTGTGTCCGTGTGCATTTTTTTTTTTTAAACTTCCATTTTTCCATCCACGCTTTGGCTGCAAATACAGGATGAGCTTCAATAAACTTCTGCATCAAATATACAAATATGTAGAATAAAATCATCATTCATGATATGTAAACAGTTTGAGAGTGGAATGGGAGCAGACAGATATCAGGATGATTTTGTTTTGGCAGTTGTGAGTGTTGGAAATACAGTTTGCCAGGAGAGTCATTGCTCGTGAAGATACTTGCAAGGAAGTATGAAGTCTTGTTTTTGTTTTTCTCCATGAGAATGAGCAAAATGTAGGATCCGAACAACAGCGACGGAATGAAAGTGTCTAATGTATGTGTTCTTATTGGTAGAAAGAATGTAGAAGAGCCATGGGTTTTGCACTTGCTTTATTTGTATCCATGTAAATATGTATCACTTCCATTCTTCTTGTAGGAATACGGCATTTTCTGAATGTAGAATATTTCCAAACCCAGCACTATGTTATTCTCTATTGTATAAAATGCTGCTGCTTAATAACATATCTAAAACAGTTCTCAAATTAGCTAGCATGTTTTTAAAGTATATTTTGTAATCCATATCTTTACAAAAAAGTGTCTATGCTTTTTGTCTGACCAAATATGCAACACCTTTTGGAATAAGGGTAGTATTTATAAAGGATCAATTTTCATTTTCTGAGGGTATTAATTTTCTATGCAATTGTTGTTGAACTGTTATTGTCCAAGAAAAAAAAATGCAGTTGATAATTTTTCCAAAGACTTCAAAGACAGCTTTAAACACTTCACAAATGTGTTTCTAAATATTTCAATCTGACTTTTTCCCCTGCATTTCTTTCCAAATTGCTACTTAATAGGGAACAATTATCTGCCAGATGGGATTCGAGAAAATTACTCTTTTAATTTCAAATCTTAAATTGATTCAGATCGTCATAAATTTTGCAATGCTTTAAAAATCATCTGATGTTCCAGTTTGTCTGCAATTCTGAGTGGTTTGCTATTTATATTACGTGTTCGTGTGCAATAGGAAGAGACGCCAACGTTGGGTTTAGACTGAGCGAATTGCACATTCTCCAGAAATCAACTGTTTTCCTTATCATTTACATCGCAGTGATTTCTTACCTGTAAATGTAAGGTACCTATCTGCCATCAAAGTTTTAATTCTTTATTCATCTCAGTTCAGAATGAATAAGCCACCTTTTTTTGAATGTTTGACATAAGATTGACATCTGTCTTTTTTAGTGTCTGCTACTTTATAACTGCAGTGGCAATTTGTTTAACTGTCAGTACCTATGGTCCGTTTGAGGTTTGTTTAGCCATTTTCATTGTTCCTGGGGTCTAAGAAATAAATAAATTGGTACCTTTATTGTAATAAACTTCAAGTGAAGGTGCTGGTGCTGTAAAATATCATATAGGCTGTAAATGAATGGTCATCTGGGGAAAAGTTAGTATTTTGAGTTTCCTTCCGCTAACTCTCACAAAATAGCAAAACTGGGTAGGAACTTCTAGAATGCCAGACTGATAAAGATGAATAAAGAGCGATGTGTTTGCAATAGCCCAGAAATCCACAGATGTGTTGTTGGAATAATTGGTTATTCCAGGATTAAACTGCCATCATTTTCCTGATGCTGATTGGTACCTCACTGCAACACAAGTGGTGAGACCTGGGAGCAGAGAATTGAGGTACAGCCTCAGTCTTAATAATGGTGGCCTAATTGGGACTTACCTAGTTGTGTGTGTAATTATGAAGTGATCCCCGCTCCCTGAAGTCCAAGCCTCCTTGCTGAAGCCATACCCTGTATGTTTATAGCTACACGAGTGAGCAATTGTCACATAAATCATCCCAACAGATGTCTTTTTAATCAAATTGTTTGTTCAAAAGCCTAACTTTAAAAATTGGAAAGGGGTTTATATCATTCACATTCCTACAACAACATTGTTAACCTCCAATTTAATGATTTTTTTTTTTTGCTATCTGTAAAATATTTTTATATATTGCCTGTACTATGGTAGTTTAGCAATAAATGAAAGGATAACAGCTGCTTCATGAGTGTTTGGTCTATTCTTATATACCTTTGTCATCTTTGCTAAACTAATATCAAGTGGGTGAGTCTTGTCCTCATCACCCTCCTAAATACTCACAGCACAAGGATTTCTGAGCACGGAGCACGTCTTTGTGCTTTGCGTCAAGATCCCATTCAGGTTCTGTAGATGGGACAGATTGATTCATACAGTGACAATTTTATGAACTTCTTCATTTTCTCTTATTGTCTATTCCCCCTCATTTAATTTTCTGTTCCTGGCAGCACCGTCCCAATAAAAAGCACTAAACAGGCCTCACCAGCAGGTACTCCACAGTTTTCACATTAATTACCACCTGTGTAAACGCCCAGCTGCAGCAGCATATGCTTTTTAGAGACTGGGGATGTGCTGCATTTAATTTTTGTTCATTTAAAGCTTAATTCTGCATTTCTCTGCTGAAGACACTAAAAGATACATTTTTCATACTGCTGTGCTGGAAGAATGCCCAGAGCCCATTATGTCTCCATAAGAGTCGCGTTTATACAGTGTACAATTAAAGACATTTACCTTAACAAAAATCAATATTATCCTTTGCATTTAAAAAGGGGGAATTCAAACCATATTTGATGCATTTGTTGGACGCAGAGCAAGCGCTTTGCTTTGCTAATTCACAAAAGCCTCAGAGCAAGCGCCATGTGGAAGTTCTTAACTCCCAGTACACCATACAAAGGCTGGGAAGCTCATAAACCAGACAGGCTTCGCCAACAAAGAAGCTGTTACTGGCTGGGAGAGAACATTTTATGATGAGCAAATATATGGCACACAGGATTTTAGCTTTATTCAGCAACAGGAAAATTTAAGTAACTTAACCTGGAAATTCCACTGCTGAGGGCTGAGAACTTGAGCACCTGAACTGATACTCTGGCTTTAATTTAGATTTTGGGTCCAAATTAAAAGATTACAATAGTACCCCAGACTTTTAGTCTTAACAGGAAATTTCCTGGATTTTGTAGACTTAGGTCACTCCTTTATACCCCTTCAACACAGCTGACTTTTTTTCCCAGGTTTACTTTTCATGGTAGCAGCAAGGAAGAAAAATTAATGTGTCTAATGAACATCTGGGTTTTGTATGAGAACTTGCTTGCTCCATTGTGTAAATATGTGATTTACAAGCTTAAAAAAAAATAACCCACACCGTAATTTATTCAATTTAAGAAGCTGCCTTTCAGCTTCAGACCAGCTTATTTTCTAAATACATCATCACTGGCTTGCTCAGGTGGCCACACTCAACTGGCTGCTGCTAAGGGATCTGCGCAGGAGAGATGAGCTCCCACCCACCACCATCCCCATCATCTTCCCTGTCCCTGCTCAGCTCCTGTGCCTTAGCACAGAACATTTATCTCACCTACCAGGGCCTTGAATTATTTGTATTTAGGGCAGGGAAGGCCGCAGCACAGGATCTGAGCTCCTGCTAAACTGAGGGCAAGGCTGCGGGCACAGCAAAATTGCTGAGGTTGTGAGGAACCTCAAAGCTCGGGGCAGGGGAAGGTGGGAGAAGCCGCGGGAGCTGCGCTGCACATGAATTGGCCAAATGCAGGCACTAGAGGTGACCTCTAGAAGGTAGAACCAAAATTGCAGCTGTAATCAAGCAGGAGCACACAGAGGCAGGCCAGAGCAAGGAAGGCAGGCAAGTAAAATATACCTGATCTCTATCTGCCTCTCAGCAAGAAATATCAACAGTAAAATGATGTAATTTTGTGAGCATTGCAGTCTATGAACTACGAGAGCTCACGCCACTCAGGGATTTTGGATGAAACAGACTTTCAGGCTGGGCTATGGGGAGGAAGCAGCCAATGTTCATCATTCCAGCCTTGTTTTCTTCAGAAAACAAGCTAAAAGCATCACAAACCTTCCTTGACCACCTGCAGCACAACTGTGGGAGTGTCCGCAACTGAAGAAGTAATTTCTAGGCAGTATTAACTGCTCCAAGGGCAAGGCTGTTCCTTGGGCCCTGGATAGTGCCCAGCAGTAAGAAACCACGGCATAATGCAACGTTTGGCATAATCTATGCTACGTCTGAAGCCACTTGCTTTAACTCTGCCCTTTATATACCAGAATACATACCTGCTTCTAGCTGAAAAACTACAGCCTGTTTGGGGAAGGATGCGCAGTCAGAGGTGACGGCCGCACGTGCTGCATGGCAGGTGAAGGAGCTGGATGGAGTTTTCATCCATTCTCTGGGAGCATGTGCAGGAAGGATGAACATGTGTTACAGGTTCACTGCAACTACCAGCAAACTTTCCCCACCTAAAGTAAAATCAAAGGGTTTCCAGCATAAGAAAAACATCCATGGGAAATGAGGCCTTGTTAGAGTCATTTACTTACCAGGAGAGCTGTTAATGCTAATTCCCCAGACTTTCCAGGCTGATTTATAATAAAGCAGCTTCCCAGCACAGGCATTTCTCATGTCTCCAGCACAGCAATCTGCTCAGGTGCTGTACAAGGACCTCAAGAGCAGCACAGCCACTGGGCCACCCCAGGGGTGACACATTGGCCACACAGTCTGCACCGTGCTGGGAAAAGCACAAGAACGTGACAGTGATGGGACCCTACAGACTTTCCATGTCACTGGCTACAATTCAGTCCAAGTCAAGCTCCATTGACCGGGACGTTATTTCTCCTCAGAGGGAGAGTAAGGACTCAGCTTTGACCTGCTCCCTCTGCACACTCTTAATATCCCAAACACTTAATGAGGCAAGATCACTGGTGAGATGAATAGTCCTGAGGCTTAAGTTAGCCTGAGCAAATTTTTCATGGAGCCTTCACTTAACCTTATGAAAGATGAGCAGGGTCAGGAAAACCTTCTCAGGTGCCTGATTATATCAGCAGGAGCAAGCCACTGAAATGTAAGCCCAACAGATGTTTAATTTCTAAGCTTTTTCATGTTAAGCTTCACTAAAGGAAAAGGGAGCAGAGACATTTTGAGTTTGAATCTGCCGTGGCTAGTTCAGTCTACCATTAGCACAGGAGTGCCTTTCTTTCCTTGCTTTTTTTTCTCCCAATTCTAAACTCAAACAGGTCTATAAATCAGGATTCTCTTGCAAGAAACCATACTGGCGTCATTTACCTTTAAAAAAGACCATATAACATAAGAAATAAATAGAAGAAATAAATGTAATCGAACCATGCCCACATATCTTACATTTTCTAGGCTTTTATACGAGAATGGGCTATGTAATACTTTGCCTTAAAACAGCACTGCTCTCTCTAGGCTGCAGGCTGGGGCCAAAGCAAAGTCTATATAAAATGTACTCTTTAGGCTGCACAGAGGGTTGGTGTTTGGTTCTTTTTTCCCTTAGCAAGAAAAAACAAAGTCTGGGGAAATCCAGTGAAGGGTTTGCTGCAGCACAGAATGTCACTGCCATCTGCAGGGAAGGCACGCTCAGCGCTGAGCATGGACCCTGCAACCCTCCCCACGGCCCCCATGGGACACCACTCTGTGGAGACCCTCCCCATGGCCCCCATGGGACACAACCTGTCGAGGTTTGATTGCGAGGTGACAATAAAACCGTGGCAGATGTATTGTTAACCCCCTCTCGCCCCCTTCTTTGCCTTTAACCCCTCCATCTCCCCCCTTCCTACTCAGGACAGGAACGGAAAGAAGGACAGAGAGAAGAGAGTTGGAAAAATTAAAAATGTTTTACTAATGCTACCAATAAAAATAGAGAAAATAATAAAAAATATACAAAACCAAACTGCAGGGCCGGCACCCGAAGTCCTGGACTGGACTCTGCAGCCAACCGGAGCTGGATTCAGTCTCTCACTAGGCCTCAGTTCGCAGGGACAACTCACAAGGTCCCCTCCTAATGTCGGCCATAAGGAAAAGGGACAAGACGCTCGTGATCTCCCACTTTCATAAAAAGTATCATGTGAATGGGATGTAATACTTAGTTGGTCAGTTTTTGGTCACCTGTTTCTCGTTGCCCCTCTCGCGAGATGTCCATCCAGGCTTATCAATGACCTCGCATACCATCGCTATGTCTACCAAAACATGTATCTAACTTTCAGGAGTGTGCATTTAATAAGAAGGCTTTAGCTGACAGGCAAATTCACTAAAAGAGAAACTCGTTTTTAACAAAACCAGGACACCACCCCACCGAGCCCCCCGTTCCCACAGGGCAGAGCTGCAAGGAGCAGCACCCAAGGGTGGCTCACAGGCTCCAGCTCTCAGGAGGGACTGAGGAACAGAACCGGCTGGAGGTGATGAAAAGGCAAATTCACTTCTGAATGAGATTAACCTGTCAGGTGTTTTATAAGCAATCAGAGTCAGAGGCTGACCTGGCAGGAGCTGACTGTTAGACTCACCCATTCAGCCCAGCCATCACTTTATCCAGAGCATTTTTTGGTGGTGAAGGAATCCAAGAGCAACAAAAAGAGAAGAGTACTGAAATAGTATTGGTAGACTCACCAGTGAGTGAATGTCTGCAAGTCAAGATGTCTCCTTTGAAGAATTATGCACAGTATTGTGCTTGTGACTATTTAGCAGGACAGTCCACATGGTTATTCTTTGGAAGACATGGTGGTTTTCTAGCCAGTAAACTCCTACACTTATCAGTGCATCCCATTTTCCATGTGGGAACATAAACCAGAAGACCCTCTGCATATGCTGTCAAGCGCACAGAAATCAAAACATTCCAAAATTTTAAACATTTTAAAATTACAAAATTCCTTGGTTTTATCCAGTGTTTTTTCACCCACACAGCACAAATTTCTCAAGGAAATACTATAACCTTGTTTGTACAGATGGCAAACTGAGGCACAGGGAAGGGACTCATCCAACGCCCCAGCTCCAGCAACCGCGATGACAACTGTGGACACAATCCAGCTATCAGAAGCCTGAGCCCAGGTCAATATCCCTGCTCCTCTTCCCCCAAATTCCTGAAGGTGGCTGCCAGCATCTCGCCCAGAGGAGCGAGCCCTGGGGAAGGTTGGGTGCTGGCTCCACGCACTGACCAGCAACCATCGCACTCGAGTCCCATAGGGCTGGCTGGCACAGAAACTGCAGTTCACATGGACATTGTTGCTGTTGGCATGGGGCATCTGGTTCTCCAGAAGGAGAAACACCACCCTGTTATTCTGCTGTCCCTCCTTTCGGATTTATGGATCCCTCTAAGCTACAAGTGCAAGGTATTCACTTCATTTATGGTATGTGGTAGAAGTGGGATTTCAAGAATGGACCAAATACCTTCTACTTTTGCTGCAAAGACAGCAAATTCCACATTTCTTTCCTTTCCAACAGGTACAAAATTTGCATACTAATAAAGAAGTCACTGGATAGTTGTTTTGAGTGGAAATTCAAGGAATATTTTCCACCCTGTAATAACATGGTTTCAATGATCAATGTTCAATCCCAGATCTTGCTGTTTTAGAGGCTGGGATTACACTCCCTGTATATTGACTCATTTGATTTCAGGCTTAACCATTTGAAGATTTTTCTTTTCTCTCAAATCATATTGTGGGCATTAGTCTGGTCCTTAATGAAGAAACATCGATGTCACCAGTACATCAGTAATCCCAGATGGCAGCAGGGAGGCCCACCCTGTTGTAGACCCAGCTCAAAACCTATCGGCACTCCAGGCAGGTTGAATTTTGTCCCACTTAGGCTGAGGGCTGGTTCCAGCTGTGTTCCCACTATGGGAAGGAGAAGACTGGGGGTGAGATGACACGACAGAGAGGACAGCAGCAGAGCCAGCTCTGCCATCAGAGCTCTGGGGCATCGGGCAACCTGCCTTGCTTGGCTTTGCCCATGGCCAGGACCAGTCCTGCCCAAAACTATCCAGAAGAGAGCCGCTGGTATGGAGCCCTCCACACGCCAGATGAGCCGCTCTCTCGGCTGTCCAGCTGGAACCCCCGACTTGCTCTGTGCTTACCTGCAGCGTTCCTTAAATCCTACATCATTAAGCGGTCGCATTTTTCCTGTTCATCTTTGTGCAATTTAAAATATTCCTCTCCAGAGCACTGAGCCTCTGAGATGTACGAAACCTCTCTGAATAGTCAATACTGTCTCTATGTTTGCGGTGTTGCACATCAGCACAGAATCTGTCCACTGATAGCGTCAGGCCAGGGTTTTCCCAAACCTTTTCTTTCACTTCGCTGTTAAAAGAGAAAAGGGGGAAAGAGGGAGGGGAGAGTTCATCCCACAAAGCATATTTCTTGGTTGCTGAGAGACTTCAAATCTCCCTAATGAATAAACACAGTGCACTTAATTTTGTTTATGAAAACAGACTTATTGTGATGGCAAAAAGCATGAGTCAGCGCCCTGAGTGCAGGGGAGCGCAGCAGCTGCAGACACTCACCAAAGAGCAACGCCTCGGAAACCAGAACAACTCTCATCTCAACCGGTGCCAAGAGATGCAATTTGTCCTTTAACAAAAACCACCAGGATCCAGGGAGTGGAGAACGCTTCCTCACGGCCTGGCAATGGGCTGTTGAGCACGTATTGCCATTGCTATGAAAAAGCTGAGAATTTGTGAATGAGCGGCGTGTGCCAGCTGACTGCACGCACCCTGCCCAGCGGCATCCCAACGGTGCTCTTGATGAAGTTGGCCTGAGCCTCGCTTGTGAATTTGGGCTCCTGGGTAACAGCTCCAGAGCTGCTGAAATACAGCAGAGAAACAAGAGGGAAGGTAGATATTGGAGCCCCACAAGGAAGATGATTTGCTGATTCCAAGCAGCACATTCTCCATCCACCTCTGCGTCCCCTCTGATATTTCTTGGCGTTTATTTTGCTTGGACAAAACGAGCAAATTGGGATCTGAAACCATCACTGTGGCTTCCTGGCCTGATGAAGGTCCTCAGGCTTCAAGTAAGTGCAGAGGGAACACTATTTCCTTTAACTCATTTTACTGTCTGTACTCACTTCTGATACACATTCCCCATCTTCTAAAGGAGAGAGTTAAGTGTACAAAATGCTCACACCACAACATGCCTTTAAGGGACCCCAAGTTAACAAACACATTGTCCTTCTCACTGCAGCGTCTGGTGGTCTCACCCTGCCACCAGCACCCTTGCAGACTGGGGCTGATTAGATCTTCATCTAGTCCTCAGCATTTTACTGGCGCTTCATAAATAATGCCAGCCCTTCCTTCAGATCGTGGGTCTTTTATTTTCCTTCCTCAGTTTCACTGATGTAAATCTGCCATGTATGCACGAGGCTGTGCCATGGTGATGAATGATGCTGAATAAGGACCCACTTAGCCAATTTTCACTGTACAGAGTCTCATTGTGCAGAGGAGGGTTAACACACAGGGCTCTGTTCAAACAAAATGAGGTAAACAGAAGTTCAACGCTTTTCCTTCCTTCCTCAAATTAAAAAAAAAAATAAAATAAAATAAAATAAAAAAATCTGAAGGCCAAGCATGGAGGAAGGAAAGACATTTCAATTGAAAACCTAAAATTGCTCATCCTATATCAGTGCCTAGGTCAGATATGCAGGCAATGTACTGGACATGAGCACAAACCACATCAAGAATAAGGTTTGTAGGTGACACAGGGAAGCCAGCCATAGATGGCACCACATGCACTGCAGAGAGCAGATCAAGCTAACCAATCTCCCTAAAAATGTCCCCAAAAGGGGACAACAGCAGCATCAACCAGCACATCCAGCTCCCCTCGGTATTTGATACCCCGCACAAACCAGGCTGCCATTGCCATCAGCTGCTGGGTAACCAAAACCACCACAGCCACACACTCAGCCTCCAGCTGGTACATATTTTTAAACACACACCTACTGGGACTGACCCAAAAAATTAGGGTAGGTAAGAAATTAGCAGGTTTTCCATAAAGAGAGTGTAGTTAATATCTTTGCTGGCGAAAAGAAAACTAAACAGAAAAGAATAACAGATTTTAGCTCTGGGCTATCCACTATTAAGGGACTTTTCAAGCTTTTGCCATTTAGCAGAAGAAAGCACGGACTGATGAATAGATGAAGATTGTACTTTGCCCTATGACCACACAGTCATTTAGTATTTTCAACTACTTAAACTAGTTCTCCAACAAGTCGAAACTATTGCAGCAATCACAACGTGCTTGCTAGCAGAGGAAAGCAGAGGAGGGATGCAACTCCTGGATTTTCACCGCTGAAGCCTACACTATTGAGTTGAAAAATCACCAGCTATAGAAAATATGCATAGAACAATCTCTCTAAAAACGAGTAAAACTCCTACAGGCTGAAAGGTCAGATTAATCCTATGGAAAAGTTTGCACAGGCTCAGAGATCTCAGCAATACAGATTCTGGGAGCCCACAAAGTGCCTTCGGCTCTCGGTGACACGCTGCTGTGGTCACAAAGGGTATAATATACAAACAAGCTGACAGAGGGAGATTTTTACACTGGTTTTGCACTAGCACAGATTTAAATACAGGTACAAAGCACCGAGATGGGAGTGCTAATTGCTCACAGTGCTACTGCTGCGTTGTATTAGTTGCTTTCATATTTTTTCTTTCTCAGTATAATTGACTTGCCCTCTCTCTCATGCAGCCAATGCCCCTAACCCATTTTCCTCATATTAAAAGGAAATTGTAGTTTCAGAGTGTTATTCATTCAGCACCTTTCAACAGTAACTGTATGTTTGTGTTACGTATCAAGTTGAGCCTTGGATAAATAAAACACAGCAAGTAATACAAGAAGTCCTTCTGTAGACTTGTTAGTCACAGGTCAGTGCTTTCTTTCACTGTAATTCATGGAAAAAATGCCATAAAGAAGTGAAAACTCTGTGATCCAAGACCTTTTCCTATTTTTGGTACCCAAAGCTTAAGATGGTTGAATCACAGACGAATTCTTTTCCAGTTCCTTTGAAGTTTCTGATTAAACAATGACTTTTCATGTATATTCAACACTAAACCAATTCTTTATCTGCCACAATGGCAGCAAATGGGAGAAGATGTGACAGGAGCCCAAACAAATGAGTTCAAAACCTGTGGAAATTCCTCCCCTAGTTCTCACCAAAGTGGAACTTTTCTGATTCCCTGGCTCCGGAGCCCAGGGCGCAAGGGACCCGTCTCCCTGCAGCACCCGGACACCTCGAGGACCTGGAAAGGTCTCGGCCCTTCAGAACAGTCAGACACAAAGTACTAATACAAAGAAATAACGGTGAATAACAATTTCCCCATAATATCCATTTGAAATAGTCTGTATCCAAAAGTACTTACAATTCAGGGGGGGGAAAAAAGTCTATTAAAAACTAGTTCTGTGGTACTAAACTTGGCTCAAATCAGCCCCTTAAAAACAAACAAAAAATCCCTAAGCACTGTAGATGAGTTGGCTTTTCACCAACCGAGGCTTGATTGAAAATCAAATGCAGATGTGAACTGAAAAAAAGCGGCAACTTCAGCTCTCGGAGCAGCGGCTCGTTGTTGGCACGCTCCGCAAAAGTATCAGTGTAAACTGGTACCGTCTGGACCGCGCCGTAGCCTTCGTGGCAATTATGCAGCCAGAGTGTTCTTGCTGTCCCCATTAAGATAAACAGTGCTCTCCACAAGAGAAAGGAGGGATTAAGGCAAGCAAAAATAGTTAAATAAAAGGACTCAGATGGGAAAGCTTCGTTTTCTTACAGCTAAGGGGTATGTGTGCAACTCGGTGTGAAGAGTGAAAGAATAAGCCAAGAAATTCATCCTCTGCCTTTTCCCTGATGATGCTCCACCAGCCCAGCCTGCAGCCACCCACCGGAGAACAGCACCAGGCTGGAAAAGGGGAAGACAAGAACACTGAGCGGTTTGAAACTCCTTTAAAAAAAGAAACGAAGAAGGAAGATTGATGATAAAAGATGTTTTGTGCTGTACTGGCAGAGGAGCAGAATTGATGATGTGATGAGTCAGTTCCCTCTCCAGCATTAACAATCCTCAACATGCATCTTGCAAAAGCAGCCTCTGTTCGGGGTCCCTGACTCTGACAGCAGCAATACTTCCCTTGGGACCAGCATGTCTTCTCTCAAACTTAACTCTTCTTTCAGGGGAAGAAAAAACTACCCCTGCACCATTACAAATTATTTGAGGGGAGGAGGGCCTGCTTGAGTAGCTGGTTACCCTTCAAGGCAAGAGAGAACATTTTGTATCAAAATAAATTTCATGTGAAGGATCCTATTTGTTGCACAAAATTCAGCCAGTTCTAGCTTGCCATACCCAGAAATCCTAAGAGAATTAAACTTGAAAAATTGAAAATCTAATCCATTTCCACATGCAGAATTGAACTTTGCAGGATTCTCTCCCGCACACCCAAACTCAACTCTCCCTCCCTTGTGCAGGATGCTTGCGGTGCCTATCGCACCGCTGACACATCGCCTCTTGGCAAAGAGATGCACTAAACGAGACTTGACTCAGAGACCTGCTCACCAACAGCAGCAAAAATTCCCCTCAAAGTTTCCTACAGAAGCAGAGCCAGAAGGTAACTCTGCCTTTCTTGATTAATTCTCTCTGGAGAGTGAGAACTTGGAATGTCTCTGCAATACTGCATAGCTGTGTGGTTTTTAAAAGAAAATAATTAAGTCTGTAATAACATATAGCCCCAGAAGCATTAGTTTTCCTCATTTTGTCCAATTTATCTACAACAAAATAATCTGAGAACAGAAATACCGCTAAAGCAGAGAGAGTGGAAATAAGATTCTTGCATTAGAAAACCATTCACCAACATGGCCACGGATAAAATATCAGCTCTGCTTCATGACTCATCTCTGAATCTATAACTATTTAAATACCAAAGTACTTTGAATTTTATGTGGTCACAAAAAATAGCAACAGGCAATTGAATTCACATCCTCAATGTGCAATACTGTATTAAGGAAAGCTCTCCACTCAGCCATCTGCTTTCTCTTCCCCCTTTTTCTCATTTCTTCATCATATTGGATTCCTACCTCCTTTTTCTCCCAAGAGAGCATCCAACCCCAAAAAGCACTTGCAACTTTGCAGAACCATATTGGAAGAAATGTGGAAATATTCTTTGAATTTTCACAGGAACAGCCTTCACACTCTTTACACAGCAAGATGCTGCGCATTTCTTATTATAAAGAAACTCTTTGAAGCTATCTCCATATTGTTCAGCCACCACAGTTATCAGCCCCAGCAAAAGAACAAAGATAGCACTAATTAATAGCTGTGGGACTCTAAAAATGAAGATTTTTCCCTGCTTTTGACTCTGGTATCTCCTGGAATATCTGCACAGAGTACCAGCTCCTGCATGCTCGTGCTGGGGCAGCTACCAAAGTGACTCTGACCCCTCTGCACGCTCAAATCCCACCTTGAAACTTCCTTCCTGACCACAAGAGGTGAATAATAAATGCATTTTTCTACTCCAAAAAAATTGATTACAGTGACTGTACCCTTAATTGTTCACTTAGAGCCACCAGGCACCGTGCAAGGCTCTTGTTCGGAAACCAACCAGATCCCCAGATTTCCTGTAAATTGCTCCCTGTGCCCCAGGTGTGGGGCTGCCTGCGGTTGGTTTGTCCTGGCATCGGTGTGCCAAGGTGTCCATACGTTCTACAGGCTGCTGCCAATGGCACAAGGACTCAGCTTTCCCCACGTGGTACCTGGGAATGAGAAGATGGAAGCGGACATGGAGAAGGCTGAAACGTCTCTTCCAGGTGTGGAGGAGCTGCTGAGGTGGGGACAGGCCAGGGACAGCGTGTGGAGGGCGCTGGGATTGAAGGTCACCAGACATCCTTCTCTCCATCCTTCGACTCCATTTTGCTCGCAGACTTTGGGCACTGCAGGCAGATACACAGTATGTTATGGTCCACAACCATCCTTCCATCAGCAAGGAAACATGCTGGCTTCACTCTTTTAATAACAATAACAGTTGCTAAACCAGCTTCAGATCTTTACAAGCCTGCAGTCTTCAAAAGAAAAAGAGAGGGAGTTCAATTTGCAGTTAGGGACCTATGAATACCCAGGTTTGTTTCTGTGGGGGAGACCTGCAGACACAGTCCGGAGGAGAAAAGCTCTGTGAGTGCAGTGAGGAGGAACTGCTGGGTCAGGGCTGGCTGCAGCTCAAAGCAAAAGTGTCATAAAGAAAACAGAAAGAAATGGACCTTTAAAAAAATCATAATTAGTATTATTATCTTGACCTGTTAACTCTTCAGTGCTGAGCTCCTTCTCCAATTTGAACTTACAAATCTACACAGTGTTAATGTAAGATTATAATCACTCATAATCACAGACACCCCAAAATGCAGGCACTATTGCAATGTCCTTCTGTGGGCCTGGAAGTCCTGCATAAATACTGTTTCACCTGCGCTAACACACTTTGGTTATTTGATCTCAACGAAATAGGGTGGTGCCATACATTTTGAAGAGCCAGCTGGTTTATCAGTAGGCAAGCCACTAACAAGGCCCATTAGCACAAACTAATTAAAAGCCAGGAGTCCTGGCTCACACTCCTTCCTCTCCCAGCTGGAATCTCTGCCTGATCAGGCTCCTTCTCCTCATCCTGACACTGCAACATCAGAGGTCTCTCCCAGCCCTGTAAGTAACCATTGCTGCACAAACCCTGGATTTCCTAGTTTATTCTTTCCATCATGTTCACTTGGTTTGTGTGGGGGTGTATTCAGACCCTTGCAGCTGAAATACTCCAAATCTCCCTTTCCTGCCCCACTGCACATGGGGGGTACCTCTCTCTGACCCACCCCTGAATCCTGAGCTTGGACAGAGTGCCAGTGCCTCATAGGTGGCCCCTCAGATAACCAAGGCTTTAAACTGACATAGAAAGGACCGTCTGGATTTCTAGTCGCCTGGATTATGCAAAAGATCTCCTTCCCCAAAAGATGACCTGAGGGAGCCTGATCTCAGAGCCTGCCTCTGCGTGATGAGCACAGGCACATGGGGACAAGCTCCATGACGGGCAAGTTTCTGTCCCTTTGGCTAGCGACTGGCCTGGTGGTCATTTGAGTCTGGTATGAACACAAAGTGCTTCAATCCAAGTTTGGGATTCATGCTGGAAAACTGAAGCCCTGTACACACAGCCCTGTTTTCATCTGATCTACCCAGGCTGTGCTGATGAGAGCCTGGGTCTGTACAAAGACACCCATTTTGCTCATATTCTTCCCTCAAGACACAGCTAGAGCTGGACTTGAGCCTGTGCCAGAGCTTGCATGAAAGCAAGCTGCTCATGGGCAAGTCTGGGCCTGGAAACGGACTTTAACATATGGTCCATTAACAGCATAAGCATATCTCAAAAACTGGGTGATCTGGCTCTTCTGAGCTTGATGGCTGCTGATCCTGAAACCTAAAGATAATCACTTCAATGGCAATAACTTTAGCAGAACCTTCCAGCTACTCTGGAGCTGGATTTTGAGCCTTTCTCCTGTTGCCAGAAAGGACCTTAGCACACATGCTAAACCCAAAGCCTTTCAGTTCCTTTGCTGTGAAGCTCTGTCCTGCATTGGAGCAGCCTGGGCCAGAAACCACTTGCCAGCTCCTCTAGCATGCCTGAGGCCTCCACCCAGAGAGATTTAGGTCCTTTTCTACAACATCTGGAGAGGGACCTTTTAGAAGGATATGTGGTGATAAGACAAGGGGTAATGGCTTTAAACTCAAAGAGAGTAGATTTAGATTAGCTATAAGGAAGGAATTCTTCACTGTGAGGGTGCTGAGGCACTGGAACAGGTTGCCCAGAGAAGCTGTGGATGCCCGATTTCTTGAAGTCTTCAAGGCCAGGTTGAACAGGGCTTTGAGCAACCTGGCCTAGTGAGTGGAAGGTGTCCCTGACCACGACAGGCGTGTTGGAACTGGGTGATCTTTAAGGTCCCTTCCAACCCAAACCATTCTATCATCCGTTAGTTCTTACTTGTTTTCTTTTAGACTTCGGATATCTGTCAAGCCCTGTGGCTCCACCATTTATCTCCCAGGTGTCAAAGCATGGATCCAGCTGGAAGCACCTGCAGTATTCCTGATGCCACAGGCACTGTAAGAGAACATGTGTGTAAATTTCGATCAGAGTGCTATTTCAGCACCAGGTCTTATCAGTCATAACCACCCTGGTTACATCCCTACCTTCTAGAGACGGACACAACATCTATGTTGCTCCCTTCATCTTTTTCTAAGGGAATTCATGACATCTGTGATACATTATCAGTCTTTTCAAAGAAACGTTGTCTACATTAAGTAGAAGTATTTAATTAGCACTTCATTTAGAACATGTGGTACAGTTCACAGTTCCATTTTGGGCCAGAAACTATTTTCAAGGGTGGGTGGAAAACAGCCGAAAATACCAGGGGGGGCAGTGTAGTTTGCAACAGCCACTTACCGCTTATTTCTGTTTTCACATTACTGCCGACTTCGCAGGGAAGCCGCCATAGTTTGTAGCCCTGGTGAACTGAAAACAGACCCTGAAAGCAAATACACAACAAAACAAAAGTCATAGGAATGCCACGTGGCACCTCAATCCTATTTCTCACCTGTAAGTGCTCTGCAGGTGTCAGGTCCTTCAGGAGGAGATGGCTCCGGTGCTGCAGGTCTGTGGAGCCAGAAGCTCCTTCCCTGTGCACCCCCTGTCCGGACACGCGGCCGGGCGCTGTGCCGAGTTCTGCCTCACCCAGGGGAAGCCCCGATGATTCAGACAGCCCTCTGAGTCACCGTCCCCCCCGGGAGAGGCTGATGTGTTGCTGGCCAAAGCCACAAACAGTTTGTAAAGCCCAGCTGTGGGCAGTGCGTGTCGGGGTGGTGTCACCGCGTCCCCGAGCCAGCAGGTAGCTCACCCAGGCTCCTCACTCCCCCTCCCAGATACCCAGCCTGAGTCCCACATGCATGACCTAGTTCTAAGTAATTTTAAAAACAAAACCCTGCAGTATCATTTAATGGAACTTGCCCATCATTTTATCAGTTGCTATGAGGACTGAGTGATTCAAGTGTCCATATTGGCCTAAATATTCCTCTTTGGAAGGACAGCCAAAGCCTCAAATGTGAGCTTCTTGCCAAGACTGAGAGCAAGTCGAAAGACACCTTACAGACAGATAAGAGCAAAACCATCGCACTAGAACTGCTGGAGTGATCCAGCTATGTATTTCACCTTCCTCAAACTAAAATCTTGGCCTCTCTGGCCTCAGACTTTTGCATCTGCTTGAATCTCAAAATGTAGCTACCTAGCACCTTCCTGGTGCCTACAATACCTCCTCCCCCCCCAAAAAAAAAAAACAACAAACCAACCTGTTACATGTGGCAAATATATTGTAATATCAGATAAAATCTCTATAAGTCTTTCTAAACACTATAGCGAAAGGAAAAGCCCAAGAAGCAGAGAGCTTGTGTGGTTTTACACATATATGCACACACATTTATCTATTTGTGTCTATAGATGTATAAATATATCCATTTTAATATATGTATATGTCTGATAAAAATTCTCCCTTGGCTGTGTGCAACTGCTATTAAAATCAATGTGACTCTGTGGTGAATATACACATGCAATTATTGATCATCACATATGTTTTCTGTGCAGCGTTGGAACCATTTTCTATACTGTAGCAACATGCAAAAGCTTTCACTGCTGCAAGCGACAGCGGTAATCTATTTTTCACATTTAATTCTGTTAGCGTATTTCCTTCAGCTATCAAAATCTACAAGAATACAGCCATTATCATCCAGTAAACACCGGGGATAGTAAATGGCACGATTCACAGACAAGCAGGACTGCTGTTATTTCGATGACGAGAGAGTCGCACAAAAAATTTAAATGTTAATACTAGATGGAGGGCAACACACATCTCTGGAAGAGATTTCTGATTTCCAAAATATAGCTAACAGAACACTGCTGCAAAATCTACAGTTCAGGCTATAAAACAACCTTCTGAGACTCGTATTTCATACTCTGGCCCTCACTGCCAAAGAGTTTATAGCTGTCTCCATCCCGCATGTGTACAGCATGCGCTCCTGGAACCCTGGAGCCGCGTTTGTAAAGCAGACGCTCCACAGCTTTCCTTCCCGCAGGCACTGATACCTGTGTACATGTCGCTATACAGGCTTCTTCTTTGGTAGGAAGTTCTGAACACACTATTATTACAGGCACGAACTTAGATTTCCTTTGAAAATGCAGTCTATAATGTTTCATGAGGTAGAACTTCTAATATTGTATCTAACGCTGGGAAGCGTCGTCCTCTGTAGTGGTATTCGAGCTCACGCCTCTTTGAAGGCTGTTGTGTTAAGGAGCTGTTCTGTGCCTCATGGGGTTATAGATCTCACAGCAGAATGTAATTTAGTGACTCTGCTCTAGCAAATTATAAAGCCCACGTCAGCCTCTGGTCTGACACGGTGCGGTGAGCAATGTGTGCCACCGGGACAGCTCTCCTGGGGGCTCAGCAAATTCAAAGGTTGGTCCCAGTTTGACAAAATCTAAACGCAAAAGGTGTTTGTCCTGATATTTGCAATTACCCTGACTATGTGTCTGCCACAGTAAAAGCAGTTGGAAAAGGCTAAATTTGCTTTTTAGAATTACATAAATCAAATTACATACACAAACTCCTGGGAAAAGCGTGGCTGTTCGGCTCCAGCCGGCTCTTGCAGAAGTCAATAACCGAGTGTGAACGTTAACAGATGCAGGATCAGCGCTTCAGCACTGAGCATCCCCGCGGCTGCTGCCGCGCAACTGCGGCAAAGGGAGGAGTTGCCTGTTGGGAGGAAGCAGCACATGGAGCTTCTTGGGGAAGCAAGGATGAGGAAAGTGTATATGAGGGGTCTCACGGGGAAAAAACTTTGATTTACATTCTCTGAAGAAACAGAGATAGGACATAATGAGGAGAGAGGAAAGACATCTTAGGCCGTGATTCTGCTGGCTTTCCTTCTCCTCTCCGCATATTCCCTGGAAGGTTTCCTGGTGGCACAAACTGCTTCATGT
Source organism: Streptopelia decaocto (assembly GCF_964273445.1). Taxonomy (NCBI): domain Eukaryota; kingdom Metazoa; phylum Chordata; class Aves; order Columbiformes; family Columbidae; genus Streptopelia; species Streptopelia decaocto. The sequence goes on from NC_138669.1 coordinate 12,646,559, forward strand.
GTCTCTTGTTTATTTTTGGCCTGGATAACTTCCTCTGGAGCCAACCCAGCCCCTGTTGGGAACAGAAGATAAATCTGGATTCATTTGAAACTCCCTCTTGGAATAGGCAGGGGTGTCCTTGTGAACATGTCAGATTAGGAATGCTCCATTTGGTTTAATGGAGCTGGCCTTTGGTTTAATCCAAAAGGTTCCATAAACTTGCATTGTCATTTATGCTCTAAAACCTGCAGTTTTCAGAATTACAGATTCATTTTTTCCCCCATTTTTTGGAAGGTAGTGGCTTCTTTCCCTAAATTTCTTTCCCTAAAATACAGAGCTCTGTAGACAACTTAGAATTTGTAAATTAAACACCTTATTAAGGGCAGCAAGACTGCTGATCATCTGCTTTCTTTATTGCAGAGGAGTGCAGAGCAAAAGGTGTACCATTAAAGTTGAAATGCAAAAGGACTCACCAAATCCTTCCAGCTCAAAAGTGCAAATTCCAAAGTTACCAGTAAGATAAGAAACAGGGGAAGTTACTAGGAAAACATTATCCTTACCTTCACTTACAAGAAATCCAGTTTCTAAAACTACACATACTAGAAAATGACTTGGATATTAGCTACGGCAATGAAACCAGTCGTCACAGACTCTAAAAAAGACGCTAAACCCCACAACTCTGTCACTGCTGGGTTTGGAAGGGGCACGTTGGCAGCGTTTGCACCCAGGTGTGCCTGGCAGGTGCAGCCTGCATCAGGCTGAACCCCCTTTCTCTGCCTCAGCACTGGGATGACACTGAGAAAACTCAGCAAGTTCAGAAAAATGTTCACCCATAATCCTCGGAGCTGGAACAAATAAAGCTGTCATACATTTTTAATATTTCTCAGCTATTTAGAATGTGAATATTCATCATTCTTGCAAACCAGAGCCTAATTAGATTCATAAATTATGATTGCTTAAATGTAAAGCAGAAAAGCAGAACGCATTTCTGAAGTTCATTTCACCCAGAGGAACCCTAGTTACCTTATGTGCAATAATGAGATAGCAAGCGTGCACAGTGTTTACTCTTTGCAAAGCATTAAGAAGCAAATCCAAAGCTGAACTCCACAAACCATGCCAAGCTTGGGCATCCTTGCCCTCCAAGACCGCAGTTCAACTAAAGTCACAGGCACTTGGGTGTCTGTAGACCCAGCTCCTGCTCAGGGTTTTGTGAACACACGGCTCATGCTGAGGCCTCAGCTGCTATCACCTCCCACATCCTTGCATATTAACTGTCTGGAAGTTTCTTCAGAACCCAGTAACTTACAGAAACAGTATAGACCAAACTTCTAAGCTGGAAGGTTTAAATACATCAGCTTATACACCCCAAAAACGTTTTTGAAGCAAATGCTGAGCAGCGGGAATGGGTGGGAAGGGATCTGCTCTGCAAGGGTGCTCTGTGCGTCAGCTCTTCCCTGCACCGAGCAAGGAGAGAGCCTGGCTCTGATTCCGACCTCTCACATCACCAAAGGATGCGGGTTGCTGCTTTCAGTGGTGACCACAGAACTCTGCAAGTTGTTTTGTTTAAAAAACCCATTAAAATCTGCAAAGGATGTGAAAAGGTCTTAATCTGGATGGCAGGGGATTAACATAGGAACCTTCCAGCTCTCCGTGGTGAGTGCAAACGGCACAGGCAGATCCCCCGGGTGTCCTTCGCCCCTCCAGGAGAGTTTGCTCAGATCAGGCTGGGACTCCAAAGGCACCAGGATGAAATTGCCTTCTCTGGAATGGTGGTGTTTATCAGAGGGGAGAATAAATAGCTGGCTACAGTGTGATTATAGCTGCATCTCCTGAGAAGCCCTCTGCGTAGCTAAGGACATCCATAATGCATGCCCACTAATTACATCGTATACATTTGGGGATATCTCCAGCTCCCAAAGCTTCAGGTTTTTTCTGTTTTGTAAATGAACAGGAATGCTCAGTTGCCCTGTGGAGGTGCCTCGGCTCCAGAAGGACACCAGAAAAAGAAAATGGTACCGGGCAGAACGTTGCCAAAGACAGGACACAAAACCAGAGCAACCCCTATTCTCATCAGATACAAGAAATAACATTCACACAAGTGCTGCAGCTTCCTCTGTTCTTAGATCAATTCCCTTTCCATCCCCTTTTCGGGTCTTTTTGAATAGATGTACTCAACGCAGGGAAAATGACAGGGTTTAGTGCCACAGAATAATAATTAAAAGTGAACAGTTCTTCTATATGTACCAAAGTATTGGGCCAAATGCATGTCATTTTCAGGATAACGCATAATAATAATAATAATAATAATAATAATAATAATAATAATAATAGAGATACAGTAAACTTGAAAATCATAGCTCTTCCTCAAGAGAAAACTCTGCTTTAGAAATCAAAAAGGAACTGTTTATATTTGGATTTTCGTCACATAAAAGACTTCCCATTTTAGCTTCTTTATAGCATAAAAATAGCACCAGGGTAAAAACTAAAATCTAAATCTGTTCTATTATATTTGTATTAACAACTGTTCTAGTTTCAGGCTGCCTTTTTCCTGAGCTACATTCTTCTATATTTGTTTTTGAGGTCATCCAAGAGTGTAGCCTTGAATCCAAAACTTTTACTGTTTTCTTGTAGGTCCAGTTCAAATCCCAGGATTAAATTATTTCCTGGAATTTAAGTGTTTCTATAATAGATAAAATACAGATTTTTAAAAAAATAGAGTATATAACAGGCTGAGACCCATTAGCCCCAAGACTTGGGCATAAACATCGACAAGAAACGAGAGCTCCAGTTTACTGACTTTGAGACAAACTTCCCTTTGTTCATAAACACGTTCATTTTAATTGCCCAGCACGCCTGGGTAAACTTACTGCTTTTCTTTCTGATGCATCTGAAGTATTTAAAGACAGCTTTTAACTAATTATTTTAAGCTGCTGCTATTGTGATTTTTAAATTAAATTTCAGGTTTTATTCAAAAGCAGTTTCGCACCAACTGAAAACGGGATCAGCCATCCTGTAAATAATATATGCTTTTCAGCATTGCTAACATAATAAAAATAGAAAACCTGGTAATCTGAGTGACCGCCCACTGAGTTACAGAACATTTTAAACATTTATCTATAAGCTCTTCTCTCCAAGAGCAGACTTTACCGAGCAAAATAAACCCAACACATAAAAATCAACATTTACTAAGAAAGTATATTACAAGTATAAATGCTAAACCACTCTAAATCAGTTCTTTAAATCTCGTGTTTCTGACTGATGATATAGATCGTTACTTTTAGTTGTGATTCAAATAACTTAAATCAGTTCCACTCAGATATTTCCCTTTACCCCAAAGCAGAGTCGGCAGCTGTCGAAGAGACAGGTAGAACATTGCCACGGCACATCAGGATGGCAAAGCTCCATGCTGTGGTACCAAGGCAAGATGCCTCCAATTGTGTAACTTTTATTTCTCTACAACTAACAGGAGAAGACAGCACAGAAAATGTGATTTTCCTTGGCAGCCACAAGAGGGGAGCCTTTTCCTTCTGGAACTAGAGGAAAGCCTGTCAATAAACTCCTCGGCACATGGAAACAATTGCAAGAGGGAAAGTCAGCTCCTTTGATTGAGCAAAAAAGTTTGGCGTCGTTTTCAAAGTCGGTAAATACATACATACAGTCAATTAAAAAGAAACCAGCCAACTTATAACCACACTAATTATTTATATAAGCGTGCTGAAGACTCATTGTTCTAGGGCTTCGACATGAAAAATTAATTTATGTAGGAGCCTGCAGTGCTTTTCCTCCCTTGTGTGGGAGCGCGTGTAAAACCCGCGCTGTTATTCAGCGCGTTACGGTCACTGGGGGAATCCATGGGCTTCTGCTGAAAGGCCAAATAATCTGAAGACAAATCTTCAGTGACAAAGGAGGGGCTCGCTCTAGACTGGGAGCTCATTAATTGTTGGCTCAAATGTCAGGCCTGCTGTTAAGCTTCAGCAGTTTATTGTGCATGTTCTTATCTTACGTGGCCAGGTTAATTATTTGGTGAGTGAGACTTGCACTTACCTACAGGAACAAGCAGGTGATTTGTTCTTGTTGAGCATTAGTGAGTCAGGGCTGGATCTGTACCCACCAGGGCCACCTAAACCTTTCCATTGACTGCAAAGAGCTTGGAGCATCCCTCAGCTGACCATCACGGCAGAGCAGCTCCAGGAGGTCCTTAATGCTCCAGCATCGCTGAAGGAGGCACCGTGGCCTTTGCCAGCATGTTCTGTTCTCCTCCTGCTCCCATGAAGGTGCTGGCGTGGCCCGTTGGAGAGAGGTGGATGGCAAAGGAAGACTGAAATCCAAAACACATCATTCAGGTCAGAGGGATCCTTGCAAAGCTGGGAACGAGAAACCTGAGCGTTACTCTGCTAACATCTGCAAACTCACCTCTCTTTTTAAAAAAGAACCCCTCGTTGTAGGAAGCCTGCAGTAATTCCTGCCTAACTCCATGGAGAGTCTGTGTGAGCCTCCCAGCTGCAGGGCCAGCACCCTCACCTAGAGAGAGGTGAAGGAGCATTCAATGGTGACTACAGGCTGCCCAGGACAATGTAAAGCTAAGGCCTGAGATGAAAGATACTACAAGGTGCGAGCAGAAAACACTAAAGAAGGTAGGAAAACAAGTTATACTGTTTTTCTAATTCAGTAAATAGACTGGAATGCAAATATATCTTTATTTTGCAGATACAAGAAAGCCCAGCTTGACATTCTTATCCCCAGAATCATGCCTGTATCTCTGAACAAGCCTAAGCTCTCAGGATGAAGAGCAGCAAGAGTCGGATCCCATGCTGGGTACTACTCATGCTGCAAAAGCATTTCTTTCTGGCTCCAAAAGAGCAGCCTATTGTCCTTGAAAACTGAAACCCTCAAATCAGATCAAGCACTACTTGAGCAGGCTCCGGGGCAGAGGCAGCAGCAGGGTCGGCAGGTCCTGCCCTCCTGCTGGGCTCGGAGCTGCCACCAGTCCCTGGGGAGCACCTGAAGCTCTACAGCATCCCCAAGAGCCGGGTCAAGGGTGGGACAATCTGCCTCCCGCCATTCGCGCGCCCATCCCTGAGCCGGGCAGAGGTGACCGTGGCAGCGTGAGGGACCGTCGTCCAGACTGTAGGTAGGAATTTACTGCCTCTGGTTGTATTGGGGCTGAATTTGGACTGGAGTGTTCTCACTCGAGCTGTGTCCCTGTAATAGGATTATCTGCTGGCTGTTCAAGAGCTCTAGTGTATCTGGATATTATATCCCTTTATTCTACTTACAATTCAATCTCTTGCTTTTAAGGACAGTTTTTCTCTCTCCTCCCACTTCGACCACCCTTCCAAAGCTGCGGAGTCAGAGAGCATATACGTTACCATAACATTTGACAAGCTAAGCTAGAAAAAAGAAAAATAATTTTAAAAACCCTAGAGAACATGTAGTACCAGAAGGCATACAATGTGATTTTCATCTATCGCTCTGCCTTTGTAAGAGACTATTATCCACTGAGCACCAAGCACTGATCTAGCACCAACAGATGTCTCCACAATAGTCTGAGTCAAGCTGTGACAGGTCTCAGGTGATGCTGCCTCCACCATAACTATCTGATCCAAAGCCTGTTACCTTCTAATAAACACTGTTGGCTGCTAGAAAGACCAAGGTAAGGCACAACTGGCTGTTAGTGGTGAAATATCTGAGACCTCCAGTTCTCACTGACTGAAATTTCAAGAGCATAAATTATCTGAAGTAGTTCAAGCAGCATTTAGAAAGGCAGCTCCTGGCAGAAGCCGCCTCAGCAGCCGTTTTGACTGCTTTCCAGCCTCTTGTTGGGAACCCCGTTGTCTTCCTACCGCAACATCATTTTTATGTAGCAGATGGGTGTGGGACACTGTTCTGGCTGTGCACTGCACATGTTCAACCCTTTGTGCGGTATAAACCGTAAAGCTGCGGATGAAGAAACAAGCTTTGATTGCTGGATTGTCAGAATTCATGGATTAAATCTTTCCCAAAGGAAGAACTTCTTTTTATTACCAATATACTTTGCTTTCAGAGAAGAAACTGCATACAATAAAAAAACCTTGTCTCGAAACAGGTCCGTAGAAGAGAAAAATAATTGAGATCATGTTCTTTATTTATCACCAGAAAGGGATGTGGTTTCTAAGTAGTTTTGTTCTTCTTTACAGCTGCTATCAATTCTGACCTTGCCATATAACTCATCAGCAGTCTCTGATTCAGACTCTTATTTCTCCTTCTTTAAATAAAGGGAGAGAAGTAATGAATTTTAACAGAGACATCTTTATGCCTCCGAGTTTCTCAGAAGTCTGAGTTAAAGTAGCGTGAAGAAAAACTTCAGAGCTTCAAATACTTTGAAAAAAGTCCTCATCCTCACCATGGATCAGCCCTTATTTGCACAGTATTTCTTACTTCTTCATCCTGCCAGTTCTCCAATCATCTAGGTAGAAAGGACATGATATAAAGAAATCACACCGAGAAGGAATCTAACAAGTTGAAATTTTTGAGGCTTCTTTAAACAAGTATCACAAAGTAATTAAGTTAAAAAAAAATAAAAATCACACACTTTTCACTCAGGTGGAGTTCACCTCACCAAGAGAAACATATTTGCTGGGAATGACTGAACCTCTTTGTACGTGGCTTTATATATGGCATTTTTTCTTTACCATGGTACCCACTATTTCTTATGACCTCACATATGAGATAACTGAGCAGTGAACCAGCTCCAGACAAACTCAAATGGAAAGAACACTAATTCAGAGAACCAGGCCCCCTTTAAGGGCACAAGAGAGTTTTATTTAGAAGCGTAACTTTATTTAGCTCCAATTACAGAAACCTTGGCCCCGAGACTCTTCCCACCTCGTGACGACGCTGCACGTTGATGATGAGCAGATTTCAGTGGCTGTCCTGCAGCAGCTCTGAGCATCTCCCTTAATGAGTTACTTGGGTGAAAACAAGTTCAAGCCATTGCCTACTGAGAGGAGGTTAATCTGCTGTGAGGTATCAATCCTTCTGCATAATTAGTGACTGTCTCTTGATGATATAAATAGTATTATTAATTACACTGATATTAATACTGCCACTAACATTATAAGGTTTCATTATGGATACAAATTGAGTTTGCTGCAGGATCACCAGTCATTAACAGAAGGAACCTACGAATCAGCCTTCTCTGCTTCCCTAAGCAGGATGCAACATGGACACAGCAATGGAGATGACAGTGGTTTCTGTGATTTTCTGGCCATCACCTTCGCGAACAAAGGGGCCAGGCAGGCAAACAGTGAGATGCGATGCCCCAGCATCACTATAAGAGGCTGCAGCTTGTCTCTGTTTTGCCTGTTGAAATCAAGCGAGGGAAGGGTGCACTAAACACAAACTATGAGACATTAGGAAAAGACAGACTGCCATATACCCAGTAGCTGTTTACACGCATTGCTAACTCAAGATTCTATTTAACTTGCCCTTAAGACGCTTCTTGGTCCTATTTATTTGAGCAAACAAACAGGCCAGAAGCCGGTGTGGTAGAATGTCCCCAATTCATCTCCTTCCCTTTGTCCATTTCTGTATACTTAAATTCCCCTAATAAGTCGGGCAGACCCTGCCAAACCGTACTGCCCATCTTTCCTACCCAAGCAAAGCAATCTCAGAGCTCCAGTCTGCATAAATACCCCAAAGCAAAGTTGCCTCTCCCTCCTCTTTGGTCACCTCGAGAAAAAAAATCCCATTACAATTAGTGGTTTGTCACATTTACTCTCAGGTCAGAAATTCCTGCTTCTAACAGTATTTCAGTGTATTTACCAGTTTCTGCTTGTGGCTCTAACTGGAATAAAATAAACACACTCTTTAGCACTTGCAGAGACTGGAGGAGTAGGAGAAACTGCCCACCCTCAGAGAGAAACAAAGGAAATCTCATTAATACCCATGTCTGCAGAGAGGCTGAGGTTCTGTTTCTTTGGATTTAGTCATGAATCTGTTTTTATTACTTTCATTAATATTGTCATCCATGCTTCTGCTATGTTATACTTTACCAAATTAATTAAAGCTAAAGATTAAAATGCGGCTGCCTAAAACATCTACCAGGATTCAAGGTGAAAAGAAGATTCTAGAAATAAAGTTTTCTGAAAGAACGAGTTCTGAAAGAACTGGTCGAGCAGCATTCTTGGATGTCAGAAGCGAGCTGATCTTCAAAACGGACTGTGATCTCCAGGACTTCTCATTTGTGAGGCAGATTAGAGAAAACAAAGAAAAACCAGCAGATCTATTTTTCGGCTTAAAAACTGATTAAATAACACCCGTACTCAGCCAGAATTTTACTTGGGAACATAAAACCACGAAGGACCTCGCGGCGGTACGCAACCCATGGATGGCTTTGCCTTCTGCCCAGGAATCCCAGAGCGAAACCCCGGGGGCCCGGCGGGGCTGAGCGGGCTGGGAACTGCAGATGGAGCTGCCCCGGGTTGTCGCTGGCTCGCAGCCCGGCTGGGATTCATCACTCCGCGCTTGGTGCAAGCACATCTGAATTCATGGAGCTCATAAAATAAAATAGTGCCTCTAATCACCATACACAAGCATGCATTTTGTCCCAGGCTGTTAGGAAGTTGTAGGTCTCAACGCAACAAACATTAAGGCAACAAAGATTTTTGGGGGTTTCGAAACCTCATAAAAAACAAAGGCTTATAATGATCCTTAATAGCAAAACCTCAACTCTCAGAGATCAAAGACTGTGAGATGGGTGGTTAAATAAGGATAAACCCATATACTGCGCTTAAAAAACAATTGCGCCTAGCAAGAACCAAATGAGAATTTGTGAGGACGTTCTACAGGAAGAATTCACCCAGCACTTAAACTACTAATGAAACGATATAACCATGAGTTGCTCAAGGGGTTAGGGGAAAGAAGAAGAATAAAACCAAAAATACTGGGAGGGGAGTGCTAAATGCATAAATTGGCATATTTGTATATACTTCCATCCTTCTTATATTTCTGAATTAATTTGGTCTTCATTAAAAAACAAAAAAAATCCCAAACCAAACAAAAACCCACCACTACAAAGAAACCAACGCCACTATCCTCAGCGAGAGCTGCAGGTGTACAGAAGATTTGGGGGGCGCACCGAGCAGACGGGCACTGCCTGGGTGGGTCAGTGTGCGTGAGCATCGCAGGAATGGCCGGGGGACTGTCCCCCAAGGGCTCAGCGGGAACCTGCGTCCTGCCCTGCCTTCCATCCCCACCCACACTGATACTGCTGCACGGAAAATACATTATTATCATCTTTTTCACCCCTGGGAGTGCGCTGCACAACCTGCTCTCTGACACTCTAACTGGGAAACCAACATCCACAGAAATCAGCTGTTGCCTTTTCTCACTGCCTTTTCAGGGGTCCTCATGAAGGCAGGTGTTCCTCCGATGAAAGGGATATGGCTTTGTGGTAGCTCACTGAGAAAGCAGAGATGCAGCAAAGACGTGCACAGCAGGCTGCAGGTGCCCGCATCTTGCATGCATAATGCACGGCGGTAACGCATGGACCTGACAGCATTAGAGAGATTTTCCATACTAATAACCCAGTGCAGTGTGGTAGGAAAAAACCCACGATAAAACTGGAGGGGCAAAACCAAACCACACAACAACAACCACACCAAACACAACAAGAACAACACATACACACAGAATATAGCAACAAAACAGTTGCTTGAAAAAAACTCCTAGAAAGACCTGACCTTGATCAGTTACCTATTTAAGTAAAATTAATATTGTAAAAACGATCCTTTGCTTGCAGTACACTAATCCCATGCTGTGGCTCCCATCCAGGGGCTCACAAGCCGTGCTCTTGAAGTTAACAGAAGATGGGATATTTGTTCGTAAAGAGAGCATATCATATGAATGCTTTGCTGCAAGTACGCGCATATTCTATCTCTAATTGCATATCAAAACAAGCAACAGTTTTTACTAATAATACACGAGACAATACAAAAGTATGTTTAGGGGCATTTTGAACTGTAAACCAGCTGAGCTGGATGACGATGTTGTGGAGTCACAACCTCAGGAGTTTAAATTTAAATTTTTATATATATATATAAATATCAGAGTTACGATTTTTGCAGCCTAATTTAACACCTTAGACCCCAAAATTGCACCATTCCTATCTGGAGTCAAATGAGAGTTCTGTGGCACTGCCAGGCATGAAGTCCAACTAGGCTTGTTTTCTTTTTCCAGCTTCTTTCTTCTAAACAAGAGAAGGCCTTTTTGCTCCCTGGAGTTACATGCCCAAACCCCCCCAAGATGCTTTGTATTCCAAACAGAAGATAGCTAGCGTCCTTGACTTCAAAACATCAAGCAGCCTTGTGTTTGCTGGGATTTCACCTCAAGCTAATCAGTTAATTAGAGTTAAGTACTCCAAGATGTGACACATCCCTCTTCTCCTAATGAAGAGGCCACCGCCAGCCAGGCTCCGCACCGGGTCCACTGCTCCCTGCCCCTCCCACATGCTCAAATTATAAGCTAAGGAAATCGAGAGCATTTCAATTGAATCCAGTAGTTTTCAAACCCAAGTGCTCAAGCACTGCGAAGCTTTTGGAAGTATGTGGCTAGGGGATTGCAAAACTTTATTACTGAAGCAAATCTTGGAGGTTTTCTCCTCCTTTGGTGCCTCTTGCCAACAAGCTGGAGTTTGGCAAGAGCGTGCAGTGAGTCGCCAAGATTTGCTCCATTCCAGCAGAACCTTGCAGAGCAGGCATTTGTGTGGAAAAGGAATTTGGGCCCAAGTGGCTGTTAGTAATAACCCATAGCAAGTGATCACTCTGGCATGTAATTATTAATAATAAAGAAAATAACACCATCTCAATGCTCATATATGAGGCTTTTCATCCACAGTTTAAACAACTCCACACACTAGTCACGATTATTACTAACGTTTTCAAGGCATAGGAAAATTTCCCTGTTAGCACACGGACCGGCTGATGCTCCCCAGGAGCCCTTTGCCCAGCGATGGGGACAGGACTGGCAGTGACGAGCAGGGGGGACTGTCACCTCTTCCACCGGTGACACAGGATCCCAATAGGATGTGTCTACCTGCCGTGGGAGCCTCTGTTCTCAGACCTTCAGTGTCACGTTTTATCAATATCTCAAGCAGCGGGACTGTTAGCATACACTGCACTTAGAGGCATTCAGAAGCTGTCAAGAGATTTCCATCCCCTCGCTGCCTCCTCCGAGACTCGCCTGTGATCTATGTCTCGTGGGAGATTTTCAGCTGCTTTGATTAAATACTTACACTATCCATCTTTGTACCAGAACTGAGTCCTTGGCTAATATTTTGACTGGCAATTTTGCCTCCTATTATTTTTCTATAAAATTTACTATCTTTTTTTCATTCATCTACCTCATATCATATTTTCAGTTTTCTTTTCCACTGTTCTTTTAACAGTATTATTGATTCAAACGGATGCAATAAATCCTTTTCAAATGAATATGGTTCCTATTTAAGATCAAATCAGAATGCTGAGACAAGTTAATTGTCTTAAAAGCTGTAGTTAGGATCACTGGACAAAAGACTTTTTAATGGGTCAGATTCTGATCACAGATTTAATGAGACTTGCACGGTATGAGATGGGACAAATTTGGCCTTTAACATTTACAGTTCTCCAATAAATCTTGCCAATTAGTATTTAAATAGCAGTAGCAATATGCACACTATCACTTACTGTGAAACCTTCAGGTACCTGAAATCTTTAACATAGGAGAGTTTTCCTATATATATATATATATTTGTATTTATATCTTTATATATATATTTTTTTTTATTTTTCTTTTTTAAAACCTTGATGATATGATAGAGACAAAATACTAAAAATACCTTCCCGTGGAGAACACTGATGTTATTTATCCCAAGCCATCCCATGCAACCCTGAAAGCCAATGCCCATGTGTTTTAGAGTTACCAGATTTTATTTGAATTTTATATACAGGCTACCTTAGATTGCCAATATTCAGCCCTGTGATGACAGGGATGCGAGATCAACCTGTTCTGGCTAAAAGGCCAAAAGAGAATCTATCCTGCCTCTGTAACGGACTCATTTAGAACAAGCAATATGCGCTGCAGTGATGCTGCAAGCACTGCTGGTAGGGAGAAAGATAATAATCTGAGAAGGACAAACAATTCCCCAAACATTCTGCTTTGTTGGGAAGCAAACCCATTCAGAGCTCAGAAACTGATGTTCTGGGCAACGCACGCAATCTGTAAAACAGGGGAATTGCAAGTGACCCCTCTCACTAAAGCGCCGGAGCGTTCCATTAGCGAGTGCCGGACAGCTCCTCGTTTCCCCTCTGTCAGTCCCCAGAGGGAAACTCTTCGAGACAGGCAGCATTCAGAAAAGATGTTTTTGAGAACATTCTCGTTGGAGAAACTCATTAAACCTGCAAAAACCTGCTAGCACAGTCTCTGTCAAACGGTTAAATTAGCACTTCCTTCACTGAATACCTCCTCAAGCACAAAACACCTTAAATCTACACCTCTCATCCCGCATCAGGCTTGCACTGCATTAATTCATTGAAATTATCCCCAAACTTAGAATTAGGACCCTTGATCTCCTGTGCAGTTTGAATACTATCCTACATATCAGGTTTTACCTGGGATCGCCCCAAACTAGAAAAACAATATATTTTTTGGTAGCACACTTAACAACATGCTTTTTTCCTGTCTGGTTTTCTCCATCTGCCTGTGTAAGTATGAGCTCTTAATATGTTGTTTATAAAGATTAACGAGAGTAAAGATACTCCAAAGGTGTTTTCACTTCTCGTCTCATTGTGCCCAGACACATCCAAGTTAGGTATGTGCTTAAATTCAAACACAGGAATCCGCTGAAGCCGACGAGCCTACCTGCATGTGTAATGAGAGGTATATGAGAAATGCTTTGATGAAATAGGTCTGTTTGTTGGGAGTTTTTTTGCTTGTTTGTTTAGGTTGGGGTGGGATGGGTGGTTTGGGTTGGCTTGTTTGTAGCGTGTGTGTTTGCTTTACAATAAAAGAGTTATAGCTTGCCATTCACCCTCTCCTAGATTGCCATAACTCGTCATTTTGGTTCTGGCTCCCTGTGTCCTTGTCAGGAGCTCAGAAAACGGGGGCAAGCGAAGCAACGGGCAGGAGCACAGAGCAATACCGGCTAGGAGGAGGAAGCACGTATTGATCGCTAATGCATCAGCAAGACACAAAGGGCCAACAATTTGTGGTTCAGTGAAAGTGTCCATTCCTTTCACTTTTATTCCCTATGAGCATCTTCTTTTCCCCTCCTCCACTTCCCACTGCTAAGGTTCTCAGAGCCATAAATTCAATGGTACGTGTTTGAGCCCATCGTTTATATGGGGTGGTAAATTAGAGCAGATGCAAAAGTTCCCCCCCAGAAATGTAGGCTGGGGTTCAATATTTGACACGGTTGTGCAGAACATTTCCTATTTTCTGCTTTACGCTGTACATTACTTGAAGTTACTTAGATGATGAATCAGCTCCCCGCAGCCTTTAGATAGAGAATTTTATGCGTCAGTGAGTGACGGTCTTCAGAGAGCCTGGGACAATTCATTTCTTTACTGCAATGTGCCTCAGCATGGGTAGGGATGGGAGCTGGAAATCACAACTACACAGAGAAGCTGAAATATTTTCTTTTAAATGGGGCATTTTACTTATTTTGATCTTTGCTACAAAGCAGTAAACACATCATTTTTGCAACCTGCAACAAATGACAAAACAACAACCACCAAACCAAAAACAACACTGGTTTTGACTTGTCAAATGAACAAATTTGATACAGAAATGGTAGCTGGAGAATAAGAGACTAGTGTTGGTGTTTTTATACTCTGTGTTTTGACCATAATAAACTTTGTAAAAATAGATTTTAGATATTTTATGGATTATGTGAAACTTTGAGAAAGAGATCTGAAGGAAAAAAAATCACTCAGCATTGCAGACTCTCAGTCCCGGAATTGTACTATGTGGTTCAAATGCCAAGACAGATATGAAATATTATTATAAAACCAAGATTTTCCAATTTTCCTTGTGGTTTCATGGGGTCGTCTGAAGATATGTGGGAAGGCAGGTTTGTAAGAGCACATTTCAGTCCACGCTGATGCTCCTGTACCCACAGAAACAGCCACGGGAAGGAACCCGGAGCGGTTTGTCTGCCGCTCGCTTAGAAAACAACCAGTATTTTTAGACATCTCACTCACAAAAAATGCTGCTCCTCGACTTGTGAGAAACCAAAAGATACCAGTGGCTGGAAGCTGCCCAGAAGGAAAGCAGGAATTGGCTTTCCTCATTCAAAGAAAAGCTTCTTAACAACCGCATTCCAGTACAGACCAAAAGCCACTGATAAACCACACCACGTTAAACCACTGTCCTTAGGGTTCCGCCTGCAGGGAGGACAACTCACCAACTTTGGGCTGAAAATATCAATATCTGAAGGAGACTGAGGGTAAAGGATGTTTTGAGAAAATATTTTCCTATGCACTGGCAATTTAATTCCCTAACATGTAGACGCAGGGAGGCATGGGAAGGGTTAGGTGCAGGGAGCTGGGTTTGGTTTTCCCATCCTCATTCCACGCCCAGCACAGGGTGGCTGGATTACAAAATTTCCCATTTGTTATACACTTCAACTGCCTGTTTTTTCTGTCGCTCTCTGCAGCGCATAGGAGCATTTTAATGCGTGCAATCCTTAAATGTCAGCATAATGGAAAGCAGATGAGTCTTTTATGACAGCAATTTTTCACTCACTTTTCCTGCTAAAACTATGCAAGGGGAATAAAAAGAAAAGATTTAGACGGTGAAAATTGTGGTTTGAATCAGACACCGACTAATTCTCCTTGCTTGAGCCATGTGAGGCACACAAGCATATTAAGGTGTAAGCCTATTTTCAGACTGCTCTTATGCAAAGAAAACTTACTAAATTGAAGGAGAATTCCTCCTTAGCGTTACCCAATGTTTCTGCTAATCAGGCTTTGTTACGGACTTAATTACGCGGAGCTGTTCCATGCTACAGCCCTCCCTGGGCACTGCACGGGACACTTGCGGGTGACAGTGAATGCGCAGACACTGACGCATCACAGGTACAACAGTGTGAAGGAAAAGCAAATTTTGCCCTGTTCCTCCTCCTACCTCGCTTGCAGAATCTTGCACATGGTGCTTGTACAGCCGGCAGAAGGAGCCAAAAATCTAATGAGCATTTGAAAGTGAAATAATTGGTACATGTGACTGTTCTGAAGCCTCTGTTTGCAGAGATCCAAAAAAAGACACGTACACAGATGAAGCTGCACTACTCAGCACTTACCCAAAAACCTCTCCAGAAAGTGCAGGAATTGCCAACTGAGCCAGATCCACACTATGTTTAGGAAGGTCAATGTCTAAGGACACGTTCATGTTGCATGTGCAAATGGATGAAGACATCTGAAATTATGAGGAAAGTATGAAACAGCATTTAAAAGGTGGATTAAAGTTATTGCAGGAATACAACAAAAACAAATGAGATTATTTCTTGTCTCAAATATAATATTCAAGAAGGTAAGCTAATGGCCTTTGAAAATAAATCAAAGTAACTTCATTTTAGAGTACTGCAATTCTTCAGTTTGTGTTGGTTTGTTATTTAATGTTTTTCATTGAGAAAAAAACAACCTGTAATCCACCACAGAGAAACTGAAATAGGTTCCTTCTTGAAGGAGATGCAAAACTTGCTTTGTGTGAAAAAACAAACAAACAAACAAAAACAACAAACCAAACAAACAAATCTGCACCCCAAAAACCCAACACTCAAAACCCCTCAGCTCCTTACGTGCAGCAGCAATCTCAGCACGCACACGTCTGCCTGAAACTCGGGAGTATGTAACTGTCAAATGGCATCTGAACATCCAATGTGAAAGCTACCAGTATTTGAATCTCTGTATAACATTTACCACTGCGTAAGTATATAAAATATACATTTTCTTTCTACCCTTTTGAAAAATTATTTTCAAACATTTAGGTACTTCATCATGGTGTTATTCAACTGTATCACAGTGAAACCTTAAGGTATTTCGCATGTTGGGCTGGAGGCAGCACAGAGCTCTGACTTTAAAGCAAATGTATAAGTAATACAATTTGAAGCAAAAAAACCTCCCCACAACCCAAAAACCAAAACCATCTCACAATCCTCCAGAAACATATAAAGCCTGATATTTTCAGCGTAGCTCTAATCACAGCAAAACACATCATTTCACTGTACAAAAGAGCAGCCGTGTTTCCCAGACTTGCTGCCTTCTCAGGAACGTAAGGTGAAATGACACAAAAACGATCCTTAGTTTTTATACATGCCTAGAAAGATATTTGTCAGGAAGTTAAGATCTTTGAGAATAACCAGACAGGAGCTGCTTTGTCCATGCACAGCATGTGGGAAAATCTGCTCAAATGCCTCTGCCTGGCAATATTCATATCCTGACACAGAGGGGCAAGAAGTGTTTAGGGGTCAGCCTGCAGGGTGTTCGCTGCCTCTGGACTCGTACGAAGAAATTACATTCTAATGACAGCAGTCCTCCCCTCAAACGAACTGGACTAAACCTGGCTGAGGGACACCAAGGTAGCACAGCCGTGATGTACAGCCTGGGATGTTGGAGCTGCATGCAGCTCTCGGCGGGGGATACAGCCCAAAATCCACAGCAAGGTGATGCTGACACAGGGACCGCTCAGCAATCCCGCTCTTCAGCGTGCGAGGAAACACATTCACAGGGGACACAGCTGCCGAGGTGAAACTACCTGTTTGCCCATGACCTTGTTAACCACCCCGTGAGGGACGCTGTGATCTCCCAGCTCTCAGATGCACCTGAACACGCATTTTGTGGCTCTCCGACACCTACAGCTTCGCTCCTAGATTCACAGGGTCAGTGATGTGATGGGGATGTCGCGTGATTATCAGGCAGATTTGTAACAAGATCACTAGAAGTGGATGGACTCTCCTTCCCTCTGGTCTAACTAACTCTAGGCCTGGCCGCCTGCTGTTGGTGAGCAAAGGTCTTCAAAAACTTTTGCCGAGGTGGCCAAAGCAATCAGGCCATCCTGAGAGGCGATGCCATGGACCCTACACGTACTTCCTCTGAGATCTGCTGCTTTACTTGTTAATCAGTTACTAACTAAAGCTCACACTTTCCTATGTTCTGTTTATTCAAAAGAGCTAATGGAACCACTTCAGGAGGTGGTTTAACCCTTTAAGGCAATCACCTAAAGTAGTGGTAATTACAAGTCTGCCTTGTATCAGCATCAACACTTCAGACCTGGAGGGAGAACAGGGCTCCCCCTGTTGCTTGGTAATTTGAAGATGGCTGACAAATGAATGTCAGAAAATTGAATAGATGATCTGTCCAACATAGCACATTCTTCATTTACCCTGCCTTGTTTATGAATAAGATATTTACGGTGCTGAGCCACCTAAAGCAGAGGCATTATTCAGCTGCACAACTGGAACAAAACAACAAACAGTTCAAATTAATTCTCTACAAAGGCAGAACAAATTGTGTCATTTGCAATGCAAATGTGATTTCAAGCTTCATTAGCATCTTCTTTAAGGTCTAGTGCCTCAGTAGTAGGATAGAGCGATGCTTCCCAACCTCACAGACGCGCACCAAACACCCTGCCACTCCTCAGTTCCTTCCGTCAGAGAACAAAATGGGTGGACACAACCACCATCAACAGCCAACAGCAGTAACATAACTTGCTTTGCTCCGATTTGGAACTAGACCCCAAAGGGTAGCTTTCATTTTAGTGGAGTAAATTCCTGATGAACCCAAACATTGCCATTTATTCTGCCTTTGTTTAAAAAGCTTTCACAGCAGTGAACGTGGATGGAATTGTGTATTAATTTCCTCAAAAACAAGCCAGACCCCTATGAACTTTCTCCTACTCTCAGGAGTGCAAATGGAATCAGATACTGTGGAAAAAGTTTGTAAAAATGGAAATACGAAAGAAGAGCTCCAGGATTTGACTGTTCTCACCCTGTTCTGTTTTTTTCCTGGGCACTCCTGGTGCTCACGGCACAAAGGGCAAATTCAGCTCCCCTGCATGGGAGCACAGCAACGAACAGCGGGGTTACAGACCTGGGACCTGAGCTGGGATGGGAACGACAAAAGCACCAGGCAAGGAACAGCAATGCGGTTGTGGCAGAGTCCGTCAGCACGAGTCCAGCACTGCTCTGGTCCTGACCTCTCAGCATATGTGGGTGACTCCATGGGAGGACACCTGATAGCTGTGTAACATACAATCTGTTTAACGTTAAGTACATTTAAGATATGGGAAACACAGTGTTAGGGATATTTAAAGGCTGCTTACGGAGGAAACTATATTGGTTAAGTTGGCTTGTGAATTCAAGCTAATATGACTACACCAATGTAGCTTTCCACATGTGTACCTGGCAATTAAATCTCCATGTAACAGAGGCATTTTCATCGGCTTGTCTAACTTTATTTGCATAACTGGAGAAGACTTCCCTTGCAGACAAGCTCTCCAGGGATGGTCGAGGGGTGCAGAAATACCGGTGTTTTGACATAGCAGCCCACTAGAGGTCCTGCTCAACTTAGAAGGATCTAAACCTCCCTCCGTTAAATGTGAGAAAATGCAAATGAAAACATGCACACATTGTGCATACAGACTGGATACATGGACGCATATGCTAAATTTAGGAAATGCAAATATGCATCTGATTCATATGCCCAGTGACTGCCGGCACAGGAATAAATCAGTTAATTGGCTGAGGCCAAAGCAGCTACAAGGTAGACAAACCATTGACTGTTGACCAGTATGTAGTCACACCAGCTGCATGCCTAATAGAACAAACACCTTTTATGAAATCAGGCTCTGTACTGTTGAAAAAGAAAGCTGAATGAGCCTGGTGCCATCTTCTGTCTTAAAGCAAAATCTTACCTTGGGTTCACAGAACGGTTTGCCAAGGTTGAGCACGGGGCTGGTGAGAACCCATCTGGCATCCAGGAGTCTTGCAGGAAAGTGGGTGCAAATAGTGCGTCTATCAGGAATCAGACACTGGCAGGAAGCGAGATGTGAAAATCAAGCTCTGCTGGCAATCCCAGAATAGCTGGGTGTGAGCAGAAGAGATGTGATGCCACAGCTACCCAGCTATGGCAGAAGGTACCTTCAGCGAGGCTGAAGCACACAAATAAGTTGGTTGCACAGCACACGGGGAGCATTTCTTAGAGAACAACAGACTTGGAATGGGGAAGTAAAACATGAATTACACACACAGATGTACCCTTAGGTGGTGCGTTAGACTTGGATCAGCAGGGCTGGAGTTGAGCCACTTGGGGAACTGATGTGTCCCCTTTCAACCATCCGCTTTCTGGATGGTTTTGTTCCATGTGGAGCTGTGGGAAGCTGAGCAGGCCAGGGGGTGTGCAGCAGAGGGCTGGGTGCGAGGGGCTGCGGATGCACGGCAGCCGCTCACTGCTCTTTCACTGCCCGCTTTAAATCTTGCTCTGACAGTGACAGAGCAGCCGGCCTTACTAAGCTCCTCTTCTGCTCTTTGAGTCATATCATTTTATTTTGTAGACAAAAGCAAGTTTTCCACCCTCTCAGCACTGCAGAACCAACACAGGGAGCAGATTCCCCTGCGTGCATCACGAACGCACAGCACAGCTCTCGCTGCCAGTAGCTTTTTCTGAGGAATGGCAGATGCAGACAAACAAATACCAGCTGGTAGAAAAATCAAGTCCTGGTGTCTAATCTGAGGCTTGATTTTTACCTTCTCATTTGAGAGGTCTCCTTTAAATCAACACAAGAGGCCTTCCAAAGCTGCACACACGCCGTTGCTCTAAAAACTTCTATAATTGTATCTTGTGAACAGATATGAGTCATGAGCAAAATTCTGAAAGCCAAAAAGGCTTTAAAATTAATCTAAGTAATCATCACATTGCCATCAGCACTGCCTAAATCCTACCTATAACTCACTTTGTCATTTTACAGATAAGGGGCATAAAGAGTCCAACTTAGCCTATAGGTGGGGATATAGGAGGAGAAAAGCAAGACAATACTGAGGGTTAGCTGAAAATTACCTAGTGAGTCCTGCCTGACTCTTCTGTTTTCATGGCATTTATCTGGCCTGTTCAGGTAAGCTGCGCCCAGAGCTCCCGAGTCTCTGCAAAACCGTGGTTACCAACCCGGCTGCAGCCCAGGACGTGGTTTCACGCAGGGTTTTGGCCTCGCTCTTCTGCAGGAGCCTCAAGACCAGAAACATCCACTGCCTTCCCATCTGCTGACAGCTTGTCAGGTCCTCCTGCTTACAGCTGAGACAATTTTGCATCCCGAGCGAGGAACAGAGAAGGACAAAGGCCAGAAATTTATCAGTTTTGGAGCTTTGTCCGCAATAACTCAGGAAGAATGTTGCAGAGGGAAGAACTCTATTAAGCTGAGCTGACCTGAGCAAAGCCCAATGTCTACAGGCAGGAGACAAAAAAGGATGGGGGAAGTATTAATACTATAACCACAGCCCTCAGAATTAGAGGTGAGGGAGTACAAGGCCTGCAGCAAATACGGGAGAAATTTGAAATTCAGTAGGTGTTGCTCTATCACATAAAGCCCTTGGAGTGTTTTCCTGATAGAAAAAAAAGCTCTCTCATATATTACTTCTAAATTTCATAAAGTATCAATGTGAACACACTCCATTACTCCATAAAGTCCCATGCAAACAGGTCACAATCTTCTTGTTGATCATACCTAAAAGGCACTACACGGATATTTATTTCCATCTATTTATATAGCCTCTATCACCATAGTAACTTATCCTTCTGCTAACGCTACATGATATCTTCCTTTATTCAAGAGAGGTAAAATACAGATTTGCCACCATCAGCACCCAAGGTGACTGCACCATTTTCACAGCGATTTGAAGAGTACACCGAATTCTGCGCTACCAGCGATGCCTGCGGATTATTTTGGCATTGGGGTAGGAACAGGGAAAGGAAGCTTTTCCCCAACAGGTCGTCAGAAATCAGACTGCACTGGCGAAGAGAAAAGAGCAATATTAATCCTTGCATTCCATTTCATCTCATGCCAAATCAACTGCTCTAAATAGTGGATTTTTTTCTAATTCTTAAGCTAAAAAAAATTAAAAAGGCAAGAGAATGTGAGTGCAAAGAGAGGCTGCAGGCACCGTTTGCTGTGCATAATCACTGAAGGCTGCGGTGCTGTGAATGTATTTCTGATTATGTTTCAGTTCTTCATTATTAAAAATGGGCTGCAGTTGATTCATAGTTTTGCTGCAATCAGCTGAAACCCAATTACTATCCCAGCACAAACTGATGCAGACTTTCAGACTGCCAAGAAGAAATACCGCTGTATTTCTAGTGCGCTAGTTTTCCTCAGTGGCAAATACAACTCATTCGTTTACACAGTCTGGGATTTTTCAGCAAAACTTTGTACAACTAAAAACTACATGGACAGTTTTACACGGTCGGGACTACTCAACAGAGCTGGATTTCCCCTCTTCAGAGAACTTCAATCTGACATCGAGCATGTCACGTTGTTACAGCATCACTGAACCGTGAATCTTTGCATCACAACCCACATGGCCCTACCTATACCCTACCCCGCAGAGCTGAGTCCTGCTCTCTCCTGCCCTGCTTTCATCTTTCAAGTCAAATCCGTTCTCACAAGCCCACCAGTTTTCTTTAGAAACACCATGGGGTAGCAGCAGGGTGGGGAATGACTTTGTATTTTTGCCAGACATTCAGCATAAGCAGCATGAGCAATAATGGCTTGTCACTCTGCTCATGTCTTTTTCCTTCCCTCCATCCAACCTGTCACTTTTCTTTGGGATTGCCCACGCAAAGAACTAGGAAATGACTTTAATTTTCCCTGAGTATTAGACAATTTCTCCGTACATGTACTTTCAGTGAATTCTTCCTACAGAATTATAGCCCAAGGGGTGTTGGTAGGCAGAGACGGCAACACAGCTGAGATTGGGAGTGTCGCAAGAATCGACAAATCATTACACCAGTACTGTGTCCTTCCTCTAATTATAGGCAATTTACATCTGCTACATGTATATATTTATGCCAAAATATAGCCTCGGTTAAGAAAGAAGAGGGATTTGTGCATCAGCTGACGTTCAGGATGCAGCACACAGACGCACGGGGAAGAGGGAACAGCTGAACAGGGTTATTGGGAAACAGGCGGCAGGAAAGAAGTAAAGCCACACGGCATCTTTGTGTTTCTGTCCTTCTTCAGAGGTCATCGGTGAACTCATATCTCCATTGGCAACATCACAATTGTCTCCACAGCAACAAACATGATGCTGCAGAACACTGAAATATCTATTTTTAAAAAGGTAGGAGGAAAACACAAATGTGGAGCATGTAGGGGTTGAACAGCCACACAAGGCTAATAACTGTAATGGGAGGTGCATAAAAACACTCACTGAAAAAGAAGCCAAGCAAAATCAGCTTCTGAAAACTTCTCCAAGCGTAACATCTCCTGGACACCTCATTACATCTTGTGGGCAAAGACAGCAAAGAAGTCACAGAGGCAGCAAAATTCTCCTCTGCTCCCCAGCCCCACAAAGCCAAGAGGAGAGGAGCTGCACAACCAGCCATGAAATACCCACCCGTGACTCGTGTAGTGAGAGGGACCAGCTTACAACAGGACAAGCGTGAGTCAACGGTTTACACTGCAGTAAAGTGCAATTACTTCTGAGGTGAAGACCACTTTAAAGGAACTAAAAAGGATTTGCAAGCATAAAATATAAGGGATTAAAGTGAAATGAAGTTTATTTTCCAAGCCTGATCTAGACGTATCCAAAATGCTGTAAGCAGCATTGCCGTTAAGATTCATTGAGCTCTTGTTAAAAATCCTGGGAAATTCCTGTTACAATTTGTATCATCCAAGGTTATGAAAACCTCTTCAGGTTAGCTGTTCTTGGAAACACTTCTGACATTTTAGACTGAAATCTTAAACAAAGAACTCTTAAAATGCAAGGGTGTATGAACCTAAAAATCTCATCGATTGGCTTAGTCTTAAACCTTTCTGATGGGGTCAGGACACCCAAGTGGCTGAGAAAACCTTCTCTTTAGCAGTTGGAGAGAGGGATGCTCGAGAGAAAAGTCCCCTCTCTGCTCACCCTTGAGAAAATAGCCCCAGTTTAAAACATGAGCGTAAGTACCATGAAGTGGTGGTCTTCTCTGAGCAGGACCCCGGGCAAACGAGTAGTGGTGATCTGTGATGCTTCCAAATCCCTTAGATCCCAAGTCTAGACAACGTCACTATTCTCCCTCTTTGTGAACCTCAAATTTATGCAAAACAGTTTTCAAAATATGAAAAGCTATGTTTAACGTTTGTATAGAAAATATAGTACTGTAAATATTTTTAATTGGTGCTATGAATGCTGTTTTATGCTGCTTGTGCTGCGCGCTGTGTAAGTTTTGAAGTCAGTAGTTTATCACTGAAACTGGCTGATGGTTTCCACTGAACACACGCTAACAGGAACTGGGATATGCGAGTGCAATAAAGACGGTAAAATAAATGGGAATACTTTTCACTGCAGAAGTAATATATCTTTCTTCAAAATGAGCCTCTCTTCTCTGTGGCTTGACAACAGAATTTGATTGTCTTCAGCCTATCCGGAAAAACATGAAACCTTCAGAAAATGCCAATTTCTAAAAAAAAAAAAAAAACAACACAATTTTTAAAAATGTTTCATCTGGAAGCATTTTAGACCCTGGGAGGACTTTCAGAAAAACCCAGGAGTGGGAAATGTTTGCTCTGCTGGACAGGGTTGTCTGGAACACAGTTCCAGATTCCATTCCTCTCTGGATCAACCTAAACGAGTGCCCTGGACTCTCTGGAGCTGCCATTTGCCAAGCAGGAGCGAGGCAGATCTGCACCAAGTTCCGAAAGGCTGTCGGCCTCACCCTACAGCACAGCTCAAACCCTTTTTTTTTTTTTTTCTTCTTTAATGCCACAGTGAAAATATTTTTTTCAGGATGGAAAATCAGTTTCCTTTCCAACTCCATTTTTAAACAGCAAGTCAGAAGAAACCTGCACCGAAGTTCAACAAGGCCAAGTGCCGGGTCCTGCACTTTGGCCACAACACCCCCCTGCAGCGCTCCAGGCTGGGCACAGAGTGGCTGCAGAGCAGCCAGGCAGAAAGGGACCTGGGGGACTAATGGACAGGAAGCTCAACATGAGCCAACAGTGTGCCCAGGTGGCCAAGAAGGCCAATGGTGTCCTGTCCTGTATCAACAATAGCGTGGTCAGCAGGACAAGGGCAGTGACCCTTCCCCTGTGCTCTGCATTGGGGAGGCCACCCCTGGAGTATTGTGTTCAGTTCTGGGCCCCTCAGCTCAGGAAAGAGATTGAAGTGCTGGAGCGGGTCCAGAGAAGAGCAACAAGACTGGGGAAGGGACTTGAACACAAGCCCTATGGGGAGAGGCTGAGGGAGCTGGGCTTGTTTAGTCTGGAGAAGAGGAGGCTCAGAGCTGAGCTCAGCACTCTCTAGAACTACCTGAAGGGCAGTTCTAGCCAGGTGGGGGTTGGGCTCTTCTCCCAGGCATCAGCAATAGGACAAGGGGCCATGGGCTTCAACTCTGCCAGGGGAAATTGAGGCTGGAGATTAGAAAGCAATTCTGTGCAGAGAGAGTGGTCAGGCATTGGAATGGCTGCCCAGGGAGGTGCTGGACTCACCGGCCCTGGACGTTTTTAAACTGAGATTGATATTTAGAGACCTACGTCCCTCCCAGTGACATTATTTTTTCTCTTATTTTTATATTGATAACAGAACATTAGTATGCATAAGTGCAATTCATATTTTATTATTTTCCTATCTCATAAAATATAGATATTTAAATCACCAAGGAATTAAAGGAATGAAAGGAGCATTATGCTTAAGCAGCTACAAAATGTGGTTTACATCATGTAATGGGACATGTTTAATGTGGTTTTACACAGAAGCCTTTCATCATTTACATTTGCCTCTGGCTTAATAAACTATGTCATTCTGTTTATGTTTGTTACGGCTGGATATAAATGCTTCCCAAGCAGCATCCCCATGAATCACACCTGGAACATGGAAACTGGCGATCAACATTTTCATACACCACTTATGTGCTTCTGCCTCTCAGCCCTTGAGCTTTAATCTTTTATTTAGGAGTGTGCCAAGTGCTTTCAATTAAACTTGATGGCCAGCCATGAGCACCGATATCGAACAGTGTAAAATGATGTAGGGTTTCAGCCTGCCATCCTCACTCTGAGTAACATCTTATTCCAGGAGCCACTGCTCTGGGGGGATACAAACACCCTCTTAGATACTGAAGGAGATGAAATGGGACCTCTGACATGTATTTTGGCACTGCTATAACAGCCAAGTGTCCTTTCTCCACAAAAGATGATGGAGTCAAAGACAGAACTCCCACTGACTCCAGGAGAGATGGGAACTCACCTCCAGCCTTCTGAGGGCTTTGGGTACAGATGGCAGCAATAAGGAGAGACATGGCACTGGAGATGGTTTGTCTGGGAGGTGATGTGTCCCTGTGGAACCTGGCCTCTACGTGCTCAGGACACCCTCCACAAACAGCCAAGCCTGAATGCCCATGCAGAGCCGAACCTTGTGGAGACATCGCAGGAGTTCAGCCTACACTAAGATCAGTTGACTCAACATATATTTTTAAGCCTACAACCACAGTAAGATCCCACAAAAGACAGAAATTTGCTGTATATATTGGGAAGCTATCAAAAAACCACCACCTTCACATTGCATCCACCTTCAGTTTGATGAAGCTGTCGGAAGTAATGGAACTGGAAATAGCGATGCTGGAAATGCTGCGTGTGGCCCAATTCTAACCTGGGCTGCAGCAGGAGCAGCGTCTCCAGTGCTTTTCAGCACACGTGTATGGATTTGCTGTACACCAGCTAAGGCAAAGCCTTGCTGCAAGTACCTGCAACACCTGTAAGGTCACAGGGACTCATGGCATGGGAGTATCTTGGGTCCCCGTGCAGCCCACAGCAGGGAGGTGGCCATGGAGTTTCACAGCCTCAAGGACAGGGAAGGAGTGAAGTGTCTGAGGACTCCACAGAGCCCAGAGATCAGCAGGAACAGGCAGTGCAGGCGCCAGAGCTCTTCCCAAGGACATCGCTCAGCACCACTGGTGGGACAACAAGGACTAAAACACTACTTTTCCCAACCTACAAATGGGGAAAATATGTCTATACACATTCACCGCTGACTACACCACAATCCGACTTCCCTGTCCTCTTCAAACCAACAGCCGTTTGCAAAAGGAGACACGAGTAGCTTTGTACCACAGACCCATTTGAAATCTGTGGAGCTCCAAGTGCTTCGCAGAGCTGAGCATCCCCGGCTGCAGAGCGCTGTGTAACAGCTGAGTAGTGCTCAGTGCTACAGAGATGCAAACTACGCGGCACGAAGAGGTAATGCTGTTCTCATAGCAGGGGGACATGGCAGCGACCTGCCCACAGCAAGTCAATGTCAACCCATCTATCTTCTTTTCCTGGCTGCCAATCTCTGTTCTCCAGTATAAACATGAATCCAAGAACATCCAGAGAGTATTAAATTTAGCGGCTTCACATCCAATAAAACAAGAACAAACATTAGGGAGATTTCTTTTAAAATTACCTTTCACAGGCATTTTTATGCAGGAGCAGATTCCAATACGTAGAAAATTGTTCTCTTTATGAAACAGATTACAAGTGTATAGATCTCTAATCTCTTTCATCAGTTTTCATTAAAAATCAGGAGTTGTGCAGGGTTGAAAGTTCGCCAAGATTTTATTAAATTGGGCAAAGCCGGAGGAGGAATAACAAATATGTCCACAGGGATAAAGTTTTGCTGTCATTATAAACTTCACATATTCCTCTCAATGATGGGTTTCCATTCTTTCCCTATGGTATTTTCTGGCTCTTGTTCATAGTCTTAATTTAAACCTAGATGCAGCATACATGATACAGCATAACAAAGATTATAAATCTTGTTTGGAAGTTGCGTTGTTTTTATAGGCATGTCAAGGAACATATTTCATAAAATTTTACCTCAAATGCTCTTTAGGCTTAAATAATAGAGCTACAAAGTCAGCATAATAGTAACAAAAGAGAGTGAGAAGGAGAAATTTAAAAAATGAAAAGGAAATGAAACAGGTAATAAAAGAGATTTTCAAATGGGGTTTGGAATCAAAAGCAGTGCCAGGAAGGCATTTCAATGGAAAGGAACTACCCCACATGTTAGAAATTGCAGAGAAAAAGGTTCTTGTAAAGATCTTAGACTAGAGGAGTGCAGGCAAAAACTCAGAAGCCGTACAGAAAAGCACAATGGGCAGGGTAATTTGGGGATGAAAGGAGAGCCTGGAGAAGGACATGCCCATAATGGAAGGGGCAACACCACGTGTGTGGAGAAAGGCATGGGTTTTCAATTAGGCATGAAGACTCATTGGCAAAGTCCTTACACAGAACTAAATCTCCATCCAGGACACAGGGGAGGTCGGAACTTAGAACAGCGAGGTGTTCAGACTGTGAGCACTGCTGGCAAAGGAAAGGAAAGAAGTCAAGAATAGCAGCAAGAAATGGGCAGACAGTGAAACTTTGCTTTTAGTCTAATCATCTTCTGAAGAAGATTACACTCTACTCAGTAATTGCATGGATGGCTTCCATTCACAGAAAACTTCATGTCATTCCAAATAATTATAAAAGATAGATAACAGCTGCAGTATTAACACATGCATACCCTACCAAGGTGTGAGAAGGAGGAGGTCAGAAAAGCAGGTAGTGCTCCTGTAATACTTCCACACTTGCAATCACTGGAGTTAATCCCCAAGTTTCGTAATCAAAACTCATCAAGAAAACACAGTTGATGAAATCAGAAGAAATATTGCTTGAATAACACTTGAGAAGGGATTGGCGATTTTTGCAGCACTACATCATTAGAAGTGATGGGCAAATCCTGATCAGCTTCTAATAATACCAAGTATAATAATCCACATGTTTTTAGTAGCTACCTTTATCCATTTTAACTAGAAAATCACTGACAACCATAATATGTCAAACTCAAGCAGGTCTGGAAACCCCATAGAAATAGAAATCAATTAATTAAGACTGCAAAATATCAACAGAAAGCAGCAAGGAAATATTTTGACTGGCTCTCATCAATGCTTTACAAAACAGAAAGAACCCCAAAGTGGTACACGCAATTTGAAAAGTGTAATGTGACCAGCAAAGTGACAAATGTGATCAATAAGACCTTAACGAGACTTCCAGGTAAATAGAATAGCAGGTAGTTAAAGTTTAAACATTTCTTTACTGAAGATTTGATACAAATCCACTGCAGCCTCCTGCTGTCTGAATCTTTCTATGGTACATCAGGAGCTAAATCATGTACTTTCTAACACAACACTGCAAGAAATGTTATGATGAATCCATTCTATATTGCCACTGATGCATTATATTCATTATTTGAAATAAACTATCCCTAATGCAATATTTTATGGCTTTCCTAAATCAAATTCAAAATGACATTACATTTCTGGTAACCTACTATGAAAGGTCTCACTCGTTCATTAGACAGATCTAATTCTGTGCAAAATACAGTGCACTCCTACCACAGATCACAAGAAACGCTCCCCAAAATTTCCCTAATGTCTGGAGTTTTCATCCTGCTTTTGTGAAAACTGGCTCATTGTGGCTGTTCCCTTTTCAAAGCAACAATAATTTGCAGTGATCTGGAATAGCACTTTTTTCACACTGAACTCAATTGAGCGGTAGACTCATCGTACCACAAGGATGGGGATTTCAAACCCATCAAGATCCAGGCACATCTGAAAAGCTTAGATTCCAAACACCCATCTTTTTCAGGCCTCAGAATCAGCTGAGGCTCATTACAGGAGGAAGTTTTCCAGCACGGCTGGGATGTGGGTTCTTTGTTCTACAACACTGACAATTAACCACCCCATCCCATGTCGGCACTGCTTGAGGTCCTTCCATCTGCATTCCCAATGTCACGCCAGGCAACTCCTATTTAAATAAAAACTTCTGCTTTATTTATTGAGAGCAGGGGCAACAAATGACCCAGTCCTTAAAAAAAAAAAAAACAATTAAAAAAATCAACATTTTAGAACTTGTGAGTTTAAACACCAATAACAATGGAGCTACATATGGAAGAGGAAAATGGACACTGTCATCTACATAAATGAGCAGAACCCTCCTGAGAATAGACTTTGTTATCAAGTTGTGTGAATTTTCTGCATCCAGCTGGACTGAGAGCACTGGTTTTGCTGCACTAAGACAATCTCCACCTCCAGCCTTGGTAGGAATCTGGGTTTACAGGGAAATGTGGAAATAATTAAAGTGGGGGGAAGAGCTATTCATGTTTTCATTTCACGCTTAGGTTCATTCAGAGTTTGAGATGAAGGGATGAGTCATCAGTTCTTGTTTTATTCAAACCCAACCACTGGAAAGTGTTCCATTACATGAAGTTACAGTCTGTATTCTGGCAACTAACCAGTTCTGTACACTGGCTGCCATTTTGCTGATCCTCATATCTGAGAATTACCCTAAAATCCACCAGCTGAAAAGCAGTGCCCATGTTACCCATGGCAGCCCCTGAGCGCGATGGCCTCACTACCACCAGGCTTCATTGCCTCCGCTATTAACACTGTGCCAAAAGGCTCGGCCCCGAGAGGCTCTGAACACTTTCTAGGACAAGAAGGACCACATACAGCTGTTCACAAGAGGCTTTAGGGTTATTGGTTGTGACAGCTTATGGGAAGCACATCCAGGAATGCTTGATGTAAAGAGAAAGAGCTGCTTGTCTGTCTCACTGGTCCCCTTTCCCCTCCCTTAGTGATGCTGGTACCTCAGGATATAGAGAAAACTGTTGGACGTCACTTATAACTAAGGATTATCCACAACTTCTGAAGTTCAGACATTGACCTTTCCTAAAATACATGATTTTTTGACAAAAGCCCTTGTAAATTGGAAAGGGCTTGTCTGTATTTAAAGGTTTTGGTAAGGGGGAGAACATTGGCTTTTTTCTTTGCTATACTTCACCAGCTGTATCGAGACATTTCCTCATTGTAATTCTGAATGGGAATGAGCGCTGTTCCTTGCAGAATCCTCTGCACAGTCTCATCTCTCTTCCTTTCATATGTGCCTTCAAAAGATTATTTTTAAAATGTAGTGCAATCTGGTATCAGAAAAAAAGGAAAACAAGTATATTTCATAGAGGCAAAAGCCCCCCTCCCTGCCAAAAGACAGATAATATGGCTTTAGCTAGAAAAGGTGGAATGATACTTTCATAAATGCCTGAAATGCATCACGATACTTCACAATATAATGGGACAGGGACAGCACAAAGGTCACAGAGCCCTCTTGGTCACGCAGGACATGATCATACCCCCCAGTCCAGATAAAGGAGATGTTAAGGCTGTGAGTGTTCTGGGTGTCCCCCATAAAACACAAGCTCCAAAGCAAACATGAATTTAGAGACTTATCTCAGCCCAATAGTTGTCTGGGATGATCTAAGGAGCCAGGGTACACTTTTGTGTATACGAGCTGCATTCCCTGGCTGTTTGATGAATACAGATCAGCTGCACAGCACAGGAGCATATTTCATTTGAAAGATGGAGCTGTTTGCTGTACCCGCAGAGATGAGGTTTCAATAAATGCAATATATGAGACACAGGTCTCATATTTTTCTTGTATGCCTCCACCTCAGGTTTTTTACATGTATACGAGTAATAACAAAGAGGATTCATTTGTTAATGAACAGATTTCTATTTCCATGAGCAACTCCAGTGTCCTTCAATGACAGGAATGAGAATCCGAAGTTAAAGCTTCATTAATATTTCAGATTATTTTTCACAGTTCATACCAAAAATCACTTCACTTATATCTTCCATGTGCTCTTCCCTATAAGCCTTAGTTACCTTTTATACTCTAACTGGGCTCGTAACTCTATTTTTCAAGAATACAACAGTGGTTTTAAACTATCACCCCCAATAGAAACACATTCCTGATGGTGGGTTGCACGTACCTGGTACCCGCATGAGATCAGAGGCTCTCAGAGCCTTTGTTCCTTATTGTTTTAGTAACTTTAAAAGAATAATACATTGCATAGACTCCATGCTTGTTTTGTATCTAAATTTCATGAAAAAAAATGAAGGATCTGAACCCTCTCATCCATTACACTTCTTTTTGTAATCATCCAGAAAATGCAGGATCACCCTAGACAAGCAACTAATAAACTCAAGTCTGCCAATGCCTCAATACATTGTGAGCTTGACTATTTATTATTGTGTCTTGGTTTATTACTCCAGCAAGAGCGCACATTAGGTTTGTTCTTCCCAGCCTTCCCTCGGGCTGTTTTGACAGGAGAAAGACTAATTGGGAGTGAGGGTGATGGGCTCTGCCTCTGCCCGGCCTGGGGACAGGTGACAGGTCCCTGGGAGCAGGGACACACTCTGCTGAGGATGCTCCGGTCACTATTGCATTTGCAGCCCTTTTTAGCCAAATAGACTCAGTTCCAGTTGTGACCGCTGCACCATAGAAGACAGAAGGGTGTACACCCAAATAAATTCTCAGCTACTTGAATTATCTCAAAAGCAGAAAGAATGAGACGCCTTTTTCATTCAGATCTACAGCCTCCAAAAATCCCCTCTACACTATACCTTGTATGTGCCAGCACACAGTAAATCACCAGATTTAGTAGTGAAAAAAAAAACAGGATTTCCAAAATGGGAAACATTTTAATTCATCATTAGAAACTTTTTTGTCAGTTTTCCCAGACCATTTCATAGAATTTATGAGCACTTCACATCCATCAACACTCATTTAACTGCCAGCCTCAGACAGGCTTTTCATCTTACAGACCATTAGACCTCTGCAGTGAAGCACAAGCCTGATTTGACCCACACACACATTGTTCTTCTCCCCCCCTCTCTCTTTTCCCTCTCTTCCTTCAGCACAGTTAATAGAAAAGCGCTTTGGGCACTTTTTACAAGGGCCTCAGCTTCAAAGAATCAAGGCCTGGCTACATCTTACCAATCTTCATCCATCGACAAGTCAGACAGCTCATCCAGCGCTGGCAATAAGCCTTAGCTCCCTTTGCATTCAAAAAAGAAAAGCAGGTACACTGGAAGGGTAATTCATCTTGCCCAAAGACAGGCAGATGGATCACCCTATGGAGACTCAACTTCTCTGTGTAGCCTATAGAGGAATCCCAAACCCAGCTTAGCTGGACAACTCACATCTGGGTGGAGCTGGAGTGAGTAGTCAACTGTTTCTCTGCAGATACGTGTGCTGGTTTGCACACACAGCTCCAGCCACTGGGCACAAATCAGGCTGTACACTCACTGGATCCTCTGCTCCCCAAAAATGCAATCACCTGAACATACACGCACCTTTCAGGAAATAACTGTACAACTTTCTTCACCATGTGGCACCTGCGGCATAGTCTAAAAATGCTTTTGAAAAAATCAAAGTTGCTCTGGCAAGAGATAAGAGAGAAGATTACCTAGTGTACACCCTGCTAGTCAAGGAACTAACTAGTCATTCATACTGGCAATTGAACGGGACAAAATAGATCAGCATGTACATAATTACTGGACAAATAATTCCGCACCTAAAATCCCAAAATAAAGCTCTTAAAAAAAAGGAGACAGAAGCAAGTGAAGGCACTCAGAGCACCCATGAAATATATGAGAAGCATCTGAGATTTTGAGTCTTGTGAGAAGTTTTGTTGTTTTGTTTAAAAGATTGGGATTTTTTTTAATTGGCTGTCCATAACAACACTTTTTAGTTTTAAAATACCATGTAATCTGAAGCCAAGCAGCACCAAATAACAAGCATTACAAGAATAAAATAGATTACATCTATATGATGGTCGATATAATCAAGTTTACAAGGGACAGGAGTCTGAACCAACCTCCAGGTGAGATCACTTATTTGGTAGCCCATATAAACCAACAGCAAAAGCAGCAGACAAGCAAGCAAGCACAGATTTCAGAGTTGGAAGGTGGATTTGCAATTAGAAGATTTCAAACAAAACAAAACCAAAGGAGTTGAATGTGTAGAGCTGCTGAATGAGTGATACGCCAAAAGGGACTCCAAACTAGGGAGGGTGTAGGATCAAATTCAGTATGCTGACCTCAGCATCTTTAGCATTTTAAATCATTTCTGCTGCTGCAAGATATTCAAAGATGGTCTATAAACCTAAAAAAAAGACCGCACAGGTTGCTGATATGTTTCTTGCTAATTCAGAGTGGTCTGTTTAAGTTCACTTCTCCTAGAACTATACCATTACACCTCCCTGATGGAACTAGACAAATCAATATAGATCTGATGATACTTCATCTGCATAATCATCCCTGTATAGATTGTTAACTGCGAGGGTGGGAAGTGAATCCATTATAAATATCTTTAAAAGCTCAGCAAGTAAAATATTAAATCCTATATTCATCACAGTCATTATTTGACAGTACTAGGCCCATTACATGGTATACCACAGAGCCAGTGGGCAGGATATTTCAAATTAGTCAATGCTATGGCTTTTTGTTCCTATGATTAATGACATTTGCATGCTGCAGAAGGATCCAGTTCAGCTCCCACTGTGTCACAGTCATTTCTCCAATAAAAATCACATATGTTGCCAAACCGTGTCCTGTGCTCCTCTCCCAGTCTTTTCTGCAGGCAAAATTCCAGTAAATGCCAATGGAGACTTTTCCTGACTAAACACTTCATTATCTGACCCCTTCACATTATGCATCAGAATTATGTGAGTAATGCAACTTACTACTGACGCTTTTCAACAAACAGTTCTAAGTTCTGCTACATATTTTAGTACAAATTCAGCAAATATGAGAACGAACTAGCGAGTTTCACTCCTGGTGGGGAGCTCTGATCACTAATAACATTTTAGTCGCGCTGACTCATTCTTTGGCTTTTGACCAGTCACTTGAACAGCCTTTGCCTCAGTTTCCCTACCTGTGCCACATGACATGGGAGGAGATGAAAGAATTAACTTGTCTGTACAGCAGTTTAAAAAGCAGAAAAATAAATAAATGGCATATCATAGCCAGGAATTAGCAGTAAATATACATTGAGCATTCCAGATTCCCAGATGGTTCCCACCCCCAATTAGTGCAAGCCCAGTGGACCCTCAAGAAACAGAGAAATAACTCAAAACTGTGTCTGCAGCAAAGGCTACATCACTCAAAATCATCCCAGCCAGCATTCAGACATGCACTTAGAGAGATGTGATGGGTTTTATCTTGCTCAGAGCAAGGACTGATGTCTTGATCTTTCAAGCGATAAGAGGATCTCAATCTGGAGTCGAACAACACAACTCTGGAAAGTGCCAGCGCAGCCTTTTTGTACCCACGGCGGGAGGTTCAGCTGGGACACGCACTTGAAGGACAGGCTGGACGGACACAGTCGCTGAAACAGGACAAGCGTCAGCAAAGGGGCTCCAACAAAACATCAGGAAGAGTGTAAGAAGTCAAAGGTGCCTTCTAAGAGAAACAGCAAAATGCTCTCTGAATGGAGCATATGCATGAAAGGGCGGCAAACTTCCAGTGCTACAAATCCCCAGCTTTTAGCTGCTTCAGAAGTTCTCACAACAATTGCACTCTAAAGCAGATTCTGGGCTTTATCTTGAGAGTGAACGAGGGAAGAAAACCAAATATGTCAATGACATGAAAAAAGAGGATTCATTAGAATTTCAATCTAACACCCAGGTATGTCCCAGATAGCACTCATAAACAAACAAAAGAAAACCACAAACACACAAAAAAAGAGAATGCAATGCAACAACAGTCACCTCAGTAATGCATCAATAGGATCATCGCGGGTTACAGTGAGATGTGGAGTATGGCAGCATCTCACTCTGTGTGACGTTTGAGCGGTCCAAGCCAGGAGATCACGCACTCCCTCTCATCTCCACTGCTCTTCCTTGCTCACCTTGTACAACCATCCTCTAAACCAGGAAGGTTTTAGTGAGCAAATTACTCAAATCAAATACTTCAGACAAAATATTTTCCAAAGCCTAAAGTGCCAAAGAATTAACTTGTTTTATGCAAAGCACTAGGCAGCGGTGCTTTTCAGTGTTCTTGGCTCTGATCGCTGCAGCTGACTGACCCGGCTACATACAAATACACACGGTCACATGCTGAGGAGGCAAAACCAGTTTCGTTTTTGGCAGAAAATACGGCAAATCATGCAGGAGGATGAGACACTTAGAGTAACATTGCCTTTGTTTCCCAACAGCCTTATGAATTCACAAGTGTTGAAGCATGAAAAACATCTAGAAATTCCATAGTCTGAGTCTTAATCTGGCCGTTTACTGAGAAGAAAAAGGTATTAATTAAAATACATCTACAGAAAGCCATGAAAAGCTGCATTTTAGAAGCAGAGATCTTTAATTATGCTGTTGAGAAGAGCCAGGCAGAAAAGCACATTAAAAGACAGGTTAAAACTACAGGCTGAGAGACAAAGACTGGAGTGGTCTGTGGCTGAGTCACTTCATCTCGGTAAAATGAGGATCATGTTTAGCTGTCTTAGAGAAACACCATCGATATTTTCAAAGCACACAGAAAGAGCTCCACAAGAATAGAAGTAGCTATATTCTATTCTCTACTACCTTTAATACCATCATTCCTGCTGCTAACAGGCCAGTACATTTTTTTTCCCCTGTACTAGAAGTTCCAAATTCCATAATACACGAGAATCCTCAGAATAAAATGAAGGCTTTAAAAATGATAGTCTATTTAATCCAAGCATTTAATCAAGTTCGAGAAAGCAGAAGAGCAGCAAAAAGGGGGAACAACAGACTGAAAAAGAATAAAGGAACTTGGGAGAGGGAAAAAACAAACAAAAAAAACACACCAAAAAACCCTCACACCTTGATTGTGGCTCTTACTTCTCAGCTTAGAAAGCATCTGGCTTCCATGTGCCCTAATCCCTGCCTTTTGAAAGCAAATGTCAGCTCTGATGCCTGACTGCAGATGACGGCTGCGCTCCACGAAGAGGAGTGAATTCCAGCAGCACCTCATCACTCATCCCTTCTAACTCAGCCGCACAGACAGCCCAGAGCATCAATCCACTGTGACATTTGGGCTCCAATTATATATCACTGCATTAAAAGCCCAAGGGCTGATCTTGCAACATTGTTCTCCCGTACGGAACCCATTTACGAGGCTCTTAAATGCTTTTTAAAACAAAGTTATGAGGACAGCTCTAATAATTACAAGAACCTAACCACTTTGAAGGATAATTTGTGGTGGCTTTTGGTGAGGACTAGCTGCTCTCACAGTTGTGCTCGTGGGCCTTTTGAAGCTTCGCGTTGAATAAGGATTTTAAATGCCTCGTATTAGAGGTACAGCCCTCTTCAGCCTACATGAAAGCTGGCAATTACCCAGCTGCAGACGACACAAAAAGCTTTTTTTTTTTACAAATTACACATATACTTTAATAACACCTCTGCCTCCTTTCTGCTCTGCGCACCAGGTGCTGCTGGAAAGGCTCAGTCCCACAGGGCCAGCGCCGGGGGGCTGCCGGAGGGATGGCCCCACATCTCGCTCCCCATGGGGATTATCACAGGGTGAGACAAGTGTTCGGGGGCTGTTCCCCATGCACACGCTGCCTCCTGAAATTCCTTCTCTAAGGAACCTAATTATCAAAAGACAGCTGCAGGGGACCTATGAATCGTGTACATGCTCTTGCAGCACTTAACTGCTGTGCAGTTCCTGTTAATTAATGCTCATGATTTGCATTTACATTGGGCCTAACTTGATTACACACTTTGTTCCATCATCAGGGGACTGTGTAATTCCCCAGTTCAGTTGCAGAGAGGGGGTTATTAGAGTCCATTGATCAGGATGAGATAATTCAGGTGCAGCGTGGCACTTCATGTCAGGCCAACGACAGATGATGTTGGTCACCCTATGCCATGCCTCTTTCCAGCAGTACATAATGCACCAAAGAATTTATGGCTTCTAATATTGTTTTTTCTTTCTCATCCTTTTTTCCCCACTCCTCCCCCCTAAATACACACATTCTCTCTTCCTTCCAAGTGTGTTTACAGCCCCACAGTACACATGAAATAGGAATAAAAACCACTGATAGTACTAGTGAAGGGTCTTAACAGATTTTTCAAGACCTCTGTGCACAGACCTACCAAAATAAGAAGCACTTCCTTATGCTTTCTCACAGCTCTGGCCCAAAAAGTCAATAACGAGAGAAGCATCCACGTGCCAGTTCCGCAGCTTGAGGGACAGTGCAGAAAGGCAAGGGGACTGGGCCAACACATCCCAACATCACTGCTCTGGTCCGTAGAAACTGTGAATGCACAGCCTGATGTCTGCAGAGTCTCCGGCACGTTTAGAAGAAAACAGTCTGACTCTTCCCCCTCCCTGCCCTGGAGCCCCTCAGGACTGAAAGCCCCATATTGACACATTGCCCCAGCACAAACTTCTCCAGCTTTGCAGTCAGTTGGAGGTAACACACATCCCTAGGCCAAGCCTAATCTCACCTCCACTTTCTTCTATACATCATCACTCAATCCACATGACATCACCAGTCACACTTTAGACGGTAAATACAATCACATTTTTAATTCTATTTGCTGTTGCTCTTGTTTTGCTGAATTTCTGATATTTCTCAGAATTAACACTATCAATGTCAGGCAGTTCATCATATGCCATAAGCTTCTCCTAAAATGAGAATTCAAACATTAGGAGAGATGGACCACAGACAAACCTCAGTACTGAATTTTCTTTCAACCAAAATTTACATTCATTACATTTTGAAGAACACAGGTATGTTTCGATGTTTTTTTATAAAACGGAGGATGGGAACAGTTCATACCTATGCATATATAGAGGTCCTTAAAGATAGACCCATGCTATTGTGTGTATTCATGTAGCTTTACGGAGGAATGTTCACTCTCCTTCCCAAGGTAAGTTAACTTTATTCTGTCGCTGTTCTATAAATTCTGGCATCAGTGCTAGAACATTTACAGCTTTACAGCTCAGTTATCTCTGCAGCAAGATGCATCATTATTCTCCTTAGGACCCTTTCACCTTCCCATCTTCATACACTATCTACAAGCTGACCTTGCCCATGAGGCAGGTAATCACATCTCCAAATGTCTTTCTCTGCTTGTCAGACTTCTCGGCAAGGCAGCCAGTTATCAAACACTGATGTTTAGTCTGTATTTCAGGCAGATTTAATGAAAAAAAATAACAAATACCCACTAAATAAGCAAGATACTTCCTGTACTTCAGTTCTGCTTCAGAGTAATTTCCGTGACGTCTTCCATAAGCCCAGCGTGCCGCTCACTGCTTCATTTGGCAGAAATAGTCGTGCCTCTGATTGTTTGGTTTGAATTCAGAAGCACAATAAAACAGGAATTAATGTTAGTGTTTTATAGAGGTCCACACCACTGGACAGCCACTATTTCTGCAGTCAAATAGCTTCTTTCCCTTTATCCTTCCATTTGACTGAGAATCTTTCAGCTGCTTAATTCTTCAGTGCTGAAGCCAGCTTTACCCTTTAAGAGCAGTGTATTTTCTTCTGCCCAGCCTGAAAGGATAGTTTTAGTTGATTAACTCAGACATGTTTCAGAAAGACTTTCTTTCAATTTAATTTTTAAATGAAGAACACCATGTTCACATTAGGAGCAGCAATAAGGAGAGGAAAAAAAAAATCTCAATAATTATTAAAAAGACCAGAATTTCAATTAAATTCATGACCAGTAACAGGAAGGGTAAGAGGACCCAATTACAGCAACTCTTACTTCCATCAGATGCTCCATGGGAATAAAGATGATCACACGCGAGAGTAAAAATTGCACTATGAGATCCCACATTAAGATGTTGGCTCTGAACTGCACAAGCAGCTTTGATTTCCTGCCACTTTCACTGACAAGCAATGTGCTGCTCTCCTCTAACTTCCACAAAATCCGTACTTATAAACAAGTTTTCCTTTGGGTTAATAGATATGAAGAACCCATTACAAGCACCTTGTTCTATATCAACCCGGAGTGCATTAAAGATTTGTGAATTTGCTATCAGCTCAGCTAGAGCATGATAAATAGAAGCAGAATTGTGCCTGCCATGCTGTAAATGGAATTTTCAGGATGGTTAAAAAAAAAATACATATATATATATATATATATATATATATATATATATAAAAATGCACTGTTCAATAGGATGAGAGATGGAAAATATTCTTGGCTGTCAGAACAGCTGCTGTTTGAGGAGAAAACTGATGAGTGTGTCCAGTGTCACTTGCTTCCAAAAAAGAACAAAATAAATCTTTCACATTTGTCTCGTTGCAGGAATATCATCTCGCTGCCACAGAATCGCTGCCACACTTTGTGAATGACATCTGAATTAAAGCCTCTGCCCATTGCGAAAGGGGAATGCACGCAGCACTGTGTAATCACAGCTGTGCAGTGATATTTACTTTAATGTGCTACCCAGACAAGCAGAAAAGGCCAAACTAAAAGGGCTCCTAGAAAATGAAAGGGGTGAAGTTTAAGAGGTTACAGCTCAAGAACCAGCTGCAGTATCAATTTACAAGGCCAGTTTTCTGCAACTTACATCTTTGTGTTGTCACATAGGCGCTTATGAATTGGTAAAGATATAATCCACACTTGCAAATCACATCACTTGGAAGCACTGAAAAAACTCTTTTGGGGTTCAAATATACCATTCCAAGAAATGGGAAAATAGAAGGCTTTAAGCTATCTTTGTAAAAGCTCACTGTGGCACTGCTGGGCACCTCCACATATATTCCAGTTTGCCCATATCATAAGAAATAACTTAGAAGGCTGCAGAAACATCTCCAACTCTATATTCTCCCCAATTAACATACTTCATTCAGACTTACCAGCTTTCTAATGGAAACACCGGATCCACAGATTTAACTGTAAAAATAACACCTGAGTAACTTAAGCCCAGTTTTGGGATCTTTGCCATAGTAGGGGCAAGTTAGGACCATGTTATACCCCAGGTGCTCTATTCTGCTTTCTTGGCTGGGAGGAGAA
Source organism: Streptopelia decaocto (assembly GCF_964273445.1). Classification (NCBI taxonomy): domain Eukaryota; kingdom Metazoa; phylum Chordata; class Aves; order Columbiformes; family Columbidae; genus Streptopelia; species Streptopelia decaocto. The sequence goes on from NC_138669.1 coordinate 12,686,595, forward strand.
GAGTCGAGACCTGAACTTGTTGTCACAAGCATGTCTGAGAGTACAGTTCATAACTGCAGCCCATGCAGGCTCTCTGTTTGTTCATGGAGTTTAATTGATAAGCAAATATCAAGCTTGTTTGTTTTTTAATTATTTATCTGTCCAAGCCATCAAAAAAGTTCTGGAACAGAAGAGACAGCAGCTCTTCAGAAAGGAAAAGGGCAGCTTTGTATCTGTGTGATAAATCTACTGCAAATAATGCATGTGTTTGAATTAAGTAATCTCTCTAGAGGGTCTGAGAGTGTCTTTCCTGGAAACAAGTAGGAAAACACATTTGATGAGTTGTTAAGTACCTTTCAGTTCAGAGCAATGGAAGAGGAGTTGAGGACATCAGCACAAATATTTCTGTGTCCATGTCCAAATACAAACAGGATTTGGGCGATGAATCGTTTCAGCCAGGAGGAAAGATAATACTCCTCAAACCTTAAAGAATGAGAAGTATCTAAATATGTGCTGCATGGGAAATCAAAGCGTAGACGCTTTACTGAAAGCGCAGCAGAATGCCGGGAGACAGACGGCTCGGCTGCCGCTTTCCTCCGTCCCGTGGTCATGGATTGCTGATCTTGAGCCCCAGAGCTGGGCTGGTTTGTACAAAGTGCTTTGCATCCAGAAGATCTGAAAACATCTGGGAAACGTCACTGAGTTACTGCGAGCAGATGTACAGCTGAAGGGTCGCCGCTGCTGGGCCAGGCTACTCCTGCTCACAGGAGCCTTATCGTTGTCTCTTATATCAAACATATATTACGATAAAGAGGAAACTCCATGAACATATCACAGTTCCAGATAACTAGGCTTTCTGTTACAGATGTCACTGGCACATGTAAATACCCGTCACCCCAAGAGGAAGAGAGCTATAAACACAATAAAGTCTCTCTGACCGCTGGCAGAGATGAGGCTTCCCTGAGTTTCCAACAATCTGGGGGGGAAACCTTATGGAACATTGTTGTGGGATGTGCAGAGAAATGCAAGACAGCTCATGTAAATACACAAAAAGAGAAGAAAGCTGCAAGGCTGCCTGGGGAGAACGACACAGCCCAGAAAAGTATAATATCCCTTATTTTGGCTAACTAGTCCTGCCCAACTATTGAGGATTTCTAATGAAGGGAACCCCTCTAAACCTGATTACTCACTTATGCTGCTGCTCCTCTGGATCTGGGAGTTTCTACACAAGACAACAGGCAAGACGGATAACATTTTCTCAAGTATTTAAAGGAATACTATTCAACTCCCAGGTGCTAAAATAGCATCACTATTAAACTCTAAATGCTAAAACACCAAGAATAACTTTTTTTCTGCAGAAAAACACAGAAGAATAGTAACTAGACAGAATTGGTTCACACTGGAATTCTACCACATCAAGATTGATGCTCTGTACAAAAACAACCAGCATCCCCACACATATCTCATTTGCAAGGGCCACTCTAGGGTTCCTACACAGATATAATGGATGTATTTATTCTTGAAATGGCACATTTTGAATGTTACATTTCCAATATGATGGACACTTTTATTCATAAACAAGCCCAACAGCTTTCTCAGAAACTGGATACACTGAAATAATGGTGCAATTATACTCATATTTAATTTATGATAAGAGACCAAAATAACACATTTGCTCCTTGAATTTCCAGTACTTTTGTTACTTGCTGTAAGCCAGTCCACAGAGTGACAGGGCTTATTTTCTTTTTGTTTCCAGAAAGTAACACAAGCAAACTAAACTGGTACAAAATCCCATGCGGTCTGTGATAGTAATGAGTCGCCAGTCCTGACTGAAAGAGAAAAGTCATTAACCACAAAAACAAAGGACAATTTTTTCATGAGAGCAAGTCACTTATATTTAAAAAAGGAGAAAATGATTAATAACATTTGGCTCAAAATGAACACATGTAGCTGCAGCAAGACTTCAACACAATTTAAAGCAGTCAGAACATTTTACTCCAGCCTGCTGAGAGCTGAGCATAAGCAACATGAATCAAGGTGCTCAGCACTATTTCTGTCCTCTGTTTAACTCAGGCACAGGCTATTAGAGGTATACGTGCCTCCAGAGTTGTTGTGTGTACAAACACACCTCACGGTAAAATATCTAGTTCCATTTTTATGTTTTAAAATGGATTTTACGCAAATAATAGCAAAGCACAATTATTGTCCTGAGTTTCTCCCACTGATGCTAAGAGTCAGAAAATAAAGTAAATAGCTGGATAAACGAGAGTCGGAAATCAACAGTGGAAAGAATGGGAGATAGCGAAAAACCATTACCTGATGGAAGATAACTGCAGAGCTCAGCGTTTTTATCAGTGTTTGACTAATGGAACTTCAAAATCGGGCAAAGTAGGAAGGGAAACAGGTCAAGACCAAACACCAACACTGAAAAAGATGCTCATGAAAAAGCACTGAGCTGTCAGACACCACTCAGCTCGCAGGTACTCCAACGGCTGAGCTGATGCACACTTTGCTGCTCTTAGAGTCACGCTTCACCCAGCACCTATTCAAAATTAATAGAAATCCTCACATTGTGCTTTGATATACAAAATACACATCCAGATTTAGTCTCATCTCCAAGGACAGCTGCTTACAGTTATTAAGTGACAGGTTGTTTTTACTGTAGATATCAACAGCAACAACCAAGGGAGCAATACCATGGGGTGGCACAGATGGGGCGTCTCCTTGGGAGCCTGGGTACCACTGGCAGAGGAAGGTTTTGGCTGGGAGAGTAACTTTTGTAAGTGAGAAATAAGATTTTGAAAGCTATTTCTTAATTCTGCAAGTCTAAAGTCAGTCGGTTTAATACTTTGTACTTCCACAGGACTAACTTGGCCTGACCCACACTGTTCCTCTTCTCGTCTGACCCTCTCTCATGGTGTCACCAGCTGTGGTGGCACCAACCCGCCCTCTGCAGCTGTCACTGTGGAGGGAAACTGCCTCCCACTCCCCATCTAATTTCTAATACTCCAACAATAATACCTTTCTTCTTTGAACACCTCCGTTTCCCCTTTCTCCTAATTATTTCTTTAATTAATATTAGAGGTAATATTTAAGAAACTATTTGTCTTAAATACAGTCTTAAGTATAACAGTATTCAAACTAAAATATAGTCAACTCACTCATTAGTGTTTCTAGCCTTTAAAAAACAAGACAAACACCCTGATAAACTACACACGTACCAGGCACAGGCCCGCAGCAATTGCACTTTTTAGGAACACAAATGTTTTGCTGAATGGGAAGAGCACCAAGGTCAGCAGGGCAGTGTGCAGATGGTTGTCACCTGTCACCAGGGCACCCCGGGGACCACCCTGGGCGGCTCTGCCTGTTCTACAGCCTTTGAGATCTGGTCCTTAACCAGAAGAGCCAGTGATGACTTAAGGGCCTAATGAGCAGCACAGCAGCAAACACTGCACTGAATTTTAAACCAGACAAATGAGTGCTGTGATAACATGGCTAAATCACCTCTTAAGTACTACTATTCCTCTTCTGGGCTCTCCATCCCCAAATTGGTATGACTGGGGAGCCCAGGATGCTTCTGAAATGCTTTGATTGTCTTCAGTTTTCCCTTTTCTTCCCTCACATAGCAATTCCCTCTTACTGAGTCAATGGAATAATGAGGAGACTGTTCTCAGGTTTTGAAGCTGAGTGAGTAAATGATATTCCTATTCATTATTTATCTACTTTGAAATTCTCATGAATACCACCAGTGATAATCACCTAATTTCTATCAATTTATTTCTAGATCACCATCACAATAGAAAGTGTACTGTAGGTAGCAGCTCAATCCAATATTTATGAAGCAATTTTTTTAGTGAATATATAGAGACTCAGTGTAATTACAATTCAAGCTATTCCTTTAAATGCTAAACTGGGGACAGATTGAACAGAAAAACATCTCAGTTTCTTAGAGCTAACACAATTGCTTGAAAACACCATAATCTTTCCAAAAAGCACATAGCAGATATAGTCCTGTTATGCTCTACAGAATTAGATCTACATAAAAGGTTACTCCATCTAGTAAGTTCTACTATTTCTGTTCAGCAACATAGTAGCGTACCAGCCATCACTGTCAGCATCCATTTGGGATGACAACCTCTCCAACAGCCACAGGCAGAAACTTCAGAGGTGACTTCAAAGAGTTCAAGTCCATGCACAACTGAGCAGCCAGGTCAGGGAGGCTGATATCAGCTCAGCACAGCCCAAAGTTGGGCAGCTGTCACCTTGACTGTCTAAGAGATCTACAACGCAAGCCCAAGGCAGAGCTCGCTGGAACAGCCCACACCGGCGGTGCCAAATGTGTGAATAGCGTCAGCCCTCTAATTGGATTCAACGCTGCTGGGAAGCTGTTGTGTGTTAAACCATGTGGCACTTCACCTGCTGCTCTCAAAACGCTGCAATTAGAGGGTGTCCATTCACAGCAGTGTCACAAATAGGCGGGGGAATTCATGCACTGCAGGGTTTTTTAAATGTAAGGAAGACAGTGATCTCCATGCTATATTTTGTTAGACATCCTGGATAACTCCATCACATACAGCAGGTTTTAGACTATAGAATTTCATTGCTTTCACGTCCTGTTTTACATGGTCATTGAACAAATATGTACAATTTGGCATGTCTTGGTAAAATAAAGGGCAGTAACTAAAACGGATGCATTTTAGACTGCAGTTACCAATAAAGGAGCTCTATTGTACAGTTAATGTGGAAAAATGAAAATGGTACAAAGCAAAATGAAAAGCAGCATTTAATGATTGTCATCATATCAAGCTATGCATTTTGCTCAGATCAAAGACTAGAAATTCTATATGACTGCAGATTAAAAAGCAAACTATACTTCTTGCTACAGCCTCTGCCAATGCCATTGGTCTGGATAACCCATAATTTTTTTTCAGATTTTACGAAACATCATGAATCTTCTTTAGAAGGCTGGAGGTTACAGGGCACTTTAATTGAAATGTTGAACAAAAAGCTCCTAACTGCTACTCCAGCGAACACATTAGAATTGTCTGTTGTCCCTGAATGAATTTTTGGTGACTCCCATGCAGGATATTCACAGCTCTGCTCCAGCCACATCCACTTGCCAGTTCCAGGGTTAGCCCAGCACAGTCTCTCCATCTCTGGGAGCCCAGGACACCTCCATACACTGGCTCATCTTAGAGAGAAACCTAAAAACCTGATTTCAGTTTTGGGTAAGGGCCAAAACCTGTTGAATATTTCAGGAAATCTTGACTTGCAGCACCTGATACAAACCACCGTTCAGTGAGCTAATGCCACCGTCAGTCCAAAACCATGCTATTTATTTCCTGAATCAGTAGAGCCAAAGGTGACTAAAAGACTTCAGGCCAGCTTCTACTGAAATTGTGCCAGATGATTGATGTGATTTTAATGCTATCAAATTTCAACCTCAGACGTGAAGCAGAAACTGATGTATATCCGAATGCAGACAGCTCTTCTACAATATATCTACTCCCTACACTGTCCCAGCTATTCCCTAACCCAATTTAGGCAGCAGCGATCAACAGCAGACCCAGGCAACTGTGAGTTATTTTCCTCCGAATCTGACAAATTTTACTGTGACTCATGTGGATCTTCATTCCCAAATAGAGCAGGGGAAAGCAGCCAAGCCAAGGAGAGAAGGAAAGGGAGGAGCAGGCAATTGCTCTGCTTTTAGAAAGAGCAAAAGGAAGCTCAGATGTCACCAAGTCCCAGGCAGAACTAGCATCACATTATTTATCTTTTCTTCCCCATTAAATTCGTCAGTCACACAGACCTTGGGACAGCAGTGGAGCAGAAAGAATGGGCACAGCATTCATTTGGCATGAATGCACAAGTAGTGAATAATTACACTAAAGATTTTTGTAGCATTCACAGCCACCACCCATGAAAAGAATGATCAGAAATCCTGGTGATGGGCACAGAAAAAGATCTAAAGAGGAAATTTCCACCCTAAGAAAGCGCTAGTCTGTGTCAGGATCAAATAGAAGGGACATCGCAGTGCTTGATGATTTGCTCTTTTCTTTCCCTCTCTGAGCACATTACAAGAGTAAACTCAGTGTCATTTGTATAAGAAAATAGCTCTGCAGCCACACAGCACTTAAACCTTGCACTGCTGTGCGCTGGCTCTCTGACTGGACATAATCTGGTAGCTGTTAGTAAGAGAAATTAACTAGAAAATATCCATAATAAGCACACAATCAAAAATAAAGCATAAAAAGGAGAACCCACCCAGATGGGAAGGCAGCCATGAAACACTGCCCGTGCTCCTTAAAACCCCTGCAGCAGACACAGTGCTTGCTTTCTGGAGTTTTCCTGCACTAAGGATAAAGTTAGGAAAACAGTGCAAAGCTTTGCAGTCTGGTTCTCTTTGCTTTCATACCTGCCTCTCACTCCCCTCTTCATGCCTACATGGATGCCAGCGAGGCCCCTTACAAAACCCTTTAAGGATTTGCAACACACTTTTCTTGCCTAAATGCCACAGCTACTACCTATATCCAGCATTTGCTTCCTTTGGAGACCAGTTCCTCCAGGGACTGAGGGTCCTCACTCTTTACTGAGCTGGTTTATTGCATAACAAAGGGCATGGAAGCATCTTTTTCCCTTTCTACCTGCGGGGCCACATGATGGGTTTTTTAGGCAGCTGGGCCCTTCCTTTCAAGGGCTGTGTTGCCCTCACCAAAGCTATAGAAATTCACGCTTGTAGGTCTGGTGGTCCCAGGTCAGCACTCAAGTGGGTGCAATTGCATTTTGGTCTTCAAGAAGGATGGGCTGTAGAAAGCAAATACACAAAGGAAGAGAAAATTTAGAAGGGGCTATCAGAAAGAAAATATCTGAGTAGGGCATAGCGTCAAAAAGGCAAGTATCGAGCTGAAGGAGCACAGGGGACTAGTGTCGCAGATCTTTGAATTGGTGGTGGAAGGAGAGGTCATGAAAAGAAGATGGATCTCGGGAGAGCACATTAAGTTTCCTATTTCTGAAGTGTGAATATAAACAAATCCCACTCACACACAGTCCATGCTGGATCTTCACCAGGAGCCAAAAAGGCCCCAAACTGCGTTGAATGCCAGGTTCACATGTTTGAGCCGGATGCTCCCCATGGCCACAAGGGAGGTGGGGATGCAGGAGGTGCGGCACGGGGAGGACGGCGCCTTCCCTGCACCGCCCCACAAACCAGACCACGCACTGCAGTCCTGTTGCCATAACAACCATAAGAAGTGTCCATAAATAGAACATCTTCTGCCAGCAGGATATCATGTTGGCAGAGAAGATTTAGCTCCAGCTTCTTACAATGCACCTGTTTCTTGAATATATAGACAACATATATATATACACTCAGAATATGTATAAATGGATACATATATACTCATGAAAGAACTGTAGTCAGAGACACTCACAACTGTGAGGATGACCACTCAGAGTTTTGCGGCAACCATGGAAAGAGAGCTCAGGTCCTCTGCTTATCCTCAGTGCTAAGGAGGATGGTTTTGGAAGGTTTGTGGGAGCCCTGCCTAAGTCCTGCCAATTCTGTCTAGAGAGGCTATGCCAAAACTCCTTGCTTCCTCTCTTGTTTGAGTAACAAAAGATAGAGAAGAAGGGCTGTCCCGCTTGTAAACGCACACAAAAATTAATCAGACTACTCAGATAAGAAAGCAATTTCTCTAGCAGGAAAGCAGCAGGGGATTCTTTGCAGAACACGCAGCTCCCAGACACAAACAGAATGGTTCTTTCTCAGATTGCTCTGTGATGCAAGAGACCTTTACCACATCCCTTCAGTGAATATCAGCATCTCAAAACTTCTGTGACAACTCAGGGTTTTAGACAAAAAGGCATTTATTCCAGAAAACACATTACTATTATTGTTTAATATATATATATTTTTCTTTTACTTTTACACTTCAGCTGTCACAGCAGCAATGCACCTTTAAACTACACTCCCCCGATAAACATAATAGCTACATCCAGTCATTGCCATCAGGGTTCTCTGAAAGGAAGTGAATACTATAATTCAAAACCCCTTCCAACATAAATGTCAGTCATTGTTTTCAAATATTACATATTGCCAGCAATAATAATACCTCTGCCTTCCACCACCAGAGCTCCCCACAGCCCCTTCACTTGCACATCTGACCTGCACACTCCAGAGGCAGCGAGAGAACCCACAGCATCACCAAACCACTTTATGTGTAATAGACCCCATCCATACACACCAAAAATTCAGGGGAAAATGGATAACCAACTTAGACATTTGTGCTGCAGTCCAAGCTACCTGGGCTTGGGTACCAAGCGTTTGGAATCCAGGCTACCCATATCCTAACTGGGATTAACATGATCCCTGCTATGATCAATAACTCTCCCTCCCGAGTCCTCAAGCCTCACCTGCATCAGATAATCATTGGGATAAGTGAAGATAAAGAAAATGAAGAAACCTGATTACATCCCCATTATTTACTGCTGGACTCCTGCAGCTGTTTTAATCCTACTGATGTTGAGCTAAACTTGAAAATAAACAACATGGTGCATTTTCCATCACCATTAAATGTAATTAACGGATACAGTTAGTCAGCCAAAGATAAAATTCCCCTGCAGAAAGTCCAGAGCAATGTGAATTTTTGCTCTATTCTTTCAAAGTATTTTATTTACTTGGCAGCTTCAGCTTCATTTTTCATTCATCATAATCTTTTTATCCCTTGGTATCTATACCAATTTCATTTCAAACTCTGGTCCTAATCTCATCTAACAAATGTGCATGTTAGACCATTTCATATTCCAGCTGCCTGGGAAGTTGACAAAAACCAGCTTTTTAAAACCCCATTTTTCATGTAAGTATTTTTCAAATTATGTTTTCAGCACATTCAGACATCTTCTTTACTTTATTCTGAGTCTAAAACGTGTAACACGACAAACGCCTGTGACTATAGGGCAGTAGATATTGAAGTTCAACCTGCAAAGAGCTGATTCCCATACTTCATGCCTCTGATTTGGAACTTGTAAGGCATCACAAATGAGGGCACAATACTGGCATATAAGGTACCTCATTTGTGTGCCCATTTCCTCTAGATGCATACAAATAGCTTTTTATCTTTTACCCACAGCAACACCATTTGCGCTTCTGGTCCAATTAACTCTGTTTGCTGATTAAGTAAAAAATTATGCATACGTTTTACTGACAAATTGCACAAAAAATCAGAGTACACGTATGTAACTAATGAAGACTAATGCACGAGAAAAATTTGAACCCTCAATTTTTCACGCAGTTGCAAGTTGCACAGATGTTTATCAGTAACCTCTGTGTCACCTGTAAAGGCAAATGAAGTCAAGGGACTTGAAAGCAACAGCAACATTTGTTTGTACTCAGGTATTTTCAGCCTAAAGGTTGCAGGAGAGGTTTGCCAAGATATATGATGAGAGATAAATCAACGCGTCTCAAAAATGAGACTAACTCTGAGGTGAATTCTGGTAAATTTTTGGAAGAGAAATTTAGGAAGTGTGGGCATTTGTGGAAGTGTTGTGCATCAAAATTGCAACGAAATACGTTGTTTGGACATATGGTTAATATCACAGGTCTTCCAAAAGGTGCATGCATTGCCACAAGATCCTTGTAAGATCCAGATACATTTAAAACTTCAGCTTTAAATGGGAGCTGAAACAGCTCGTTAGCAGAGCTGCATGGGTCAGGACTCGGCTCCATTCTTCTGCCCTCCTTATCAACATAACTTCTTGATTAGGGGATAGATCAAGGGGAAAATTTAACTGGCAACTGACTTTGGGGTGAAAAATTGGTAAAATAACAGAAAGAAGTATTATGCCCACTTCACAAATAACATTTTTGTTAACAGATAATTCTCAGAGTCTTCAAAATAGAAGTTCACATTTGTGGGCTGAAGCAACTCCACAGCATTTCACAGACAAATGTCACAAAATTGTGAGCTACCCACTAGTGACCGTTTTAGCTAAACAAATGTTAATAAGATATAAGAAGCTTCATCAAGAGGCCTCCTCAAAATAGTATGGTACAAACTTGCCCTCTGCAGTTAATGTGCTGCAACAAACTCCTCCTTTGTGACCGACCTCAGCACGGCCTTTCCCACCCCAGAAGCAAAGTTTTGCTGTTGCTACAGTGATCGATCCCTTTACCACCCACCTCCAGGCTCACTTGAAAAGCTTAGATCTTATTTACTATCAATCAACAGAGATGAAAGGCAGTGTTCAAACCAGCTAGTTAGGGAATATATATCATATATACCAAATGAGCGGGTTAGAGAATATATTCATCAACAAAAATTTTCGCAGACAAAGAAAAAAAATCATGGTCTAAGTTTGTTACAAGAGCGGTATAAATTTTCCCTGAGTAACAGTAGATATGTGATCTGACAATGGTGATAGAAAACACAATGCGGGTAACCACCATCCGGCTACAAACAGCTCACAGGTCACTGCCTGGAAAATACCAAACGCTTCCACAGATCAATATTAGAAACAAGGGAAGCCAATGTCAGGGTTTGATTTTGCAAAACCACTAGTAACCAGACCGAGAGTTCCTTTCAACTCAGATCTCAGAGTTCAAATAAATATTCTAATATTGATTTGTCTCTAAACATCTCATTTGGAACAGAAACCCTAACAGAAGAAAGCTAGGTGCATGAAACCGTAGGAATAAAGGAAACTCTCTACAGAAAAATGTTAACTCTCTTACCAAAATGAAGACAATATTAAAAACAGAAACAAAACCACAAACCAACCCCCTCCCAACAAACAACCAAACAAATATACAACATACACACACCAACACACAGAGAAACAACCACAGGACAATTGTTCTTTGACAGCTAAATTAATATGTGAAAAATTAAGAGTCTTGTTGCACCAACTAATTATAAACCACGTGGATTTTGCTGCCTCTTTCTTTGATACCAGACTTTAAACCAGCCCTTGTGGTATCTACCTGCGGCCTTCACATTATTATTCCACGTTTCCATAAGGAATTTCCCTGGAATCTCACCAGAGCTGAGAAAGCACCAACGTGGACCAAAAGCAACATCCTCCCGTACACATCTGTGCATGTAAAAACACACAGTGGAACTACCACTTGCCCAGCCTAATATTTAAGGGACATTTTGAATAGAGAGACATATGCAACCAGCCTTGGGCACCAGACAGGGACAGTTGGGGTTGGGAGAAATGGATGACAGAGCAGAGCTGGGGTCCTGCAGTCTGGATACAGGGGGAACATACAGTACTGGTACCCACGGGACACGCAGGAATAACCAGGGGCTCATCTTTGCAGCCACCCCGCAAAATACATTTTGCAAAGGCAAACGCCACCCTTGCTCTGCAGGAAGCAGCTGTTCTCTTTGTGTGTGACCTGCTGTAGCCAGCTCGATTGTTATATCTCTTTCTGATTGATCTCTACAGCTTTACTTTGAAGCCATTTCCCCCCCTAAACAAAATAATTTTTAATGTAAAATGATTCCATAGCATTTTGCAATTAAAATGTGCTTCTGCAAGAACTAATCCATACTTTGAAGAGAGAGAGAGGGCAACGCTTATTTCTGTAACACAAATCTATAACAGCAAAAGTCAGCTGTAATTTAATTAGCAGCTGTGGCAGATGAGATTTGTGATTTCTTCAATAAAAAGAGATCTTTTAAATTATTTTTTTTAAGAGCAATTAACACAAGACCAGATGTGAAGCCTTGAAATTCAGAGAGAACAAAGGTGGGAGGTGGGGATGAAAATGAAGCTGCAGGAATTGGAAACAAATGAGTTGTTTTCTAATTTTGATCACCGTTCTCCTTGCTGGGGGCAGGACAGGTTACCACTGTAAGTGGATCAAACTCCTAAAACTGGTCCAAAGCTTCTTCATGTGCAGAATGCAATTCCTGTTATCAGTGTCGCTCCATTTAGAACAAAGTTATGTATTAATTAAAAAAAACCAACAGTAACAGAATTATCTTCAGAGGTTTGTGAACTTCTATTATTTGTTGCATTTAATAAACACAGAGAAAGAAAAAGGTCATGTCTTGGCTGATGTAAGCTAATATATCAGCAAAACAGGGAGGGTTAAGATAAACAGAATCCACTTTTAGCTGCTGTATTTGGTTGTTTTCTTTATGGCTTAATAGTGTAAATTGAAAGAGAGCTTAAATGTTAGAATATCTGACAAGATGGTAAATTCAAAACAATAAGGAAGCAAATAAAATGATTCATGTGGAATTTTGAAATATCTCAAAATATGTCAGCCACCAGATGTCACAAAACCTGCTTGTGATGACGCGCTGCACCGAGAGAAGGGCACCCAACCACATGGTGTGTCAGGAAATTCTCCCATTAATCTCCATAAATCTTAAGGTCTTGGAATGATAGGCTCTTCTCAGTGACAACCAGTGACAGGACAAGGGGTTCAAACTGGAACACGGGAGGTTCCACTTAAATTTGAGAAGAAACTTGTTCCCGGTGAGGGTGTCAGAGCCTGGCCCAGGCTGCCCAGGGGGGTTGTGGAGTCTCCTTCTGTGCAGACATTCCAACCCGCCTGGACACCTTCCTGTGTAACCTCATCTGGGTGTTCCTGCTCCATGGGGGGATTGCACTGGATGAGCTTTCCAGGGCCCTTCAACCCCTGACATGCTGGGATCTGTGATTCTGTGAAAGCAATAACACACATTTGGGGAAAACAAACGGAGATTTTTCTCTGCCACCATTTACCTCAAAGTGGAAATGCTGCATCTTAAGCATGACAAAAAATACAGGCCGCCTGTCCTAAAAAAAAGGGCATTTAAAAATATATAGGGACAGACTGATCTTAGATAAGCACACTCAAGGCCAATATGTTTACCATCACTTACAAATTCTACAGACCCAAGCAGTTACTTGAATTGCCAACAGCACAAATTCCCAAGCACTTCTTTTTATTCATACAGATATATACATGTATATATCTGTATAAAATGCTCACTGTATTTTCCATGCAACCAATCCTATGTGAAAGACACCATCCAGAATAACTGGGAAGTACTACCTCTGCTGACTTTGCTGAAGCCGTTATATTACATCCTCATGGAAACACAGAAAATATGTACAAATTAATTTATATCACACCGTGATGCTGATAGCAAAATCCTTAGTCTGAAAGCAATACACAGTCAAGAACTTGGCAGAACCTGACTCTTACTATTAGTTCCACAAAAACATTTAAAATTGTAACTGAAACAAAGACTAAATCTCATTCTATACAACAATAGGAAAAGGGAAAAAAAAGGTGCCTTTCCCCAACAAAAATAGCAATATAAATCAAGAATACCTATGGATTAACAGATCGCAATAGGTATGAGTTAAAGAGAAAATTATTCCTAACATTCTGCATTCAAAGAAAAATCCATTCAGAGCAATAAATAACTAATATAAACCCATGTTGCTGCTGTGTGATGCAGTCACCTCCAAGAGCTGCAACAATATGAAAGAAAACATATACTGAATTTGCCCAAGGAGGGAGCAATTTATAACCTCTGAGAATGCTGCTCTGCACTTGATTGCTTTTATTTACTTCCTTTCTCTTTTAAAAATTAAATGCTGGCCAATAGAGCTATCTACCGTCTGCACCAAAACCTTGTGTACTGTGTGTCAGATGCAAGATGTATTTACACTGTCATATTGCAGAACTCATTAATCATCGTTTTTCATTTTTGTCTAATTCCACTGCAGAACATGATTGTTGTACAAAGTACTTTGAAATTAATAAGAGAGAGATGGTCAGGGTAACCCCATTTTATCTGCCTGAAAACTAAGATTTAATAGTATCATTTGTGTTTTCCACTATGATGAGACAGACAGGACACCTGTATTTGCTACTGATCTAAAACCTAACATTAGAGAATAAACTATTCTAAGCAATTTGGAATACATGGATTACTATTGCTTGCCTAATTTAACAGGAAATAGGCCACTGCCGGAGGGAAAAATGGTACCTGCGGCTCCAACAGCCAACAACTCCAGTACGTGTTTTTTCAGTACGTTCACAGGTACAGCCCGAGTCAGAGCCCGCTCAGGTCAGGGACACACCGCGCAAAGTCCAGGATTCATTTACAGCTCCGGTTGTTCACAGGAGTGTTAAAGTCACTTCAGGAGATGCACTTGGAGAGCAGAGCCAGGAGGGGGAACTGGAATGGCTTCTTCTAGCAGCCACAAATCCTTAGATGAACTTAAGCCAATGTTTTCTTGACCATATAAAGATTCAAGGTTGCTAAAATGCAAAGGTCCTACAGGATCAGCACACTTTGAAACCTAGAGGCAAGAGGGCCACAGACCAGGCTCGGGACTTCTCATGCACAACAACTAGGGCTAAAGCCTTAAGTGCAAACCTGCACGCAACACAGAGATGGCCCGTTGGTTAATAGAACCTGGGCAGCATGGTCAACATCAGGCTGTGCTTTCCTTAGTCTTATTGGCTCAGAGATCAGAAAGCTGTGGGAGATGTAAGACCCAAAAGGTGCTGGTGAAATAAGTTATAGTCAAAAGTAAGTTAAAGGATGTAAACAAGAATTTAACCTAAATAGGAAAGAGCCCCAGTAAAGAAATTCTATATTTGAGACTTTTGAACACTTATAAAAGCCCACACAGAAGAACACAACTCCCTTTGGCTCTGGATTTATAGGGTTGGTTTGCAGCAACTGAGGAGCTCCCAAACCAGGGAGGCCATGCAGCGGGACACCTGCTGACAGCAAACCCTTCGGCATGGGGGCTCAGCCGGGGGACTTCAAAACATTAGGGTTGGACTTGCTGTGTTCAAATTAAGCTAAAGATTAACAGTGAGAAAGGTTAATCAAAAAAAGAGTAATTTATTTTTTTTTCCAACCACTTTGACCTTGAGTTGTTAATGAAGTGCAAATTCTCTCACCAGGAAATGTGGTTGCTTGGTGGAAACATGATAGTCTGCAAAACAGCCACGTACACCCTATTTATTTTGTTCTGGTTGAGGGTGCAATAAGGGAAATATGGGGCTTCTAATTTGAAGCAGCTTGTGACATATAGAAAGGAAACAGAAGTGGTTTTTCAGTCAGATCACCCGCTACGTCCAAAATAACAATCCACCCCATCCACTCTGACAAAATAACACATAATAGAACTAAAACTGTGCTGAGAAAAATAGTCTGTTAAGCTTCCCGTTCCTCTGAGGCCTGAAAGCTATTTTTAATGTTGAGAACTGAAGTTACATATGCCCCACCGAAGCCTGCCTCGCCTCAGCCGATTGAGAGAGGGAGCCTGCAAAGCATTAATAATTCAGCTGATTGAGTTTAGCTGGCATGTTGGAGCAACCAAGCTGCACCAAACTCTCCTGCAAGGAAAGCAAGAGGCGTTATTGCAGAAGGAGCTTTCCTCCTTCACAGCATGGTCTTTTTTTACTTCTTTTTCTTTTCCATGTATTTATTGGCAATGAAAACTCCTCAACAGGCAGTCTGGAAGAAAAAAGGTCTTCATATAGCATCAGAGTAGGAAAAGCAGAGCCACCAGGAAGACTAGATTACCATGTCAACCATGATCTACCAATCCAGTTTATTCGTGGTGACAAGCTGAGAATTCTGTGTTCCTCAATAGCCATTTTGAGAAGTTCCCCCTGGAATGGGAAGTAGCAAAGACCTTTTGCTGCCATCTCTCCTCTGTCCATACAGTCCTGAAGCTGAACAGAACTTATATGCAACTCACATCAATACAAAATGCAGTGGGATGTTTTGCATGTAAGCCATGTATCATTTCAAAAGGAAGGTCTGTTGCCTTGCCACACCAGCACTTGCCTAATTAAGTCCTGCATTTATGTCCATTCATTTTACTTCCAAAATATTTCTTAGAAAATTGCAATGAATTAAACCACTGGCTGCCTCCAGGTTTATTCACTGTATTGATTGCTCTGGAGATGAGTGGGAGTAATTATTTTGAAAAGGTTCATTCTCAAGAGTGAACATGGAGAGTGCTAAATGTATTCAAAGCAGTGAATAACATACAGCTGAAATTGAGAAAAGATACAACTATAAATGAATGAAGAGGAAAGTATACAAAAGACTGAGGTCTGCAACAGTAATTTCCGATGACCACAACAGCATAAAGGGGAAGTTGAGAATGTCCTGATCAGAGATTTCACTCTTCTGACTTCTGAAGAGATCGAAAAGGCCCAGCTTTATTTCTAGGCAGACTTGTTCCCTTCGATGCGGTGACTTTGGCGGTGGAAGAGGTGCAGTTCATTAATTTCACAAACAGCGTCCTGGACACCACACACCTGCCTTTCCCACAGCTGTGTCCTGGTGTCCCCTTCTCAGATTTCCTGACCATGTGGCTTCAAAGGACATTTGCTACCAAGGACAACCTGGACCTCTGCTACCAGTGCCCCTGGAGACCTCCCAGCGAGGAGGACATTGCTGCAAGTTCCTGACCAGGCTGTTGAACATGGGGCAGCTTGTAGCTCTCTGTGCACAACCACCTCCTCTGCTTGTTCAAAGGTCGAACAAAACTGGGACTAAAACACCCAATTTGTCCAGGGAAGCATCATCCCCACCACAGCTCCTACAGCAGGGTCAGCATCTTCAGTGCTCGTGGCTAGGCTGGAAGCACAACCTACTGCCTAAAAGGATTTGTCCCGATTTAGTAGCAATATTAAGCTTCATAATATTTTGCAACTAACCAAAGTCCTGCAAGATCCACGATTACCTTTTATATCATTGTTAAAAGTGTTTATGTCAAAACCTAAGAAATTATACAGCAAGACAGAATAATGAAATGGTATGAACATGTCAAAAAAAAAAAAAAATCAAGGTAGCTTTCCTATGGATAACTAAAACTGGTAAAACTAGTAGTAATTTACTACCTGGAACACTGATGATCTGTTTGGTTCAACAGAAAACACAGCTTTCCTTTATCAAGCTTCTTTAGGAAGAACCTCAGTAAGACAAAGCAAAGGAAGGTAAGATCACTTTTCATTTTCTGCCCCTTGTAGGGCAATGCTTTATCCCCATCTCTACGGGCTCCTTTACCTGCCTCTGAAGGAAGAATTTTTGGCTGGTCAGTCAATTTTCAAAAAACACTTTAGTAAGAACCCCCAAAATAGGGTTTATACCAAAGTACACCTCGTCATTAACTCCTGCATCCTTACTCCAGATGTGGATTTTAGACAGCGGCTTAATTCAGTGCATACAGCAGCATCTCCAAAACAGGACAGTGGTGGTTGCTTTGAAAAACCTGACGGCAAATCTCTGTCTAAAGTACCAAAAGGACCACGTACTTTCCGTAACCTTTTGGTGGTAGATTATGATGAGAAACAAGAATTCGCTTCAGAGCCCTGTCACAAATGGCACGACTGGGAGATGGTTGGCCTTCATCAGCATTGCTCTCCAGAGAGAAAACATAACTCAGGTGAACAGCCTCTGAGGTCTGTGTGCTCCGCAGCTCTCCAGACGTGCCTTTCAGGGGGTGTGTGTCTCTTCTTTGTCACAATAAATTTCCAACAGGACAGGAAGCCCTCAGAATGGTAGCAAGCGCTACATTGGGAAAAGGTCATTTTCTTCTATTGACTTCAACACCTTGGGCCTGATGCTTCCAATCTTTGCATCTTGCGTCACCCTTTACAACTGGCAAAATGCCACCACCACGGTGGGGGAGCTTTCTGCCATATAGAAGGAAATTACTTCATCAGGTGAAAAGCAGCACAGAATTGCATCCACGTACAAATTTAAAACATTATTGCTTCCTATGGGAAGATTCAACTTTCAAGAAGAAAAGTTTAAAATACTAAAATATTTGGCCTAACAGAAACATGAGCTTTGATTCAGGAATTCTGTGGTCCCATTTACTTGGACAGCTTGCATCTCTTGGGCGGACCATTTACCCTTTATGGGTCTTCCACCTTTTCAAAGAGAGTGGATGCTGGAATGCTGAACTTCAGAGACCCATGAATATGATTTTCAGCAAAATGTCCTGTCCACAAAGGACAACATGTAAAGAATGCACTGAAATACCACTTGAGCAATGCAGCAGCATATACAAAATGAACCTAATTGAACTCAGAGCCAAAATATTTTCAATTTTCTACCAAAAATGTCAACACAATATTCACAAAGCTCACACATGAAAAAAAAAATTAACTTGGAAGACTACATCTTTTAAAAACAGTTAATATTGCATTTTAACAGACCAAACACACCAAAACCAAACACACCAAAACCAAACACACCAAAACCAAACACACCAAAACCAAACACACCAAAACCAAACACACCAAAACCAAACACACCAAAACCAAACACACCAAAACCAAACACACCAAAACCAAACACACCAAAACCAAACACACCAAAACCAAACACACCAAAACCAAACACACCAAAACCAAACACACCAAAACCAAACACACCAAAACCAAACACACCAAAACCAAACACACCAAAACCAAACACACCAAAACCAAACACACCAAAACCAAACACACCAAAACCAAACCTTACATAGCTTTTTAAATTACTTGCTGAACTGAAGGTCCCCTTGCTCACCTCAGCATGTCACACACATTCATTTCTAAATGGAACCGTGACAGAGCATCTTCCTGCCCTCTGTCAGCAAGCTCGGCGGCATGAGAATAAACTCGGGTGATTCAGAAATGCGTGTACCAAACCACTTTTCTAAAAAAGGCATCCAATACATTTTGATGGATCTAGCCTCTTTTTCAACAGAAAAATTTGTCCATGGATAAAGAGAGGAAGCTGATTGTTTGTCTGGGGATTTCCAGGCCTTCAGCAGTGCAAATCCCAGGGCTACAAGCACCAAGAAGTCATAGACAAATCACCACTGAATGGGTTCAGTTTGTCCAGGAGCACAGGACACATTTTGTAAGATAAAGGTTCCTTTGCGGTAAAGGCAAGAGCAGAACCACATCACCATTTGTATAACCAGCACTATTCCAGCGGGCACATCGAGCCCCTCTGCTCATGGGAACACCAACCTCCGCAACCATCAGTGTTGGGGCGCACAGGCTGCACCCTGCGTTGACTTCCATAGGTTTCAGTGCTATAAGAAAGTGACGCACTCACAGGATGTAAATAGCTTATTTTTAAAAAGCACACTTTTAATCAGGTCTTCTGTATATGTAGCCAAGGACTTCAGCTCTTAAGACAAAATTATGTAGCCAGAGCAGAAATTTCATGCATGGAAAGGAAACATATTAGAAAAGTCCAGGAGGAGCTGCAGATTTTTGCAGGAAAGCTCCCTGCAGGTCAGACTGTCCTCTGGTGTGCTTGACCAAGAGATTCACAACAAGACAGACGTGGTTTTCCTGCAAAGATACAGCCAGTTCTCATAAGATTTTGTCTGATTAGGGGAGGGAAGCCAAATAAAAAAATATAGATTGCCAACAGACCCAAATGGAATCTTTGAGATACATCACATGCCTCATCTGCTCCCTGTGCTTATCTGTTTGTTCCCTGTCCTCATCGCTCTCACAGCAAACAGACACCGATATCTCACACTGGTGCCAAAAAAACAGCCTTATTCCTATGCAGAAGACATTTATTAGGAAAACAAATTCACAGTTAACACTAAGACGCTTATTTTGCTTTTATGCTCATCATCCAGGCTTCCTGATTTTGCTTGTTTCTGCAATTTCAGATTTATGGAGGCCTATATTAAACAGTTGCCTGGCACAAAGCCGGCATCATTTGCCTACTCTCCGATGCCAAATGCTCTTGCTTTGTGCATCTTCTTGCAGGATCTCAGACCCAGCCCAGCAGCCATCTGCAGAGCTTTCCCCTCCTCCCCTCACCTCTCCATTATTTTGCCATCTAAGCAGCAGCTACTCTAACGCCAGGCTGCAATTCCTATGAGACTCTGCAGCTCTCCTTCAATTGGACTGTATTTCTTGCTGAGCTTCTTTCCTGTTTTGTGATATTATTCTAATCAGCTGAATATAACTGGTGTCATGTAACTTCACAATTCCTGGACAAAACTGTTTGGAGTCCTGTAGCTTATTTCCTTTCCAGTATTATGAATAAGTTATGTCTCCCAGCACCAAGAGATTACCTTAAACTGACAAACAAGTTCCACACTGCAAAGTTTGGAGCTTTTTAACAGCTCTTTCCATGGCTGCAGTGTTTCCCAAGAGAGGTGGACTACCAGAGGTCTGAAACCTGCGCTAACAGTGAAGAGAACCCCAGACCAGGCAGGCTGAACACTTATTTTAACAGTCAATCGAGTTTTGAAGCAGTGAAGCAATCTACTTGATTATTCTCCATGCATTTCCCACAAGAAATAAGGGAAATGAGTAACCTCTACACTTACAGAGGATATTCCTTGCTGGCAGGTGGAGGCTTCAGCTCCTTCAGGACGAGAGGGCAGCTCCATGCTCTGCTCTGGTAATGCCGTCTGCTCAGAATTAATATGAGCTGTGCCCACTTGTGTTTTCTCTCCGGCCCTGAATGCTGAACTGTGCAGGGCGGTTTCCTCTCCGTGGCTCCCAGACCCCCGATTTCACCTCTAACTTGTACTCCGGGCTTAATGTCTCCGGCCTCCTTGCTCACAACAACCAAGCAGAAGCACACATGGAAAAGTAAAATCATGTTTTGGAGAATAATGAATTTTGAATCTTTATTTTTGTCTCAGTTATCGTAGCTTCGTTTTCTGGTCCTGCACTTTCTAGCTAAAGTTAAAACCTGAAGTTATAATCTATCACGCTGCAAAAAGCTACAGAAATCACCAATTAGATATTGTGCCCACCCACGCAGAGCTGTGCGTGCAGGGACACATTTCTTGTAACATTTTTTAATCACCTCAACAAGAAAAAAAAAAAAATCACTACCTTGATTGTTGCTACCACAGACACTCATCTACGATCCTGCCAGCTCCCCATGTAGACATGCCAAAACATCACCCATGAAGAGGCCATGGCTGTGAGAATTAAGCCAAGCAGTTAAGCCACTGAAGGGGATGGTCCCAGCTGCCCCTTCCCACAGCAGCGGGGTGCTGGTAGCAGCATTCCTCCAGCTGCTTACCCAATAAACGTGTCTGAAGAGTCACCTGGCAGATCAAAAATAATAACAAACCAAATTCCTTTTCACCTGGACAATTCATTTGTACCATTTTGTGATCCAGGAGGTCAGAAGAGGGGAGAAAGGCAGCGCCATAGCTGCACCAGGCTCCTGCAGACCCACTGCTCACAGGCACCGGCGGAACAGGTGTCAGGGTCACTTTAACCCTGCACATCATTAGGTTGCTTGCACTAGAAATCTGAAAGGAATTTTAAAACCAAAAGGTACTCGAATAACAGCAACGGTAGCTTGGCAAGGACGCAAATGTACCGAGAAGTCAGATTATTGCTTTAATGCCTTCCAGTATGTGGAAATAGGATCCCACAGTTTGGCATAACCCTTCTGACTGAAAGGCAGCATCGAAACCATCACTTCCCACAGCGCTGAATTAGTGAGTAAACGCACTTCACTCATGAGCCAACTCGTCACCAATTTCAACATCTTTAGTTTTTCAGGAACTGATGTGTTCGCACTGCAGTGTTGGCACAGAACGTTTCTTTTTGCAATCCCTACAAGAGTTACACTGATCAATAATCTCTCTGCCATCACTGCTCTTTCCTGTGACAAGACAAAATACAGAGCAGGCCCACACAACAGCAAAATGGTTATCATCGGGAGAAAAGCCTCCTGCTCCACGTGCCATTTTGCCTCCGAAATCCCCTCCTGATAGCTGAGCAGTTCATCCACAGTGCACCAAGTCCAGCAATGAACACAATGCCTCTCATTTAGTCCTTTTGATTGAGGAATCATTCTAGTGCTAATTCAGGCCATTTTCAGCCTTCAATTTATTTGAGCAGCTGTTGTTCTTCTCTGGTTACCTTTGTTCCCTTTTTCATTTATTCAGGTTTGTTGATGGTGTTTGCTGCTTGTTTGTTTTTAATTCAGCGGGATCACTTTGGTTCCTACGTTCATGTAATGTCATTGCAAGAACTGCAGAGAGGGCTGCAGCTGTGTTCGTGAACGTGATCAAATGAGCAAATCTACCACTGAGCCTTAATAACCATCATAATCCTGAAGCCTGGAAAATGCCCCTGCCTGTTAGAGTCAGACCTAAGTCTGACCTTGCTCGGGCTGCACACCTCATTACAGAGATCAGAGCCCGCAGCCCTCAACTCCCTCCACGTTCAAAGGGACATGACCATTCAGATAACCCTCCGCTGTACCAGTAAAGATGGGCTCGTGTTCAATGAACGAAAGAGGCAGAAACCTGTCTCCTTTCTGGCAATTCTATTGTATTAAACTGCTGAAGCGAACATGAAAGCATGAGCTTAAAAAAAAAAAAAAAAAAGTCACCTATTTTGACAAACAACAAAACCAAACCAGTTATTTGTCCATCCAAACTAGAAGAACGGTATCTAAGAACAGGCATCCTGCTGCAATTCTCTGTTGATTTAACTCAGTTGTAGCAGACATGTTTTTACAAACCAGCCTACCAATCACAGAAACACATGTCGCTGTTATTTAGAGGCAAGGTTTTTCTGAGGCCAGAATAATTAATGTCAAGCACTGAAATTTAATTCCATTTCAATGTTTGGAAACTGAGCACATTTCCACTTCCACAGGTGAATATTAGTTAGGCGCAGGTCCATATTACTTTTGTGAGCACGCAGCCTTCTACAGATAACGACTACCGAAAGAAGGAAAAATAAATCACTGCTGCAAACTACGCAGAAGCCCTATTGGCAGCCTCTTGTAATCTCATAAACTTGCATTATGTCCAACATGATATGCAGTATAAGGGACATGCGGGGTTTAACCCAAAATGTTATATAACATAACCAACAGCAGCATCTTCTCAAAGCTGAATCTCATATCTTCATAGCTTTTGGTGCTGTCCAATCTGTGAATACATTTATTAAGCACATACCACCAGCTACATAATATTAAAGATTTCCCTATTCCCCAACCCTCACTCACGATATATTTTCTCTGCAGAAATGAATGGATGCATACGAATGATCGGGGGTAGTTGTTATTGGGGGTGAAATTGCACAAAACCATCCATAAGATCACAAAAGCAGAGACTAACTGCAGAGTTTGCAGGTACCTTTGCCTGATACATCTTCTGCCCATTTGTGAGTATTTCAGCAGCTTTTCCTGTTTTCTGTGAATGGACTAGCTGTGAGGCAGTGTTTACCCAGGTTTCTCTTATGGCTTATTTACAAATTTGATTTGTTCCAGTGCTTTATGCCCAGTTTAGAGCATCTCAGATTACAGCTACGGGTTCAGAAGAGCAGCTCTTCAGACAGAGGAAAACAGGCCACTGACAGCTAGGCTACCAAACAATGTGCATTCAGCCATCTACAGATATTGTGACTTGGACTGCAGGAGAATACGGTGTTCTTACCAGAAATATCCACTACCTAATAGTCTAACAAAACAAAAGCAAAAAATAGCCCCATTCACATCAGCATTTCTCTGTCTGAATAGCTCTTCAGAAAGGCAAACAAGTCCACATACCTGTTAGCTTGGGGGTGCTTTATTATCTATTTTGCTATTTAAAAGAATCTGTAATGAAAAGAAGATTACCTGGTGTTCTTACTGTTCTGACAAAACTGTTTTCAGAACAAGATGTAGAGCTACACATCACACAAGTTTTGTTTCTTTGTCTAAATTCCCCTCTAACTTGCAGAGACTATTTTTGGACAATGTCTTACACTCATGTGTTCTAAGTTTGGGATCATTCTTTAGACCATGATCACCGCTATGAAGCTGCTTCTTAAAACAGAAGTGTGGAAATTCAGAAACAAACCCTTGGCTTGAATTTAATTCCCAAATTGTGAACCTATTTCCAACTGTTTCCTCTTAGGCAACAACTTTTTTCACATCTGTATTGTACAAATCCCCAAACACATGAAATCCTTTCTTTCACAGACTGAGACCTCATGAGATTGTAACCAATGGGTAACAAAGACATCACGTTTTGTGACAATTCTGTGGTTGATTAATCTCAAGCCTGGAACAGCACCCTGTATGAGGTCCCTGGGCTATTCACTCTGTGTTGAGGCAAGATCAGCGATGTCAAGGTCATAGCCACCAAATGTCTGGCCAGGAGCTCCCTGCAAATCTCCAGAGACAAGAGATCGCACAGTTTATTGCGAAGCTTCCCTACCCTGACTGAGGTGTTCTCTCAAATCCCATCTAAATCTTCCATCGCCTCAAATTAAACCAAATCATTGTTGCCCTACTCCCTCCCAAAATAAAACTGCTGCCATTCTTATGGTGGAGTTTGGTGCACTGCACTTGAATCCAAATCCAGCTGGTGAATGAAACAACTTGTGTTGAAACCCTAATGTCCCACCTCTTTATTAATGTCTAGAGAAAACAATTTTAGCCAGAAGGTACAAGTACTTATTCATGAGAAGCTCACCAGTTTAGCTAATGGCTGCAGTCCTCCAAAACTAAGCTAAGCTTTGCCTAAGGTTCAGTAAAATCCTTTTACTATCTTGAAATTACTCCTGCCAGTCTGTGGTTTGTGGCTCCGACCCAGAACACATACGTATACCTCTCGAGTCTTGCTTCTACAGTGTCAAGCCCAAATTACAAATGTCAGCATTTACTAGCGTAACACCATTGCTTTTACATACAAAACACTGTCAGACATTTCACATGAAGCAGAAAGGAAAGAGGCATCAGGAGTTACTATAGGACACTCAGATTTAATAGCTGTTGTGAAGAATAGCAGATAGTAAGAGACTATGTTTGAATGAAATAAGCAACTCACCCATACAATACAAAATATTGTAATGAATAACAGGTAATTCAAGAAAATTCAGGCTGAAGTTCCTAAGCGCTATAAATTGAAACTTGCAGTGAATAAAAGCAAGGAGTTTTCCGGAGACTGAAAGTTTTATTGAAGTTTCTTAATATTTTGCAAATAAACCCACAGAGCTCAGAATATTAGAGGGACAGAAATTATTCATGACTGACAAAAAGCACACAATACCAGACCGTATTACTTTGCAACAGAGTCAGACTATGCCAGATGTTCATGACAGTATATATTTTCAGTCTTTAGTTAAAAGAAGAAACAAGAGCAAGAAGTCCCAAGTCACAATCATTACAAAGCTTGGGAGGAAAAAAAACTAAAACAAATCTCTTATGATTCTTTAGGGACTTAATTTAAGTGCCCAATAAAATGGGCAGTTAGTCATATAAGCATAGATCTCTTCACTGCTTTAATTAAATGTGACTCATTCAAGTCATAATTTTCTTGAAAACTTCAGGTACATTCTTCTCAATAGGGAAAAGCCCCAGACTATACAATAGGATGAAAATTCAGTTGATTGAAAATTCACACTTTGGAGGTAAAATGTGTAGACAGATTCAATATATTACAAGGAATACATAACCAATTTGCAAAAAGGCGTGCCATGCTTTCTGCCTTTCAACACGTTTTCTTTTTCCTTCCAAGGGGAAGATAATAGGAAGAAGCTCCATAGTGCAGCATTTCAAGAGAAGAGCAAATTCATGATGTATACAAATGAACGTCAACCAACCACCACCTTCAGGAAGGAATAATGCATGCCTGTTTCTCCATCCTCAGTGGAGCAAGACTTATTTTTAAAAGGAACACAATATTCTGGTAACAGAGGGCAGAAATAAGGAGTGGAACTTTCAGCATCAGATGTTCTGTACTGAAGCTGCTCCTGCTTATGAGTGAGCAGAGAGACTGTCCTGACTCCTGCCATCTGCAGATCACACCAGAAAGTTCATCGAGACCATCAAAATGGGACACTATTTTCATAGGAATTTGGGACACTGTATGTTCAGAACCAGAGTTAAGGTTTCAGAAATTTTGTACCAAAAGAGAATCCCAAGGGATGCATTTCAGGAAGAGCAAAACTACTTTCTGAAGTGAAACTGAGGCTGGGATACTTATTGCAGCCCAGTTGTGTTGGCACAGCTCTGGAAGGTTTCCCAAGCTATTCCCAAATCCGTGATCCCAGAAGGGATCTCAGAACCAACAGGGTGGGGAGCCCAGGGATTCTGGCTGGATGCACCCAGGAGCATCCCTGGAGTGGGACAGCAGCCCCTGGGGACCTGGCTGCACTGCAGGGAGCTCTAAAATGGTTTTTCTCAACAAAGTCCAAAAGAAAGAATGGCCAAGCTTGCAATTTTGCCTCCTAAACTAGTTCTGTGTATACATGCAACTGCTCAAATTGGAATTAAGGGAGACATTAATGCTGGAGAATGGTGAACCAGCGTGGGTGAAGATAGAACAGACTTAACTTGTCTGCCCTTTAACTGAGTCTGACCCCAAATCCTGCCAAGGATTTAAAACACTTTCAGTTAAGTGGGTTTTCATATGATACACAACTTGCAGTCCCAGGGTTGGCACAGAAACAATTCCAAGAAGAAACATTCACTGGCCTGTTGGAGAAGCACGACTAAGAGGGGTGGAAACTCCACTTTTGAAGATGCTTTTGCTTCATTTGCTGTTCAAGGAACCTGGAGAAGCTTCAAAGTTATTTTGACTTTTTTTTTTTTTCCAAACAGAAATTTTGGGATCGTAAACAAGCAACTCCCTCTGGCTCCTCGTTTGCCTCCCTGGGAAATCTGTTTTTCTTGGTCTGTTGTAAAACAGGTATGCCTTTTTCATCCAAAATTGAGAAATGAACAAAACTACCTAGTGAAAGAGCCACAGAGCTGAATATTCTTTCACCTTCAGGGAAAGAAATTAAACAAATTTTTAAAAATCACCAATGAGAGAGCCTTTTATGAAGACATTTTGCGTGGCGCTCTGCCTGCAGGATTTCTGATCCTAGCTTTATTACATTGTTTGATCCTTTGGCATAAGAGGAGACTATATGAAAGACAATTAGGAAGCAGCTGAACAGCATGAGATGATCCAACCTTAATCTGACCTTTTCATACCACTGTATCCACTCAGAACGAATCTGTGCAGAACGAGATCTCCTCCTCTCTCTGGATAAATACACCATTAAGGACTGTTCTCAAGGAGCACTGTGTGTGACACCTAGGACTGCAAATAAAATAGAAAGGACTTAAGCCCAGGTGTTAGACCTAACTCTTTTCTCTTCTAGCACTCCCTGTACAGATATTACTGCACCAAACAACTGCAGTCGGGCCAGACTTTGTTATATCTTCATTCTGCTCCTTCCTTATCTTGTACTGTTGGTATAACACCTGCCCATGTGAATGAATTCCCGCTTCATTAAATGTTAATTGCACTTTTTCCGAGTGCCATACAGAATTGTTGTGCAAACATTAATGCATGATTTAAAGTGCTTGGGAATTTTGGACAGGAGATGCAAAGAAATTTATTGTGTGGTAAATTATGATCTTTCTAGGCATATCTATAGCAGAAGGGAAAAAATGTGAACAATGAATTTACTAGCCTTAGAACTTTCATAATAGCAATGTTGAAAAATCAAGTAACTTAAGTTTTAAGTGGGAATTTAGATGTGAATTGAAGCTAAACTATAGTTTGTCTAAATTACTACCTGTCGCCAACCTGAGTGAAGGACACTCCTAAGATGCTCTTTCCTAGCACAAGAACGCATGCAAACACTTCCCAGAAGTGCCTACAATAAAGAATATGTAATCTAAACATCTCAAAACTGCCAGCTTGTCTTTGAACATTTGTTTTCAACCATCTACGTGTATTCATGAAAACTCCTTTCCTCTGCCAGAGTCTTTACTGTTTTTAACATAAGGTGGACGGCAATACTAAATAGCACTTGTCCAACTAACACTTACCTTGGTGGTCATTTTACCTCCGGCTGAACCACAGAGGTTGTTCTTGCCACAGACCAATTTGCACAAAATGGTCACGGAGCAGTCTGGACTTCAGGAGAAGATCCATTTCACTCTAGTGACATTCAACTACATTTGAACTTTAGAAAACCTAATTTTCTTCTAGATCAATATAGTCAATACAGGTGTAAGGGGAAAAACAATTACATCTGCTGTACTTCTCCATTTCATAACCACATGCAGGCTGTTTGCTGGCCTACAAAAATTCCACTCGTCTCATGGATCAAGAGAGAATGATGATACATTACTCAGAGGGGAAAAAAATACTGACAGACACAACCTCTACAGGAATTGCAACCTGTAATTATTTCCTCCAGTAACTTAAATCACTCTGCTCTCACCTTGAGATTCAGAAGGAGTCAAATGCCTTATTTTTCCTGTCTTCTGTATCTGACCATGAATTGTGTAGGATATTAAAACAATGAGTATTATTTGTGCCTTAGCTATCTACATCAGTGATCTGTAGATCAGCTCAAAGCTCTCTTTAACATATAGTATTTTTCTCTAAGCCTGGCAACACCAGATTTATTGAGACAACTGCCAGCTTCTCAGAGAAGAAACTACATCTTCTTAAACATTTGTGCAGTATGTAGTAAATCACAACCTTGATCCAAATATAAAGTGTTTAGGTAGGAGATGAAAGCGGTGGTTTCTTGAATCAGAAATAATATCTTAGCCAGGAGATACCCATAAAAGTGGAATCTTAATATTTACTTAAGCTTTCAGCAGCACTGGATTTGCCCTACAATTTATTAACTTTAAATATTGTGCAATGTACCTGGAAACTAAAACACTAGCCACAATAAGTTTTTCAGAAAAATACTATATCAGAACAGTGCCTATTTAAGTATATATCTCTGGGCTAGATTCTGCTTCAGCTAAAGTCAAGGATAAAACATTCATTTCCATATTAAGAAGTAGAATTTTTTCCTTATACACCAGAGGCCCAGGAGAAGGAAAGAGTTACCAGGGACCTCGGCTCAGAACAGGAAGGTCTGCACCTGAAAACCAGAAACTCAATGTCTAGTTTGAAAACTTGAGTCTAGCTGAACATTAAGAAAGAAAAAATAATAAAAAGACATTTACGCAACAACAATTGCCCGTCTTTATGTAACATCAGGCCCAGAAACACCCCTGGAGAAAGTGCAGTTGAGGGAAGGGGAATATGAAAGGGCAAAATGTGTCAAGCCCCACAGAACTGAAAGTCTTTCTGATGGAAACCCAGGTCTGGCATCCTGCCTGAGAAAAGCTGGAACAGGTTCTGCAGCCAGAAACACACGGCTCTGTTTTCCCAGGTACAGTTCTCATCAATAATGGATACCGCTGAACATTCAGTTGGATTCCTCCACCATTGAAAGCTTGATACAGCTTGTTCATTTTCAGCAGATGGTTTTTCCCCTGAGGAGCCCCAACACTTTGTTGTCACGGTTCCTAGAACTTCCTTGCTGGCGCTTGGCCCAGACAAGTAGTTACTGAGCACATGCCTTCATTATTCCCGGACAAGACAGAAGATTTGACAGTTCTGATAACGAACAAGAGTTGGGTGCTCCAAGGAACATGGACTGCTCCCCACGTTCTCAGTACTTAAAGTGATACCCTAAATGTTTATAGGCCTCCAAACTGAACTTGCCTCAATAAGAACATGACAAAAAAATTCTCACTGCTCTTTTGCAGAGAGGCTGTGACACCTACAGTCTTTATGAGAAGTATTTCAGCATTGTAAAAAGCCCCAGGTATTCATCTGGAAATGGTCAGTGATGATGTACTTGAATTTGTTCAGGTTGCTAGAAACCTCCTAATTCCCACACTAAACTTATACAAAGTCACCTCATGAGCCTCTGGTCTTGTGTGAAAACTGCTGTTTAGATTAAGCAGTTTATTTCTCTAGTTTTTACTTCACGTAATTTAATACACAGGCAGAGTCTCTCTGCTATCATTTAGCTCAACTGCATGAGTCACATTGAGGTGCAACGCGCAAGATTGCCAGATCCCATTTCTGGTTTCCAGATACCCCAATTTCTCCTCATCAGGCTTGTCTATACCAGAGAAGCCTGCCAACCTAAAAAC
The DNA here is from genome assembly GCF_964273445.1 of Streptopelia decaocto. Classification (NCBI taxonomy): domain Eukaryota; kingdom Metazoa; phylum Chordata; class Aves; order Columbiformes; family Columbidae; genus Streptopelia; species Streptopelia decaocto. The sequence goes on from NC_138669.1 coordinate 12,716,510, forward strand.
CATATGGCTTTCCTTAGCACGCTTAGAGACCCTATTGCTTCCATGCACAAAGGCCCTCCAAACAACATATGGATATGGAATAGATATTTTTTCTAGCTGGTCATTATACCAGCTTAGTATGCATGAATAAGTAGACTCCACACAGCTTCACCAGACATACCTCAGAATATTCTCCCATTATTAAAGAGTTCCTCCTTTCAGCCCCTTCCCCTGCTGTAGGGTTGGTGGAGATATACATATTTATGTATATAGTGAGCTACAGATATTCTAGAGCTTTTGGCATAGAAGATGCAAAATCTAAATGTATGTACTGAAGGATGCCCTATTTATGTTCTTTTTGTATAACTTTTGATTATGAAATGGAAATTATATTATTCAACCTGTACAACTGAAGACACGTCGCAAAGTTCTACAAAACAGATGGAGAGAAGAGTTGGACATTGTCAGGACAAATATAGAAAGGAACAAATCTTATTAATCTGTAGTAATTTGAAGGACAGACCTATTCTGCAAGCTATGGATTCACTGGGCAGACACTAACAGCGGTTTTTAGGACATGAACTTTTAGTTGTGATTAATCACACTTTCCTGAGATGAGTGTTTTTGATTAATAGACTGCCTTTAGTCCATTGACGACAGCAAGAAAGTACAGACTATCTGAAAATATTATCTAATAATCCTTATGAAGACATACTTTATTAATAATTTTACTCATGATAAATAGCACAATCCCAATTCTAACAACTAGAGATTATAATCTGAATTCATGAATCAGTTATTACCCAGGGGAACTACACTAATATCCTTGTGAGAGTAGGACCTAGTCTACAACATGCTCTTTAAGGAAGGGGCCAATTTGCAACTTGACTTTCTTTGCAAATTCTGTTCAGGCACACAAAAGACAGTACGAGCAAACAATGAGCTGTGTTGCCAATCACAAACTCACTCAAGAAGAATGGAAACAGATTCAGATCATATTTCAAAAAATGGTTGAGAGTCCCGCACAACCTAATGGCAGAGGCCATATTAAGAGTGCTCAGTCTCTCCTATTTCAATGTGAAACATTCATTCTCAACACTAACAGACTGCAGAATAGGGATTAAGCTGACCAAAGAAGATTAGGAACTGTTATTCACATGACAACTTGCACTTATTTGAAAAACAGCTTTAATAGAAACTAGGAACCTGGAGCCAAGACATCTACCTTGTATGACTTTCTCAGCCAAGCTGCACAGGATACAACCTGGCCATGGATGATGTTCTCCGAAGTACCTAAGGATATACATCTGAGGTTGTCAGTCACATTTAGATTTACAAAAATTACCATCTAAGGAATATAGGTCAGGAATGTGGCCATTACCCAGCTGTCATTACCCAGAAAAAGACAGGTCTCCTACAGAGCTCTAAGAAATTCTTCATCTGCATTTTTGTCTTTTAACCTAAAATGAGAAAATATTCAGCTGGTGAAATCTTGTAACCAGTCACTTGGAATGCCACTGATGAAACTCAGAGCAAATTTTAGATCATTGCACCATGCATTCAAACACAGAAACATTGAATCCTTTCCAATTTAGACAGAATCTTATGTAAAACAAAACCAAGACATCATAATTTGTTATGCCTTCACACTCACCTTGAAAACTAATGGCCAGAGTACTAAGCTTCTAGACAAAGTCCATGTGAGGTTCATTATTTTCCTTGTGAATTATATTTCCGTCTGGAAGCCACGGACCAGAACGTTCAAAGAGTCCATGCACAGCAGAACCATTGCAGTGTATTGCACCCCTGAGATTCTCAGTTATTCTATGCTGAAGATGTTAGAGAAACCATTCTCTGCAACAGAGGAGGAACGTGCAATGTACTGCACGCTGTCATGTTTATTATACACCTTAAAGATTTCATGTCGCAGCACGCTCAAGGTTAAGCTTGTACAAATGGCAGGAAGGATTTGAGAACCCTAAATTAACATGAGACTTATGAAACCAATGACAGAACCTTAAGAGAAAGGATTAGAGTGAAATGCAAACACTGCTATGAAGAGCTTGTGCCCTGAAATGGAACTTTATTCTCTACTTGGTGCTGAGACAAACGTTTACTCCCATGATTGGGTTTGAGGTTTGCAAGCATTTTAGCTTGAGATCCCTGTGGTAATAGTTTGACATCTTCACTGCTACTACATTCCCAGAATCAAGTCAAATCCAATAACATGGTCCAACTTGCAAATGGTATATTTGTTTCTAACACTTTTCTGAATGATTTTGATTATTACTATTGAAGAAATGAGGATCAGACAGCCATTGTACTGAACACTTAGGGGTTTTTCTAAAAAGCTGTAGGAAATTTTGTAAAAGGAGGACAGTAACTTTACACTGCAAATCTGACCACAGATCTTAAGCCTGTATCAGCACCTAATAAACATGCAATCACATCAGCTTTTTACAGGAGGATGAAAGAGAAATATGAGCACTGGCCAGGCTCACAAATTCAGCCTTCATGTTATCTAACCCGCAGGCAGCAGAGTTACTGGAGGAGTTAATGTGCAGTTCCAGTAACTGCCAAGCAAACCTATGTAATCAAAGGAGCCATTTAACTTGTTAAAAGTAAGGAAAATTCCACACCAAAGTGCTGCCTTTCAATTATACCCAAAGAAATCCTTCTAATAGCAATATTTGAAAGACTTTTCTTTGGAACCCATTGTAATGCACCTTTGTTCTTTTCATCCCCTTGCAAAGCTACTGAGAGACCAAAGCTATAATTTCCGATGCTTGTAAGTGCTCCATAGGTCTAGCTGACCTTTGGAAAATACATTGCTTTCTCTCAGCATCTACTTCCAAATGGCTGCTTTTATCAGAACACACCGTGCGGTCCAGGAGCTCCTGGTACCATGGGACAGTGACAGACACATCCCACAGCACCGAGGACCACACAGGCTCTCCAAAACGCTGCCTTGCTTAGTGGGGCGGTGGGAGGCACACAAGAGAAACATTATAGTCATGCAGAGCAGAGCACACACCGAGCCTCTGACATTAATTCTGTCACTGATTGCCCCCTTCTTCTCATGGCCAGCTCCGCACCGTTCCGCAGTACCTGGAGCCCAGGTTCCTCCTGTCTAATGCCTGTTATTAGCCCTGCGTGGAGTCTTGGGCACATCTCAGGGACCAGCTGTTACAAATGCCCCCCTCCCACATCAGCCTGGCTTGTGCATTCACTCGAGGCAGCCTGTAATTTCTTCGAATTTAAAAATAGGTTACTTACAAGCCAGTCAAGCTCTTCACTAGACCAAAGCTTTTGCTGTGTACCACGCGTGTACAGATCTACACAAATAAGGCAACTAAAAAGGGCTTTTACAGTATCACGCGCTCTGGCCCCACGTGCTCATAAAAGCAGAGCACACTTGACACAAAAGAACAGTTTGCGCAGGACAGTAACCATGAGTTAGATGAAGACCAAGGGACTTATGATGACAGAAGCTTGATTAGATGAGCAAAACTTAGCTGATCCCAGCAGATGACCTGTTAACCAGGGCACAGACCGCATGGGCAGCTGGAAACTCTGCATTGTCCCCATGGATGTGACCCTGCATTGGACACCTTGATGACCCCGAACACGTAAACCAGCCAGACACGTCTCCTCAGCATTTTATACACAGTGACTCTAATTTGTATGGAGCCTTTTTATTTGTTTGTTTCTCTGCAAGTCAGGCAGATAAATAGCCTTTTCTCTTGTATTTACCTTGAATAGTTTCATTTTTGAAACTTCCCACGCTCTTCAGAGTCTGTCGTTGTCTGGGTGCACATAAACGGAGGAAAGAACGAAAGGACAACTAAAACTCAATCTTCTCTAAAGTCTGTCACTGGAAGTTTTCAGCTGCAATTCTCAGAAAAGTCTGGTTTAGCCAGGGTCCCCTTCTCCCAGTTCAAGGTCTTTTAATAAGAAAAACAGGCATTTTATGTACCTACGACACAGGACATATTTAGACATTTGTTTCTATATAAACTTAGGCTTCAACTCTGTAGTCCTAACTATAGTCAAACAATATATTCAATGCCACAGTTAATGTTGATACCATGTTATTTTGATATTAGCAGCACCAATCATTACCTTAAAGCACAGGTTGTAGTTAACGCATGGTATCCTGGGTATGTGATTTCAGTGGATTCCATCAAATACGTGATCTCCCTTTAAGAACACGATTTCAGAATAGGAATTACGAGACTTCTATTTCTGTTTTAATCAGATAGTGACACCACAGTCATGTACGGTATTTGAGGCCTTTGGATTAAAAGACAGTAACAATAGGCAGTGATTCAAAACATACTAACATTATGTTTTGCTAGATGTAGAACCTTAAAGGTCTTATATTTGGATCCCAAACTTGATGCAGTCATCTGAAGAACATGTGAATCTACAACTTGCTTTGGACCCAGCTTTAACTGTAGCTGATCCTGATAGTTTCTTTAAAGAGAAAACATGTGGAAAGTTAAATTAAGAGTAAAACCACACCAAACGCAATTCAGCACGAGTCTTTAACAGATATTTTCATGTCACTATAAAAAGACAAAAATACTACTGCAACAACAAAAGCCCAGACTGACGAGAGTCTGGACCATCTCCATTTATACTACAATTCAACATGTGGTTAATTAGAGGTTACTAAGCTAATAAGTTTGGTACAAATCAAAAAGGTGCTCTTGAGAATGCTTAAGTGGCTTCTCAATTTTATTAAAGAGTTTGAGGACGAAAGTTCTTATTTGTCACGAAACTCACCTTCTATAACACAACCAAGCTCTCATCTAGACTGATCAAAATGAATAATCTTTCAGCTCGTGTTGGACATAAACCTCTGCTTTTCTTTTGACAAACTTCTGGTCAGCTTCTGACACAACACAGAAGCCTGTTTGGCAGATGCTTTCCAAACAATAGAAGCATTTATGTAAACATTAAAAAAAAAAACCACACACAAAAAACCCCACACAACATGTAGTACAGGGTCACCTCATTCTACCATAGGGGCAGAAAGCTCAGTACCTATTAGTGACTAGTGAAATAATCCCAAGAGCCCCACATGCACACAGTCTTTTTCTAGACCTAGATTTTAGTGCAGCTCTCTAGACAATTAACTTCCCCATACGGAAATTGCAAAAAGCACTAATGACTCTAACATGTAATTAATTAGTAGTAAATACAGGTGAATGAGCCAGACAAACCAACTCAGTAGAACTTCTGGTACTCACAGCATGCTAATATGCCGCTAATTAAGACCATCAGCATTCCTTTTAATTAATATATTGGTTCACTTATGATTTAATTTGTATTTTACCAGCTCTCATTTTTCCAATTCAGAATAAATACCAGGCAAAGACTCTACAAAAAGAAAAATAAAGCCATTCCACTCGCATTTGTGGAGATAAATTCAGCATTTTAGCTCCCAGCTCAGTCTGCTTTCCAAATTAGGATGTGAATGTGAGAGAAAGACAAAGAAAATGTACGTGAATACGTGCACACATTCACATCTCTTTTTTTGGGTAGGAAAGGAGATATTTCTGGGAAGTCTTATTTGCTTGCAGACGCTGGCCCAAGCTCACCTCCAAGATAGGAGGTCCTGGTTCAGACCTCATTTGTGCTTGATGGTAATAATCCCTTGGGATGCATATTTATGAGGAAATTAAACTCTTGTCTGCAAGCATCATCATTTCAAAGTGTTTTTGCAGCCATCAACACAGCACTGCAGGCGTTTTGCAGCCATTCCTCCTGCCCACAGCCCAAATCTCTCAGCTAGGGATGAAGGCACCACCATGCACTAAGATAAGGAAAAAAAATAACGACAATAAACCAGCATAAATAACATCAGGACCTACTCTTAGAGTTTCTCCTAACTTGGAATAGTATCTGGTTTGCACCAGTTCAGAGATTAACAAAGCAGCCAGAAAAACAGTGCTAATTAAAATATATAGTCTTACCTCCTTGTATGCTGAGTTTTGCAATATTCAGCTAAAAAATATATATATATATATATATAAAAAATAAAATAAAATAAAACAAAAAACATATGCTTGTATCTTAACCAGCCTTTCCTGGCTAGTTATGTAGCAGCTACAATATATTACAGCTTTCCTGCAAAGCTGAGCGCCAGTTTGTGCTCATGGGGAACACGAGCACTCGCTGGCAGCCTGTGACCCTAAGGAGACAGCCTGACTCTCTCAACAGGAGTTCAGCACCACATGACAGATCCTTTTGCATTATGTTTTAAGTTGTCATTTGAACCACTCTAAATATAAATGTAGAATGCTGTTTGGCCAAAAGGGCTTCTCAATCTAATTGTAAATAATCTTAGCATTGTAAATATAATGATGGTACCAAAATGGTTAAGAGGACCTTTTAATAGAAGAAACTAATTTGTGCTTGGCAGTGGACAAGGACAATAATGATTCTGAAGTGTCTGCAGGCTGAGAGAGTCAGGTAAAGGCTATAGAGGTGACAACATGGATAAGAGACTAAAAACAACTCAAGATTTCTGCATAACCTGGTGCCTCTGAGGCCAGAGACTCCAGTTCACCAGCAGCTGCAGAGCTTCGTCTTCAGGAGTCTGACAACTACATATTTTCAGAATAAATCCTCAGAGGACCGGAGTGCTTCAGTGTTCATAAGACTTCAGTCTCACAAAGTGTAAAGTTACAGAATAAATCAGTGAATCACTAGTTTACAGACATATCTCCAAAAGCAAATTGAGAACTACTTCTACTATACCACTGCATTTTTGAGAAACAAAACCACTCAGTGGATCCTCCCATCTGCTTTCTTCTCTGCTTGGGTTTCTTCAAATCTAACAGAGCTTCTGAACAGGTTGTGTGTTCAACAGCAAATACCCTGAAGAGCTTTTGAACTAAGATTCCAAAACTGTCAAATGCAACCTCATGAAACTTTACCTAAGGCAGAAGAGAGAGATCAGAAACAAAACTATTTCCCCATTGTTCCTTGCTAGAAATATTCCAAAATACTATAAAAATATTTAAATGTTTTGACCATATTAACACAAATAAATGCCTTTAAACAGTACAGAAATTTCAATTTTGTATAGATACATAGCAGTTTATCAATCCTTCATTCTCCTTCTACAACATCGTTTCCTTTAAGACTGAACGCTGGCAGGAACAAGAAGTTTCAAGTGAGTATGAGTTGCATCTCAGAAGTTATGCTGGTGCAGACTATGGATCAGCCCTTCCCATGGACCAAACAAACACACAATCAGTTTACTGTAATCAACCAATGACCTCACACCGTTCTGGGAAGTACAAGCAGCTCACAGGAGCCAAGTCGCTCTTCAGTGGGAAAAAATAAAACCTTCACCTGCATTTCCTATGACAGAACTCATAAGAATCCACACCCATTTGAGCGAACCAGGTTTTGCCATTTACAGCAGTTTGCTAAGAAAAATGGAATTCCTGTTGTTAACCTGTCTTGATAATGACAACACATATAGAGTTCATTTCCCCTAACGATATGGCAACAGGAGGAAGTTAATTGCTATATTCATCTCTGCCCAAGTTTTTTGCACAGTCACTAGATTTGGTACCAGGCAAGCAGCACCACTGTACCCATACAGATGATATACAGAGTCAGGACTCGTTCCCAAAGGGGTTCTTCCCATGGCAAGACAAATTGTCTCCAAAGAGAGAGTCCTGCAGAATCTCCTATCCTTTATCTCCTAAAAAGGAAAACAGCAGGAAAAATTCCGCAGTAATTACACTTTTTCCAGGGGAATTATCCAGCAATGGGAACATCTGAGGAGCCTAATCCCTCCTAGTGTAGAATTCCTTGAAGGGCTAGAATCCAAATAAGAGTGTGCCGGGGAGGGAAGGCTAAGGGGGAAGGATTGAAATAAAGGCATTAAGAAGGACAAACGATCTGTTGGTAGACTGACTTATGATGAAAGGGGGATTACGATGATTAATAAAAAAAATAAATAACCGCACACACACTTTAAAACGAGGAGAAAAAACTTGTCATGTTACAAGAAATAAAAATAAACAAAACCGTCCTGGCAGAAAATGCTGGTGCTCCACTGGGCCCCTTACAGGGCAAAGCCCTCAGAAATCCCAAACCTTGCTTTGGATTTCATGTCAATTGCCAAGTGAGGACAAGGGCTCTGCACATCTTTGTGGTTTGCCCATATTTCCCCTTTTGTCTTAGGGAGTTCCACATTTATTTTAAGTTCTTTCTGGGTGGAAAGCCCATGCTGGCTTAGCCAAGCAGGCAGTAAAGTCTTGCACACTGATACCAACAACTAATCCTCCCTGTATTAGGCAAAAATATCTGACAGACAGCAAGTTTTTCACTACACAGAGCAGCAGGTGAACATGCACGTGCCCCACAAAAGAACAGGCACAGAAAACATTGTTCAGCTGACCAAGACATTTCTTATGTTATGAACTGTTATATTTTATGGTAGATTAAGCCAACAGATCTACTCAATTTACTCAGAGAACCAACATTTCTCCCCTAACAGATGGGCGCTCTCTGCCTCCTCCAAGCCACATGGAGCTCCAGCTCAATGCTTCAGACAGGCTTGAGAACCAGCACACAGAAGATGCTCTGGGACTCTTCCCCCTGCCCTGAGCAGCCATGACAAGGACCACGGCTGGATCGAACCTTCAGGGAACCTTCCAGGATCCTGAAAAAGCTGCTGCCAGGAGGAACATGCACAGCAGTGTGCATGCAGATGTGCTGCTATTTGTGAACCAGACTGCCAGCTGTCAACCAGTTCTTCAGTTGCCCAGGTTTGCTGTCACACCATCAGAAGACTCTGGGTTTGGTTCTGACATGAAGCTTCTGAAAGTGTTTTGCGCTACAAAATCATCTGAAATTTGACACCTTGAGTTGTGCTGGTAAATTAAATTGCTAGAGGGTTTATTCTGCTTTAGACAAATATGTTACTTCACCCACTTTACCATGGACGCCTTCTCTTGAAGAAGCCACTTGCTCCCCTTCCATTATAATTCCAACACTAGGACAATATTTGGCATGGAATTATTAGGTAACAGTTAAAATACATTACCCTCACGTCTCCACATGCTGATAAGCTATTTAACCAGTCAGCTATTTTTAGCTCTGCCAAGCAATCAGGATGCTGTTCACAAAACACTTCACCTTAAAATATAATTGGTTTCCTCAGATTACATTGTACATTCTTTTCACCTGTAATGTGAAACTTCAAACAAAGATACAAGGTTATTTATTGAGAAAATAAAAACCATTCTTAACAGTAGAGAAAAATGAACAACCTAAATTTTACTTTAAAGATACCAAGGTATTATTATCACTCTGAAAAGACATCGAGACTTAACAGATACAACAGGGAGGAGGCAAACTGGTCAGGAGTGACAAGAAGAGCAGCATTGCCTGTCACCAGGCATTTCTGAGGAGGCTTTGGAAGAATCTTTTATGGCTACAACCTCAAAACCACATGAGCGGCTGATTAAATCGTGTCTTCAGGCATCTACACTGCTTGCAGGAAGCCTTCAGCCTTCGGAGTCCATTGACTGCCCACAGCCTCAGAGCAGCTCTCACACTTCGCAAAGCCCGGCCTTAACAGCACTCTCTAATACCAACCCATCCACGTTTTTCCCCCGTCAGACTCTTACCTGCGTACTATCTTTCCCTTCTTGATCCTTCATATCACACACTTGCCATGTCCCACACACAAATGAGCTTTCTCTCTCTCCTACTCCCAAAAAGTCCTTCCCTAACATACAATTTTTTGCTCAAACTGTCCACTCTCCCTAATCTCTACAAGCCCAAGCACTTTGATGTTCTCAGGCTTAGGACAAATGAGAAAATCTGAGCTTTCAAGAGACTTGCAGAAAACTCTGATTCCTGCTGTGATCTCGGGGATGTTTATGTAAACCCAGAGAAATGCCATTTAAAACAGAGTTATTTGGGTGTTACAGAGCATCACTGAGATAAGCCCTGGGTCTCCTATTCATAAAGCAAAAGGCTCATTTGTGGAGCAGAATAAAATAAATAAATAAAAAACCCCACTGAATACCAAGTGATCAATGTCTATCAAGACATTAGCTGAAGAATTGAGCAATAACTTGTGTTACATTTGTGTTACTAGAAAACGGAATGGGCGCAATTAACCTTGCAAAGCGACAAGGGAAATCTTTGCTGTATCACAAATCACCTTCATTCTCAGTACATTTTTGACAGTCACACAGTCACATTTGCAGGAAGGATTCATCTTTATCTGAAAGTGTAATTGAATGCCAGTAGTTACCTTGGTGACATTTAAAAATCTATTGCTGTGCTTTGCTGTCAACACTTTATGATATTATAAAGTGCCTCATGGAACAAGTCAGAACACAGCTTAGGAAATAGTTCCTATGACAACTATATGAATTGAGGAGACAGCAAAGATCCCAAAATGTCAAATGGACAGTAGCATACAGGTAAAGAAAATCCAGGCTCAAGTCAGCACAGCTCCTAAGGCTGCACTGAACTGCAGCTCAGAGCCTGACTCTTGTCATTCTGTAATTAAACAAAGTCCCCAGTTCTCTAGGTATTCTAATTTTCACCGAAACTGCCAAGAACCCTGAAATTTATTATGCAATCTGACTGATTTCAGCAGACCTCTGTTGGGACTAATCATTAAGAATGAGAGAGGAAGAATCACGCTTCTTGTGAATATTGTTTTTTGTACTTTAGATATTAAGAGTAAGGAATTTAATTAGCTGTCAAAATACAGGATTCCCATTCTACTTATGACAACATGTCCATTTGCTTTCTGACACTAGAATGAAGCAGCACTGGGAACACATTCACCCTTTGTATTTACAGATTTATTGCTCACCAGTCACCCAGAGACAGATTTGTTTCGTTGTTGCTGGCCCACAACTACATGTTCTTGGTCTAAACGAGAAATATGGAAGCCAACAGAGCCTGGCAAAGCTGCGCCTCCAAACCGCTCTCTGCTCACTGCCAGAGCCATCCTGACCCACGGCTGCTGCGCCCCACACATGGTGTTCTGCACAGGTCACCGCCGCACTGCAGCTCCCTGGCTGAAGCAGAGGATTGCTGAGGAATGCCCCCCACTCATTTCTTTCCCCAGGACGGCCTACCTCCACCTCTTCTTCTGTTCTTGCCTTTTTCTTTCTCTCCCTTTAAGTTTGTGTGGCCTTACAGCCTCTTCCAGTCTTTCTGCTTCCTCCCGATCACCTCAAGCAGCGAGTCTCCTCCCCAGCCTCAAGTACATCTATCACAGACCATCTGGGCCTGGAACACAGAAGCATTTGGACCATTGGCCCCTCAAGCAGGGAATTAATTCTCTTTTGTTGTAAAACTAAATCTGAGCACCAGTTTGTTTGGAAAACCCTCCACTGTCTATGGCCTCGCTCCAGTCTTCCCATCATATGAAAGCTGTCCATGCCTCCTGTAGCTGTCCCATCTCTATACTCGAAAGTCCTTAACTCATTTCCAGAAAACAAAAATCAGTTTGGCACAGTCTGAAGATAAGACCGAGCTTTTCAGCTGCTCTTTCATTACCAGCAGAAGCGTGCATTAGAAACCTAGGTTATTTCATAATAAAGCAATATCTACTTGCACAAGGGTGATAGAGCAAATGACCCCACTAAGCTCGCTAAGTAAAGATATAAATTCTCAAAGTCTACAAGCCACAAACACAAAACTGCTCAGTAGGAAGGCTCAGAAGCAAGAGCAACATGCTCCCTACATACTTAAAGTCCAATAAATGTTAATATCGCAACAACAACTTAGTTTATGTGCTAATAAGTCCTTCTTTGGCAAAATCAGGAGGAGGTACCCTGGTTTGAATGCAGTTCCATTGATGGTATGGGAAAAAGGCATGTGCCTCAATCAGAAAATGCAACAAGAACTGGGGCTTTTTGGCACTCCCTAGAGATACAAGAAGAATTTTTGCCACATTTTCATTGGAACTTCAGCCTGAGACAGGACAAAAACATAAGCAAAACTGATAATAAGAACATGCCTGAGAAAGACAAGGTAAACAAAAATCTTACATTCTTGCCCTCTAGTACAGTTCTTTTAACCTTAAATCCACTCCAGATAAAGATAATCTTGCCACTGGAGACAAAAAAAAAGTTATTTGCATACAGAATAGGCTCACAGAAAATTAAACTGCTATGGAAAACTAGAGCTTATTATGCAAAAAAATGTGATAAGCTACAACATACCAAAAAATCCTCGAGATCTGAGCAACGTGAGCTAAAAATACCTCTATTGCATGTCATTTACAAATTCAAAGGGTTGTTTAGGCTGTGTTTAGATTGTGATCAAACAACACTCAATACATTTTTTTCCACTTATGATTAAAGATAGTGCCGGGTTTTAGGTGTTCTGATTGCTTTCCTCACTTCATTTTTATTCCTATTTTTAACTTGCACTCAATGTTCCCTGCACCCTTGCTGAAAGCAAACAGCAGCATTGGGAGAGGACCAAGGGAATGTGTGGTTATTGTGCACATTGGCCACTCTTCCTAATGAAAGGCGAAGGACCTGGAGCAGGAGCTATCGCACAAGAGCAGCCTGGAGACTGCATCTCTGAGTTTAAGACATTGTGTTCCCAGCCTTTATTTTTGTTCATGTACATGCTGACAGATGTGTTTTGCAGGTGCAAGCATGGAGACAGACTATTAGCCACCTGCACACGCCTTTCCAGTAGTCCAAAATGTGTCTATGTACCACAGATCTCTGTGCCAAAAAGGTTTCTGGGCTCTGATGCATCAAGCTACCGAATATCCAAAAGTCCCCGAGAGTCATGGGCATTCAGCACTCTGCTGGTGTAACGCCGCACAAGGAGCATCATCCTCCAAAAGTGGCCCAGCACTGGGACAGGTGTCCTGGAGCTGCACATCAGAGATGCTGTGCAGGTGCAAGGGCAGGTGAATTAAGAGTCTCAGCACGACTCCTCAAACTTTTCCTTCTTTCAAACTGCAAAGAGTTTAGTGCTGTGATGAAAGATTCTTGAACATAAATTACCATCATTTTTCTGTTACATAACATGATTTATCCAAAGCGTGCACTGGGCTCATTCCAGTTTCCACTGAAGTCAATAGAATTATAAGTGTTCAGCACCTCTGAAGAATCAGGACATGCTTATTCACGGGTATAATTTATGGTACCCAAATTAGAACATTCTGTCCTTAAGTTACCATTGCAGAAAAGCATGGCTTCTTGCTCCTTTCCCTTCTTTAAGTATATTAATGGAGCAATACTGAAACTTACTCTCAGATCTTCAGTGAAATGCCTAGACCTGGTCAAACTTCAAACCGCAAGACAAAAATCTGAAATCCTGGCTCCAGAAATCTCTTCTTCCCATCCACTAGAGCAAATCGATTCCAACCAAGATCTTTGCCTAGTCGAGCCCTGACTTCCATGAGGCTTCAGAGAGCAGTAACTGCCACAAATGTTCCAATACAAGCACGTTTCAAGTTACTCATGAAGAGCCATCATCTAGCAAGGATACCTGGAAAGCCAAACCGGAAAGCCAAACCAGAAACCCATGAGTTAAAAGCAACAGAGTAGGAAATGTTCTGTACTGGCAGCTCTGCTCACCCAAGTGGCCATTGTCTCAATGAAGTACCATTTACCAACCCCTCTTTACATGTCTTTTGGACATGAGCCTTCGTTCCTTCTGGATGGACATTTTGCTTTCCTCAGAGCATAGCAAACACGGCAATCTGCAAAACACAGTTCAGTCTTGCTCAAAGCTCCTGGGATCTCTTCTGTAGTACTGAGCTGAGGTAACTCCCTCTCAAGCTTCCCTATGGGGTGATGAATAAACAACAATGTAAAGAACCAGCCCCTGGGTTATCTCAAGGTGCTGAGAAGTTCAGGACTACTAAACAACCCAAATATCCTCAGCTTGCACCCTACTTTTAAATCACATCAGAAGGTTGGTATGGCCTTTTCTACACGTCTTTAAGATACAGAGATAGAGGCAGCAGTTTGTGGGTCTGACCAGCCAGCCATGTCCATGGCATTCAGCTGCAAGGCAAAGAGCATGGCCCAGGTAGCCAGTCCCAACCCTGCAGCTCCATCACGAGACGAAGGACTGCAGAGAAACTACCCAACCTAACTGTCAGGTTGCCAGTTGTTCCAGTTTGGTTCAGCCCAAATACACAGCCTGACACCATGCTGCCAAAGCAGGAGCAAGACCATACACTGCAATATCGTCCCTTGTTTCTTTACAGCCTCCTCTTGTTTACAGCCCTGTTTCCCTGTGCATCTTCCTCCCAAGGAAGCACTGAAGCGGTGGGAGCAGTCCAACGGGCTCTGCTCAGCAGCATCCAAAGCAAGCAAAAGAAGTCCTCCTCCATATTGCAAAGCAAGATTCTTTCCCACCCAGCCACTAAGGAGCTTCCTAAGCTTTTCACAGCCCGTTGGCTTTGCAGGGCAGGTGGGCACTAGGTCAGCTCCGCCAGCCAGGGGAGCACACATCCCTCGCAGCGCGGGGAGAGAGGAGTTAAGTGAAACCCTTGGGCTGGGAATACACCAGAGCCAGTAGGAAGATGATATTTTCCTTAAACCAAATTAACAGATCTTGTTTTCATCCGGTCCCCCGGGCCCCACACAGAGGATGGGCAGATGGATCCCGCCAATCACTTGATACCACAGTTGCACCACACAAATGTGCTTGAAGGAAAATTCCTGCAGCACCAAGAACGAGGCTATTATAGGAGTCCAGAAACAACAGCTTGTGTGTTCACATTTCTATTCCAAGTTTCAGATTCCTGAAGAAAACAGGAGGCCAATATAATCCTTTTGACTCTGAATCCCTTAGAGGAAGGCTGCCTGATCTGCTTGTCAGTCTGACAAGGAGACACAAGCCATGTTCCCCTCAGCGCTGCTCCAGCCCAGACTCTTGCCAGGTCCACTTGACCTCCCAAGGCTCCAAAAGTCAAATGGACTTTGCAAAAGATTTATTTCCAGGTGCTCAGACAGCATGAAATACAGTGATTAAACAGAGCTGGCACATACTGCAGAAGAGCTAAAAAACCCCAAAGCAGCACTGAGTTTTGCAATTGCAGTATTTAAGTTAAAAATATCAGGCTGGTAGAATTACATAAACTATAACTTTTCACAAGTTTCTAAATGTAACAGTCCAAAACGGCCTAAACCACAGAGCATGTAAAAGTCACATGATTAAAAAAGGACTGCAAACATCATCCTGAAGCCCCTCACAGGATGTCACTGCTTTCTTTCACTCGAACACGTGAGATAATCCGAGAATTTATGTACAAAGAAACCTAGCAGCACGTGACAAGAAGGTACTAACCTTTGGAATGGGCACTTGTTCAAGAAGCAGCATTTCTGGAACAGTATCTTCCAGTTTCTTTATTCTTTCCTCCATGCCCTCCAGGACTGGTCTCCTGCCTTCCCCAGCTCCACAAAGGAACAAACACATCCCTGCACCAGAGGTCCATTTACTGGCTCCATTTTTCTTTTGAAATTCGGTTCAGTCAAGGATCAGGTTTTACAAGCTCTCTCACCTCAAGGTGAATATACCATTAACTGCAGAATTTAGCCCAACCCTAGAAGAGCACAGTGACCCTGAATTCCTGGGAGTCGCACACATTTGCCACTCCATCGCGCTGAAGGGCACAGAGCAGGCTATTTTCAGAGTAGTCAGCGTGTCCAGGCTATTAACAACGGGGCACTTCTCTCTCTCAGGGATGCATTATAGACATGAAGAAAGCTTCCTTTTGCACCTCATTTTGCATTTGTGCACGCAAGCCCCATCCCTTCAATCTTGTGGTATCTGAATCTTTACACGTTCTGTAAAACAATACACGTTCACGGGTTTAACCACCACTGTTCCAGAAATAACTCCCGCCCTCCAGCCAAGAAATGTATGGCCTTGAAGCATCTTCCCAGAAGGAAGCCTCCAGGCTAGAAATTGGATGACAAACCTGGAAGAAAATTTAAGAAATTTCAGAACCAAAAATATTTCCTAGAAGACTTAACCAAGAACTGGAAAGTACAATTAGCAGAATTAAAGAGCTTCTCCATGTTTCAGCTAGTTTACAGAGAAAAGGTGATTGACTTCCTCATACCCTACTTGACATCTACAAAACGTGTAGTATCCAAGTCCTTCTCAAAGGCCTCACACTTTCCAGTCGAGGTGTATACAGTGCTTATAATAGCTTCCTATCACTGCTGCTCAATGTAGTCAACCATAAGATTATGGCAGTATTTAACAGTACTTATTTCATAGAAGGAGGTGTGGGAATGCTTTGTAAAATACAGTGATTCACTAACGCAGTGCTGTAAATGCAGAAACAATAGGACATTGTTCTTGCAAGATTGCTAACCCATTACTATAGTTTTATCATCTGCTCATATAATGCAGCACTCAAAACCAGCTAGCAATTGAAACCACAAAAGATAGGAAACCCTTTATATTAATCCCCCTCAAGCATTAGTAAACTTATGGTAGTTTAATACCAGCATAACTCAGCAGTGTTGGCCCAACATACACAGCAAAGCCTGAATGATAACAGAAGAGTCTTCTCCCAGGTCAGAAACAGCCTTAAACTAGCCATCAGTTTTGAACAAGGAAGTCTCATATTTGCAAGAGAAGAGATCTATATATGAAATTGTAATGAGGTGACTGATGATCGTTACCTTGGTGACATTTAAAACTCCACCACTGTGTCTTGCTATCGGCACTTCATAACACGATAAACCGTCTAGCAAAGGAAGTCAACGTATTACTCAGAAAATGAGCTTCCATGACAATGACGGCCTTTCTCACACCTAGACGGATCAGATGCCATCACTTGACCAGCAGACCCTCCTTTGAGAGGCTCGGCTTACCGGGCAAGAGACCAACTTCATGGGTGTAGCCGACTTTGGTCCTTGGAGCACTACCGAAAGGATTTGTCTGCCAGGGTTGCTGCATTCCCACTGATATTTTCACTGCCAGAGTGACACTGCTAAGGCTGGAGCCAACTGCTGCGCTAGCAAACCACAGAGCATAGGCCAGGCTTTAACAGCACAAGCACGTGGGAGAGACCCCAAAGCAAAGAGCCCGACAATATTGCTCAGGTGCCTTCCGTTCTCCTCACATTACACACTGGTCAATACCCATTTACCCATACTGCAAGTGCTTTAGGGTTGGAAGAAGCATTATTAGATAATACAGCAGAGCAGAACAAGAAGAACCAGATCCAAGCCTTGCTTTCAGAAAAGTCATTCTTGAAAGTGACCTTCAAAAAAAGCCAATCAAAACCTTCCCCCAAATTTTAAGTCCTGATTGCCACTAGGGTAAGTCTGAATGATTTGGCCTAGTAACTCAAGTTAGTGTTTGTGGGTTTTTAAATGTAAAAAATAGAATCCACTAATAACCAAAATTGTCTTATTTCCCACAGAATTAAGGGTCTCAAACTAAATTTCAGATACAACTATTTCAAGAGTCCTTTGCAACATGCATAATATAACATTTCCACTGTCTTAATTGCTACTTATAAGTCATTCTGATGTTGGTCACAGTCAAGCAGACTGTTTTAGTGGAAGACATGCAAGTTCTGCCCATTTCCAGCTATGCATTCTAGAGTACAATGATCTGTTTATTGATTTCAACACACGTGGGTGGTTTAACTTTAAAAAAAACCTGATATTAGGTATCATGTGTTACAAAGTAAACTTTTCACTTACAGGGAAGTTGTTTCTATAGTAACTAATGTTTTTCTAGCAACACATTTCACATTAGTGTTGCCATAGAAACAGAACTATAGAGATGTGTTCAGCAAATAAGTTGTCAATAGCTTTTCCCCCATCCACCATGTCTACATAAGGACGAACACAGCACCCTGCCCACTGTGTCTACCTAAGGAGACTCAGTTATTCTCCTGACAAGAGTGTGAAACGTTCCCTGCCCATGTGAGATCATCATTTCCCCCATACAGTTTCATGACCACATTTTTTCAGGACTAAGTGAAATGCTCAGTTCTGGATCAGGTTATGAATCCAGACAAACTGGAACTGTTGTGCAGGAGAGTATCAGTGAAACACCCTCATCTATAGGAAAAAAAGAGTAAAATTACCATGCTGGAAACACTGAACAGTTAACCCCGGCTACATTCATCCTCAGAGAAACCTCAGGGTGTTACTGGTACATGTCAAAGGGACATCGACTCATGCCAGGAAGAAGACTGAATCTCTAGTTTTGAGCATATATTTAGGCTTAAACATTCCCCAGGGTAGCATAAAGACTCCCACTCACATCAAAGGAAAGCCTGCAAAAAGATCACAGCTATAATCTGCCATTTACATAGTAGCTAGGATTTTAATTACTATTTGTTCAGTACTGTACCATTCATTCAGTAACAGCCATATGTACATCTTCAGGACTATCACTGTTCCTGACCTCTGCTCTTCCTTCTTTCCCACTCTCATTATTCACTTCTCTACCCTGAAGTGTTGTTTTTTTTCCCCTCCATCTTTTAACTCCCCACTCTGCCAAGAAGTAAATCATAATTTTCATTTGCCTAAGCAGCCCTTTCTGCCGTCACCTGTTCCTCCTACTTAAATAATAGCTGGGACAGACACTTCTGCGGGTCTGGCCATGTTGGTCCTTGTTAAGGCAGCTCTTTCGCCAACCCAAGGGAACCATGGTCAAGGCTGGTCCTACAAGAGACAGTCATGAGCAACCGGTGGCAAGCTATAACATGTTACCTTCTCCAGCAACACAGCTGTTTAGAGCATTAACTTGCTACCCCTTAACACCTGTGGGTGTCTTTCCAGCACAGAGAGCAGGAATACAACTCTTGGTACATCATGCTGAGGTGTTACAACAAGATAGTCTAAATCCAACTGCCTTTTAGGAATCATCCTCAGGAACAGAGTGACAGGATCCCTGTTTCCACTAAAAACTCAACACAGCAATATAGCCTAAAATAAATATGACAAAATTTAACTAGGATAGCCCATCACTAGGGTTTTAAAGGGACCATCCCGTACCAGGCATGACAGGAAGAAAATAAAACCACAGAAGTTCAGAAGAATACCACCAGAATTTAAAAACAGCATTATACGGGTTATTATAGAGGCCTGGGCAGCAATTTGAGAATAACCTTTAAATCGCTTTGCTGACAGGTTCTGTGAGCTACAGCAAATTTTGCTAATTCATATGCGCAGGTCTCACTCCCCCCGGCCTTTGGCTTGCAAAGCCTTAGGCTGCAAGTTGCTCAAGTCAAGAGTTATTGTTTGCACATGCCCAGGAAATGCTAAATATAATCCAGACAATATGCAGACAAATGATTTTTATGCACCTTTTAGGTCAAGGTCCATGTCTTCGTTTGCGCCTAAACAGCACCCAGTCGAGAATGAAAACATATCCCAGTTACTGTTTAAGCCGCAGTGGTGCTCTGAGACCTGCAAGTTTAAACTGCAGTCTTGCAAATTTTTTCTGCTTCCTCATCTAGATCATTAAAGTGATTTACCTCATCAGCTCCTGCACCCTCTCTGAATGGCCTCACCAGTTTGCTCAGCCCAAGGCAAGCACAGTTCTCTGCAAGTTCACAAACACTTGCATTCAAAGAGAATGACTAATGACCAGTGCTGGAAAGCCAGCAAGAGATGAGCCCAATCCAAACCCATCTACATCCATAGCACTTATGAACTGATTAATATCCCCACTAATAAAGATAGAAAATAATTCTCCCTAGAATTAATTAGGTCTTGTGTCATCATATTGCCCCATAGTTCTAAATATCTCCTTTTGAAACAGTCATAAAAGTAGGTCTTAAAATGCATATCTATTCATTTTTGTTTGCCTCAGTGCACAGCCTCTTGATAATGTCTTACATGCCATTCAGACATTTTAGATTATTTGGTGAGTTAAGGAACAATCCATAAATCAAGAATTATAATGGGATCGTTTCACTAATAAACTTTCCATGCAGCAGATACATATTTGGTTAAAAGAGCCAAGAAGAAAGGTAGCATAAGATCAAAAAGGTCCTAAGTTATCCTCAGTAACAGTCTTTTCAGATGCCACAGCATCATCTAACAGGTCCAGAATTATTTCTTTCAGTTATCGACTGAATCTAACCCATAAAAATAAAAACATACTGGAATTACAGTTTAAACCTATTTACCTTCTCCTTTTGAAGCCTGTCTTGAAAGAGGTATTAATAATATCTGAACATGCAGGCATGGGACAAGAATCCACTTTCAAAATACAGCTGAGAGGAGAAAAGTATACTTATGAATCTCATATTTATATTTTAATCACATTATGCACTAACATTAGCTTTTCCAAGGAATGTTATTTTGCCATCCAAGGTCACATTAATGAATAACATCAATAGAAGTGAGTCTCAAGGTTTGAGTGCAAGTTTGAATGCTTTAAGTATTCAAATGGGCTTGAACACATCTCCCAGCAGAGATTTAAGCTTAGTCATTAATGTTTAAACTTAGTCATTAATGAGCGGAGCTTAACTGTTAAACTAAGGCGCTGCCGAGGGCTGCAAAGTTGCCTGTGTTACTTTAGATTTACCTTGCCAATTCCCAGTTAGCGTGTTTAAAAATCTGCATTCAGTCCCTTGAGATCCAACAACAACAGATATCAACTTTTCGTTCACAGATTTCAGCTATTTTAACTTTCGGTTGTCATGAATGAAAGTGTTAGACAAGCCCTATGTCCATATTTGTTTTGAAGACAGCCTGATCCTATATTTAGATCCCTTTGTTCAAGAAAATCACAAGTAAAGTTCCAAACATTTTGAAATTCTTCACTACCCTCACCCCAAACAGGTTCCAGCCACACCTCATCACTCCTGCTGGGGCTGCCATCTGCAATACAAATTGTTCTGCCATCCACATGATCTGGTTTTGGTTAGAATGAAAATACATGCTCTGGAGACTAAACCCTTTTGTATCCCACCAAAAAAAAAAACTAAAATGCAGTATCAAGATGTCATTACCTTGCACAGTAAACACACCTAATCCCCTCTGCTCACTACTCCTATAAGATCTCCATGTTCAGCATCAGCCCAATCTAATTATCTGCTCAGTCTTCTCCTCCCATGCATCAGGTTGCACTAATATTTTCAGTGCTTGAGAGTTACTCCAAGCTGATGGAGGGTTTAATGTTTAGTTGTATTTCAGAAGTCAGAAATGTCTGAAGCTGTCAGTGATTTGCACTGCTCATTAAATCAGAGAAATCAGAGTTTGAGTGATTACATCTCTTGGTCCTTAACCAGGCAACAATCAGGGGCTTTTAGAAACTCATTTAAAAGCACAGAAGATGCCCTCAAGAAAAGAGAGTGGAGTTTGGTACTGGGTAGGACAATTTCCCCAAGCAAAGAGAAGCAGCAATGAAAAAAAAAAAAAAAAAAAAATATATATATATATATATATCTATATATATATATCTCTCCACCTTCTTAAGATGCATAGATGTGCTTCAGATGGGGGCCCTTCACTGTACCTCACTGCAGCTGCTGCTTACAAGTTGCTAGAAGCAAAAAACCTGTAACGAAATTAGATTTTCCAAATGGCAAAAACAGAAGGTTGCAAACTGTGACATATTCCCAGGCTCATCCACCAACAAAACATCCTGTAAGCAATATTTTAATTTTTTTTTAGGAATACTTCAGGCACACAGGCAGGGAAAATAGTTATGGCCTTAATAAGGATGCAAACTTCTCCTCTGAAGTCACATCATACTGATACATAAAAAAAACAGGTGACATTTCCTATTGACAATCTCCACTGAGAAGCAAACTAGCAAACAAAACCCGGTTTGGGTAAGATGGTAAGATGCTGGATAAACTGGATGCTTGTTAAGCCCTGATTGCTTCCTGAATACTCTGCTAGATATGAATCTCATGAAAAAGGTTTAAGGGTTTTTCAGTCTGATCCTGTGAGACTTGAATGGAAAGCCCACCCTGTAAAATGTCCAACTGCCTGTACGAAGTCTCACAAAATTAGCTTTATTACCAAAATTAGACAGAATTCACTGTATTACTACACTCAGAATCCAAATACAAAGCGTTCATTCAGAGCTGGCCATCTCAGATCACCCTAGGCTTTTTCTTTTTTTTAGTTTCAGTAAATATTGCAGCATTGTTGCAGTGTACCAGAATAAGCGTAGCGATCAGAGGCCACTCAGATAGCTAGATTAGTTCAGCCCCCAAACCTGCAGGAATGTGAGCATATATACACCCTGCACAGGTTTGGTTCACGGCAAATGGATCAACCCAAGCTTCACTACTGCTTTTTCCCCATGGTAACTTTGCCCCAGTGCACTCACGTTCTCTGAACACGCTGTGTGGTGGTTTATGTCCAGGATGTAAACAAACACAGCATTTTCCATCTTCCTCCTTAATCCGGACAGCACACTGGGCTTCTCAACCTTATTCTCTTGGTAACATACATCAGTGCAGTGGATAAATATATAATGTTTAAGATACTTTTTTTAATCTTCTAGCCTAAAGGTCTACTTTCATAGCTTTCCAAGGCAATATCTTACACCACTATAAATACTGAACTACAATCAGTAATGCTGTTTTTTTTTTAAAAAAAAAAAAGAAAAATCCACGTGGAGAAAAGGCAAGTTGGAGGCAGATGAGGTACCTGGATTATGTTAGTGAAGTAACAGGTGTCACCTTTTGTACCATGCCACATTTTACAGCCCAAAGCCAATGCTCATGAGTTCTCAGCTCTTGCTGCCCAATGCAGATCTACGTACCTGTATCCCTCTCATGTAAAGTCAAGATAAACCCTACAGACACAAGCTTATCCAGTCCCACATCAAGACAACCGAGCACGGCTCCAGCCCACCACCAGACAAAGCACAGGCAGAGGCGTCACAGCAAAACGCAGCACACGCGCCTCTACAAGCCGACGGAACAGAAAACAAAGACACGTGTTAAAGAAATGAAATTTTACTCTAATATTCTTGCAAAGAGAAAAATAGAGGGTACCTTTTCACAAGCTCCAACAGGCCACCCAACATTACACTATACAAGAAGCTGATTTGGCATCAGGAGATTTGCTATCAACTTAACAGGACAGGCTCACCCTGTTTCACCCTCGCAGGTCTCCGCAGCTGAGTGATGGGTGTTTCTCAAAGTCAAGAGCAGGGCTCCACAGGGTTTCAGAACCCTAAATCCTGCTGAAAGTACGTTGCCATCACAAGAGCTATAAATAAGTCTCCTCAAATCACCTAAACCCTCACATCAGTATAATTTCAAACAAGCTTGGACAGAAAATATTGGCTACTCTGTGTTTGTGGGCTTTGTTTAATAGCATTGAACGCCTGGATAACAAGATGAAGAGCTCTTAGAAAAACAGAAGAGAGAAGGAGCAATAAATTGTATTATGTACTGATACCCACCCTTATTGACAATACTTATCTGCAAAACTAAGGTCTGCACAGACAAAGGGAGTTAAAAGCTCTGTTATCATCAGAAATGACTCTGTCTGCAGTGAAGTTAATCCAGACTCTCCTCCCCATGTCTGGCTTCTAGACCAGAGAGATTCATGGAGAGTTTCTGACTCTACTGAAGTCAACAGCAACTTTATCTCCACTGGAACCAGGTTTCAACTACAAAAGAAATGCTGTTTTACCTGCACTACATGTTTACATGTGAATAAACCAGCAGAGGTTTGTAAGGAATCTACTGACCTCCTAAAGTACAGCTTTTCCTCCAGTGGAGGCCGGTGATCACACACAGAGCCCAGAACTCCTTCTGTTCAATAACACACGTATCATCTCTACCAGTTAACTCTTTCCTTTGTACCAGCAACAAATCTGCAGAGTCTTTGTCTACCCTTACCTCCCTGGGACCAAGGTTATGCAAAACGAGAAGGTTTTGCAGCACAAGAAAAAGCAGCAGTTCAGACTTGAATTTTAAACACCCTTACCTGCATTGCTTATGCCCTTCTAGTTTAATCTCACAAACTCACCTCTGCATCTGCAAACAGTTTACATTGCGAGTCCGGTCTATTCAGTCTCTTCTTATATCAGGTACTGCAAATTGATGGC
Source organism: Streptopelia decaocto (assembly GCF_964273445.1). Taxonomy (NCBI): domain Eukaryota; kingdom Metazoa; phylum Chordata; class Aves; order Columbiformes; family Columbidae; genus Streptopelia; species Streptopelia decaocto. Next base: position 12,740,543 of record NC_138669.1, read on the forward strand.
TGAATGCGCTCCATCCCAGGCATTCCTGAGCTTGAAGGTTTGACCTGAATTTTAAGCATTACTGGAGTTCGGTTGGTTTTTTTAAACAACACAAAACAAAAAAAAAGTGAGATCAACACATGGTATAAAGAAAGTAGCCCTGCAATTTTTTTTTTTTTTTGGGGGGGGGGAATAAAAAGAGCAGAGAGCCAAGGAGGAGAAACAAAGAAACAGCACATGCACCACACACAAGTTATTGCTTTCAGCTGCCCAGTAACTCTGGGCTAAATACCTCTGTTACAACCACAGGTGTTGCCAATGAACGCAGAAGTAAAATGCTGGTTTTTAAAGAGAAATCAGCAGATTCTTCTGAAGAGCAAAACGAATTTAAGACCTTTTCAACATGAACATACTTATGTATCCCCCAAAATAATCTGAGGATTGTTGAGCTGGTAAGTAGCAGACCCCTACTGCTGGGAATTAATTCAGCAATATACTGGCTTCTTCCAGAACTTCTTTTTCAAAGGTGCATTAAACGTTGAAAGAAAAATCCAAGACACTCCTTTTACAAAAATACATTTTCAAATTCCTGCTTGCAAATCAGTTGAATTTGTTTAGGATTTGGGTGTTATCTTAACCCTTTTCCTTCAGATGACCATTTTTAAACCAAGTTTTTCCAGCACTTTCCTGCAAGGACTTGAACACAGTTATGTTGCTTTTCAGCAGCCTCCAAAACTGCTGTGTTCCCAGGGTTGTTCACTCTTCAAATCTGAGGGTCTGCTTCCCTTCGGGTCATACTCGATGGGATAACATCCATGTGAGGTGTAAAGCATTTCTAACAATTTGGGTTTGTTTTCCCATCCTCTATAAACCAGCAACAATGCTACAGAATTACAAAAATGTTGTTACAGGATACCAGAAGGGTTCATAACATCTACTATTCCTCCTCCATCTGCACTATTGACGCAGCCCCGCAGGGAGCGCAGGCTGGGGCCTGGAGCAGGTCTGTGCGTGCGGGTGCCGCGGGGGATGAGCCGTCATAGCCACACGTCTGCCCTTCCAGCAGCACCAGTGACTGACAAAGCGACAGCGGCACGATCTGCATGTTTCCTTCACTACCCTGAGCATTCAGAGCTTTCAGCTCAAGCCCTGCTGGTGCCACCCAATGTCACCGCAGGTGGACACCACTCTCCGTGCAGTGGCCCTTTAAAAGGCCCAGGTTAGCTTTCAGCGGTCTCAGAAGAACAGAAAACCTCTGCACTTTATCAGGTATCGGCACAAGTTCCATTTAACCTTAACCATTAACATCATCATTTTACAGCATCTTTCATTACCTGTCTCCTTCAAAGCTTTGTGGTGTATCTGTTCATTAGCATAAAAGATCAAAGCTTCATTTACAAGACAAATCCCGTAAACAAGAAATTAATTCAACAGACTAGTCGATTTCAGATGAGAATGGCGATGTTAATTTCAGGGTATAAAAAACCTCTCAATCCAGTAATTAAATTCTGTTCCACCAGATACAGTCAAGCATATGCTCTGCCCACACAAGGACTGATTAATTGACCCTGAGATGACATCATCCACCCAGCAGTGGGTATCAAACTGTCCTACATACACAAAGGCATCACAGAGCCCGAGATATCACCTCCTGCTGCAGAAAAGGAGAACCTGCTCTTCCCCAGCACTGTGCAAGTTCTCTCTTCTGGTTCTCAAAAGCCTCTCCCTAAGGCTCCCATTTCCATGATGATGTTAACCAGACCTCCCCAAGGCAGAGAGGTGATGAGGAGCACTGGACGGAGCTTGGTGCTACTGTCCGCATTCTTGTATTCACACAAACCTGCTCCCCCTCTATTGGCTTGGCACTGAGCGGTGTTTCTGGGTTTTGCCTGGGGAACGTGGCAGGGCTCCAATCCGTGCTGGACATCAGACCGCAGGCTCTGCCTTCGCAAGTCTCTTTATCTAGATTGATGAATGCAAGCTGCAGAAAGAGTATTTCAGCAGCCTCGTGGAAGGGGCATTAGTCACTGCTGCCTTGGTGCCTAGAAAGAGCCATCAATTTTTGTAAAGCAGACAGTCATAACCTTAGAAGAGATGCAGCCAGACTCACTGACCCTGGGCTTTTCTTCTCCTTCTGAATCCACAGCTCCAATGAGACCAATGGGAGTTTGGACTTTAAAGGAACACAGGATCATGCTAATTAGCAGACTATAATAACCAATCTAGAGCTAAACCCCCCAGACAATCCATACTGACATCCACTGCTAAAGGAGACAAGTGCTGGACTACTGGGCTTTCCTAGATCATCCCAAGGACACGGTGCAACATCCAGCTGCGTGGTGACAGAGGACTGCACATCTGGATCTCCCGTGACATGGCTGGCAACCCATGAAAGCAGGAATATAACATCTTCAGTCTTTTTTTCTCCCATAAATCCCCATCTGAGAAGCACTTAAACTGATCCTCATCACTAACCCACCTAACTTTCTAAAAAAAAGAAGATATATAATAAACAAGGAGGACAGAAGAAAGAAACCAGTGATGTATCAGAATTTAGAAAGCATAACTAAAATACAACCACCCCTTTTGGAAAAACACTAAATACACATGCAGTGCTTTTGTATAATAAGTTGTTTGACAGCATTCTCAAACTAAGTGTGACCACTAAAAGCAACACTGAAATTAAACACCAAATATATGGCACTGAAGTGGGTTTCACGACAACCTCAGGGTAGAAGAACTGAAGATGTTGGTCAGAATGACAGGACTTTGTTTAAGAACACATGTACTGCTTTGTAGCTTGGAGAAGAAAAATTGATTTTCCAGACACTGCTATAAAACATGCCAAGAAACAAGTGTAAACCATAGAAAGCACAAGCCATAACTAGATAATAAAGCATCCAAAATTTTCCATGTATGCCCATTTACGGGAGGAAGAAATTACCCTATACTTAAATTTGCTCCCTCTGCCACAGGTCAAAGGACAAGAAACATTTATAGAAAGCAGAACTGAGTATTAAAACCCATGGGCACAGAGAATTATCAACAGAGATGAGCTGATGAGCAACCTGGGACCAGCATCCAAATGTTTTGCTCGGTACTGAGCAGCAGCTGCGCTGCAGTAACCCCTGCAAGCCCGGAGAGGAGCCCGATGTATCGTGGAAATGAGGAGCGAAGAGAAATCTCCTCTTGGACGGCAACACCATTCTGACCACTGAGCTCCACTAGCAACTGGTGACAAAGAACATGGTTATGTTAAAATATTTTTAGCCTATTTCTTGTTATGGGGCAAAACAGGTGCCTATCAGTGACCTTTCACTGAGCTCAAAGGAACTTCAGTGTTTTATAGTTACATTACTTCAGATTGGAAAGTGTAATAATCTTTTTTTAAGCCTATTTTTAACTCATGCTATGGGTTATACAGCCAGATAAATGTGCCCTACCCATACATATCAAAGGGAAACATCGGCGAAACAAGAAATCGCTACAAAAATGCAATAGGACCAGGTATTGAGCCAAAATGACCACAGGGTTCTGGTCTATGTAACCAAAAGTTGAAGGATTATTAAGAAAATAATTCCACTTGTATTAATTGTATATGGCTTGGTTAATTCTTCTGGGTTATTTAACCACGCTTTCCAAAACTGTACTAATACACTCGAGCAGTTATAGCTTGACATCACCTTGACACGTTTGCTTTCATCAGCCTGCTGATTCATTTCGCATTTTATGCATCTTTGTTTTTTCCTTTCCTTTTTCTTTAATTTTTAAATTTGGTAAATATATCGGGCACACACAAGACCTTGTCAGGAGGTTGACAGTCGGTGCTAGGAGCTGAGTTTGTGCTTCCTGGCTGGCTCTGGAGCCAAGATCTGGAACAGCAGATCCCCATGTGCAGCCCGGCCAGGAGGCAGCAGAACAAAGGTCCTTTCTGCCCTGCCTTTGAGGTGATGCTCTTCCTGTGTGTTAGAGGCAAGAAGCAAATGCATGGAAGAAACTGCAGAAGAGGAAGAGTGTCTCTGACACTGATTCTCCCTGGAAAACCAAAGGGATGGTCCCTCAGTGCTGAAGGTGATGAAAGAAAGGTCCGTTTTGTGAACAGGGGCCAGTTGATCAGCCTGGGAAGCAAAATGAACCTCGACGTGTTTCACAGAATACGAGCACCTACCACATTCTGCCAAAACCTTATCTGCGTGCCCCCATTTCCCTGCAGTGGTGCCTGTCACCTCATGTGCATTTCCACTGATCTGCCCTCCGCGGAGGGAAAGCTCCAGAGACCAGGCAGGAGGAGACACAGTCACCTGAATGGCTGTGACTCCTAAGGGATGCTGAAATGATGTTAAATGGGAAACCCAAACATCCATCTAACTAATGCGCTTCCTGCAGGGATTGTTCTCGCGCGTCTCTGTCCCAGACCTGACCCTGGGATCGATCCTGGCATCCTCCCTGAAACGGCGACGACATCCATCTGGATTCACCTGCCCAGGGTGGGTCCCAAGCGCAGGTGTGGGCAGCGGATAAGCTGTATCTCCAGCACAACAGGCGCTGGGACTGGTATTTCCTTTGCCTCGTGTGCTCTGGACTAGCAGGTTATCTCAGCGTGCAGAGCAAAGCTGAGCAAACTCCACAAGTTCCTACTGAAAAAAATCAAAAGTATGGGGGAGCGGATGCTATTATTGGTGTCCTATTGTAGTTGTAATAAAGAAGTCTGCTTCTTCAGTTAATTTATTGTTGGTTCTGCCTGAAACAACAAATATCTCAGACTGCTGCTGCAAAAACAGTCAGTGGGGAGCTGACTGGCATCATGTGAATGTTACACTTCCCCCGGCTAATGCTGAGATTTGGAACCACGTGGCAGTTCTCAGGGAGATCACAAGGATTCGACACACTCCTGTGAGGATTGTAGGAACAGGAACCAGCAAATTATTACAGTAAACCATAAATATAATATATTCATCCATGACAGACACAATATTGTTCCCCAAAAGCATAGGAACATCAAGCTCACTTGATGAGATCAACAGCTTGAAGGCCTTCACTTTACAAATAAAAAAGAGGATAATATGAAAATATAATTAACTGCTTTCATTTAATAAAATTGAATACTTGGCTTATCCTTTCTCTGTTGAGTTTTTCATATAGATTAAAAGCTACAAAGAGAATAAGGCTGTAAAGAACTGGGGAAACTGCTACTTGGATATTTTTGTATGGATTGAACATTGTGGCATGTTCCCAACTCGGAGTTTATTTTTTGTCTGGATTTTCCAAGACTGATATGATCTCATGCCTTGATGACACAAAATATCTCAAAATTGAAGAACCTCCTGTGTATTTTTGTTAGCCCAGAGCCACTAATACTATCAATGGAAATCTGCCAGTCACCCAAGAGGTGAAGCTTCTGAATGTGCCCAATTAATGCAGAAGTATACATTCCATTCCATTTACATACAGCCAGTGTTTTAAAGTTATTTAAGCCATGAAAGATGCAGACAGGCATCTACTGGAATTTTCTAAGATATCTACCAATTACATTATAGACAAAATTATATTCAAGTCATTACTTTAATGGTAAAGGAAGAGTTGGCTCGTGTTACTATTGTTCTATTCTCCAAATCTTGCTTTCAAAGTAGTTGATAAACTATTCTTAATTTTGATGCCGGCCAAAAATGTGCCACATAATTCCACGTTGTAGCAGTTGTACGGTGCTGGCTGCTGAAAGGGAGTTAACGGGTTTTACAGCGTTTGCAGATGAACACAGATAACCAGACAGACTAGGCTCCATTTTTGTATTGTCCCGCAGATGGACGAGTATCACTCGTGAGAATACACAACTACCAAATGTGGCTTTTGAACTCAGAGTAAATAAATAACTCAACTGAAATTACAGTATTAAACAAATCAATCATTCTCGAGTGCCCATGAAAATGTTTAAGATTATTTTTATGAGAACATCAGACATGCAAACCAGTCCAGTGGGTGGCATTCACATCTGATTCCCAATGTGGAAATATCCCACTGCCCCCAGGATCACATGCTATAGAATTAAAATGTTATGCATATTCTCTTCCCTGGGGAACACTTGATGCCTTTCATTATTCCAGTTTTATATTCATTATTAATCTTTTACAGATCATTTCTCAAGCTAATAGCTCCAAACTACATATAGGCTTTGTAACTACTAAGAGCAGTGGACAGCTTAATGTAGTGATAGTTCTGGACACATCCATTTCTCATACATAAAGGACATCAGTGGCACAGTTACCTGAGGTCTTCTGTTTTCATACAAGTGATCTCAAGCAAAAAGGAAAGAAAGAGGTGAGAAAATTTGCTTCAGACATATGATACCTGTTCAGCCCTAATATTTGAAAGTGTGGGCTCTCCCTGGCATTTCTCAGCACCCCTTGAAGTTGTACCTAGACAAGGGGCACCAGAAATACATGCTCTCTGTCTCAGGTGAAATGTGAATATAGCACATAAATCTGCTTCTGGCTGTACTATTTATCAACATGGTCAAATAGGAATTGTTAAACTAAGTGTTTTACTAAGCCACACTAATGTGTGATGGCTAAATAAGAGGCTAAATAATATTTGTCATGTCATACAAGTATAACAAATAGCAATGTTTGCTGTCCTTCATCAGTCCTTCCCATAACTAACTCTACATATTGGATGCTCGAGAACATGGGCCTGAACTGGTATGAGTACATGTACATGGGAAACAGACCATTAAGAGCCTTTTTTTTACTAAAGCGTGTTCAGAATAATACACAAATATTCATATATTTGCTATCACTTTTCCTCCTTGTGCAGGTGACTGAGCAAAGTCAGATTGTTCACCTAAAAGGCAATTTGTACATGTCTGCTCTAAGTACCTTTACAACTGCACCACGTACCTACAATTAAGGGCTTTGATCTTCCACATATTCAAGCGTGTGTTTTAGTTAAACACCTGCATCATCTCATTAGTTCAATGGGAACTATTTGCATCCGAGTACATTTAAATGGGAGCACGCACAGGTATTGGAGTGTAGGATTTAGCAAGGCTGATGTGTTTGCACTTTTGCCACCGTGTTTTCAGGGAGGAAAAGGTTTTATGGTGGCCTTCAATCCTGGCTCACAGGACCTCATCAGGCAGAAATGAGGAGTGGGAGGAATGGATCCCAGCTCAACAGCCGCCCCACAAACACCAAAGCCATCGCCCCTTAGATACCAAATTCGCCACTGATCTGGCCTGAGATGCTGAGCTACTGAACGAGACATCTCCAGAGATCAGATGTGTGTGCAATTGCTCCTTTCTCCATGGTGGGTATCTCAGACTTGTCTTGTACAATACAGAGATGCAATACGAGACGTTGTAGGTTTCTTGCTTTGGGCCTAGTGGTGTTAACAAGCTATAAACAGAATAAATCAGAATTCATAGAAAGATTTCTGGAAACCTACTTAAAAATCTGAACCATATTTGTTTTATTTCAGTTTACCTTATACACCACTAAATAAACAAAGATTGCACAGAACGTGTGTAATCTGCAGCAGTACTTAAATCAGTTTTCTTCATTTGCATGCTTTACTTTAAACTTCTGAGATATATTTTTATGCAAAGAAAAATAAATGTTACTTTCATTCTCCTTAAGCCCATTTTTATACTTTTCTGTGATAAATTATTCTTTTAATTTTGAGTCTGGAAAAGAGACTGAAAAGCTATTTTCTGCAGGCTGAAACATCATTGTCAAAGTAAAATGAAATCATCCAGTTCCACAAATCTAGAGCTTTTTGTAAGTATAAATGTCTAAAAAAAAATCTGGTGGAGCTGTTTTTCCAAAGCAGTGTGGCAGGTAGAGGTGGTAACAAGACTAACAATGACAGAACCAAGCAGAGATCATTTAGTACACATATCTTTTTATTATTACTATTTGAACTATCCCTGGTCTCTATAGCAGCACTGATGTAGATAAATGTTTCCCTTCTTTCCTTTCTTTCTGTAGCTAAATTTACGTTTTTCTCTTTAGAAAGCAACTATCATCCCAGACACAAACTGCCACATGTGGGCCAAATTCATCCTGGAGCAAAACTTTTATCTTACAAAAGGTTTACTCAGGAAACTATCGGATGAAGTAAAATTAAAGTGAAACTAATTCTGCTATTATTATTCTGCTTAATTAGAAAGTGTTACAGGCATAAGAAAAACAAAATGTATGGTCCAGTAAGACCAGACTCTAACCCCAAATATTCTGAACTTGAGGAGAATGTGCTCCAACATTTGGGCCTTATCATGTTGTATAGCACAGCTGTAGCTCTTCCTGCCCCCATAAACCACATTTTCCAGAGCAGTTACTTTGACTGGGATTGGCATGGTCACAGAATCACAGAATCCCAGAACGTCAGGGATTGGAAGGGACCTGGAAAGCTCATCCAGTGCAGGAACACCCAGATGAGGTTACACAGGAAGGTGTCCAGGCGGGTTGGAATGTCTGCACAGAAGGAGACTCCACAACCTCCCTGGGCAGCCTGGGCCAGGCTCTGACACCCTCACCGGGAACAAGTTTCTTCTCATATTTAAGTGGAACCTCCTGTCTTTCAGTTTGTACCCATTGCCCCTTGTTCTGTCACTGGTTGTCACGAGAAGAGCCTGGCTCCATCCTCCTGACGCTCACCCTTTATATATCTGTAAACATGAATGAGTCCCCCCTCAGTGTCCTCTTGTCCAGCTCCAGAGCCCCAGCTCCCTCAGCCTTTCCTCACACGGGAGATGCTCCACTCCCTTCAGCATCTTGGTGGCTGCGCTGGACTCTCTCCAGCAGTTCCCTGTCCTGCTGGAACTGAGGGGCCACAACTGGACACAATATTCCAGGTGTGGTCTCCCCAGGGCAGAGCAGAGGGGCAGGAGAACCTCTCTGACCTACTGACCACCCCCTTCTCATCCACCCCAGGTACCATTGGCCTTCCTGGCCACAAGGGCCCAGTGCTGGCTCATGGTCACCCTGCTGTCCCCAGGACCCCCAGGTCCCTTTCCCCTACACTGCTATGATGCTTCTGTTCATTCCATATCAAACACAGAGACAGGGAAGTTCAAGAGAACATCCAAGATTCAAGGAGTCTTGTCTCAGGAAAAACACCTCTGTCCATGGGAAGAACTTAGTATATGTAATCGTGCACTGCTAAGGACCATGGAAATTGTGCATCGCTCGCTCCTCTGCTCGGACAGCAGCATTGGAGAGACGCCACAAGATGCTGGCCCATCCATTTGCTAAGCACTGCTCCAAATGCCGTGCGGTGCTTCATGTCTCCCTCTTGCTCAATGTATTATCCATTTGGCATCTTGCCACCTTTGTCATAACTAATTATAGTTTCAGTTTGATGAAAAAACTTTGGACAGATTGTTCTGAGTCATGGCAGGGAGCAACTGTACTCATTCTAGAGGTTTAATTCATACCTGCCAAACTTCAGGCATACAGTGCACTGAAAAAGGTCTCAAAATGATAGATACAAAAAAAATTACTCCTGCTGGAAACTTAAAAAGAGCTCTAGTTCAAGACTCAGTCTTTATTTCTTTGCTTTATTATGTAAATAATTTAAACAAGAAGAGAATTCTATATTCAAGAGGAGTGCAGGTAACTCTGGGACTGACATGACGAGCATCTCTCAAAATAAGCATTATTTACTGGAGCGGATTTTCAGGTGGAATTAGGAAAGGGTTAAAAATGCAATAAACTGTGCACATGGCAGCACACTAGTAAATTAGGCTATAGGAGAGCAGTAAGGAATCTACCATATGAGCCCTCACAGGGAATATCACAGATCTTCCTCTAGGACATCATCGGGAGTTGGAATTATCCAGACAGCATAGGAAGAATAATTGGAAAGCTTTTCCTGTCCAAAGCAGCACGGACTGGCACCCATAGCAGGAGTGATGCTGAAGCCTTGTCGCACTGCGGGACGCAGCCCAGACCTGGGGGCAGCAGACGGGTGGGAATGGGCTGCGGGATGGACAGGGAAGGAATCCTCCTCTTACAGAGAGGACTGGACAGGTCCCAGCCCCTCAGAGTGCACTAGGGCTGCAACTCTACACAGAGATGAAACCACCCCATCAGCTTTTACGGAATAACTCCTGCTCACAGCAGGAGACACAAGCATTTTCTGGGAATTAGAAAAGCTATTCATATACTCAAAATGAGCTCAGACTCTGACTGCAGCAAATAATCATTCCTGTCCACAATACAGCATCAGATAGGGAAGTTTGTTAGGGAAGTTTTTAACAAGTCATTATGTGGTGGCTTTCAGAGAACTGATAATTAGGTGTGTCACTAAGTAGTGTTACTTCCAGTTAGAGAGGAAAAGAATAACTGTAATTTCTGTAATTAAAAATGAAATCAGTATATACTCCATCTCCTTCTAGCAGACCACAAGCCCATAACAATATGCATTTGTCAACTGTACAATTACAACACTGAAATTTGATCTACAAACCGATCTCCTGGGCAGTGTATCAGCATCTCAATCAGACGAGCTCAGCTGATCCCTGGAGGCAGCACAATCTTGTCCCACAGAGTTCCAGGAGAGACGGCACTACCCACCCAACTGCCCCACAGGCTCTGACGGAAGGTTCCACTGAGCTGGCAACTGAGCAGCCAAGACCCTGTTCTGTGCCCAGGGCAGCAGCATGTTTTGCAGGAGAAGATGGGGACTCATATTTGTTGAACAAAGGGAAAGTCTCAGGATGTCACAGCATCCCGCTCCAGACACTTGAAAACTAATGATTTATTAATTACACAAACTCCCCGCTAGCCAAGTGCCGTCTCCACTGAGCCGTTCTGAATCATACCAAGCTCCACAGCTACAAACATCACTTGCCCCTTTTGGCCTCTTAGTACAGCTCTACTCCATAAAGGGTTATAGCACAAATCTTATAACCTTAATGCTACCTTAAAAGTGCTTGTCTTCATATAAACACATATAAATGGGATTTATACCAGATCCTTGAAGAGAACTGGACCCAACCAGTCCATCAGCTTTCGGTGTTCAGAAAGCCACGAACATCCTGTAACATTCTTCATATGTTTGTTTTGGCAGATGAGTCTAAGAAAAAGCCAAAGATGAGAAAAACAAACCTAAATTTCCCTTTGCTGGGGATAATCAGCTCCAAGGTCTCACCTCCACTGTATTTCAAAAGGCAGCTCCAGGAACTGACACTTCACATGCTGCTTATCTTGCTATGTTAATTTGTGAAAACCCTACAGAAATACCCATACAACCTTTAGTAGGAACATAATCCAACTGCTGAGGATGTATTTATACTTATCTAGTTTATTCCTTTTTCTTCCTAGCTATATCTATACTGGTATAAAGAGAGACTGGACAATATTAACAAGACAAGTCCAATTTTCCAAGGTACCAATGACTGTAAAGCCACAAACCAAGTGGAATAAGACTGCAAAATAAATGCAAACAGAATTAAGTACAAAACACCCATAAGTATATCCATAAAAATAACTGACTGAATTAATTATTAAAGTAATTTCATATACTCGACACTACAGATTGCAAAACTGCCTACGTGACTCCAAAGTAACCCCAGCGAAGCACTTTTGAAAATCCCACACTGCAATTACGTTCTGTTTTACATCTCCTGGACGTTAAATACTTTTCATGAGAGGACAGTTAAGTCACTTACCGAAACAGAGTAGATGGTATCTCTCCACCACACACTGTGTTGATGCTTGAGTGCCCATTTTCCAATTAAATTGGCACACTGTGGTTTTATCAAGCTGTCTGACAGAAAAAGAGTAACTGCCAAGAACTCATTAATATCTTTTTATCAATGTACTAACTGCTAAACTAAGATTTGATTAGCAACACAATCGGACATTATAATGATGACAGCATTGCAGAGATTATACAGAGACTCAAAAGTATGGAGATTTTTCTTATATTTGTAAAAACCAAAATAAACCATTGCCTTCTGCAGTCCTGCAAAGCCTGCAGATACAGAGGAGCACTGTCACCTTGAACCGCGTTTGCTCCTACCAAGGAACTATCTATTTGTGAGTTATTTCAACAGATTTGTCAAGACAGTGCTGTTCTCATTATTTTATGAGGGAAATAACAAATGTTAACATTGTTCTTCAATTCCCAACAGCCCCAAGAACCAACAGAGAACTCAGTTGTCCAGTGCGCACACCACCCCAAGCTCCCTGCTTTGCCAAATTAAACACAGAAATGGCATAAAGGACAGATTTACTTGGCTCATGCTGGAAAATTACTCTTATTTATATTGTGGCAGCCTCTAGGAGCCACAGCAGTGGGTCTGATCCTCACCATATGAGGACAAACAGAATTAAGTGTTAATTAAACCACAAGATGCCTCAAACCTAAGCCAAAATACACCCCAAATAAGAAAGAACTGTGATAATCTGTGAACTTCCACTCTGTCCACGCTGTGCCAAAAGACGTCAGCAAAAGTTTCGGATGTGACAATACTTACAGGGCAAGAGATCCTGCTCAAGATACATCTGTGACCTCACACCACTTTGCATTGAAACTAAGGGAATTTTAACATTAATTTCGATGGGGAAATAAACAAAAACAACACGACAAAGTTACCATGACCAAGCTCCAAAAGTATGAAACCGAAGTCTGCAGCCTAGAAGGGCTCCTAGCAGGAAGCAAGAGCCGTGCACAATTATAACCAAGCAGGAAATGTCAAGAAATAATATTTATTTTTAGATAAATCTATGAGTTTCAGAAGTTCACCAAATGCGAATGACTAATGCATAGTAAACCACCAATGAAGAACCTGATTTATTCTTATGATTTCTACAAGAATTATTTTTAGAACCACATTTCATAAACTTAATAAGAAGGAAAAGAATCTTGTTAACCAGAAAGCTGGTCTACATTTTGTGGCAATTTTGCTCTAAGAAAGACATACAGCTGAACAATAATTAGGTATAATAACTACATTATGCATGTCTTGCTTCTTGTACATGAGGTTCCATTTTTGAATTATAAGAATTACACATTGTTTTAACTTTGAATTTATCTACCTGCTACCATTGATACTTTCACATGCCAGGAAAACTAAACCTCTCCTTGAGATAGCTTCCCTCTATTTTCTTTTTTAATGGTTAATAATTTCAGCAGCTATTGAATCCTGATGAGATTAAATTAATAATCTGGATTAGCACAAGAGAGGTTAAAGTTCACCACAGCACCACGAAACAATAATTTGAGTACAAGTAGAAGGGTCAGATGGCTCATATGTGATTTTCATATTCAGCAGTAGGACCCAAAGTACCAACTGACAGTGTTTATGGAGAACATTGTAAAGTCTTTACGTTTTCATTGGAGATGTGGAATTGCACAGAGGCACAGGAAGGAGAGCAGTGGTAGATGGTCAAAAGCACCATCCACAGAGCCAAACTGCAGTTCCCCACCCACATTCATTGTTTACTGCTGTCAAATAATTATCTGATAAACTCTTCTAATCAAAACTGCACAGCACAACTTCAAACGTATTCAAACAGCCATTCGGGCACTGATGGATTTAACAAGCAGAGCACCAACACAAAGAAACAGCAAGATGCTGTTTGTGACCAACAAAACCAATAGGCAAGAATCTTGTTTTCACAACTGCATGCAAGAAATAAGCACACTGGAAGTTTGCACACCGGCATCGAAGTTACCCCTTGTGCACGCAGAGACGGTTAATTCCTGTGCAAACGACCAGTCAGATACTTTCACTATTATTTGGGACTATAATTAGTGACAATTCTGCTACATACAGAATTATCTACAAGTCCCACTGAGCCTGGGAGCTCGTTCAGGGTCTGTTTTACAGTTTATTCTCCAGATGGCTCCCTTTCTAAAGGGAACATTTCCAGCGGCGAACATGTGCTCTGTTTTGCTATTGAAAACGCGCTGCCTTCAGGGACACAGGGGTCAGGACTGCGGCGGGAAAACAAGCGCAGGCTGTGCGGTGATTTCCCCGGCGCTGCAGAGCCCAGCCAGGCACCCAGCGCCCCCTGCCCCGTCCCTGCCCTGTCCTCGGTGTCCTGCCCAGCGCCGACTGCTGCGATCGCACGTGCACTCGTGGTGCTGGGTGAGCAAATTCATACCCACCGCTGCCTTGTGTGGGCCCAAAGATACACCCACTCGTACCAGTGACCTGCTCACTTAATACAGATTCCCCAGGTTCTAGTTTACTGGGTAAAATCTAAAAGGATGAGGTTCCTCTGGATGAGAAATGCAAGGATTAGGCCTTTATTAAATACTGTGACTTCAACGTAAATCGTTTCAATTGTACTATGTACCCACAGCTTTTTGTAACAGCAGTTACAGTAGTCATGCATGATGGTTGTTGGCCAATAATTTTTGTTTCTTTTATACTGTCAAAATCATTTTTAAAACTGCAACACAAAATATATCATCGTATGAATCAAACGTATTATGACTAAGATAATTATTTCACATTCACTGAATGTATCATGAGTATTAAAAATTGACTGAGCTAGAAGAATAAATGTAATGGAAGTTCATCTCATATTCTTAACTATGTATTTGAACAGAAGCGCATGCCTGAAAATTGTGTATCTGGTCACTTCTGGTGACATTTTGACAGTTTGAGGAATCTATCATCAGGGAACAACTGGTAAACTCAGTTGGGCATTAAGGACTCTCTCCCCCTTGAAGCATTTTACACCACAGGTTCTGGTTTGAAAGTACTATTTCCTTTTCCTGCCCACAACAAACAGAAATTCAAAAGGGCTGACAGTAAGAGGTTGTTAATTTCAGAGGCTCCCATTCAAATTGAAACACACGAGGAGACGGGAATGGCTGAGCCCAGATTTGTCCACTTTCCTTGCAGAGGGCTTGGAGCCTGACCCCCTGGAATTTCACTGTTAAGCAAAACCACGAAACTAGCCCTAGAGAAATAAAGGAGAGGAATATAGACGTTTAGCTCCGAGTTTATCCAATGGAGAGGAAAACCAGCAGTGTGAAGAGACATTATTATTTTGGAGAAGATACCATCTTCTGTCCTGGCCATTCTTGTGCTCTCTTCAGAGCCTGTTCGCGGCCTAAAAATCTTAATGGGTGAAGGTGAGAGGAAGGCAGGGAGTGTGCATCGCTCTGCTCTTTGCTGCCTGTGGGTTGCTCTGCTTGTTACAAAGCTGGCACGTGTGTTTTTGCTGCTATGCTTTGCCCAAAAGGAGTGAACTGCAAGCAGGCGGGTGGGTGAAGATGAGCGGCGTGCCGACAGCCCTGGCCGAGTGCTGCTGTGGGAGCTCAGCAGAGCTGGATGCCGAGTCCTTCCCAGCCCCTGCAGTGAGCTCTGACTCCCCGGACAAAGCACAGATATGGTCAGTTGGAACCCAAACTTACCAACCTGACGTCCACACCAGCAAGGTCTACAATGCTCTGACAACACTTACTGGGAATTGCCCAGTAGAACTCATATTTGCATCAGTTATGTTCAAAAACACATTCCTAGACCCACATGTAAACTACATGAATACACCCACATTTTTTTCAGAGCCTGCACATAGGAATGATAATTTTCTTTGACTAACCTGAGGCAGATGCAGTAACAAAGTATTTAGGGGCATTATCCATTCTTACTCATAGTGCTGAACAATACTGATGCTTAAGCGCGTGCTTAGAAAGGCATCTCTCAGATCCCTGCAAGGCTCTTTCAGTTCAGCAATCTGAAAAAAAAGTGATATGTTTTGGGAATTCTGCCAGAGCAGTGATAAATAATACACTGTCTCTGATAGTTTCAGTGCAGCAGTTCCCTGAAACTCATTTCAGCCCAAGAGTCTTCCTCTCCTCTAAACACTTCTGCTGGTCTTGTCGGTACACGATATAAATTAATTATTTGAACACAGCTGAAGTACTGCATTTTACCAAACCCTTTGTAACGTAAAGATTTTTAAACCTGGTTATCTGATTATAGCCCACACAGTTACAGTTGCATGTCTAAGCTGAAAAGGAATTCAAAGCAACGATAGTCACCTGCATGCAGGAATTCTGCTGTTTAGCCCTTGCTGGGGTGGTAGCCACACATTCACATTAGGCAGAAGTGATGGAAAATACATGCATGCAGATCTTCCTCTCCTCACTCATGCAATTACGGGATTTTCCAAGGTTGGATGAAACCTGAATTGGAGTAGAGGGCTGCACAGCCAAGCACTCGAGACATATCATTAAGTTTAGGAACATACGTTGCACAGGCCAAACTAAATCCCTGTGAGGCTGTTCAAGTACATCCACACAACTCTAATTGCTTAAATTAAATGGAGTTTTCTGCACAACTGCGTTCCTGACTTCTTTCTCTTTTCCAGTTTCAGATTCTCTCCATTTCCTACTTACTTTGTAGAGAAGACGTTTATGTTGATTCTGGTTTTACACCCACCAATGTATCCTACTCAGAAACGTTCAGTTTTTCAGCACAGCAGAGCACAGGTACAGCACACACTCTCAGCCAAAGGAGTGCTCAGAACATTTATCAGCGTATCTGCAGTGGGGATATGGGGGAGGCTGGTAGCGCGAGGTACTGGAGTAAAATTTCAAGTGTTTGTGAATTAATTTTAGTCACATTGGCCACCTTGCAAACATAAACGTAACATCTAGAGAGCTGCAGATGGAGAAAGTATGTGTTACTCTTCACTCCTTCAACGCCACAACTAACACGATGCAGACACGCAGAAGCTCGTGCAGTTCTCCCAAACATTTTCAGCAAGAACAAAAGGAAGTAGAGCAGTGGAAAAGCCTTGTCTGCCCATGTACAGGCACAAACACAAAACTCACAGAAAACCATACAAGCAGTAACGCTAAAGGAAAGCTCTACTCCAAACGACGAGTGTCTGGGGATATGTTTAATGACTGAAGATGAGAGGAAGGTGTCTAAATTTAATCCTCTGTCTTGTACAGACCCTCTGTGACCTAATGCAGGTGATTCCAGGTGGGAGCTCTCTGACCACTGATGTGGGCATCAATGCCAGAATTACCTCAGATTCCTCTTAGAGTGAAATGAGCCCTGAGTCACCCATGGAGACAGACACAGTTTATTTGTGTACCTCAATGTGAGTAACCACATTTGCACAAATGCATCTCAGCTGGCAATAAAAGGAGCGTAAGTTGATTAAACCGACACATTTACACCAAGAAAGGCAGGTGAGGAAGTCTTTAGCATCCCTTGGAAAAAGGCACCAAAACCAAACGCACTGCTGCAGTGGAGACCAGGGCTCACCTGCTCCATGAGCTGGAGGGAGCTGCACTGAGAGCTTTGAAATGCTTGGAACAGCGATTCTGAGGCTTTTAGCCCATTTCTTCCAGCTGGCAGAGCCCTTCAGTGGGAAACTGCAGCAGAGATCAGCAATACTGCAATGCAAGTGTGCATCTGCATGGCTGGGAGGGACGTGTCCCAAACCAGGGCGTGGAGAAAGCATGTGGATCATCTTCTGTAGCCACACTGAAGGCTTCCAGTGGAAGAAGGGGAGTGTGAGATGTAAGGAGCACGGAAATACACGAGTGTGCATTGCTGAGTCTAGTCCTCTGCTATTGCAAACCTGTAATGTAACGCTTTTGGATCTAAGGCCCTTTGTGAATTCCAGCAAATGACAAACTGCTATTTTAACTGGGTTATTTGTAATAAAACTCAGGGACACGTTTGGAGGCTTTATCCATGCGAAGGTGCGCTACAGAAGCACTGTATAAAGAGTAATGGAGATATTCACAAAAGAACACACAAGAAAAGCAAGCAACAAAAATGCCCACATAAGCCATAAATCGGCAAAGAAATGTATCACTGTGCACTGAGAAGAGAATTGGGTCTCCCTGCAGCCAGCATGCAACCTGTGTACCTGGAGGGACAGATGTCCCCTCACAGTGGTCACCTTGAGCTCCTCAGGGGAAGCTGACAATGGCAGTAGGATTTCAAACGGCAATTCCCATCGAAACACAGAATCATTCAGGCTGGAGGAGGCGTCATGAGTCCAAGCTCCTGCACACGGCAGGGTGAGCTGTGAGAGTAGACTTGGGTGCTTGGCTTTCAAAACCTCCACAGATGGAGATACCACAGGTGCTCCAAAATGTTCCACTGCTTGGCTGCCTTCATGGGACATACGTTTTTCCTTACTCTCTTGATTCAATTTATATCTGTTGTCTCTTGTCTTCCTGCCATGCACCACTATGAAGAGTCTGGTTCTTTCTTTCTGATAACCTTCTTGTTGATACTGGAAGCTATTAGGTCTCCCTGAAGCCTGCTCTTCTCCATGATGGCCAAGCCCAGCTCCCTCAGTCTCTCAGCAGAGCAAGTACTCCATCCACTGACTATTTTGGAGTCTCTCTGTTGAACACACTCCTGTTTTTCGTGTTCAAAACTGGATGCAGTATTCCAGAAGTCATCTAATGAGAAAGGCAAGTAATCACATCTCTTGACCTGCTGGCTGAGCTCCTGTTGCTACATCCCAGGATGCTGTTGACCTTCTTCACTACCAGGGCACATTGCTGGCTCGTGTTCAGCTTGTGGTCTACCAAGACCCACAAGTCCTTTTTGGGAGAGCTGCTGGATCCTACCCTGTCCAGCATCCCATCAAACAACAGCTGTTGTCTGAAAGCAGATGAACTGTTGCATAGAGTGAACCAAGAGGCCCCACTAGTGCCCACAGCTTGAGAATTTCAGAGCAAGCCATGATCATTATCTTAATCTGTAGCCACTGGAAGCTCTTCTTTCCCAGTAGGACTGTCACATTTAAAGGGCTGATAGAGCTGAAGATGACAAGTGCCTGCAGCTTCCTTTCCTGTGGATGGAGCTAATGACTAAGTGGTTGCACTCTCATTTCCCTTCAGTCTGTACCCAGTACCAAAATCCTAAGTATGGCTACCATTTTCTTCCTATAATAGCAGAAATTAAGGTACAAATGGATCTGGGTATAAACAGAAATAAAGGGACAGATTTCTGTCTTCTCAAAGGAATTACCTTGCTCAGTGTGAGAAAACAACTGGCACATGGCAGATGGTATCATGGGTTTTGTCATGTTCTTTTTTTGAGGCCTTTTTGAACAGTCTGTGGTATCCACTTTCAGCCTAACATTTTGCTTGTACATTATCTCGCATCCTTAAAAGACAAAAGCATTAAGTTTTCTAAGACCAGGTGAATAATTTGCCAACCATAATTTATTCAATGAGTTCTGCTTCTATCTCTGTTTACAGAGTTTTTCCTCAAACAGATGGCATTTTTATAATGTATTCATTAGTTGAAATTTTCTGATGAATAAGTTCTGTGAATAATCCTTGGTCTGTAGCTTGGTTTTGAAAATTCTCACCTTTCAGCCAGGTAGATATTTAAGTTCTGTTTTATAAGAAATGAATTTAGCCTCTTGCTGTGTTTGGGAGAGGTGAAAGGTGTTGTGAAGTTGAAATACCTCGTTTTGCTGGCAGTGCTGCTCCTGACTGCAGAATGATGCTGGAATTATCTGCAAAAGCCAGAGGAACGATAGAACAGGATTTCAATGTCAACAATCAAAAGAACAGAAGGAAAAGCAGCCACAGGCTGCAAAAGTAATGAAAGTGGGATTAAAATTTTTCTCTGCGGCAACGCTGATTCCTCAAGGAGCGCAAAGTAGTAGATCCACTCTGGGAATCCTCACTGAGTTCACCATGTAGTCAGCTTATCACTAGAGAAAAACTGCCAGCATAAGACTTGTTCTCTTCAAGGGCATGTATCACTTTTGTTCTTCACATGAATTCTGCGCTCATGAAGGATGCAGGTAAGACACGGCTGAAGAGCAGAGATCTCCATTTACCACAACAGCTTTAACATTGACTGCAGCCAGTGATCTCACACCTGACTTTTCTTTCTCATACCAATGTCAATGAGGTCCTTGACCTCACCTGAATCTGTCAAACGAGCATCCAAATGAGGTTGTAATTTCTACAGCGAGTACTCAGCAAGTTGCAGGACATTTATATTTACACTGGCTATTGAGTAGTAACAATTCTCAGTCATTATTGCTCAAAACAGCATTTGAAAACTGCTTACTTGCAATGGATAATTCCATTCTCTGTCTCTTTGAGCTGCTCTTGGTCTCATGATGTTGATGACATCCTGATCTAAATAGCATAGTCCAGTGTGATTTAATAGTGAAAACACTGCATTAATCATATGGGGTGGTAATGAGCTCTCCTTTGGCGCCATACTGCTGTGCCTCTTCCCGAAAGGACAGGTGTAGCATGTTGGGCAATCAGAAATCATGGAAATATGGGCTGGTGAATGTCTCAGCAGATCACTGAAACTGTCCCCTGCCCTGAGGCACGGTCATGCGTGCTACAGCCAGTCCTGATAGCTGTTTATCTAACCTCTTCTTTACATCCTCACTGAACAGATTTACAACCTCCTTAGATTCCAGCTACTCACACAGTAATAGTACTGTCTGGTTTGTTTGTTTGTTTCCTGATATCAAAAGTAATCTCCCTAATTGCACTTTAGTAAATTGCTTTTTATCCTACCATTGGTGGTCACAGAACAACTGTTTACTGTCATCTTTATAAACGTATTTATACATTTAAAGACAGTTGTCCTGTCCTTACATTGTGTTCTGTCCCAGAATAAATAAGTTACATTTTTTCCTCATAGCTAACATTTCCTAAGACTCTTAGAGTTTTTGTTGCTATTCTCTTGTCGTTTGCCTACATCTTTCTTTGAGAGTAAGTGCAATGCTTGAAACTGGAAAGAGTGGTTCAGCCAAGCCTGACTAGTGCTAAATGGAACAGAAATAACGCTCTCCGATGTCTTACACATGATTCTCCTGTTACAAGGGCTCAGAGCAACAGGGCTATTTTGCAGCACTGCTCAGTCTACAATTCACAATAGCCCCAAGATTCTCTTCTGCAGTGTTTTTACCTAACTAATAGTCCTCAGTTGACATATGATACTCCTTTCTATGTGGCATACTACATAATTTTTCTTCTAGAATTTGATTGTGTTGAGTTCAGACCAGGTCTGCAGTATATCAGGGTCATTTTAAATCTCAGCCTTGCATTCCATGGTTGGAATCACTGCAAATGTTGTAAAAATACCCTCCATTCCATCACCCAAGTTATTACAGAAAACACTGACCAAAGCTGTCCTTAGATAATTCCCTGGGAGACCTTACTTGATGTGTCCTTCCTCTTTGACAGCAATTATCAACAAAGGGTTTTAAATACAGGCTTTCATTAACAAGATTGTTACAGACTATTACACAAAAGCCAAAACTCTTTATAAACGGCACTGTGGTCAGTAAAACCAGTTACCTCCCTTCTGCAGATAAACACTGAGAGCTGTGCTAGGAAACCTTTACAAAGTCAAATAAAAATCATAAGCAATATCAGGGGAAAAGAAACGCAAGTTGCCCACAGCCACAGTCACTGACAGCCCTCTGCACAACTGCTGTTTAACAACTACGGTTGAAGAATATAAGCATGACTATTCCCGTGTGCCCACACAATTCTGAACCACAGTCCAATTTAGTTTAGAAAAAAAAAAAAAAGAGGTATTTTGCTAAAATTACCATAGTATAGGTTTTTCATTTGTATTACCATAGCAACAAAGGACCTCATCTGAAATGAGCCCCCCACACACACTGCTCTGGCTGGAGTGCACAATGTTCATAATAAGAGACAGTCCCTGTCCCACTGCGCTGAGAGGTGACTGTCCCCATCCTGCACCGAGGTGCAGGAGCTCATCTGCAGGAAATTCCCTCTCAGACCAGTGACTAAGCAGGTGAGAAAAATCAGAGCCCAAAAGCACCATTATCTCTGTACCCACTGGGGGACAACAGCACATGGGATGGGAGCGGATTAAAAGTCTCTGACAGAGTTTAAGGTGCTGGTTTCTCCTTAACCTTGGCACCAAGATTTAATTCACTGCTTTAAAACAGAGATTAAATCCACACAGAGTACCTTCCACCCAGCTGTCAAACAAATTTCATTTAAAAGTAGAGATACAAAATGATCTCCAAATCTCTGACAATCAGCAATACCAGTGTGCTGTCTTTGCAAGGGCACTACAGGAATAAGGCACAGTTTTAGCTGTCCGGGAGTCATTGCTGTGGATGGAAGGTGAGAGAGATGTTGCGATTTATGCTTTAATGGACACTTCTAAAGCCACTTCTCTCACAATGAATAAACTAATAGATAAAATTACCATGGAACGGGCAAAGCAGCAGAAGTTTTATTGGCGACGACAGCAGCCCGGGATGCCACCTGTGGGCAGCTCGCCGCTTCCAGTCCCTCCCGCAGCTGCGCTTGGGGCTGCCGGCGGGGCAGGGGCGGCGGGTTCCTCCCCCCCCGACCCCCAGCACCGCGGGCGCGCAGCGGGCACGGGCTGCGGCTCGTCGGGGCGGGCACAACATGGCCCGGCCCGCCGCCCTCCCGGTGCCGACCCGCTCTTCCCCCTCGGGAGAAGCGTTTATCGCGGAGGGGAGCGCCGGGAGCTCCTCCCCCACCGGCAGCTCAGCCCGGGCCCGCGGGCGAGCGGCGATTTGGCGCGGAGCGCTCGGCGCAGCCCGCTGCTCGCCGCCTCCGCTGCCGGCCGCGCACACGCACAGCGCGGGCCGCGAGCTTCCCGCGGGGTGCGGAGCGGCCCCCGCCTCCTCCCGCTCGCCGCCGGCCGCTCCATGCGGAGAGCCGGGGCCCCGCCGCCCGCGGCTGCCCGCCCCGCACATGCGGCCGCCCCCGCCCCGCGCAGCGTCGGCGCAGCGCGCTGAGCACGGCCCGGCGCCGCCGCCGACCCCGCGGCACGGGGCTCCCGGCGGCCGCGCTCGCTGCCCGGCGCCGCGGGCAACTTGCAGGCAAGTTTCCCGGGAACTTTTCTTCCAGGAGCGGCTCGGGGCGGCGGGTGCCCGGGGAAGGCGGCAGCGGCGGGGGAGCCGCGGGCATCGCCCCGTCCCGGGGGCAGAGCCCGGCCGGGGCCGCCCGGGGGGGTTCCCCTGGGATGGCGGTCACACCCCCGGAGAGATGCGCATGGCGGGGAGGGGGTGGCGGGTCGTGCGAGTCCGTGCACGGGTTGTAGCAACAGGTTTTTCTCCCGCAGCAGGGATGGAAGAGAGGGACTGTCCCCCCGTGCCGTCATCCGTTCGCGGCCCCGGGCTGCCCGTGCTGCCGGCGGCGGGAGGCGCTCGGCTGGCGGAGCGGACGGCGCGGCTGGGTCCCGGCGCTCGGCTGTCCTGTCGCGGAGGTGGCTCACGGCGGGCGAGGCTGATCCAGCGGGCTCGGTTTGTGATGCTCGGTCTTCCCCTTCCCGGCTTTCCCTCTCCCCGAGTCCGGTGTCTGCTCAGGGCAGCTCGCAGGCGTGTGTTTCACATTTACTCTTTGCCTAATCTGAAGGTCCTTTATAGCTTTAATTTAAAAAATAATTAGGATATGGCTTTTATATCGATCTATTTACTGACTTCTGTTCGCTGGCAACTAATAAATCAGGTTAACTATTATTGATAGGTTATGTATTTCTGGCAGATTTTTTTCATTGAAAAAGACTTGGCGGGGGGGATGAGGCCACAAGTAAAATAACTCTTCGTGACTACGTATTTTTTCATTTCAGTGGTAAAATATGCATCAATATAAATAAATGACCAATCCTTTTTAAAAATATGTTTAAGAGATTGTTTTGAATGTGACTTATTAAAATTTGTTGACAGAAATATATTTCATAGCAGAATAATAACCATCGTTATTAGTTCTAATGTATTTCAGAACATTCTCCTGGGGATTTAAGTTATCTGCAAAGTTGTTTCACTGCTGATTATTATCAGCAGAATAAGGCTCAGCTTTATAAAACCAAACACTGAGTAACATATTTATCATAATTCAGTTTGTAGGTGGTCATAAGATGCCAAAAAGCATAACACTGTTTACATCAAGGAGAGCAATATACAGATATGAGCATATATTTTCTGTTTATGTGTTTTTCAGGATAGTTTTGTTTCATATTATGCATTGACCTTTATAAATTTGAGCTTGATTTGGCTGGAGGTTCACTTTGCAAGCAGAGCTGAAGTTTGAGATCGGTTCTGACTATGGAAAGAGCTGCATGAGTATAGCTTAAAGTATTGCAGGGGGTACCCTGGCAGTGTTGATACAGCACAGAAATCATGTGTCAGAAGATAGCTGAATTTGACACTGCTTGAAAACACTGCTTATTTTAACTAAGGAAAGAAGAAAGGAGGAAGGATCACTAAATTGTAAAGCAGTTTCTTTTGGAATTCTTTCAAAAAAATCACTGTATTCCTATTCAACCTGCACTGAAACCTGAAACTTTTTTTTTAACTTAATTTACAAATGGTAAAACGCAACAGAGGGAAGTTCCAGACACTGGAATTGATAGAAGAGTCTAGGGGGGAGTTACACATCTTCCTTGCATGCTTGTTATCATCCAGGCGCAACTTTGAATTGTCTGCATCACAGAGCAGTAGCAGGACTCCTTGCAGGAGCTCTGATTACATCAGAGATGCACTGCAGAATTCAAAACACTGCAGAGGACATTGGAGGGGGGGAAGTGATACTTGCAGTGGAATTTTAGCATGTTACTCATGATTTCTATTTCTTTCCCTCAGAAGGGCATCTTTAGTAATTCTTTCCCCATTGTCTAGCAGTCTGGCACCTTTCCTGAATTTCAGCTGCACGTAAGGGCAGTACAGGTTTCTAATTCCATTTCTTCACCAGACATAATGGATAAGAATATACTCTTCTGCAAGGCAGATTTTTGAAAAGATGTTTTATCTTGCTTCATGTGCCTCTCACACCATTTAGAGTCACCAAGAACCCTTGGTATAGGCCAGTTATTCTGTATTACCATCGTTTCTAGAAGCCAGAACAATGATCAGGATTGTATAATGTAGTAAGAGACAGTTCTTACCCCATAAGCTTACAAACAAAATGGGAGACAATGCTCAGAGAGAAGTGATTTGCCCAAGATGAAAATAAATTATCAGCAGGGGAGCTGGAAAGATGAACTGGGCTTCACTAACTCCCAAGTATTCAAAAGGCAGAATACTATCTCAGACGAGAAGGGATTTTACCATTTGCCTTACTTAACCAGAGCAGTTTTATTTGAGGATTTTACTGTTCCAGCATATCCTCAAAGTTCAACTTGTTTAATTGTTTGGAAAATTGTTGCTATAGGCTAATGTGTTTGTTTGATCTTACATTCCAGTGTGTTGTCTTCCATCCTTAACACATTTCTTACAGCCGTCTCCCAACATCATCAGTCTGCAATGCATGAATAAAACAGTTTGCTTGGTTTTTAAGCTCAACATCAAAAAAACTCTTCCATTAACTACATCTCTACTATCTTAAAGCAGTACTGACCACCATTCTGTAGAAGCACCTTCCAAAGGAAAACAAGAAACATGCAGAGAAATGCATGGAGTTATTTTTCTCCTTCCTCCATCCCCTCAAGTCAGGCCATCTTTTCTACTGTCCTTTATCTCCTCGTATTCTTCCTCCTTAGATATGATGCTATGTGTATCTGAGGCAAAGAACATATAAATAACGCACGTACGGCATCAAATACTATAGCTGCCTACGTGGGATCCGTGGGCTTGCCAGTTCTGGTTATGGAAGAAGAAGGAGCCACCTTTTGTAACTGCAGTCATCCAGTGTGTTACACATTTGACAATTTATTGTCTTGCACAGGTCGAGAAGCTGGAAGTGAAAATAACTCTTTTTTTCTTTGCTCTGTTGTTTCACAGTTGATGCCTCAGGGTTACAGTGTGTGTCTGACACACAGAGAACATTTACATTTCCCTCTCCCCATTTCTTCCCATTGTGTCAACAATGGATGCGGTGGGAGATGAAACCAGTGACAGAGATGAGCTGCCTCCTCATTTTTCCTGGCTGAGATTCAGAGGATAAGTTGTTGCTAACCAACATCATCTGGTATTACAGAAGGGAAGACGGTTAGCAGCTCCCTTGTATCCATAGTCTTACATCAGTCATAATCTTTATTCTTTTCGGGCCAGCCCTGCTTTGACACAGTTGAGGCAGAGGGAAAAACGCTTGTTTCTAAATAAAACAATGGTTGCTCTAAGAAAAGGAACTGAACAGAAACATACATCAGGTAGCCCTGTTTTCCCACATCAAACCTGCAGCTTGAACTCCCAGCGGCGATACTTCTACGGATGGTATCTTGGGAACGCTTTAACAGAAAACCAGCTCTGAGGTCATTAAGGTACTGGCTAGAATTTCCTAGAATGTGACTTACTTTTTCATTCAATTATGTTTCATGTTAATGTTCTTCCCCCAAAAAACCAACAAAAAAACCCCTTTAATGTTAGCAGGCCTTCGCTTAGTCTTTCTTGAGGCAAGAGACAACCCAAATTAATTGGAAGTTTATTTGAGTGCAGGCCTGTGGGATTTTGTCATTGTTTGTGCCCATTGTTACTTCCAGAGGAGCTTAGAATTGTCCATCCCCTGCCATGGGGATTTCCAGAGTCATAGCTCTGAAGGAAAGGCAGAGCAACTCAGCACTACAAGCAAGTATGTAGTGATAAGGCACCGACAGCTAAACGCAGTTAAGATTTTGGCGTGGAGAACAGGTTACTTGCCAAATAGCTGTTCTCAAGTCGCTAACAATAGTAATAGAGATCCCACTTGTGACAGAAGGAAGATGACAAGGCTTACCTCAGGCCACAAAATAGTACCACAGCTCTCGGAAGATCTGAATCATGGCTTGTCCATTCTTGTATATTGCCGTAGGGCTTCCTTTATCCACATGAAGGTAAGTAAATGACTGGTTTCCTTTTGCAGTAAAGTGGATTGCAGGTGAAGAATCAGGAAATACCACTCCATCCAAAGCTCACCGGGGCCACATGTTTGTAAGAACTGCTCTGGTCAGACTAATCCACCTGGCAAGGTAGGAGCAGGACCAAGTTAGTATTTTACTGAAAACAGCATTTAAAGTCCCCTTGCAGCAAAGAAAGCCCATTGCTCTTAATCTGAAGTGCAGCTGTGTGTTTTAAGTATTTTGCTGTTGTGTATTCATGGGTTTTTCTTCTATAATAGGTATGTAACACTATTGATGTGGTTTATAAACCCCAGCTTCTGCAAACAACAGTTCTGTGTTTAAGGAAGTCACCCTAGCAGGGGTACATATCCCCAGGGTGCGGATCAAAGGGGAGGTAAGTACAGTCAGGGAAAGAACAAAACTATGTGCTGCTACTGAAGTCAATCAAGTGTCATATTTATTACTTTCCTGTGACCTCAAGTTAGAAAGCCAGAATACTTGTTCATAATTTAGGTCTATTTATTGTACAGTCTACTTAATAAATACTTTTATTGAATGAAACTGAGGAACTCCACGCATTAAGCTGTAGCTGACTGTACAGATGAAACATCTAGAAGCAGTGCTGTACAACTCTCCTCTGTATGAGCAGACTTGCAGTCCGACTTCTAAAATGCAGTAAATTAGAGAGGCAAAAAGTTTAGCATTTCTAGTCCCTGTTTTTTATAGCCATTTAATTTTCAAAGTTGTTGTAAGAATGTTTTGGTTTCCTATAATCAGAGGTGCCGGCAGTCACCTTGGCTCTCGGCTGCTCTTCAGTCCACTGTAAGGATGAAGACCTATTACTGTATGTAGAGTGTCAGTTATAACTGAAATAATATTCCAGTGTTCATGTAGAAATCATGTATGTCTTTGCAATCTTTTGTAAATGAGGCCATAAAAAGCAAGTTGCCGTGTCATTAGATGTATATAAACTCATACAAACTTTTTATGTGATCACCAGTATAAGTGGGGCTTTTTTCCCCAAATTGTTTCCATATGGCCTTTTAGAAATTAGTCTTATACTGTTTTTTAAAAGTGTGTATTTACTGAATTACAACATAATTCACTTCTGATTCTTTCTATATACTTTACGGGTACTAAAATACTCAAGATTTTTATGTGTAATAGTTAAATAAAAATATGCAATTTCCTTTTCTACAAAACACACTTGAATTCTGGGTTCTTATGTGATACTGTCATAATTTTTATAATTCCATTCTGAGCCAGGAATATCCTGCAGGAATTATTCCCAGTTTCCCTCTGTACTCACTGGGAACTAAGGCCTCTGCATCTGAGAGAGGAGAAGCCCCTCAGTGTGACAAATATGCCAAGCAGAGCTCCTGAACAAGGGACAGAGTCAGTTCTACCCCACTGGACAAACCCATTCTCACCAGAAAGGTCTTCTGACCACACTCAGTCACTGCTGTTTTCTTTCCAGTTGTTTTTATCAGCCATAAATGTTTTTGAGCTCCAATCACTACATTTGTTCCAAACTTGGAAATAATCTCTCATTCACTCACCCTGTCTATCTGGTTTTTGTTCCAGAAGGCACTTGCAGAAGTAGCGAAGTGATGTGAAGTGATCTTCCAAGATGACTCTTCTACCTGGAGAAAATTCCGACTATGACTATAGTGCCCTGAGCTGTGCTTCGGATACTTCCTTCAACCACACGTTCTTTCCAGAAACAGAAACCCTGAAGGGAGTCTTCTACCAAAGAGCCAAGCTAATTCACCCTCAAGAGGATCTCCTGAAAGGCTTTCACCCTGATGATCGGAAGCATCATATTATTATAAACGTAGGGGGCATTAAGTATTTGCTGCCATGGACCACGCTTGATGAATTCCCATTGACACGTTTGGGACAACTAAAATTCTGTAACAATTTTGACGACATTCTAAACATCTGTGACGATTACGATGTGACATGTAATGAATTCTTTTTCGACCGCAATCCAGGAGCATTCAGGACAATCCTGACCTTTTTGCGGGTTGGGAAACTTCGGCTCTTGCGTGAGATGTGCGCGCTGTCTTTCCAAGAAGAGCTGCTCTACTGGGGAATTGAGGAAGACAACCTGGACTGGTGTTGTAAGAGGAGATATCTGCAAAAAATGGAGGAGTTTACAGAAATAAATGAACGGGAGGATGACCTCATAGAAAATGAAACAGGTGAAACAGTGGAGGAGACAAAAATTGGCTTGTGCATGAAAAAGTTGCAAGACATGGTGGAAAGGCCCCAGTCTGGCCTC